>NC_089647.1:7057500-7682500 GCF_037042795.1 Molothrus aeneus
TTTTTTTTTTTATCTCCATCTGTTTTGTCTGTGCCTATCTGCCAAAAAGTACATGCTGAATTTCAGTTCATGAATGAATGAGGGTCTGTTTGATTTCTTTAAAAGGACATTAGAATCTAGGCAAATTATCAACAGAAAGGCTAAGCATAATTTACTAGAGCCTTAAAGGAGGCCACTCTTAAGTTCTCTTTTAGATAAATCAAGAAATGTATGACCAGAAGCTGTGAAGAACAACTCATGAAATGAATTTCTGTGACTGCTAAAGTGGTGGTTCTGAAGTACCATTGTGAAGAAGCATCACTGATAGAGCTGAGAGAGCTCTGAATTTTAGAGTGGGATTAGTTCCTTATTAAATTTTTACTACGAGTAAGACAGCTAACTAGCTAGACACTTGCAGAGAGACAAACAGCACTCCACAGAAATGTTGGTTTTGATGAGGGTTTGTGTTTATGTGTAGGCTTTTTTGTTTTGTCTTTTAAAAATTAACTAGTTATTCGAGTTTAAAGAGAAAGGTGTATTTTTTGGGGTTTTTTTCCCCCCCATAAGGACAATGGAGCAGTAACAAGTATTTTTCATTTCAGTAGACTTCAATATCCAAGTGTACATGTGGAACCTGGAGTTTTTCTAAGCTAAAATGTTAGTGGCTAAGATGTATTTCCAAAAGGAATTGGTTTGCAAAACAAGGATATAGGGTTATATTTAGTATGAAAGAAGTAGATCATTGGGAAGGTTTTGTGTTTAGCTGTTCAGGAGTTGGCTCTGATGGGCATGTTTGACCTGCTTGGCATAGGATGTTCATAGAGCTGAAAACACAAAAGCAGATATGTATGTCAAGGGGGATGGACACAAAAAAAGCCCCCAAAACTTTAAACTTTAGCATTTAAGTATGAGGATAATGTAAATTGTTACGAAATAGCAATGGTTTGATAGTTTGATGAATATTTTATCTCCAAATGAAACACAACTGATAAGAGTGCTTTGTATAAAAAGCTAAAACTCAGGGAACAAAGGAGGGCTGGTCTGACAGGAATTATTACAAGTCTGAGCATGATAAACAGGAGTGCATCAAGGACAACTGAGTCCCTGTTTTCTTCAGTGCAAAACCTTCCAAACACATAATAAGATAGGTAGCTAATATAGCTAGCTAATAATAGTTTTCAAGTTAATCAAGGAGGAATAAATCACTAAGTAGACTTGATAAGAATGTAGAAGACATGGAATTAATAAGCACAAATATGTACAGTACTTTTAAATCCTTGTCTTTGGCAGAGGAATGTAACAATAATCAGCACCAAGGTCATCAGGTGTGCTGAGGAAAATGTACATGGGGAGACCCAAATTGAACATATGCTTTACAGTAGCATATTTGGCAGTTTTTAGCTATAGGAAAGTGAATGAAATTGGGAAAAAATACTGTAGTTTGAAGGACCTCTGTGAATTAGTTGTTACAGCCCATATTACTTCTGCTAGTAAGTGAAGTTGAATTAAGTTTTGTGTGCTATTGAACATAATGGTGCCTAATTTTTACTTCATACAGGAATTGAGAGTAGGTTTGTGTGTGTGGTGATGTTTTTTAACCAAAGAAGCTCTTTAATTTCATGTGACTTCACTCTTGGTCCAAATCTGCAAGTTCCCATTTTCATCATTCCACCTCTAGCATGGCTTCTTTACAGAGAGGTGCACAAAGGATTAGCCTTCAAACTGGCTAAAGGGACTAAATATTAATCAGAATACCATGTACCTGAACTGGTCAGAGTGAAAACCCTATATGTAGTTGGTCTCATGGGGGAGAAATGTTGGGCTGAAAGAGTAAAGATAGACTCCTGGGACAGGGAATAAAGACCTGGAGTATGATTCTTTCAAAGACAGTCAGTGGTGCGGGAGCTGCTTAGTCAAGGGGAGGAAACTGTCTATCACCAGGGGCAGAGCAGTCATGGGAGGTGGTGCCATGCTGGCAGCTGCACTGAGGCTGGTGGAGTTGTTACGTATGGCATGGTTGCCATTGTAAGCTCATCCAAACTGAGCAGAAACAAGTTGACTACAGCCAGCTGAAGGGTAAATATACAGCAAAAGAGAGGCTTAATCTGCTTGACATAGACAAAAAAGAAGAAAATTTACATTTGATTGAATTTAATGAGTTGGGAGGTCTGATTTTTGGGTGTAAGGATAGGTACAGGTTGTATGCAGCATGCCATGTGGGAGATGGAGTTCTATAAACTACAGTTTATTTTACAATATTTGCATTTATCTTCCTATCCTAGCCTTCATAGTTCCACTGGGTCACTGAGAGATAAACTAGTTGAATAGTCACCGTTCTGGCACTATTTTTTAGCCAGGAACTATAAAAGCAAATTGTGAAAGCAAACTATGAAGAACACTGGGAAGTTCTGTGAGGGAATTTGCAGCCCTAAACAGCAGAATGAAACAGAAGAGTCCTCACCCAACTGAATTACCTTAGATTTTTTCAACTGCTTTCTAAATATAGCAGTTTTTTCTGATTGATTCTAATGTCTGTCAGAAATTGCTGCCTTTCACCTTTACTCTTCTGTATTTTTCTAACTAGCTCAGTTTATTAAATTTTATTTAACTCTGCCCTCCAATTTGTGTGGTTGGAATAGTTTGTTGCTAGCCTTGCCACGATAAACAGACAAGGGGAAGAATTAAGGCTGTGCCATTGTACTGAATCATCATCTAGAGACTTGAATTCCAGAATTTTTATGCCTGTTTTGCAGCTGCTTCTATTTGTGTTTGATGTCAACCTGCAGAATGGATTAGTTGAGCAAGTTGGCAGAGACATAAACAGCATTGGTGAGACTGATAACAGAAGTGCTCATCTGCTTGCTTGTTCTTTGGTCTTTTGTTGAACTTTTCTTCAACTTGAGCCTGCTGCACAAATTTTGCCCATTTTCACCCTTTTGATCTGTCCCTCTTTTACTCTGTTTGGCATTAACTTTTCCATAGGAAGCAGATCATTGTGGCACAGGAGAGAGTCAGTAGCAGCTTCAGCAGATGTTGCCCAGCATGCAGGAACTGCAAAATCATTCCTTGTAACAAGAAAATAGCAAAGTTGATACCTGGTACTTTGTCAGTACCGAGGGGGGCCGGGGATGCTTTGGGACTGCCTGCCTATACCAAGAAATTTAAAACTTGGCACTTCCCACTAATGGGACTTGGAAAAAGTTGGTCTTGGTGATCTCAGGGAAATAGTGCCTCTGTCATACCTTGGTTGAAGCTCAATTAAGATGAAATGAAAGTTTTATGATGCAGCTCTTCCAGCTCCAGAAGATTTAGAAAGGGGGGGGGCAGTTGTAGAGAGAGCCAGTGTACAGTGAGTGCTGCTTTGTGCGTCAGGTGAAGTGTAGCGTAGTTCTTAAATGGCTGGTTGGGAGCACCCAAACAAAATAGTTGGGAGATGAATGAGTCTTGTGCTGCAAGGCATTCTTCCAAGAGGAGAAGGTACTTTGCTACTTTATCTTTAAGCCACAGGTGTATATTTGGTGCTAATAGTGCTCTTGAGATCATCAAGAGGAAAATGCCAGAGGCACGGCAGGATTTGGAATGGCTACTCATTTATTATCCTTGTGTACAGTCACCGTGAGAGAAACATGTTAAATTGTCTAGCATAGAGTGAGGGTGGGCAAGAGCATCTAAAGCTTGCTGAGAACTGCCTGCTGTGACAGAAACAACTCGATTTCCTTACAAAGGAATGGGCATATGTCCAGCTCCAGGAGGAGTACAGTTAATAAAGAATTCTGCAAGACTGCTACTCTCAGAATGATTCAGTGACTATCGTATAAACTTCTTCAAAGTAGTACAGCTTTTGAACAGTCTCCGAACGTGAGAAAGCCTGTTGCTGGAACCAGTACAAACAGCTTATAACAGAGGGGAAACCACTTATGTTTTAAATCATCATGGCTATCTGAAAGGATAGCTGCTACTAGGTGTTGTTATTAGGAGGTGAGCATTATGGGATGCCCTACTGGAACAGCATGTATGGCAGCTGAAGCCATCTGTGGATGACTCAGGATCACTCCATCCGGAGAGTGCCTTTTTGCAGCAAAGGTGAAAATTGCATGTGAGAATTATCATTGAGGTCTTCTCTTTACTGCAAACCCTGGATCATCAAAAAAGGCTTTGAGAAACACAGGCACTAGGGCAAGGGAGAAATTTATCAGTTCAGCTTTGTGGTACAGGATTGAGGCACGTGTTTTCCAGACTTCTTGCTGTTCAGGGTCTCAGAACACCTTGTTGAGTGCATGTTGATATGAATTTCTGTGACACAGATCAGACCTTGATCTTAGCTCTGTGATTTTTGTGTAGGAAACAGGATCAATGCAGGCAGCATTGGTCATAGTTGATGAAGTAGAGTCTAATAAAAGAGCTCTGCATGACTTGAAACTAATACCAGGGCAGATCCAAGGAAAGTGGCAGAAATGTGGTTTTCTTATACTCACCTGGGAGGGAGAGGATTGATATTTATTCTCTAATTACTGTTGTTAAAAACAAAGTAAAAACCCCAAATAATCAAACAAACAATCCCCTGTAAGTTAGTAATTGGGACAGTGGTAGGAAGAGAGAGTTGAGCATGCATGGTGCAGTCAAGACTGGGTTTCACCAGTGGGTCTTTTGGGGAAAAATGAGAACAAGGCTGGTGAGGGCCTGGGAACACAAGTCCTGTGAGGAATAACTGAGGGAGCTGGGGGTGTTTAGCCTGGAGAAAAGGAGACTCAGGGGTGACCTTATCACTCTCTCTACAACTTGCTGAAAGGTGGCTGCAGTCAGGTGGGGTTGGTCTCTTTCTCCAGGCAGCACTGGCAGAACCAGAGGACACAGTCTTAAGCTGTGCCAAGGGAAATATAGGTTGGATGTTAGTGAAAAGATTTTATTGAAAGAGTGATAAAATACTGCAATTGTCTGCCTTGCCTGGGGAGATGGGGGAGTCACCATCCCTGGATGTGTTCAGAAAAAGACTGGATGTGGCACTTGGTGCCATGGCTTAGTTGAGGTGTTAGGGCATGGGTTGGACTCAATGATCTTAAAGGTCTCTTCCAACCTAGTGATTCTGTGAGAAGTGAGCAGCACTGTCACTGTCTCCTCAAGGATGATTTAACAGGGAGTGCCACCATGCTGGCTGCCCCTCAGGGGGGCCCTGCAAAGTGACTCAGAGGCTCATCAGGGACAATCAAAGCTATGTGTCAGGAATCCTTTTCAGTGCCGGTGTGTTCAGAGCCATTAAACCCTATCTGCCTCTAGATGTGCCAGGTAGGGTTTCTTTTTCTCTTCTTTCTTCTCTTTCTTTCTAGGGAAGGAGACCTTCCCAAGAAATGCCCCTGGAAAAATCTTCCCTGTGTGAAGCGTGGCTAGGAAATGAAGATGAGAACACAGGTGTTTCTGTGGCACAGGCTTGTAAGTGGTTCTGTGGGTCTTCCTGGAGCCTGTCACAGTTTAGAATATTTCATTATTCATACAGAAGCTGATAAAGCCTGACGACTTGATGTATGTGAAATAAAAGGAAGGAAAGGTGTAGCTATAGTTGTCAACAGCTTCAGGTACTTAGGAGATAGCTTTGCCACATTTCAGCAGTCTGAAGGCCCAATATCATTAAAACCTGATGTACAGGCCAGATCTTGAGACAAACATATCAGAGTGATATCTACTGTGCTCATCTAGTTTTTGTCACAAGAGAATGTGATTTTTCCATGGATTTTTTTTCTGTATTGTGATTTGTTCTATACAAAGGTCTGCACTCAAAAGAATCCAGTTCTAATTCTATTGAAATACTCAAACATGAATATACTTGAGAATAACTGTTAGACCTTTGGCAAATAATATAGATTAGAGCAAATAAAAATAGCTCCATCTGTTTTCCAATTTATTTATTAATCAATTTATATATAAATACATCAGAGAAAACTGAATGAATATGCAAATATATACAAAGGCTTTAACATTTTGTTTGATAAAATATAAGCATCTCATTGAAAAGCAACAAGATGGAAAATATGCTGCAGAAATTCTTGCAGCATTTTTATAAAGCAGCAAGCTTTTCAACATCACTACATTTTTTATAGTAGAGCACACTGTCTATAGCAGGTTCTCTTAATTCTGTTGACACAATTCAGAGATGTACAAGAATCACCAATGCTGCTGGAATGACAGTAAAAGGACCAATATCTAATCTCTCATTTAAAAGTACTAAAAGCTAATATGTAGGACTTGCTAAATATTAAAAGCTACTTTATATATAAAGTGTTATATAATCTAGAGAGCCAGGCAAGAAAGACTTTTTAATTTTTTTTTAGCTATCAGAGCAAAATAAAAACCAAAAAAAGACTGGTTTTTTAAGAAGCCTTCTGCTGTTCTCAAATGACAAAAAGTGGATAATAGAAGTTATCCCCATAGCAGAAACAGAAGTACTGGAGGTATTGAAGTTTTTTCATTCCCATCAAGTAACAGAAGAAAGTATTTTTCCCCTATTGTGTCTTATAAAAGTGTTAAGGCTCAATTGAATCCAATTCTTGGAAAAAAATTAGAGGCTGTGAAATGTTTAACTTTTTCTTTATTTTTTTTCATGTTTCTTTAGACATTGTATTGAAAAAATGCTTTTAAAGTGAAAGATTTTTCAGAGTATGTCAAAGAATATAAACTGTCAGAATTTCTTTATAGTTTACAATCACCCAACACTAACCAAATTGCTTTCTACAGCAGGATTGCTGTTAGGAAGGGTATTTTCAAATGCTAAGTTTCTGACAGAAAACATCTTGGAGGTGGGATAAGTTCAGTTGGCTGGTATTTTGTTCAGCAGGGCTTTGTGTCCAGACTCATACAGTGGGGATTGTTTTTGTGGGTAGTACTACCAACACATTTCTAGTTATGAAGGCCAAAGTGTCTGCACTGGGAAGAAGGCAGTAAATAGTGCAGAGTGGATGTGTTTAGTTAAGTTTATAAAAGTCATGAACAAAATTCAAGCAATCTATGAAATTGTAGTAGCTTGCTAGCCTCAGCAATATTCCTTTATTTTATGAAACGCGTTCACTCTAGGTACCCTTCTTCCATTTCGTCCCTTCTTCTCCACTTGAGAAGGAAGGTTGGAGTGATTAGTTTGAAAATGCAGATGGAGTGTTAGTTTATTTGTATTATTGAAAATCCAGAAACAAGGTGGAACTTTCATTGGCCTTCATCAAAGAAGTAAAGAAATTATACTTTATTCATCTTGTGGGGGGGGGGATTTTTTACACTGAGACAAGAACATCCAAAGTGATATTTTCTGTCCTATCAAGGAAATGTATTTCTCTCCTTGGTTTAGATGATGACATGTTCAGCACTGATGAGATGTAAGGCCCAATGTTCATGTCTCAAAATGAGATGGAAGAGAAGGAACTGGGTCACACAGATGATGTGAGACAAGCAGACATAGGAGATGTTGTACATATATCACACACTCATGCAGTGCATGTTCCATGACCCTAAGATTTTGGTTTTTTTTTTGCTCTCTTCGAAGAACTGAATAAGAGTTCTAAAATGATAGAATAAAATGATTCTATCATGCAGTGGGAGGTAATATGTCTTCAAGATAAAAGCTTGAAAAAACAGGCAAATTCAAATGTCTTGTATTCAGAGAATGGGAAAGGAATAATTTGAAGAGGTTTATTGAAATGTTATACTGCCTGTAAAATGATGATTTCTTTTAACAGTCATGTTCTCTGTAGACATTTTATACAAAATCTATACCTACTACAGTGATCCAGACTTTAGGCCTATTTTGCAGTAATCTAGATAGATTGAATATAGCAGACACAATTTGAAAAGCAAGTTTCTCAGCCTTCCTGTGGAAGTTCACTGAAGACTTGAAATTGTATTGATTTCCCATGAAACTTCAGTTTCTAGCTGTTCAGTTACTTAGCAGAAAAATCTCTTTCTCCCGTCATACCTTTCTTGTGTGCCATCTTGATATAAATTAAAATACTCTCCGTAAGTTGGATAAATCCACCTGTCAGGACTTCCATTAGGTAAACACCTGAAATGAGAAGGATATGACACACATTGTTCAGATGTCTTGCTGTGGTTTGACTCTGCCTTCTCAAGTGCCTCCACCAAAATGCAGTGCAATCTCACTTTGACAGGGAGTGCCTGAAATGAAGGACAAGAGTCAAGGGCTTCTGAGCATAGTGGCAATTTTGGTTCTGCTAGAGAATATCACTGAAAAGATTTCAAAATATTGTGGTTGTGAATATTTTCTTTTTCTCATTGTCATTTTGTTGTCTTCAGCTGAAGCACCTGATATTCCCAGGTAGAGAATTCCTAATATTTATAACTTGTAAAATAAGCCTTATTATTTTGTTGGTTTGTTTTCAAATAAAATTGGTAGGCTGCGTCTGTGCTATAGCAGTAAGGTTAACCAGTACGTGGGTTCTGACTTTTCTCTGTTGTGCAACCCATCTCTGCAAACATTATTTTTGTTGCTCACAATTTTTGGTAGAGTTTTGGTTGATGTCACAGATACAGGACAGAGTGAAACTTTTTTTTTTTAATTTCTCTACTGATATTTGTTTGGAACATATCACATTGAGTTTTTTTTTTTTTTAATTCTTGAAATCTTACTCAGGATGCTTTGGTTTGGGTGCTTGCTCCTGTTTAGTTAGAAAGAAAAAATTATTGAAGTCTTAAACAGTGAACAAAAATAAATTACAGTGCAGGTTTTTGGCCATGGAAAATAGACTTGTCTTTCTAATACTGCCAAAAATGTGAGTTCAAAGATTCCAAACCACCCAAAGAGTTAATATAGAAAAAGGAATGCAAACTGACTTAAGAGTTTCAGCAACAAAAAATCTCCATGTAAGGTTCATTTGAACTGAAACATGTGCCTGTTGTGCCTTTAGAATTTCATGGGACAGTCATGGAAACACTAATAACCTTGTGACTGTTGGCTAATTATATGGAAGTTCTACCAAAAAAAGGTTATACATAGCCTAAAGTATTAAAGACTTAATGCACCTGTCATCACTGTAGTGATAAATATCTGTTCCAGAATGTCTTCTCAGAGAGTACTCTAAGCATATCAGAATAAATAGTTGACCATAATTCTGTAATGCCACAGTATTTTAAAAGAAATTAAAGACCTTCAAGTAGGCCATATGTAAAAACTAGAAATTTGTAGCAAAAGTAGTTGGAACTAGTTGGAATAAGTAATAATGACATCATTGAATCCTGGAGTTGAAAGCACTGATAATTTTGTCCAGCTACCTCATGGAGTAGTTAGAAATTCCCTTGAAAGCCTTCAAGTCAAATTCAGCCATTACATAAATGATGGCTGAAGCTGATCATAAAAGTGAGCACCTATAGAAATACAGCTTATATTTGTTCAGCATTCAGTAGGTCTGAAAAATGGATAGAGTAGCAAAGGAAGACATCAGGAAAGAGTAATAATAAATCAGAAACTTCCCTGTTTAGTGCCTATTTCTGCTATTCCTAACAGCCTGACTGGATCCCAAATCGGTGCCTGTTGCTATATACTCCATTTGAAGTGTCTACTGTATGCTGAATTGGTGTCATTTCATGTGCACTTGTTACATGACTTTGGTTTTCCCTTAAATGCGTTGCATGTTTAGCATGCAAAGAATAAGAACTAATTTCAGTGATGTATGTTGATTAGGCTCTTGTTAGGCATAAATGAGAGTTTTCTTGTGCTATACAGTACCTTACATCTGAAAGCACATAGCTTTCTCTGTCGTCTTCCACTTCCACCCACAGACATTTAGACAAAGAGCAGAAGGGGAAGTGTGAATCTGTTAGCTCTGAGCAAAGCCTAATACAAGAAACAGCAATGTTTATTGATCACTTGCAACTTTTTGACATTGCAAAACCAGGAGAAAACAGGGGTATAAAAATGAAAAATGTCAAAACTAGAGATAAAACTACCTCTTCAGAGCAAACACATGAATTTTGCACTAAAATATGGACAATATGTGTGAAGATATATAGTTAGTAACTTAAAAGTATGAAAGAAGGTAACTCATCTGGGTTTATCAAAGCTTTGTAAGAAGAAAAGAACATGTTGATTTATTGTATTAGCCTTGTTGCTGTTAGTAAATTTAGAAACTAAGGGCAAAAAGAAGAGCACTATTAGACGGCAGATTACCAATGAAAGAGCATTTGTGGGTAGGACTTCTGATGTTGACACAGTTTTCAAAGTGAATGAGATCATATGTTGAAAAAAAAGAGGTTGAGAACACTTAGAGGGAAGGAGAAGAAATTTAATCATCTTAAAGAACACCCAGGAAGGTGTTCAAGGAAGATAAAAAGTTGGAGAATGAAATTTTCCACTCTGTCAAATGGGCTAGATAAAATGAGAGGGTAGGAACAGAGGAGTAAAATTGGGAGTTCAGGAATTAATGTGCGCATAGGTACTCGTGCAAATAAAAAAGCTGCTCAAGTACAGAGGAAAGAGAAATTGGAAGCCATCTGGAGAAGGAGCAGTGGCTAGAAAAATACTTTTTTCTGGGCTCAGTGAAAATTGGGTATTTCAAAGAAATAGATTGGATGCAGTCATACTTTCAATCCAAGAAAACCAAATCTTTTCATCAAGACCTCTAACCTAAGAAACGATTAATAACTTACCACTAAGTTATTGAAGAATTTTAATTTAATTCTTCTCCTGGTTCACTCAATAATCATTTATCTATGATATTTAAGATTATCTTCATGTCTTGAAGACACTGTAAACATGTCTGGAAATGACACACTCCTACAGTTTCTATACAGCAGAATATGATGAAACCAGCCACCAAAAAATATTACATTTTCCACTTGCATTCATATCAGCTAACAGAATAATATCCATGTGATTTAGAACGAGACATTTCAAAAGTCTTTAAAGGATCTGAAAATCAAGTTATAAACTGTGGTGCTTCCTAAAGTTCTCTAATAAATATATTATTTCCATGTGAAGTGCAAATGAGAGGAAAGAGATGTGGTGGCATAGAATATTTTGTTCTTTTATTTTTCGCTGTTGTTCATGCATATTTCTACATTGGTTTTGAGAACGACCTAAGTTAAATAGGATTTCTTGTCTAAAATGTGAATACTGAATGTCAATGAAGAGATTGCTGAGGTGTGATTATTTTCTCTTAAGGAAACTAACTCAGTTCTGTTACTTGAATATTATCATTTTGAGACAGGGTCTGTGGCATCAGCAGTGTTTTTATTTTTGTGTTTAAGTTATTCTTATTATAGCAGCACTTCAAAAAAATAAAAATTGTGCCTTTCACAAACCTCTTCATGGTGCTGACTGCCATGTGAGTATCAGTTGGGTAATTTTTTGTGAAGCTGGCTTCAGTAGCTAATACTGATACCCTAAATGCTGTTGAATTCCACTGAAAGGAAATAAGCTAATAGAATAGAAACAAAATTATGGAACTTCATGATTAGGGTGACTTATTTAGCTTTTTTCAAAACTACACCACAGAATGATGAATGGTAATTTGGGTATGTTCTTCTAATGGACCTGAGAGGTGGAAAAAGTTTAATTCCGGTAGACCCACACCTTTGATTTTATACTTCTTGCACTCAGTTGCAACAGTGTTAGAGGAAAGTACCTGGTAATTTCTGAATATGAATTATTACACATACATTAAAAGTGTGTGTATATATATATAAATTTCTAAAATGCATTTTTTTCATGTGCTGGAGGTATCTGGCAACTCTGACACTACTAAAAAAGCTGACATCTCAAAACTTCTCTCTGAAAACAGGAAAACCAATTCCATCAAGTTTAGTAAACAGAACAAAAGAAAATTAACATGTAAGAGGGACGAAATGAAAACTGAGCAAAGCATAGGACACATTATGCAAGAAGCAAGCAGGGACATCCTGGGGAAGGACAGTCTAAGCCTATTTATTATATATTTAGTACTGTACATTCAGTGTCAGTGTAAAGCAAGAAATAGCCAACTGCTTGGAATACAGGCCTTGTGAGGACTAGACCAAAAAATAAAAAAAACCCAAAGATTTTTTCTTCTTGTTTCCAATTATGATAAGAAGAAATATTCTTAGCAAACCTCCAAACTATTCAAACTGTAGTTTAGTGATTGACTGCAATAGGACTGAATTAAAAAAATTCCTTTGAAATAGCAATGAACATCTCTCTGACTGCTTTAAATGAGCACAAATAACTGAAATACATGGTGGCATTATGAACGATCTATTAACAAGAAACCTCTAACATGGAATTTAACTAAAGGAGTGTAGGAAATGTCTTTGAGAAGGAAGTAAGGAGTAGTGAATTCCTGTACTCTGGATTGCTTCATAAATATAAAAACAAATATTTATAATAAGTATACATAGAAGTAATTATTTAAGTAGAGTTAACATGAGGAGATTTTTTTTTAAGAAATCAAGGTGTGCTGAGAATGCAGATTCCATTCATTTTTCTCCCTTAATCACGGGCCTTTGAAATCACTTGTAATATGGTTAAGAAAAACTGCTTCTTCTCAAGTGCAAGACAGATCTGAATGATCATTTTATCAGTTAAAGAATGCCTGGTAGGTTAAGTGCAGTAAACATTGTTGTGTTTGCACACCAGCATTCTGGGCTGAGGAAGTGCCGTTCAAGGACATGCATTAATGAGATAAAACTGAACCATGAAATCAGGAACACAGAGTGAGGAGGAGGAGGTGTTAGACAGAAAATGAGGCAAATTAACTCAGTTCCAATTACTTAACCTAAGTTTGCCTTACAGATGCAACTTAAATTTATGTTTGCAAAGAGAAACAAGAAAGATAAGGGTGATGATGCTTGACATCTAAGGCCAAGTGATACTTTTAGAGGGTTTAGCATCAACCTTCTATTAAATAATTGAGTTGTAGCAGTGGTTTATAATAATATGAGGTGAGGAAAAACCTGCACAGAGAATTTATTTAGCTGCTACATAATACTGTATTTTCCTAAAAAGAATAATTTCCAGAGGTACCTGTTTCATAAAGTTTCACGTAAACATTGCTGGCCATCAAGCACCGGAAAATCATGTGGCTTTACAAACCCTCATGTTTTGCTCTGATGGTTTTGTCTTTGGCACATTAGGGAAAGTGGGAAATCACATTATTCTCTTACCCTCATCTTGGAGGAAAACCACCATTTACTCTTGCAGTTTTTATAGAACCATGAGATTTTTCAGCAGTGTGTATATAGTTTTGTTTTCTAGCTAGTTAGGCTGGAGACAGAATTTGATTTAGTTTTTGCCTCAGACAAAATTTTAATTGGTAACGACACCGAAAGCAGAAAAGCCATTTCCTTGAGAAAATAAAAGCTCTACAAGCCATCACAAACATAACAATGCAAACTTGCTGTACTTCTGGGCTTTAATCTGTGCAATTAATATGAAGACCAAATGTAATTCACATTTTTCTTTAGGTAAGAATTCTTTTATTTGCAAAGCTGCATTCAAATCTGAGAAAGCTGTGAAGGACAGCTTAATAGTTTATTAAAAATAAAAAGCTAACATTGTTTTTAACCCGGCTGCTCTTTCTCAAAAGTGATTTGCACAATCCCTTATGGATTTGTCAATTCCTACTACTTGAAGTGATTTTGTACCTTTGTACTTAGATTATTAAAAAAATTAATTTCTTTGTGAAGTTGTTGTCAACAGAAGGACCATGTTTTGTCAGAGGTTAAGACTTGTTTTACTGAATTACAAAGTTTGGGGTAGCTAACAAATAGAGAAATGAAGATAGAGCTTGCATGACCGTTTCAGTTTATGGTGATGTTTTGTTTTTTTTTCCTAAAATCAGAGATATATTACTCAGTGGTCTTTCATATCTGCTGATAATTCTGATAATTTTTTGATATTTTGCTTATCTAGAGGAACAGCATGCCCTGTATAGAAAACTCAACTTATGCTGAGAATTAGTTAAAGGAAAACTTTCTTGTACATGCAAAGTGTGGCCATTTGAATACAATTTCAGCATTTTGTTGGTGGTTCTTTATGCATTTCAGGAAGGGAAACAAGTTCAGCTCTTCTGTAGGTGAAAATAATGTGAATTCAAAATGAGAACTGAGACTACAGTGGGTGGGGTGGGGTGTTGTTTTTTTGTTTGTTTTTTATTAATATGTAGGGGTTTTTTTAACTTCAATGGAGAGGGATTCACCTCCAAAGATTTAGATTTCTCATAACAGAAAGTAGCATCTAGTCAGAAGTTATAAGCTTTATAGTAATAAAGGCACCTATTTCATTTTTAGGCACTAGCATTCAACAGGTTACTCTTCAGCTGAATTAATTTTTAGTGGTTTGCCAAAACAGATATTTGAGAGGTTCTTGTTTCACTTATTCAATGTGTGTGTTACTGACATTAGATCAGGTTTTTTGTAGGGTTTAGAGTAACTTTATTTTAATTTTCATGTCTAATGCCAGTTCAGAGTTGCTTTTAACTGAACCACTGAGAAGTGAAAATCTGTTAGGACTTATTTCTGTATTTCACTTACTTTACATTTTGGTTTCACAATTCTCATTAACACTTGTTGTACCTTGATAGGTTGCAGAGCTGTATAATCTGTTTTATTCAGTGCTTATTAGCAGTTGTTTTATTGGAGTGAGGGCCATATTGATTTGATCTTTTTAATTTTAATCCTGAAAAAAAAAGATTGTTTATGTATCTAGATATTTCCAGTTTGTTTTCATAATGCCTTTTCATATTTCCTTTGAGTATTTAGAGTTTTTCATCAGAAAATTTTATTTTGGGTAGGAACAATATTCAAGTACTCTGAGGCATGGAAATTGGTCTACAAACTATTTTGAATTTATTTTGTTGCATTCCACTCATCTCAATGAATGTGTTCTCCTTTGTTGGTTTTATTAAACTAGTGTGTCTGAAGCTGTTTGGAAGGTATTTATTTACTTATTTTGAGGTATGGAAAGGTCTTGATAGATTGGAGCACAAATCGAAGAGGAGGATTTCTGCCTTACAATGTTTATAAATTGTCTTCTAGATGCTCTCATATACTGAAGTATTTTTTCTGCTACTACAAGTTCAATAATACTACATTGATTGTTACCATCACAACATATTAAAAGTTCTCAGTTTTGATTCAAAACGTTAACAATAGCAAGATTTTTTTTCTTAGGTTTCTGATCTCTAAAGTTAAAAGAAACCTTGAACATAATGCATAAAAGTGTGTTTCAGGACAACAATTCACTACAGTGAAGCACTATATTGCTTTGTATTAGTGAGGCAATTAGTGCCTGTGGAACAATCCATTTTGGTCCCCCCCCTTGTGCTACCTTGACATATGAAGTTAGGTAAAATAACTTCAAGTTTGATATGGTGAAGATGAAGTAAAAACCTTGCATGCTTGTCAGTGAAAGTATAGCTGTAAGTTTTATTTCAGAAAAACTGAACATTTGTGACAGTTGTAAAATGTAAACTTGATTTACTACCTACCAGCAGTAAGCATTTAGCAGTGTACAGCTTGTGTTACTGTTGATAAACCAATTTAAGTATATAAGGAAGAAATTTTTTTTGCAAACCTTAAAGGATGACAACTGAATTATTTTCAAGAATATGAGTTAATTTAGAAGAACATAATTTTTTCTTCCCAGAAGAAAAAAGAGCCTTCTTTTGGTAAATGTTGTAAATGCAACATTGCCTATTCAAACAAGAGGTAGATAAACAAATGCCTAACATGGATTTTGATTTTTTCTTTTTTCCTGCCTAAGCAATGCATCTAATATCCTTGATCTTCTAGAGCTGTTGGTTCTTGAAAGTCAGTCCTAACAAAACTGTCACCTTCTGGTGAAAACAAAAGGCAAAGTTTGTAAGAAGATGGTGTAGGAAGTAGGATACCTAAAATGAGCAGAATGGGATTGCAAGAAATAAGTTGCAAAGGAACAGGCACCTCTGAGATAAACATCTCTTCATGTTAGCTCCAAATAATAACAAAGTGGCTGGCAGACCTCATGTGATCAACTCACTCAGCTGGTGATCAACTCACCCAGCTGATGTTTGACATGTCTTGAATCAGGCAACTACAGCATGCACAGGTGGCCTAGCTAGAAGAAGTGCACAATGCAGGGTCATGACTAATTTTTTTATTCATCCCAGTGAAGGTGATCAGTTTCCAATGTAAAATCTATAAATACATCTATAAAATACAGAAATTGGTTTCTCACTCAACATTTTTTTGTGAAAATCTAATAGGTACATGTTTGTGGTAAAAAGAATGGCAAAGTTCAATATCAAATCAGATAAACCCACAGCTTTTAAGTGAAGAAATGGTGCCTCTTGGTGACCATTTTCTATTGACAGTTGCTGTTTTCTAAACTCAATTACCAACTGGTCATTTTTTAGAAGATACCTTTGAGCTATTATAGAGATACATGGCAACTCTGATGTGATTGGGGTGTGTGCGTAACTTGGGCATCTGGTAGTTCAGATAGGACCAGAGCTTCTCAGAGTTATTGGATATTAGTGACAAGAACTTTGCTTGGTGATGGATCTATCCAAGAGTGAAATCAATATTGCCATTAATATTAATGTAATAAATGCACCTGCAACTGAGTGGAACATATAAAAAATGGGTTTAGGTACAAGTGGAATTTAGTGCTTCAGTTCAGGGAATGTGCTGTTAAGAGAAATATCTGTAGTTGTCCTAATGGCTTACATTAGTACGTACGATGTTTTTCTCATTCTGAGCACTTGAACTCTTTTTTTATGTGAGTTACTGAAGTTTTGAATACTTTGCCAAATGAGGAATTGGAAATGTATTTGTAATAGCAGACCAAGCTTAATGTAGTGATAATTCTGGTAACAATATTGAAACAAGGTCTTCTGACAGGGGAAGAGTGAGAAAAAGCATTTTAGAAGAGGCCGTAGGAAATATATGTATAACCTCTTTGCAGCAGCAACCCCAATGAGATCAATGTGTTGTGCTGTATTTATATTACTTCCAGTACAACATTGATATTCTGGTAAAAGATTGTAGGGAAAAGCAGAGCAAATAGCTTTTTAGTGATTATTCTGTATCCCTGAGTATGCTGGGTCATATGTTGTATCCGAAAGCAATTTGTCTGCATTAGAAACATATAATTTTTTTACCTCCCTGAAAGCAAATAGTACCAGTTGAAGGATTACATTTATTATGCTGCAGTTAATGAGATTTGGAAGTGCTTAATGTAAAAGTGTGGCATCATATATATTTGACTTAATTTGAAAAATATGTAAGAAAAAGGAGTGAAAGTATTTACTGATGAAAACCAAAACCATCCCCTTTACCACTGCAATGAGGACACCAACCAAGAGAAAAGCAATTTAGTCACCTACTGTGCAAAACACCACTGAAAGCTATCATGGCAAAACTTAAACCACAGCCATCTGGAGACTTTTGAACTCAGAGGCTGGCAAGAGGAAGTAGTAAACAACTACCTTGTGAAGTCTGTTGGGTTTATATCCGTCTAACAGACGATTTATGCCTTTGCACTTCCCTTTGTGTTGTGCATCACAAGCAGAATTTTGTTTCTTTATCCGACAGTGCTTAAAGGCATTTGGACAATGCCCTTAAAAGCATGCTTTAACTTCTGGTCACCATGAAGTTGTCAGACACTTGGACTAGATGATGAGAACTGAAAATTACTCTGTTCCATTCTAAATACACCGTCAAGTACTATACATAAAAAGGACATGATCTTTAGAAACAGTTTTCTCATTTATGCTGAGGACTCCGCATCCATAACAACCACTCTTACATTCATCTTGCTTCTTTGGTTTTAATTTTGTTGGGGTTTGTTTCTTTTTATTATTTATTATTCCTGTTAAGGCTTCATGGACTGAATTACGTGTATTAGAGATGCCTCCAGAGTGCAACTTCTGCCTTTTTTTTAAATATGGAAGGCTCCCAAATCATGTGCTTTGAAAGCATTTCAGAGAGAAAACAAAACACAGAAAATGGAGATGATCAGGTTGTTTTTCTCAAAAGCAGCCTTCAACCAAGCTAGAGAAGCTATAGGTACAACCAATCTAATTTGGCTTATCTTTAGAACTAATGCAGTGTTTCTTGTTTTTACTGTCTGTTTTCCCCTTCATTAATAGACTTGACACTTTTGATTCAAAGTAACACAGCAGTTAATCCCCTTCTATCCCCCAAAATTGTGACAAAAACATGTGTTTGTTTCCTTGAGATAGGGAAAAGGAATATAAGGCTTGAATCTGTGCTCATTTTCTATTCCCCTAATCTTTTTATTTATAATGAGGTCAAAGTGAAGCAGAAATGGCTGCACTTTTCAGTAGGTATGCAGCTTTCCCTAGTTTTATCTCAATGTTTTTGTCTTCTTTTCCTCCTTTCTTTCTTTTTCCTTATAGAAAACTAGTGTAATTTTACTATAATACCCCTCTCCTAAGAGATATGTCTTTTTGTATGCATACAAACCCCTAAATCTTCCTTTTTTGATCCCCCTAATCTGTTGCAAGTCTACCTTATTTAGTGGAACTCAGAAGTGTTTCTAAGGGAGGCGTGCATGCAGGAATATTACCTTTATATGCTAATTAATTGAATATGTTAATGAGGACATGATGACAAAGTCAAAGCAGAAGCAGAAAACAAGTAATCTATTTTTTAGCAAGCAAACTGGCTTAGTAGAGGCTAGCCCAAGTGCCTGCAAATTTAGTTTGCTACACGTGAGTTGAGTTTTGGAGTGCAAGTCCCATGGGAAAATCCCAGGAGATAACACAGTGTATGGCTGCTTTTCTGTAATAAAACTGGTACACCTACCTGTAGGAAGGATATTTCTTATGGAGGAGTTGTCAGGACGGGCTCTGCTGTGCAGGACTGTATTCTGTGAGCTCTAGATTGAGATCCCACCCTGCCAAGAGTTAGAGGACTTGTGCCGCCCAACCTCAAGTGCTCAGAAGGATCCCAGCACTGCCAGGTGTAGGTGCCTCAGTCACCTCTGCTTTCCTTCTCCTAAATACAGTAATGTGGATCACTGTTGAACATGACCGAAGGACAGTCGAGGTAGCAATCAAATAACCCAGCCCAGGGAAGGAAGCAGTCTTGAAATGCTCACAAGGTGTTTGTAAGAGCTGTATACTGGAAAATCCTCATATAATAGTAGCTCATGTCATTTTGTTAAAGTAAATCCAATTTTGCTACCATTGAGACACTGTTGCTCTCCTGAACTGTTTTATGTTTTGGGAACTTTGGAACTGGAAAATCTTCCCAGACAGGGAAGTTCTACAAAAAGAAGAGCACAAAGATAAATTTTATTCCCCCTTCTAATGTCTACATTTTGTTTACATCTTATGCTGTGTTAATCCTATTCTCCCAGCTGCTCACCAGCATGTTTAGCTTGATAAGAAAATGTCCTGCTTTCTGATTCAATTTTCTCCTCCACTTGCTGTTGTGTACCACTTTACTTTTATTCTCCTTTTTCTTCTATCATCCACTCCAGAAATATTTCCTTTACACTGGTAACTCATAGCTACTGAAACACTTCGGGATGAAAGTGGTCAGCATTGCGTATTTGCAAAGGACATTCTTATGCCTGTAGACTGCATGTACTGCCTGGAACAGGCACATGGAGCTGTCATTGCCTTGATTTCATTTGTTCTTGCACTTCAGTTTTTCAGTAGAAATATAAACTGTATATTTTAGGCAGTCTCAGTTGTACAATTTCATAAACAAAAGGCTTGGTGTTGAAGCTTTAAACCTAACAAAGCTCTTAATCGGGCTCCATATCTGTCGTTTTATTCCCTTTTCATAAATGCTAAATAAAAAAAAAGCAGTTCCTATTTTAGTCTATAGCTCAAACTGTTCTTTGGTAAATATGAGTTTTATAGACCCCTCTTTATGCATGTAAATACTATTTATATCCCAAGCTATTTACTGTAGGAAAATGGGTGTTGTCTCACCTCTGTGGAATTTGTATGAGATGAAAGTAGTAACATTTTTAGCATGTTGGCTTTTTCTCTAGCAAATAACCTCAACAGGGTTTTGTGGTAGCAATGACCCTTAAAATTTAACATTTTTGAAATGAGAAAATTATCACTTAGCAATAATGGGACGTGACTCAGGCAGCTTGATGTTGTCTGTCAAAATCTACCATCAGCAGAAAGATTTGAAAGAACTGGAGATGATAGGAAGAAAAAAACCACTTGCCTTATTTTCTTCCACTCATAATTCTATGTGGGTAAGCAATTAAAAAATGAAAGGAATTGTGTACTGACATAGTTTTAAAATTCAGGCATTTTTTTATACTCTCATGTGAACACTTCTAATTTCATTGAAGATAGCCAAATTACAGTCATGTAAGTTGAGAATACTCTTGCCTTGTGCTATAAACATTAATTTGGTAAATAAAGCATGAGACTATGTGCAGTCAGAAATAGAGGATGTAAAAATTTTGCAGTTAGGAATTTATTTTCAGCAAATGAAATTTGGCAGGAGTTCTCTTAAAACATTTTCAGTGAAGATTTCTTGATGTTATTCCTGGCTTTTACACACTTTCTCCAAAATATCCGCAAGCTGTTCCATTTTTTTTTTCTTCTTTGTGATCATGGATACTGAGTTGTATTCCTTAATGCCTCATCTTTGGACTTTTAGAAGGGACATCCCAAGAGGATTTGCAGAATGGACAGAAACAGAAAGGGGAGAGTAAGTGTACGTGTGTAGGACTGGTAGATGGGTTAGAGTAACATCTAGAGAAATTAACGTGACAAAGCAGCTGGTAAATAAAGGAGAAAAATTGAGGGTAACATTTGAGAGGTGTGGAGCTGGAGAGTGGAAAGGAAAATGAGCAAGCAGAAAGCAGATACAATGAGCGTTGCTGTGTAGAAACCACTCCTTTTGTCAGGAGTTGGATATTGCCCTTTGAAGCTTGTGCAGATCACTTTAGATTCCAGTAACTGTAAATATAATTACAACTAATGTTCTAGTTAACATATTATAGCATCCCCTTCTAGCACTTTCAGAGCTAAGAAGTATCAGTGAAGAGGACTGTCTTTAGAGTTCTGATATTAAGCATTTGCAAATAGCTATCTGGTATCAAGCCTAAATAAATAAATATATGAACATCCCCCCAAGCTTAGGAAGAGTTTAATTAAGGTTTTTTCAGAACTTACTTTATGGTTGGAAAAGACTCTAGAGTATCCTCCTAGGGTTACATTCATTCACTTTCTTCATGTTTGAGGAGCCAGCCATCACAAACAAAAAAATCTACACCCAGACCACAAAATCAATCTTGGTTGTAACAGTTTGTCAGAGGAAGCATACTTCACTGGGAGCAGAATCTCATGTTAAATATAATAATGTTTTCCGATTTTGTCTTCCTCACTGACTTCTGTGTATAACTAGAAATCTAACCCCATTTGCTTCTATAAAGTACTGACTTCTCTGATGCCTTGTGATGGTTGACCTAGAACAGAGGCTGGACAGAGCTAAAGAATAAAGTAGGTATTTATTAGAAGGCCTTAGTGAATACATCTTGGGCAGCACAAGAGCCCAGCCAGGGCTAAACCTAATATGAACCCCAAATGGTCACAAAATGGATGACCAGTCACAAGGTCTCTCACTTTGATAAGTTCTGGTCCATTAGCATAGGAGTTAGTACTCTAGTTACAGCATCAGATTATGAAATCCCATCCTTCTTGCTTTTCTCTCTTCAGTCCACCTTGTTTATACTCTTGGGCCTGAAATTTTCATGACTGTCCTTGGTCCCCAGCTAGAGAAGGAATTGTTTTGTCTAGATGCTCTTTGAAGAGAGCTCACCAAGACTTAATATGAAGCTCTGAACTACACACTAGTGCAGCACAGAATCTGAAAAATAGAAAAGCTAAAACTTAAGGTATCATTTCCCTGTCCTTTTTCTTCTTGCCATCTTCATGCCAAGCAGCTGGCAGTCCCTTAATGGGACACATGCTCAGTTTGGGCTCCTCAGTTCACTCCAGGATGTGACTGTCCCCTTGTATTTTGCTCTAAAAGGTTTTCTCTATTGCCTGCTCATTTGAAAAAGCCACTGAAGCAAGTTGGCTATGGCCAGCTGCCAGACACCCACTTGGCTGTTGTCTCTCCCCTTCCTCAAGGACATAGGGATGGAAAATAAGAGGTCAAAGCTCAAGGGTCAAAGGCTCAAGGGCTCATTCTCAAACTGTTCCCCTCAACATCAGACAGGTTCCGCCCTTCCTTACCTTGATGAGGTTTTGATACTGGCATGCACTTTATGGCCTCAAGAGAAGGATTTCAGTAAGAAAATTATATTTCTTAAATATGCTCTATTTTATGGAGTAGCAGCATTGTATGAATTGCTTTAAAAGGATTACTAGGACTTTGTAGAGGTAAGATTATAAACTGTTCTTTCCCCTTCAAGAGTCAGGGAGTGATGTGCAAATATGAAGCAAATTCAGAATAAATAGACATGGAAGTAAAAAGAATTTCTTACTACAAGAAAAAAGCACACAGGCCCAGGAATTTTATCAGGGTTGGTTTTCAAGGAGTGCCACAGTCCTGTGTCTTTCATTAAAGGGCTTGTTTTATCTGCCTTGACATATGTGATATCTGTAACAACCTGCGCAAGACACTCAAATCCACTCATTCTAGGAAGTTGTGCATTTTCTGAGGTCAAAATAAAGCAGATCTAGGTGAACAGAAATGATAGCTATACTTGTTTGGGGAAACAGTAAAAGTATTCTCTTTTATTCAATCTCCTTAGTTTACCAGGTAGACAGGACTTCTGTACACCTGCTCACCTACAAAGTGTGTGTGTGTTTGTGTTACAATTTCTTGGATTTTGAATGCATGAGAAAGGCTGAGTAGCATGCAGACTTGCTGTAAGCCACACTGCAGAAAATCTGTGTGTTAATTGATAATGGGTTTTCACCAGCAGGCAGGAATTGATTAATAATTTGTTAATAACCACATATCAATTACACATCTCTCCTCCTTTTTTTCCCCTTTAAATGGAAGCTTTCTCCAAAGCCTGTATCTGAACTCTTTAATATCATAGCCTCTGTGTCTGAATCCTGATCTCATTTTATCCCTCTACCCAAGTCCAAAGTTCAGGTATTAATTAATTCTGAAAAGAATGGTAGTTCTTTGAGAGAGGGAAGTATGACTGAACCTTCACTATCTCATCTAATCTTGTTATGCACGCACCACTGGTATCTGAGATGCTTTCTCAGGAGGCTGGAGGGAAGGCAGATGCTTAGGACAAGGGGACAGACAGAGGGGCAATCACTGCCTGCTGTGGTGTATTTTATGCATGTAGGTGGACAGAAGTTTGTGAGGTCAACATCAACAATAACTAAAATTCACTGTTGTACAGATAGCTCACATTTATCTCTTCTCTGCTTCCATGCTCAAAGTTGAGCTCTAAGTGGGGCACAGCCATGAGACTCTAATAATCTGGCTATCATTTGAAGTACTTTGAATTTCAAGATGCTTGGGAGTATGAAACTGCCTCTGCAAGAAACTCTGGCACCATATTTTAGCACGTTTTATATTTCACAGACACTATTTTATTTTTCTTCTTCTCATAGGCAGTCTTCTTAAAATAAGAGGATTTGTGTATTTAATAGAAAAAAGGAAAGAAGCTATTTATAAATAAAAAGTAAACAAATAATCTGTAAAAAATTTGACAGAACATATAGGCATGTGTTTCATTTAGCTTTTTTCTTTTTTTTTTAGAGTAAGCTAAGCTTCAACAAGTTATGTGAGGCATGTATTTTAAGAACAAAATCAACTGTAAGGTGAAGCTGAATAATCTTGCAACCACAGTTTGGCTCTCAACACAAGTTTGATTCTCAAATGTTGCTGTGCAAAGAACTTCTTTCAAAAACAGCTTTAGGTTGGCCCTGAAACTACTGAGCTTTATAGGCAAAGGGGAAAAAAAAAAAAAGTAAAGCATATGGAAGCTGTGTAAGTCTGTTTTGGCTCGTAATGCTGTCCCTGGATTGTGGTAGCTTCCTTCTTTATCATTCAAGGTGTGTGTTTAGTTTCCTGGCCAGAATTTTTGTTTCTTTCATTTCTCAACTGACTTCCATCCATCCTTCCCAAGCTCTATTAAGCGAATTAAATTTGACTGTTCTTGCAGTGATCTCTTTTGCTTTTTCTACACTTGGTTAGCTGCATCTTACCTTTCAACATACTCTAATCTTTTTCAGGAGTTGTATGGTTCAAGAATTAAACAAAAAAAAAAAACAAAACCAAAAACACCTCTGCTGATATATAGGAGAGGAGGAGGAAAGCAATTCAATTGCAGTAACTTTTTTTTCCACACTATAAAAGTGAAGGAGAAAGACAACTTCTCTGAACTTCTCTGGCAAGGCACTTCCACTTGCTCACTCACATAATCAGTAACAAACTACACAGATCAGCATTGGCTCCAGGGGGATCTTCCTGAAATTTCAAGCTTTGTAGCATAAACTAAAGATACTGATCTGGTTTTATATGTAGGAGAATTGATGCTGGGTGTGCAGTTGTTGGGAGGCAATAGAAATGCTGTGAAAACCAACATGTGGCAGAAGTAGCCTGGGAGGAGAGATGACAACTTTATGTGCAACAGTTTTGGTCTCTCTCCTCATTTCCACATGCCAGGCACAGCTGCCATCCAGAGCTGCATGTGCCAGGTGCCAAGCAATGTGCTCCTCTTTGCCATGAGAGTGTTGCCCCCTTGCATCCCCTGGTGTTCTCGGACCTGTTGCAGGTGTGTTCCTGTCATGTGGTGTTGCTGAAGGGAATGGTTTCATAGCAGTTGGACAATCCCATTGCTTTTGAGTGATGCCATGCCTGCTGCAGCAGGTGTTGTAGAGTTTGTGGGGGGAAAAAAGCACACTAAACCCCCAAATACAAAAAGACAACACAAATAAATGACCAAGTTCATATTTTTCATACTATAGGAGATATATTTTTTGGCATTCATAGAAATAGTGAGATTTTCCGTGTTGTTAGTGATGCTAATTGAAGCTGTTATGTTTGGGTGATCTAGCTCCCTAATTTCAATATGGTATTTCTACAGCCATATTGTATTGGTGCATGCAGGGTGTGAAAATTGGAATAAAACTATACTGCCCTGAAGTTAAAAAGCTAAAATAAAAGCAAATCAAGACCAAAACAGTCTCTTCCATGTAGCTCTGAATGGAGATAATGTCATTGAAAATGAACCTGCTACCACTAATATGATGCAGCAGCTTTTTTACAGGCAAATCACTTCAGAAATTATAATGGTGCTTAAAATTGCATATCTGGTGACTGTTTAGATGCCCAAGGATATCCCACACCTCCACCTGCTGCTGCAGAAGAGCAGGAAATCAGGCTCTGTGTTGTACTGTCTTGTATCCACTTGGGCATTTAAAACGGCACCTGATGCTTGTGTTTAGTGCATGAATCACTCCCTTGGTATAAGACTCAGTGTTGTGTTTCTAGTTCCAAATCAATAATACAAGAGTTTATTTACCATGTTTTGCCCTCAGCTCTTTTTTTTTCAGCTGGGGAATCTTTTATGTTTTATTATTGTCTTTACAAATTGTATGTAATAATTGTAAAAAGGAGAAGATGGTATGGTTCCCCCTTATGTTTTTAGATTTATTGGGAAAAAAAATAAAAATAAAGTGTATCTCATGGTAAGAACAGGTAGTTGGACAATGCTACTCATTAAACAGACCTGACTCTGTTAAATTTCTGAGGCAGATGTTCAATGAATCTCTTTCATTGGGTTTATGCATCTGATGGTGAACATTTACATATAAATGAATCTCCAACATAATTAAAATGAAATTTATTGTTGGTAGCAGCATGGCATAGTAGATTTTGGTAGATGATTTAAATTAAGAAGGCTAAGTTAAGCAGCAAACCTCAAAGCTGAATGAATTTTTATAACCTTCTTCCCAGTGACTCCTGCCCTTTCTAACATTTTTTGGGGGGCTTTTTAAAAATGAACCTATTGTTCCCCCCTCTACATTTCTCCTTTTGCTTCTTCCCCATATGTGCTCTTCCACTGCTACTTCTGTGCTGAAATATTTCTGAGTTTCTGTGGCAGTTTGTTTAGGGGTTCTAATGATGATAAGAGGATCATGAACTTTATTTCCTATGGCCACTGTTATCTAGTTGTGCTCTTTACAAATACCTGTAAGTTATATATAATTTAGATATAACTATAGTTAAGTGTAACTTAACTATATCTGTCAGATAGTCCTTTATAATATACCTTGCTGAGCTTTTTTAGTGGAATCATCAATTGCCAAGGACAATTAGATAGAATGTTTGAAGAAAAATTACCCTTAAAAACAGCACAGTGGGTTACAGAACTCAGTGACTGTTTCTAGCATGTGAGGACTATGACAATTTTTTTTGTACCTTTACATAGTTCTCTCTTTTTTGCAATGGGATTAGCATTCCTTTAAACCCATCCTGCAGGAAATTTATCATAGGCTTTGAAAATCCTGATAAATTTCTGGTTTGAAATTAGTATTTGCATTTCTTTGAGTTTTAAGTACACTAAGCCTCTATAGGTTGAGATCTGCATGCAAGATTTGTAAATAAGAGTTGAGTTCCTCATGGGTCCTACATCCAGAATATTTAGTGTGCCACAATGCTTTAAACCTATATATGGATATTTAAAAAAGAAAACATCAATCTGAATATGGCAGGATTTATTTCCTCAAAAAAAGAAAAGAAGATGGAGACAGTGGGAATATCTTGTGATTCTGCAAATACATGTACAACTAAACCCTAATTTTACTGGAGAACAGTCACTTTCCTGTGGAAGCATAGATGCAAGAAAGATACTTCAATGTACTGGCATTCAGGAAATATGAAATCTCAGTAAGCATACTACAACCTTGTCACAATTATATTCATTATGTTCTTGAATGTTCTTTAATATATTTAAATGTATGTTATACTTAATGTGTTTGTTTAATTTTTGTCAGTCATGGAGAAAGTATCTTAACAACTGGCTTTCTAAAGAATAAGTAATATATTTGTTAATCCTACATATTCCCTATTATAATTTCTTATTATTTTAATCTCTGTGCTTCATATTTCTCTGGTTTACTTGCAAGTATCTTGGACCAAGGTGCAATGAGTTCTATGTGGGTCTTCTCTTGGGCTTCACAGTCTTTACTTTCAGAAAAAAATCTATGTACCTTGTCCTGGCAAATATTTGCTAATAATGTAACTGTGACCATACAGCTTACAATTTGTTTCTGTCATCTGGCAGGGGAACTGTTTGAGGAAAAGTAATTAAAACATCCCTGCCCACTAACTGCTTATAAATGTAAATAGTGTCACAGTGGAATGTTTCTATAAAGTTGCCACCTCTATTAAGTGGCAACTTTAAATTATTGCCAGAACATCACTAGATATTTACTGATAGATACAAAGCTGGGCTGCACCTCTATTATATTGCACAAAACACAACTGGACTTAGAATGACTTGGAGAGATGTATACAAGACTTTGAGTCTTGTTTCAGTCTTACACTGAAAGATAAAAAAAGTATCTATGGACTGGGTGACTGATTTTCAGGAAGTGTTACTGGGAGGTGCAGTCAGTGCAGTTTTATTGATCCCCTTGTCTGCTCCCCTCTCCCAATTCCATTTTATAGTCCCATAATTCATACACAAGTAAAGAGGACAGTTTTCAATTAAACTTCCTTTCTTGAACACCAAGAAAAAAGTGTTTTAAAATCTTTGTGCAGAAGAGATTGATGAGAGATGAAGGGAAGGGAGGAGAAGAAATTGACTTAGAGTTTCTACATTAGAGAGTCTTTTTGCAGAATCCAATTAATGATTGTTAGTAGTGTTAGTATTTATTACTGATATAGGGGTCTTTGCTTTGGGATATATGTTCTCTAAATACCAAAAGCAGAAAATACATTATAAGTAGAGAAGACAAGGGAGAGAGAAAGAAGGAAGAGGGACCTAAGGTAACCTAACAGTAAATGAACATTTAAAATATAAAGCCAGAACTAAAATCCAGTCAGAGAATCACAGAATGGGTCAGGTTAGAAGGGACTTGAGTGAATCATCTGACCCAACCTCCCTGCTCAGGCAGGGCCATCCCAGAGCACAGGTCACAGGGCTGTGTCCAGGTGGTTCTGGAAAATCTCCTGTGAGGGAGGCTGCACACGCTGTCTGAGCAGCCTGTTCCAGCACTTGGTCAATGAACAGGAAAGAAATCCTGCCTCGTGTTCATTGTGAAATTTCTGGGCTTTCTCCTCTTGCCCTGTTGCTGGGTACCACTAAGCAGAGCCTGGCTGCATCCTCTTGACAGCCTCCATTCAGACACTGACAGGCATTGATGAGGTTCCCTCTCATGTGTCTCTTCTCAGGCTGAACAGCCCAGCTCCTCAGCCTTTCATCACATGAGAGGTACTCCAGCCCCTCAATCAACTTTGTTGCCCTCCACTGGATCTGCTCCAGGAGCTCCATGTCTCTCTTGGACTGAGAAACCCAGAACTGGACACAGCACTCCAGATGTGGCCATGCCAGGGCCGAGCAGAGGGGCAGGACCATCTCCCCTGTCCTGTTGGCAATGCTCTTGCTCATGCATCCCAGGATACCTTTGGTCCTTCTTTGTCCCCGGGGCTCTGCTGGCTCATGGACAGCTTGGTGCCCACCAGGACCCTGCATTTTCCTTTGAGTTTCAGAGAGTTCCTCTCTGCCTTCTGTCACAGCCCCTCTGAAGGGCTGCACAGCCCTCTGGGGTATCAGCCACTCCTCCCAGCCTTGTGCCTTCCAGCTCCCTGTGCCCTCTATCACAATTCATTTCTCTATAATTTCTATCTGAAATCCCTGTTTCAACTCCTTATGAGTTATCACTATTCCGAAGGAAAAAAAGAAATTGCAGGGAAGGAAGCTCATTAATAAAAAATGAGGAGAAATCAGCTGTTTTTTACAAAATTGCTGAATTACCAAATATGTTTTAAACTTGATCATATAACTAGATATGTGAAGAGAAAAAAAAAAGTTGTGAGAGAAGTAAAAATAATTAACTTGGGAGTATCTCTGATAGAAAAATACAATAAACTAACAGTCTGATTTTATTTTTTTAACATAGAACATATAGATCAAGCATTTTTTGCACAAATAGGCAGCAGAGATATAGGTAATGCACTTAATGAAACAGTAGGGACTAACTGTTAAAAATAAGAAAAATGTATATGACACTGTGAGGACTTCCCCTCCCCAAGAGAAACATGCTGAAAAATTAAGGAGATTCTCATTTATCACTTCCCACGTTTAATCTCTGTGGAAATGGAGATACAATAATCCTGAAATAACTAAAAGAAGCATAAAAATATTTTAAGTAATGTAATAAATTAACAGTTATGAAACAAAAGAATAAAATATAGTCTGTATCAACAAAGAAGAACCTAATTAAAAATGCCCTTAAAACTCACAGGAAAACTTACTAATGATGAAATCCAGCAAAGCTTTTCCAGGCCAGTGTGGCAGTGGGTCTGGTTTCCTGAAAAGCAGGTTACTGACAAGTGACAAAGGTATTTTATCTGTAATACTTTGCCCCTGAGGCTTCAAAGTGTGGAAGATGCAGCTTATTGTCCCCTTACAATATCAGGAATATCAAAACAAAAATAGTAAGAGGTTTTCATTGTCGTGTTTGATGAAATAGGCTTTGGCATAGCGTGCTACTTCAGCATTTATTATTTATGTGATTTTTATCGTGTCAGGCTTAATCTGCAGTATGGCTAATCTTTAATGGATTTAATGTTGCCTGTGAGGTGCTGAGAATGCTCTGTAAAAAGAAGAAAATATGCTGCTGTTGTTACTTCCCTCAAGATTGATGTATCCTTAGGGATAGCATTTAAATATTCTAATGAAGGATATACAGCTCAAGGACTATGTTAAAATCAGGTTGAGAATGGTTGCTCCTATTGTCTGGGATGCCCTTGAAATCCAGTCAGACCAGATTATGGATTAATTAAAATAATTTTTAATTGCATTCTCCATCAGACCACACTACAACTCACCTTACAGGGAAGAGGCGCTGTTGCAGTCCACTGCAGGTTGTGTGCAGGGATTTGTCCACATTGCTGCTCTATAAATGTTCTCAGGGAAAAAAGAGAGAAGCAGGTCTGTCTTTGTTTTCCACCTGTCTGCTCAAAGTTTTGGGAAGGGGAGGCTAGGCTGGACATTATTTGTCTTTCAGCAGTGGGCCCCCTTTAGGTCCTGGAACATTGCCTTGCTGCCTTCTTGAGACGGAGCAGCCCCAGCCTGTGTGTGTGGGAGAGATGCTCCAAAACCCTGGTTTTGTCTGTGGCTCTCCTCTAGACTCACTCCAACAGGTCCACAGTCCTGTATTGGATGCCCCAGAGCTGAATGCAGGTGTCTAAAACTCCTAATTTGCCCGTAGTTTGGATTATATTCTGGCACTATATATTTTGCTTGCAGGCAAGAAGTAAAACTAGCTATTGCAAGTTCATTATGTAAGTGTACTTAGAAGAATGGAAAGTAAGTGTTTTATTTCTCTGTTTGGAAATTATCAGTGCTTGTGCTAAGTAACAATTGTTAACCTAACTTCTGTAGATGACTATGTAGGATTTCCTTTTGATAAATCCCATTTTTACATGGCTATTAACTGCATTGACTGTAATAGAGGTTTTGCCAGAAGCAGTTGATTTTGCTAAAGCCAGATTTTGAGATATTTGCCTCAGCTGCATAATTTTAACCATCAAGCTAACAATGCCAGCCTTTGCTAAGCCTCTACTCAAATAACCAGCCAATTCGCTTGAATAATTTTGTTTGCCTTATTTTTCCTTTTTTTTTTTTTTCTAACTGAATACCTACTGCTGAAATCCAGGCTACTGGATGTCCTGAGGCTGTGCACAGCAGTCTTTGTCTGCAATTGGAATCTTTGGAACCTCCCAATTCAGGTTGATTTTGTTGATGTTTTTGTTAGTTTGTTTTTTGTAGGTTTTGTTTTACATTTTTTGAGGGTTTTTTTCCATGTTCTATTTTGTATTATACTTTAGGCTCCAGGAAGAATGATTGACTGTAACTTGTCCTCAATACCTGTATATCCATTGTGAGGAAATGCCCAACACCTGAACAAACAGACAAAATATTTTTCATGCATTAAATTGGTGTTTTTAAATAGGAAATAAGCAAAATCTCTGAGTTCTAATGAAGTGATAACAGATTTCCTTTATTTTAGATGTGAGAGAAGATATATATAAAAAGAGGAGAATAGCTACCTGCCTGATGCTTTTTCTTCCTTTAGGGCAGAGGGATGCTGGGCTTAATGTCCATAGGAGCACAAGTATAACTTACAGAGTTTGTGTACCAGCTTTGTTCTGCATTTTTCATAAAGATAAATACCTTTATGCCCTGGACTTGAAGCAAGGGAGAAGGAGAGAGGCATGATTTAAGATGATTATGAACAGCAAACTATCATTTAGAGAGCCATTATTCTAAGCCTTAGCCCTCAAGTGCCTCACTGGAAAGTGCAACTTATATAAAATTTGTCTGAATGACTTGGTTATTCCTATGACCCATTCTAAGACCACCAAGTAAACATCCATATATCTATAATATTGCTTTCTTTTTGTCATTTTGTTTTAAATCTGCTGCTTGTTAGATTGAGTATGGTAGTGCTACTAAGAAAGTTATTTTTTAGCTGAAAAAAATATGTACAAACTAGACAGTCAAAGCCATATTTACTTCTGTGTATTTCACAAACCCTCAGTGGCTTTTTCTTCCAACATGTTCCTCATCCCTTGAACCCATACGAACTTGAGTAGCCATGTGTCCAGTATCCATTGGGGGAGGAAAAAGGGTTTTGCAGCTCTGGACCATTTCAAAGAGTGGAAAAACCACAACAACATCCTAATCCACTATTTACTTGCTGATCTTTGGATTTTCCTGTGGCGTTCACTAGCTTTTTTTGACTTTTAGGTCTTCCTCTTCTGACTCTTTTCACTGGAGAAACAGTGAACATTTAGTCCTCAGCCAGCCTATGCTGTAGACCAGCTCTTAGAGGTGTTTTGTAGCAACCACATTTAATATCTCCAACGTCTGTTTCTGGATGGTGAATTGATATATCTTGCAAAAATCAACTTGTGCTTAAATGCTTGGTGGATTTTATCCAGAAATGTAAATTTCAGAAATTTGGGAGCTACTAAAATCAGAGCAGAAATATTCATCTCATTAGAACCAGGATTCCTTAGAGAACTGTGTCTGCTTCTTAAAAGTGTAGAGAAAAGAATGAAAGTGTAACAGGCCTTCCTTCAACACTGTCAGAGCTATGGCAAGAAGAATCTAAACACAATATTTTCTATCTCTTTTTCCATTTAGCAAGTAGCAAAAACAAGCTCTGCCTTCCACTTTCATGTCCATATTAGTGTAATGTAGGTGAATTAGCCCAACTGAGTGATCTAAGGAAGTTCTACACAACACAACCAGGAACTCAACTCTGCCTAATGAAGTGTCAATATGCCTCAAATAGTCCCTCAAATGATTTAAAGGAATTGTCAGATTTAGTCAAAGACGACTCCAATGATTTATAGTATTGTATAAAGCTCTTAATCATTTAACTATAGGAGTGCTTCAAATCACTCATCATTTTTTCAGCTACTTATCCTGATGCATATACTAATGTCTAATTTGCTAATTAGAGGAGGAAGATTGCAGTGCTTTGACAGACAAGGCCTAAAATGGATTCTGCCCATAAAAGAAGTCACAAAGGTAACAAAGACAATTTGCAAAGGAGGAAATAAGGCATAAATAAAGCAATCAGTTGCAAGACTGGAAATCTACAGTTAGATAATTTACTATAAAAGATTAAAATTAGTGCAGAATCATGGTAAATGCATACAAAGCCAGAGCAAAATCCTAATAGGCTTAAAAAAAATCTTCATTCAAGTTCCTTTCCACAGCAGTTTTATTAGGTTCGCTTGTTAAACCATCTTCAAAAAATTGTCCTCATTATATAATCTGTTTTAAGAGGAAATACTAGGAATTCCTTACTCATTGCTTCAGAGTGATGTTAAAACAAAGGACAAGACATGAAAGACTACTAGAGGAACTGTTATTAGAGCAGAAATACAAAGAAAGAGAGAAAAGTGATGAAACATTTGAACAGCCTCAGTTTTGTAAGCAATCTGACAAATCAGAGATACAATTCATTTAATGGAGATCATGTGACTATGTTAATTTTGCAAGAGTCCACAGGCTCTGACAGACATGCTTCTATAATTGCAGAAGGAGCCATAGCTTTGCATTTCTAATTTTCTTTTGTCACATGTCATATGATCAAACATAAACTTCATGGTGTTAGCAGCCCAGATAGAGATCATGGCTAAATTGCAGAGGAATTATGTGAAAATCAGGATGTAAAATTTGGTATATTAACATTAGTATTTATCCTATGAGATGAGCTTCAAAATAAATTCAGAAAAACTTAAATTACAACAAATTACAATATAGTTAGTATATCACATTCATTTTAAAATGTTGAAATTGTAATCAGAAATAATTGGACTTTCAGTAGAAAAGTAAATGAAGTTGCTGAAGCAAAAGGAAATTAACATTGATTGCAAGTGGAATAAACTGTGCAGATTTGGAAGGTTCTGATTTATTGAGGTGGGAACTACTTCTAAGGCCATTAACATAAAGATTTAATTAACGTGTCATTATTTTTGCCAGATAGTGCAAGGAGTTAGAAGCCATTAGGAATATAATTTCATTTTGATAGGGAAAATCAATATGAAAATTGCAGGAGAAGCAATCTGAGATTAGCAGACTGGACATTAATAAACTTAGCTATTGAAAACAATTGAGAAACAACAAAGTTCCTAACAAGCATCACAATTTCAAGTATGAAAAGCTGTTCTCTTTCACATTCTAATGGAATCTTTGTCTCTTGGAGAAAGTAACATGTCCAGGAAATATGTTTCTTACCTATTTGTCTGTTTCTGTGCTTCTCATACTCTCAAATACCTGCCCTTTGAGCAGTATTCAAAATGCTCTAAGACCGCTACTTACATGTTTCATCCTCTTTCTGTGCTCTGCCTAGTTTGTAACATGATTCAGAGGGCATTAAATAAACTTAAAACATCTCTGCATAAAATGATACTGCCCTGAAAGCAACCCACTGCTTTTGTAAAAGTGGCCATAGGTGGATGATGTATTGGGATAAATCTGTGCTACTTTCCTACGCCAGTACAGATTAATATTCTGTGAACTAGACAAGGATGAAAAAGTCTTACTGGATAAGGACTCTCGAATATAGGTTAATTCCTGACTTGAAAAACTATTCTGTTTATGACTCAGTGAAAGGGGAATACTACCTGTGCTGATTGAAGACCTCAAGGATAAAATCCATTCATGATTTTGTAGCTCTCAAACCGTTTCTGAGGACTCTGTAAGCAGCTAGATAAATAGGAAGAGAGAGATTGATTTTTCTCTATTTATATTCTGTAGACACAAACATAAAAAAATCCTTACCCTCTCTGCTTTCCCATTAGCTTGAAAATACCAGAGATTTTGTAAACTACACTCTTGCTTGCCTTGAGTGGAGAATTCTGTGTCACAAGGCTCCCATCCCCTGGTGAATTCTCAATGATCCTTTTATCGTGTATGAATCCTTTAGAAGATAAACCAATCATTCTCTTTCTATTATCTAACCCTTTCTGCAGTAAGTGGTGTCTTTTAATTCACTCAGTACTGGAAGAGAATGTGCAATACATGGTACTGAAACATGTTGAGACTCAGTTTGCAAATGAGATGTGAAGGGCCTCCTCCTCACTCCTGATGTCTGTGTTCTGAGCACATTGGCAGTAGAACAGTGCAGCCTCTTTTCTTTCACCACTAGAAAGGGAGTAGCCCTTTCCTGTGGGGCTTCCTGGGTAAGAATTCAGAAATTGAAGCAGTCTGTCATGTTGTCCACTGGATTCCTCAGATACCTAAGCGAGACATATTTGAAAACAAATTTCTTTGTCAGATGAAAAGAAATCCTGTCTTGAAGTGCTGCTGCTCTTGAAGAGAACTCTAAACTTGTGGAAGCTGTCATTTTGCAGTGTTCATTATCAGCCTCATTGCTATTCAACAGACAGTTTGGGACAGCAAAAGGAAAGCTGAGGCTCTGTAAGAGCAGGCAAGTCACTGCATTGTGCACAGATCCTCTTTTCTGTGTATAACATTATCAGCACTGTAGGGAAAGCTGCTGAGTATAACCATGTCATTGCAAATGCTGAGGCCTTTCAAGTGTGTTTTATCAGATGGTCTCTGTCTCAGGGCACAAGGAGCATATGTTAGGATTACTGAAGATATTTCTTTTCATCCAAACAGTAAAAAAGAAAACCAACCCCCCCCCCCCAAAAAAAAAACACCCCCAAAAAAGTAAAGCCATCAAATGAATGAAAGATTTTCCTAACTTGCCTGTCAGAAAAAAAGAATTTTAGTTCTTTCTTCTCCATTCAGTTTTTGTGTCTGTTTACCACAATGCTTGTTACTTAGACTGAGATATCTCCTGTTTTCTTTCACTTTATTATTGTAGCTAAAAGCAATATATATAGAAAGAAATAGTTCAAATATAAATTCTGCAACTGGAACTCACCTAAATAGTATCAAAAATCTTCTGAGATGCAATTTTAATTTATTTTGAAGTTTCATCCTTTCTTCATTGTAAAGCTGTGATTTCTCTATTTCCCTCCTTTAGCATCATAAAATCAGTGGTGAAATTGAAGAGAAGTGGATTAAAATGTAATAAACAGCTTGATATTTATAGAATATATATTTTTTAAAATTCATAATTTAACCTTAATTGTTGAGTTATTGCACTAGTTCCATTGAGTCTTATGGAAAAAAGCACTTTAGGTTCTACTGTTAGGTTCAATATGGTAGCAATCCACTATTGAGGCTCTTCTTTAATAGTTTCATTAACACATGCAGCTCAGAAGTTGCAATTGGCTTCTGCTTCGCAGTCAGAGCCAAGAAACAAAGGATTCTGAGATGGCCAGGGAATTGTTAGAATAACTTGACCTGGCTTTTGCACCAGTGAAGTTCAGGATGTGTCCAGTGTTAGAGAATGGCCACTGTCTGAGGTGCCCCTTTACTGACTGCTTTCACAGTGGAGCCAAATGGCTTATGGGGATATTTCAGGTGGAATTCATGCCCTTACCCCAGAGTACAGGTGAGGTGGAGACACCAATATCTGAAGGTAATTGCTTAGCTACAGCAGCCAAATGGCACCGACATACCAAATTGTTGATTTATGTCACACAAAGGTAACATGGAAAGCAAGCACCTGGGTCAAGTGTGCTTTTTCATTTTTTTTCCTTTACTGTCTTCCTGTGTTCAGTCAGAAGAAATGATACAGAGCCAGCCTGAAGAGTGGAACTGAATGTTTGTGGGAAGATTGTCAATTTTAAAGCAGACGCAGGTGTAGATGTAATGGCCATATCAGAAAAGAAGTTTCATTCCCCTCACAGCTGAACCAACTGTGGCTACTCCAAATAGTCCTAGAGGCAGCATAAACACAAAGAGGAAAGGCTGTATCTTAATTTAATACTTGGGGTCAGGAGACTTTACACTTACATTTTCTTTCATCAGAATATTTACTATTCCCTTGATGAAAAGAATGAAAGAAAAAATTTAAAAGGGCACATTGGACTCATCTGTTATGTACATATTGTCATTGTTTCTAACATTGAAACTATGAACTTCAAAAAATTTCCTTTCTCACCCTTTTCAAATAGCTTCCAGCGTAACACAGAGTTGGACCATTTACACTCAGCATCTTGTATGATCAGACCCTGATGTGCCAGGAAACTTGAAATGTGTAACAGAGTTCTTCTGTGCTAGAAGCACAGTATCATCTGCTGTCAGATTGTGAGGAAGAATGTAAAAACCCAGACATGTGAGAACCTCAAATTCTTGAGGAGGTGGAAAAAAAAACCATTTTATAACTTTGTAACTGTGGAATAAAAGATATTCTCTTGAAGCAGAGGTAGGGATAGGCCAGCTACCTTCCTAACAAATCAGCACCCTTGTCATCCTCTAGGAAGGCTGAGGCATGGCCATTGAGACATTCCTCAGTCTGTCCCAAGGATTTAATTGATTTCTGAAGAGGTACTACAGTGACCTGGTGTTAGGCTCTGCTCATCAAACCTGTCAGGACAGGTCTTGAAAAGGTAAGGGTAGATAAAATTCTCACTTGTTATCTGTTGTGACTAACGCATTCATTTAAAAAAACCAGAAAACAGTATTTTAACCCAAGGTTCTTCATTTTTTAAAAAAATGTAACTGTCCACCAGTTAAAAAACTAAAAGCTATGAAGCCACAGTAGGTTCTTTGTATTTATCTTATGCATAAGTTAAACTTTTTGCCACATGGAGAACATGAAGGTGTATGTTTTAACTTTCAAGCATTTTCATATCCAGAGGGTAGAGTGATCTGATTAATGCCTGTAACATCACATAACATGAATGTATGTTCCAGGACTTCAGACAGTGCTGGTTATTTCTTTCCTTTCATATATGGAATATTAAACACGCAACTTCTTCCTCATGTTCCTTCAACAATAAACAATGCTACTTTTAATTAAAACAGCATATTAAGGATAAAACTGAGGGTGTAGAGATCAGATGTGATTTTCCTTTTATAGTTATCTTCCAGGCATTATTACTAGGATTTCGTGAGGAAAGAATTAAATAGAAAGTAGGGTTTAGTTTTATTATAAATGTGAATCACATCATTAGGAGATAATACTATATTATTTTTCTGAATTGACAATGAACATGATCACCTTAACAGGCTCCTTTTGATGCAGTATTTAAAATGATAAGTGAAGGATGTGTAAGGAATAAAATAGAACCACAGGTGGTGTTTTGGCTTCCTTGTCCCACGCTTCAAATACTGAGAATAAATTAAGGGATAAAATATTCTACCTGAAGTTTGGAAAGACTTGAATAATTGCTAAAATATTTAATTTCCTGGTTTGAGTCTGAATTAGAAACCTCAAGTCAGAACTCAAATATTTCAAAACAGCAAGGTTTAAAGTTAAATGTTAACCATTGTTTAATCATGAGTTTGCTTCGAAGTAACGATAACACTGGGACAGGCTGCAAAGTCTTTCAAATTCCAGCATAAAGTAATAGATTTAATGAACCTCTTTCTCTGCTTTATTGAGGACATGTTTTCATTCTCAGGCTCAGGGTTCGCTCTGTGTTTGACACGCACAGGGCTGCATCGCTTGCAGAGCACAAGCGCGTGGGTGTCGCTGGCGCAGCCGCGGCCTCGCCGCGGTGGGGAAGGTCTCAGCCCCAGCAGGGTTCTGCTTGTTTGACAAAGCCACCTCCGTGGGCTCCTCCTGAAAGGCTGGAGCTAATTTTAAAAGTCAGACAAATGACAGGCAGGGGAGCCTGCTGTCCTCCCTGCTGTGCCATTGTGGCACTGATTCATGAGCAGAACAGGTGACTTTGCTGCGGCTGGAAGGAAAATATGTGGCAGAGCTGATCACTGGCATGAGAGCCGTGCAGTGCATCAGCTGCAGAAGCATCAGTGCTGTGTTCCTGTGCAAGCTATCTGCCTGTCTCCTCTTAGGGCTGAAAGATTGGGATTCTTGCCTTCTGCAGGAATTATTGTCAGCTGAGCTCAGAGCAGTGGCTGGCATTGCCTTCCACATGAACAGTCAGCGCAGAGAGTGTGGAGATCTAACTGATCACCTCCTTAAAAAAACATGGTGATCAAAAAACCTGTACAACCCAAGTCCTGATTCAGAATTGCTTGTTTGGGAACTAAAGAGCTGACACTATGCCAGTAGTTTGACAACACTAGGTCTCATTAAAGTGATTATTGTCATGTAATGATTAGGGTCAATTATATTCTCAGGCACTCTGAGGCATCTAGCTGCTGCTTGGATATAGAAAAACTTGTATAAAGCTAAGCCTTGTTTAATGAAAAAGTCAAGTTCAAAGCAGCGTATAGAGGAATAAAAACGGCATTTATGCAAGAGGCAGTAAATTAAAAGAGCTGAAAAGATGTGAAGATAGATGAAAATGAGTATATGAATTGCTTCTGAAAGAACATTAAGGTATGGTAGCATCTATATCAATTGTAACAACATAATTTAGGTTTTCGAAATTCCATTCACATTTATTTTTATCTAGTTGTATTTCTTTTTCTGGTATGAAATATTGAATGGTTGTTTTTACCAACTCTTCCCTGTAATAAGACATTTGCCATGGTATCACAAGATAATAATAGCTTTCTCTGACAATGTATCTCTCTCACTCTCCATGTTTTCTGGATGTTTTATTTGCCCTTTAATATTTTTGTCAGGTGGGTTGAGATCAGAATAGCAAGTCTGCATAATTCGAATGAGAAGGTCATGTCCTGCTTCCCCAGAGGGGAATCCCCAGAGGGATTGTCCAGCTTGAATTGCATAGAGATTTGAAAACAAGTTACATTGAGTTGGTGGAAGGACTAAAGGACTTGAACAGTGCATAGTCACTTCTTTTTCACCTGTCTTGTAAGGAAAACTTGAAAATATATGGTAGCGTAATGGTGTATTACGCTTATGTATTTGTGTACACCTGGTGAATTAAGAGGGAGGGAGAATGTCAAGGCTTTGATCCTAAAGAAATAGGAATAACGTTGAAACAAAATGTTCCTGACTATTTAAATATGTGTTATTAGCAGGGTAGAAAAGTAAAAAAGAAAAAAATTACTTAATTTTTTGAAGAAGGAGGAGATCATGAGACGCTGAGGAGTCAGTACGGCTGGATGGGCCAAATACAACAGCAACATCTGGCAGATACATCTACACTGAATGCAGGTTCACTGCTGAGCTTCTTTATAGTTCACTCTTAAAAACCAACATCTGGGTTAAGCCAGCTGTTCCAAGGCTCTTGGTGTCCACCATAGATGCTGCTGGATGGCAAAAGCAAATATAATGTGGGTGGATTAAAAGAGCAGGTGCTGCCTTTTCCTCAAATGCAGCAGTATCAGCTGTATGAATGCTTCATTTTTTGTGATCCAAGTCAAGCAGGGATTTCCACAATTATTCAAGTAATTTGAGGCCATTCCAAGGGATTTCAGATCAGTGTTTGAAAGCACTGGTGGATGTACTGATTGCGTTTTCCATTATTTTAAGGAATCAATTCATTTGCTACTTGGTTAGTTGTAGAGAGTTGTGTTGTGCCAGTGATGATTTCTCAATTCAGGCAAAAATATGTTTTGATGCTTGTGTTAAAAGCCTATTCTTCACTATATCTGGGGCTATGCATGCTTTTGTCTTGATTGTTTCTTTGAATATGAGAATAAATAATAAATTATCATTAATAAATTAGCAGGAGTTGACAAAAGACTAAGTGCAAATGATGGATTTCTATGTAATCCATAGAGTATAATTCTGGATCCATGGGAATAAATGGCAGAAGTCTGAATCTTAAATGGAGACATTTTTTATAAAAATATTTCATTATCTTAACTAGACATTAAACTAACATTGACTTAAGCCTTCCGTCACTGAGCTGAATTGAAATTAATTGGAGTGAAAATAGAAAAAATCTACTGTTGAGGAAAAAGATTCCTTCAGTTGAAGTTATTGATGTGGTCTCATGCATTTTATGGGTTATGCTTATGTAACACATTACCAGTGGAAATAGAGGTGATGGAATGGCCATCAAAGTTATTAGGGTGCTGTTTGTTTTATTGCTCTGAGTAGATTGGTTGATTTCAGAATAACCCAAGTTAATGGAGCTGCTAGTGTAAGTACAGTGAGCATGATTTAGTCCTTGACACATACATATTTATGTATTGTTATGTTGTGGGGCACTTCTTCAAGCTGTGATTATTCTATTAAACCCTTTCATTCACTTGAATTTTTCACATGCTTCTTCTTATTTACAAAATGCTATCCAGGCCTTGCAAAACCTAATGAATTTTTAATTGTGAACCAATGATAAAGGTTTCTGCAAACGCTCTGAAGTCACCCATCATTAAATACATTTTACAAAACAATTTTCTTTTGCTTACTTGAATGTTGCCACCCTATATCCATCTTATCATTTGACTTCATCTAAATATAAGACATAAGTTACTCAGCTTTTGAATGCCCTCTGCATTATCAAAATTCTGACTAAATGCTCGTTTACATACAGTCAAATCTCAAGTTGTTCGGCATCTCTTTATGTGTCTGGAAAAACCTTAACACATGTAAATTTTACTGTTTTGACTCATTTGTTTTCATATTATTTCCTTGAAAAATGCATATAGATGTTACGTGGAAAAAAATTGACTTAATTCTTTACATGGTTTAATTTATTATGATAATCCAAACTTCCATATTGGTTTCACCATTCTATTATTTTTTTTCTATTGAAAGTATATTTAGATGAAAAAATATTGTTGGTGAGCAGTGATGTTAGAGTATCTACACTTGCACTTTATTAATGTTCTTCTTTTCCTATCACTCAAGTATGGTGCATTTGTATTGCATTTTATCCCTCAGATGCTTGGCAGCATATATGAACATCAAAAGATTCTTCTTATATTTTGAAATAACAATGGAACTTGCCAAATTTGGACTGCAAGATGAGCATGTGCATTCATGGTTAGGATTACAAAAGCAATTTATGAGAAATGAGATACTACATCTGAAACTTTGGCAAAATAGAAATGAAAGAAAAAGAGATGAATTTTTTTAGCTATTATACAGAATGCAGGGAAAAGTGATGCTCTTAAGATGTAAGGAAGATGTACCAGTAAAAATTATAAATTTCATTGTTTTTAAATTTTTATATAGAACCCCTGCTCCAATGTCTGTTACATTTCTTAAGCCTTTTTCCAATAAGCAAGTGTGAGAATACAATTTAACTCTGTTATTCAGCTTTCCCAAACTACAATATTATCCTTTTAGTTCTTAGCATTTACAGAAAACAAAATAACTTTGTAATAATTTTGTTCTTTCAAGATTATCAGAAAATTTCTTACCTAAAGCAGAGATAGAATTAGAAATTGTTTAACATTTGAGAAAAAAATTAGTACCACCCATTATTTAATGAAGGCTATAATTCATAGTTGCTCAAGAGTAAAGAAATGTATTATTTCCTTTTTTATGTTGAGTTATGGTTGCTGATTTGTTGGAATGATGGTACAAAATCCTCTTTGCAGCTCAAAGTTCATGATGCTCATCCTTGTAATATTGATTAACATAGAATAGATTAAGCTGCCTGTAAAACACATCAGCAGTTTGGCTTTCCTGAATTGTTATAAAAATTCTGTGAAATAAATGTTCCATTGGTATTTTGGGGGCTGACTTGTAGAGTAACATGATGGGTTATAGAAACTTTCGGGTGAAGGCTTTTTTGTAACTCATATTCCCCTTTTAGGGCTGTCTGATGCCCGACTGCAGCAAGCAGGTGCACTTCTGTGGTACCATAGTGAGAATACGGAATTAAAATATCCTGCTTTGGAATACATTTGAAAAAACAGTTAAGAAAAATTCAGCAGAGGACCTCAGTGCCTGGAGGGACATTTCCTGTGGGTACCCAGCCCACAGGATGTCTGTACTCCAGGGCTTTGGCAGTCTTTCAAGGGAGAATCCTCATCTGTTCTCAGGTGGGTAGAACTTTTGACAGAATACAAGGAGATAATATGGATTTATACATAAATATATTTGTTTATGCAAGATAGGGGGGAAATTTCAGACATGAATTATAACTGTTTATTTAGACATTCTCCTTCTTTACTTAGACTAACTGCAAGGTCTTCCAAATTTCAGCCTGAACCCAAGATTCAGTTGGTTTTCCAGCTCCGGAGGTTCACTGAGGTCTATCTCCTCTTTGTGGACAGCTGATACATCCTTGGCACTCTGAAAATCTTGCCATGTATCACAAGACAGGTTCAAAATGTCTTTTTTGCTTCCATGTTCATGAGTCTGCACAGAAAAAGGCTTTTTCATGTGCTATTCAAAATAATTGAAAAGGAAGACCTCTCCAATTTACATTGCCGTCTGAATCTTGTTTTGAAGATATCAACCCTTGAAAAACAAAATTCTCTCTTTTTACAAAATCGGTAACTCACGAAACCCAACCAACCAATGAAAATTCTTAATGAATTAAAAATCCTTCGTGAGCAAAGGGACTTGCCCATAGAGTAGTAGTATTGATCTCATTCCCTTTGTTTCTCAGTAGAGATTACCTTTTTATTAGCATGTGCTAATTTTGGTGAAAATCTTCTGAGGTAAGTGGGTTTTTGACTTTTGAAATATCCACTGTGTACCTAGAAATTTCACTACGGAAATAGCCAGTGGGTTCTTGTTTACTTAAGTGAACAAGATTCATAGAAGCAGAAACAGGGTTAATTTATAAAAACCTCTCAACTATTATCTTTCTCTTGAGAAAAAACCTTAGGCCATGCCCTTGTGAGTGTACAATAGTGAGAGCTACAATATTACATTGAGAAAACCCTCTATTACTTTGTATAACATTTAAAGCCAGTTTTTGCAGATGTAAAGGTGTAGCAGAAATTCAGTTAAGGTTGAAATGTCCTTTGAAATGGTCTTCAGCGTTTTTGACTAGCTGTAACATTTAATTTTTTTTAAAGAATATAAAAGGATGGTATTTTTCAAATGCCTGAAGTATAGGGGAAAAAAATTAAAATGGTTGCCTTTTCTGAAAGCTTTCCTCAGCCTTTTCATTTAGCCTTTTAGAAAGGGCAGGGTTATGCAAACTCAAGATACAAATAACAAAGAACAGTAGAAATGATCTTCCAGAAGATAAGGAGGGGGATATACTCAGTCTTTCACTCTTTACTTAATGAGGTGATTATTTGTTTTTTCCTAAATAAGAAAATATATTCGTGAGAAAAAGCTACATTTTAAATTATTAGGTAAAAATTTGACTGGCACTCAATAAAATTTGAGGAACAGTAACTAAAACTATAAATGACACATTTTTGCTCTGGAAAGATTTACTACTAGATTACTACAAAATTTGGTGTTTATATTGGAGATTGAAAAATATTTATATAAATTTTCTGGGTGAGGGGTCTGAAATGAAGGGGGACATAAGAAGAGCTCTGAAGAGAGCAGTTGATTGCGTAATGGCATGAGTAAGTATCTCAATATTATGCAAATAAGGTTTGCTGTAGGTAACTACAGAATAATTATTCTAGTGCTGAAATATAATTATTCTAGTGCTAAAATTGGTGATGACAACTGTGTTTTTCAGGAATCTGACTGCAAACCTTGGCTCTTGGGGCTGACCTTGTGTAAGTGGTGACTAGTGACACAAAAAACTTCACCATTAGGTAAATGTTCTGCTATGGAGGGACTCTAAAGCAATAAATTGTGCCAACACACATCCATTTCAGGGCTTCTGTAAATTAATAGACTGCTTGAGTAATTTAACAACATGGATAAATGTCCATCTGTGGAAAGTTCTTGAAAAATGATGGCAGCGTGAATAAAATCGAGAGAACAAGCAGTGCAGCACAAATAACTTGTGATAGGATCCAGTGTGAATCTCAAAGCAGTGGCATCATTTTATTGCAGAACAGTCTGTGATGCAAATTCTAATAGCAAGAGAAAGGAAGCTACAGTAGTAGACACATGAAGATTTAACAGGTGGAAACCATAATATGCCAAGGGATATTTTTTTGTTTTCAGAACGCCCACACTCCTAGTAACTGATATTAATGTTACATTTCTGTATGCAGAAAAATTGTCTGAGAAAGGATTTCACTGGAAATTTATGCTGCCTTTCTGCTGTCTTTTCTGATATTACTTACATGCTGTCTTTTGGAAATAAATAGTCTGTGTGACAGAATCTGAATTTTTCAATGTACCAGTAATATGAAGCCATGTCACAATGAAAGTAATGGTTTGATGTTTCCATGTTATTAAACTTCAATTTAGTTCTTCAAAGTTATAAAATACTAAAATTCTCCACATATTTAAAACTTGAACACTTAAAAAAATGCCTTATTGATGTACAGCATGGATGTATTAGACATTTTAATCAAATTTAACAAAATGTGGAGAATTTAGGCTAATTAATTTTCTTGCATTTTAAATTACTCATAATTTTTTTTTGTTTCAGAAATTCTTTTATGACATAGCAATATGAATAGATTTCTTAACCTAGACTAAATGAATGTTTATGTTTGATAGTCCATACCATTTAACAAAACTCTAAAATCTCAGAACGTTTTTTTTTTGTAGATAGTCTGAAATATTTTTGTAGTATACGTTAGCTTGAATTTAAATGGTTTATTGAACACCCACTTTTCTCAACAAGTTTGCAGCTTTTTAAGCTTGCACTCCTGACATGCAGTTCCCCTTGAGCTTCAATTTGTGACATTTAGAGAGAACTACAGAGATACTCTTTAGGGATGGATTTCCAGATGCATCTTTTCTTTTCTTATTTCTCTCATCTTTTCTTCTTCTTATTTCTCTGTGTGTAACCAGTCCTGTGAAATGCTGTGTTTCTTAATTTCCCTGGAATTGACAGTGCAATGCGGAGTGCAAGCAGGCTCAGAAGTAGCTCCTGAAACAACGGATGGAGAAGAAAACATCAGATTAACCCAGAGCTCCTGTGAGCCATACTTGTGAGTATGACTCAAGTGTTCTAAAACTAAAAAAAAAAAAAGGAACATGCACAGCTTTACAGGTAACACCAGATTTTCCTCAATTGCCTAAATGATCAAGGTTCCTTTTATCCTAGTGTTTATATTTACCTCGCCATGTTGGTACAGATAAACTATGCTTTTCCTTATTTATAGCAGTACTCACCATTTTTCCAGGGTTTGTTCAAAATGTCTCAAATGGACTGTGCCTAATAAAAAAATCTTTTTGAATGCTTAATTTTATCTGAATTTTAATCCATATTAAATTAAAACAAAGCAAACATCTGAAAGAAAAATAACAGCAATAACTTAAAATACTGAAAGATTGACTTTAGTGACAACTGGAGAGTCACAAGGACCTTCATGAATCTGCTTAGATTTCTGAGGGAGATTTACCTTGTTGTTTTCCTGTATGTGTTTAATTTAAAAGGTGCATGCTGTGTGCCAGGAGTGGAGAATGACCATGTTTCTTCCAGTTAATTTTAAAACCCTGAGAAGGTTTTTGTGGTTTTATTTTTCAGATGCCTGTACAAGTTTGTTAGTCCATCGAGGTACAAGATTAGGTACAGTCATAGGACTGAAAATGAGTTATGATTATGTACTCAAAGTCATGTCATGACACAGGGCTGGTGATTGTTTAGTATTTGTTATGGTATAAAAAAGGATCAGCCTCATCAGTGAACTGATGAACAGGATAATTCAAGGAAGAATTGACATTGCTTGAGGCCAAAATGGTGAAATGTTCTTCAATAGAACTATAACCACATGAGAGAATTTTGGAGAATGAATAAAGGTCATTTTGTCCATCAAGACATATTCTTTGTAGTAGACTGTTTCACCAAGGATCACATCTAATTGTTTCTTGAATGACACCGGTGCTTTTTGCCTGCACAACTTTGCCTGCAGGCTATTCTGAGTATTTATTATTCTCTGCATAAAAAGGTTCTTCCTGATATATATATATATATGCTGAATTTATTTTTCTATTTCCATTTAAGTTCTCTTGTGCTCTAATCTGTCTTGGAATGGAAATAATAACCTCAATTAACATTATCTGTGGCAGATAAGAATGCTTCAAAAGAGACAGTTCTACCCTTTCCTTAAAATTAGATGCCCAGATTTATAATCTAAGTAACCACAACTGCATATCAAATGGTGGCAGGGCTCTCCCTTGGAAGATTTCACATCAGAGTTAGTCTTATTTCCCTGAATGCACTTTTACTGATGTTGTTGATGCTTCATCCCCCATTGACCAGAAACTTGTCCAATACAGAACATCTGATGACACTTGATGTCTCTTTTAACATCAGCTAAAGGGAAGACAAATGCAAGATGTCCTTTAAACTTATTTCAACAGGCAGAAAAATGAGAGGCAATAGCTGGGGACATGACAGTAAGAGCTCACTAACTCCTCCTTTGCTCTTTTTTCAAAACAAATCAGCCTTTAGTTTTGGAAGATTTGAAGATGAATCAGATTGTCTACACTGCCTAACTTTAAACAGTATCAAACCTGGGTTACTGGACTTAAAGTAGGGATGCCTACTCTTCCTGAATCTTTACAGTTTTTGCCCAGTACTGGCCAGAGAAGCCAAGCAGCTGATTAGGCAATTCAGTCACAGTCCTATTCGTGTGTTTTTTGTTTGTTTTTTTTCTTACTGTGTCAGAGTCCAGAAAAGCAGCCAAGGCAGTTCTTACCTGGGTGTAGCACAAGCTACTTTAGCTGCAACAGCATCATGATCTGCATGCCACATTTTTTTTGGTCTGGAGACAGAGAAATCAAAGCTTCTTTCTCTCTCACCATTCCCCATCCAACCCCACTGCCTTAGTTCCATCCATTCAGTTCAGTCTTCTTCAGTTGCAGGCTCCTTACTGGGCTTCAGATGGCCCAAGTCTACAACTCCTCATCAAAAACAACAGGAAAAATTTCTTTTTCTCCCACTTCTGACAAACTTCTTGGACCTTCATACTGAAAATAGGCGCAGTGTATTGTGGAGGGGTAGAATGTAAGAAAATAAAGATAGTGCAGAGGGTAGCCTCACACCTGAGGAGTTGCAGCTGTACTAATCACCAAAGATTAGGAACAGGCCTGCCCTCAATAGGCCACAGCTGTGTCCAATAAAAGAAGAGTGCTACAAAAGAGTGGGTGAGCTGGGTGAGGAGAGAGCTGGAGTTTGTTGGCTGTGCTGTGAAGAAGGAGTCAGTGCTGTGAGGAGCTGCCCATTAGAAATCACTGAGAAGGTGTGGGACTTTGGCAATAAGATGACAACACCATATCACTCTTGTGGCAGACCCTGCTGGCACTCTTCTTCCAGCAGCCTGAGTTTCAGGTAAGTTGAGGGTCTATTATATCAACTCTTCCATAGGTGTAAGAGCCAGGTTACATAACTGATGAGCTGCACATATTTAGGAAAGAAGAACTGACTGCCATCCCTTAAGCACTGAGATATTGCTGGGTATAGGTTATAGAAAAAACTTGATGGGAATTCAACAAGTGCCTCCAATCTGGCTCTGAGCCATAGACACTGACCCTCTGTGGAAGGTCTATAAATCAAGTACTGCTACTCATGAACAGAGTTGTATAAAGGGGGCAAACAGGTGTCAAAGCAGCAATAAAACACATTTATTTAGAGACTTAAAAAAATACCAGGCTTTAGAGAGGACTTTGACATTTGTAGGATTTTTTTCTTTAGAACAGAATGAACATTATACCCCCTTGCTTTCTGCTGGATAAACAGCACTCAAAACAAGGTCTTCAATTTGTAAAAAAACAAACAAGCAAGAAAAAAATCATGATCAGTTTCCAGTACTGAAGGAGGATTCCTTCCCTGACTGTAAATGCTTCTATTAACTAGTTTTCCAGTGTGCATTTGAGATAAGACAACTTCAAGCTAATTCTGAATAACCATTTTATCGAAGTGATTTCAGACACAGACAATCTCTACTGAGACTCTCTTATCCCCCATTGAACAGCAAGAAAAATCATGATAACTATTTCAAATCACAGTTACATGGGAAGAACAAAGACCCATGAATACATCCATGGCAGAATTTGTGCTGTCTTCAGTACTTTAATCATCCATTTAACCTAGAATGCTCTGCAATATTGCAAAGCATCCTTGTAATGTACTGGTCACAAAATATTCATCTGAGCAGTGTGAGTCTTGCACATCAGTGCCTATTCCTGTTCATGGGAAGCTGGCCTTACTTCCTTGCCAGTAATGAGTGTGAACATGGGTTAGAGTTTGTGTCAGAACGTGTCTGTAGAACAAACTAATTGCAAATTATAATGGCATTGACTTTAATTTATGCTGCCATCATAGTAGGCCTATGCTTGATGGGAAGATCCCTTCTAGCTCAAAACTGAGGGGGGTGATGGACAATCTTAACCAGTGTCCTGAAGGAATTCTCCTTCAGTACTGGGAACTGATCATGATTTTTTCTTGCGTAGAAGTTGAGCTGCACACAATCTTCTTTTCCCATCCATACTAAGATCTAGGGAGGCCCAGAGATAAGGTAGTGTACAGATACCTTGCCAGAGCATTCTCAGTGAAACCATTATCACTAGGTGTGCAACACCACTGGTTTACAAAGAGAGAAAAATTGAATATTGCAGCATGTTGTTCCCTTGTTTAAAATTGGAAAATAATGTGAGAAAACAAGAGTAATTATTTTATTCCAGCTAGCAAAACTCAGTGAAATTAAATTTGCAGAAATTTCTTTACTGTTGCAAGAAAGAAAAAAATAAATAAAAGGAGTTATGAAAAATATAGAATGGATAAAACTGTATAGTGCATTCCAGCAGAGATTAAATACTCAATGTGATTTTTAAACTTACTTTGTTTTATTAGGCTTCAGGTTACCAGAGACTCTTTTATTAAAAAAACCTCTATAAAACTGATTTTGTTTAAGCTCTAAATTAGTATCATAGCATGAGACATCTGGTTTTAGTTTATAACTATATTTTCAAGATGTCTCTGTATTTGCCTAGGAGAGGGTAACTGTATTTCAGTAAATAAGTATTTCACATATATCTAGAGGCCATGTTTTAACTTAATATGAATTCTGTTTAGCCATATTAACAAGGTTTGCTTTCACAGGTGTAAAACAGGGTCAGTTATGCTAATAATCCAAGAAATTATTCCCCTGTGAAGACCAAAACACTGCCAGAAGCAAAGAAATTGATAAGATTTAGCCAGAAATTGAATATGACGTGTTTTTTGCATCCTAAAGTGATGCATTGACCTTACTTGTTCTTCTTGAAGTCTAAATATTTAGTGCCTCTTCGTTCACTTAAATGCAGTTCTTTATTTTCTTAAATTTTACTTTGTTTTGAACTAAAGTTAGAAGGGAGATGCTACTTCAAAATAAGGTTCTTCTTAGTTTGTTCACGAGAATTGTGATTTTACTGTTTTTAATGACTGCTTTGTTTTATAAAATACATTTATGCTTGTAACAAGTTACCTCACTTAACAATAATGTTTAACTTTGTATCCTTTTACCTTCAGGTGGGGTGGAACAACGAGTGCAGATTCAGTCTGCCTAAAATAATTTTCTCTGCTGGATGGAGCAGATTATTACAAGGTAATTTAAAATATATATAGAAAGTGGGGAAAAGTTGTTTACAGCAAATGCATTTGTTAACCCTCTGATAATTGCCTACAGTGTTTTGAAGATGTAAACACAAATATGCCATATGAATTTATGCATGAATTTCATCTAAGAATATCTCAGACTTGTCCTAATAACTAGAAATACTTTTTCTAAAGCAAATTGTTATCTGGGAATAAATTGCATGTTGGCTTCATCCTTCCTCCCACAGTCGCTTGCTTATCTCCAGTTGCTCGTTCTTTCTGCTTTTCCCCTTTTTGGTGTGGTTTTTTTTTTTTTTTTTTTTTTTTTGAGCAAACACATTTAACAGCTGTGGAAACAAACAGGGCATACTTGGCAAAAGTAGGGACCAGATGCCAAACTCTGCAATGCTTGTTCTCACAGCATCAGGCGGGGCTGCTGCTAACTCCTTGGTGTCACCTCTGCTGGCTCCTTTGCCTGTTTGACTGCTGGCAGGCAGCAGAAGGTGCATCTGGAGATGTTGTCAAGGTCCTGCAGCTGTGGGGCCGTCTTGGCTCCTGTGTCTGTATTTCTCTTTTATATTTAAATGTTATTTTTGCATGAAATAACATTAATTGCTCCAACATAACTAGTATTTCTCTCAGCGTTCATGGAGATGGGGGAGAAAATAACTTTGTTTTCTGTAGGAGTAGATGTTTTTCTATGATTAATTACGGTCTTGAATTTGAGGGGAGATTGGGCTCATCTTTAATGGGGCCCAAAAATATCAGTTGACACCTGGCTGGCACTGCTGATGTGCTCTGAGAATCTGTGTCTGGATGTGAATGGGGTCACATCAGTGTGTGGGGAAAGGAGAAGGTGAGTGGGATGTGAGTTCTGCTCTGGCCTCGTTTGTCACAGTCATATTTTCTGGAAAAATCCCCTTGCCCAGGATTCTTCTCCTGGGAAGCTGAGAAGCCTCAGAGAAAAAGGAAAATAATATTGTCTCGTTTGCTTCTCCTGGGTTTTTCTGCTTTGGTATGTGGTTCGTTTAGCAACAGGTGCATGTTTCATTGGTTTCATGTGAGTTGTTTTTACTTAATGACCAATCACTGTCCAGCTGTGTCAGGGCTCTGTAGAGAGTCACGAGTTTTCATTATTATCTTTTAGCCTTCTGTCTGTATCCTCTCTATTCTTTACTATAGTTTTAGTATAGCATTCTTTAATATAATATAATAAAATAATAAATTAGCCTTCTAAGAACATGGAGTCAGATTGATCATTCCTCCGTGTGACAGGGGACTCAGAAAATACCACACTCCTTCACTGTTGGTTTTGCTTTAAATTGCAAGTCACCCTGGAGAGGTCTGGAGAGCAACTAATTCCAAATGCTATTAATAGCCTGTAAAATAAATCTGGCATACCAGAGAGAGAGGGAACAAAAGAGGAAGCTGAAGGGAGAATATATTATCCTCCTCAACCTCGTGATAGGACACGAGGAAATGAAATGAATTTGCTTCAGGGGAAGTTCAAACGGGACATCAAGGAAAAGGTTCCTCACTGAGAGGATGGTCAGTCATTGCAACAGGCTCCCTTGGAAAGTGGTCATGGTACCAAGCCAGACTGAGCTCAGGAAGTGTCTGGACAACTCATTTGGCCAAATGGTTTTGTTCTAGTTAGCCCTGAGAGGAGTAGGGAGCTGGACTTTATGATCCATCCCTGTGTGTCGCTTCCAACTTCAGATGCTCAATGATTCCATGCCAGCTAGAGTGTGTTGGGGAGCATGTCCTTGCCATAGACTGGACTCTAAACTCAGATAATGCTGCTGTATGCTTCCCCATTTATACTCATATAAATGGGAGTTTAGACCTTTATGGCTTCAATATCATGCTATAATTTGCTATTGTTCTGTGACTAATGCTGGGTCATATTTGGATGCTAATAATCCTTCTCTACGCAGTGTTTGTCCTGACTGGAAGTCTTTTCTTGTTCCAGAAGTTACTTTTTGTTTTTCTATGTCTCTGATGTTCATGGGGCATTGCTCTCTTATTTGCAAATCAGCTTTTTATAGTTAACCCTTGCTGTTCTGTGGCTATTTATCTTCCTGCCCAAGCCATCAGCACCAGTCCAGACTTCCCCAAGACTTGATGCTCCCAAACTGCTGTATCAACTACTGATACATGAACAGGTATAAATTCTGTGCCTCTCCTGAGTTGTGCTGGTGGTGGTAGGTTCTGTCTACCACCAGGTGAAGCCCAAAATCTTGCCTTCCCTTCTGGTTTAGGAAAAATTTGGAACAAATCAGGGGAAAAACGTGAACATACAGGGTGTGTTCTTGAGGTGGGTGAGGAGATGAGTGTATTTGCTAAGCTTTGAGGTGCTCAGTGAAGGGATCCAGCAGAAAAAAAAAAAGGGTGTAGGACTGGTTTTGAGGACACTGAATGGGCAGTGTGAAGATCAGCATCTGATGACCAAGGGGCTTCCATGGCAGAAGGAATTTAGGGATCCCTGTCCTTGACTTGCCCTTCTCACAGCAGCTAATAAGCAGAAATTGGTGTGATTACTGGTCCATACCTATCAGAAGGATTTATCTAAGTCACAAGGGATTGCATATTTGTTTTCACAGCCAATTTTCATTGTTGCAACATTTCTTTTGTTGTTGTTGTTACATTTCTTTTTTGCAGTGAGGATGTGACTATTTTCTCCATATGCAATTGTTTGAATTGTCAATTTTACTAAAATGCAGCACTGTTTAAAATCAGAAATGGAAAAATAATATTGCAAAGTAGTTAACTTTGATGTATATTAATATTCTATCTTTCCCCAATAAAGCAGCCAAAGTTAACATTGTTCTTTTCAGCAGATATTTCTGGTAATTTCAAGGACTTATTTTGCCTAGCATTTTTTCTTATAGCTAGATAGTGTAATATGAATTTACTTAGGCAGCACAACTTTGTAATGCATTGTTGAAGGTTTTAGACCATTCTGCATATTTTTCCTGTAAAAGGGAAAACACCTGTTTCTCATGTAGTGTTTATGACATGCATCAGCAAGCTACTACAGAGAACTGAGATGCTGTACAACTTAATGTGTCCATTTGCTGTCATTTTATTAGTTTTAAGATGTTGATTTTCAGTGCATTTGGAACCAGGTTAGATCTATAGACTTTTTCCTAGACTGAGGTAATGAATAGGGGGGCCAAGTCACCTAGGAGATACAGACTTATTCAGGAGTGGGTGATTAAAGAGGAAACAAACAAAATGCCACCTTACTATTTCTCTAAACTCCAAAGCTGTGAACAATAATCAAAACCGTATTTGAAGTATATTCATTTATAAATTTTCCTTGAGGTAATTTCCATTTAAAAATCTTACTCTTACTTCACAACAGACAAGAAGATGGCCTACAATAAATAAGCCCTCTACCTAAAATCTGAGGACATAGATGGTATCCTGTCATCCATCCCCTGCTCCTAGCCCATGGTCAGCTACCCATGGATAACAAAGGATAACAGGAACTGGTGCATGCAGCATTTGTTTTCCTCATGGCCTTGTTCCTTCAACCAAATAAGTTTTCATTTTACTCATACATCAAATATGATGAAATTTTTGTGAGATGAGGCAAAAAAGTTAAAAATGTATCTTTGCCTGCTGCTTGTATGCTAGCTAAAGAGATGTACTTGTTGATTGGCTATATTCTGGCATGTTTTTTGGTGGTTTTTTTTTTTTTTTGCTTGTTTTTAAATCAGCTTTAGTTATATTTATGCATAGGGACTGATCAGGTAGTATCTGTCCTGGAAATTTTACAGTAGAAACAGGCATAGCATACATAATATATTGCAGTCCACCTCAATTTGTGAAGGAATTTGTAGATCAGAAACACAAGTAAGGAAATGGAAAATTTACAAAATTTAAAATCTGGGGGCATACAGATTTTAATTTTTCTTCTAAATGTCTATTCATTCTTTAAGAGTTAAAGGTTTGCATTTGTCTTTTTGTAGTTGGAGTAGCTACAATGAACTTCAGGGTTTGTACATCAGAATTTTTAATAATGATTCAAAAAGTTATACAATAAACACATATTTACACATGAGGAAGAGAATATAAAAGCATAAAATTTTAGGAATTGTGTTTCAAATGTGAAATATGGTGATACTGCAGTCCAGTGGTATTCCTTGAACACAAGTGGATAATTTGTGTATCAACTTATTAATTCTTGTGTAGCTACTGAATTGTGGCAACAAATGTTTCTAAGGTAGAGGGGGAAAATAAGCTGTTGTCAGTATCTCTCCTTGTCATGACAGAAAGCCTGTACACCACAGCAAACAGTCATGTAGCAATTTGCTAACAGGAATTGAAATTATCAAATGATTAAGAGTTGAATGCTATGGAGGGCGAGCAGGAAAAACAGATGTGTTGCATGTGAAGCCAGTCATATTTGAGAACTGAAAGCAATTTAAAAAATATCCCGGAAATTGTCCAATACCAATAGTGCAAAACTCTGACAGTGTTTATGGATATGAACAGAAAGAAACAAAACTGTACAGTGTAACCTTATTAAACTTTTTCTTAGGATGTTACTGCAATAAAGTTTCAGGTTTTGAAATCGGGATTCATACTTGGGTGGAATGGACAGCAGTTGGACAAAATCTTTAATTTCATGTGAATGCTGTGTGTTTGGTGTCTTCTTTACAATAAACATCAAGAGACTAAGATAGAAAATTATTAAATTACTTAAATCACTGTGGTTATTTTCTGTAAGTGGAGCATCATCTGGAGAAAGCATACTGTGTAGTGGCTATAGAGTCTGTCTTGTGTAACTTTTAGATAAATTGCTGCAGCACTCTGTATCCTGGTCACAGACCTGCTATGGTCTATCACAGCAGCTATACCTTACCCCAGTTAACAAATTGAGTGTATCACATTCCAGTGACAGTTCTTCCAGCTACTCATACTCTTCTACTGCTTCTTGGCCCCCTGAGTAAGAATGCATCAAATTCTCCTTCCTCTGTAATCAGTCTACTGGCCTTTCTTCCATGGGATTGCCACGGACCAAAATGTCACACAATTGAATATGTATATGCACACAAATATTGTTTTCAGATTTATTTATGCTGTTGTGAAGGTTATCTGTGTAAAGGAGAGTTTTCATTTGCATCACTTATTGTTTTGGCAATAACTTGCATTTTTTTACAGAAACCCTACTTGAGATCTTCATCCACAGACAACAAATAAAATTAATTGTGTTAATGACTTCCTACATTTTTTGTCTCTTGGTTGGATTGTATTCTGCTTGGAAATGTGAGAGTTCCAGCTGGGGTTTGGTTTTTTTGTGGGCAAAGGCATTCTTAATATTTTGTTTGGACATTGATTCTTTATACCAGGACAAAGCCAAATATATGCTGCAGTATTTTGCTTCTGAAGAGGTACTAATTAGGTCTTTTTTCTCCACTGTTTTAGAGGAAACAGCAGATCTGTGAGGTCTATCCTGCTGTCTCAAAATTGGTCAAAGTTAGCCAAGCAGCTCCAAGTTCAGAGTGAGGAATTGAAGGATTACCAGACTTTTTCTCACCCAGAGGTGAGGAAAAAAAACCCAAACCAAATTTAAAAAAACAAACAGAAAACCCAAAAACAAACAAACAAAAAAAAGCAAAAAGAAAACCAACAACAACCCATCTTCATTAAATATATCTTGTTTCCTTAGGAAATCAGGCTTAAAAAAATAAATCTAAGTTAATTCAATTATTTAAGTTACTGTTCATCTCTAGAGACTGAACATGTCATTTTGCTCAATGTGAAGTGTATCATGCTCCACAGTTCTTTCAGTTCTATGAGGAGAGGACAATGAACCATTGAAGAGATTGGTGTGACTTCTGGTTGCCATTAATGGGGATCTGCTGGTGGTAAATATCTGGCACTGGGGGAGGGATGACTAAAAAGTACAGTCAATTCAAAGAGAGACTTCAGAAAATCATGCAAGCTCTGTTATCCAAAAAAAAGCTTCATGATCACAATAGTAGTAAACAGCTGGCTGTAAAGCATCTTGCTTATTATTAGTGCCACTTTTTCTCTGAGGGTATGATCTGATACAGGTCATGTTCTTAAATGCCATGTTTGTTGCATCATCCTTCAGTGAAAGTATCTTCTGCCACAGGTGAGAGTGATGTGGTAGAAAATGACAAGGGACATTTCAGTCATTGAAATAGTGTCCAGTGTCAGAACGTTAAACTAATTCATCTTGAATATATCCCACGAGATAATTTTTCATTTTCCATTCTCCATATTTCTGTTTTGTATTCACCATGACAAAGGCAACTGGGTCAAAAAATTCATGGTCTGCCATGCATGACCCTTGAGAAGTGTGGTGCATAATCCCATGTTTGTCTTCTGCCCTAAATTCATTAGAATTATTTGTATTACTTGCCAACTTAATTTCAGGTGACTGCAACCACTGCAAAACGGAAGCTCTGATACAGAGAACTGGCATTTCAATAACTTTGGGGCAGTGTAAAGAGATACTCCAAGTTCTTGGTGGCAATGTAGAGGTTTCTAGGGTCTCCATAAAGTTAGGGGAGTTAGAGATTTTTAGGACAGTATCATCTTATGCTCAAGAACACTGAGTGAAGCCATCCATTAGAGGCCAAGACCATATGATTTGTTGACTCCTCTATTAGTTTTAAAGGTAGTTAGTGCTGATGTTTCAAATTAATATTTAAAAGTAGGTCTCTGTGATAATCAGTAGTGAACCAATGATTACTGTAGTGAGATAAACACAGCAGTTGAAACATGCAGGAAATTGTGGTTGATTTGAAACAAATAGGGGGGAAAAAAAGCAACTGTTAAGTCTTACTTAAAGACTATAGGAGTAGATGTGTTACTTTAGGATATGTGTAAATTACTGGTGAATGTTCTGTCACAGGGTTGATAGGGGAAACAGAAAATTTAGGCATTTGCAAGTTAATGTCATAGTAAAAATTTCCGCACACAGAAAATTGGCCCATTGGTTTCTATTATTTTTCAGAAGGTACAAGTGTATACATTTTTGGGCACACAGTGTTAGTTGTATTTCTCCAAAGACAATTTGCACTGAAAAAAAGCAGAAAAAGCAGAGGAAAATATTTAACTGACTAAAAATTAACTGTTCTGGAGCATGTAAAATCAGAGATTGATACAGATGTTTACAGAAATGGGTCTTGCTTTAGTTTCATGTTTCTAAGCTACCTGCTAAAGACTGCAATTGCATTGAGAACTTTTTCAATTATGAGTTTGGGCTGAGATTCTTATTGTTATTATATTCATGCATAGGAAATGCTGCTAGTACTAGTGAAATGTTTTCAGTTTTGACTTGTTGGAGTTGTTTAATGAGGTTTTTGATGGTTTGAAAAACCATTGGAGTTGATTTTTTTTTTTACTGCATTACTTCTACAGCCTCTTGAAGTGAGTGACAATACCCAGCTTTTTCAAAATCACCTGTTGTTTCCTTTCTCAAATTTTATTAAAAATGTTTTTACTTGCAAAAGGATGGAACACAATCAACGTACTGGCAACTGATTGCTGCAAATTGTTGCCATCCCAAAAGAAAAAAAATCGTGACCTTGTATTTTGTTTGCAGTTTTTTCGATTATGCAAGTAAATTCAAATTATTTACTTTTAAAGATACAGTGTTGCAGTGTCTTAGGAATGGTAGACAGGAACTGGAAATTAACTGCACAGATTGAGAAGATATGTCTCCCTTTCTAGCAAGTTAGGGGCAGTCTAAATTATAGATGTGTAGTATAGAAGTAAGAGTGGAGGTGTACCACTATGAAAACCTTGCATATGATGGTACGATAGGTTGTTCTTTGTTTGTTTTTCTTTTTTGTTTCTATATGTGTACTAATTATTGTTTGAAGGTAATATCAGAGCAAGAGGGAGAAATTGAAAATATTTATATAAGAAAGGTAAGGTTTGTCTAGGTTCCATTTTCAAAAGCAACTTTCAAGAAATATACACTTTATACATTTTAACAGTAGATATTGAGAAAGAAATTAAAGTTTTTCTGTCTTGTTTGTTTGTCTTTTATTCATCTCTGTTCTCCCAGTTTCTTCTTACAGCTTCTTATTACAGTTGAGTATTTTTGGAATGGATTGAGGAAGTCCTTTTATTTTTATGGATTACTTAGTATCTCAGTTTTGTCTACATAATGTTAAAAAAGTGGTTTAGAAATTCAGAAACATCATTTAATCAAAGTAAGCAAATAATGGTGTATAAGAAATGGGGAAAAGGTTAGGAATTTTGAATAGTTGTTTTTACAGAGAGAAAGTGGGTTTGAAAATTTGTGACATGATTTTCTTCTGCAGTGATAAAGAACTGATATTGGGCATACAAATACTGTATGATGAATGCTTTCTTTTCAAGATTCTGGTCTGGAACTCTGAGCCTTGCATATTTAGTAAAACTGGAGTTAAATAGATGCCAAGGAATCAGGAAACATGACTAGGTCTAGATGACAAACATTTCTAGGTCAAAACGTGGACTGTATCTTCAGAAATGAAATGTCATGTATTAAGAGTCCTTTGCCATCCCTTAAATAGCTGTAGGTCTTCAAAGGACGTGTATCCTTAGATACTTCCCACTTCCTTTTCCTTTGCTTTATGCTGTTCTTCTGAACACCTCAAAGTACCTTATAAATAATGAATTAAGCCTTACAGAAAGATCTATTTTGTATAGACAGTATTGCAGCCCATTTGCTAGGAAGCAAAGTGAAACAGAGGGAGAGAGCACTGGTGCTATTGCTTAAAGAGACAGAAAGAGAATGGAAAAATTAGGAATTTGATGACCATTTGCTATGACCATATGACAACAACTGGTTTTCTTTAGCTATCTTTCAGCAATCTAATAAGTAGCATTAACTCCCTTTCCTCCCCAAAAAAACACTTCATAACATTTGCTAGGTACACATTCACAACCCAACCTATGTTTTGATCTGTAAATGTATGTGGAAAATAGTATTCAAGTATTCCTCTAAATTCTTAAATGCTCTCCTTGTCTGTCATGTTCATGTTGATCATTAGCTACTAAAACTTGTGTATCTGTCTATCAGGTATGTGCATGGGAGAGAACAACATTTCATTTATTCCTTTTATGTTCATAATTGTTCATAATAATATGTTCATAAGTCTTCTGAAGAGAGAGCTGAAAATGCAGCATATGATTTTGGTGAAAGCAGTTGATCTGACTATTTTTTAAAAGATTAAATCCCAAAAATTTTCTTTCTAGTTTTTTATGAACTTGTCTTATATTTGAATGTTAAAGAATTTTTAAATAACTGGACTATTTGTTTACTTTTTTTTCTTGAAACTGTGGGGCATCATTAACTGCTGTTTAATTATGGAAATATTTGAAATGTTTATGGACAGTTCTGTGATTTCATTATGGATACAATAACTATTCATAGAGGATGACAAATTTCTGTTGTTCTTATTTTTGATGAAGTAACCCTCCTTAGTGTTGTTTTCTTTGGTTTTTTTTTATTTGTGTTAGAGGGACTTATGTAAAATTGTTAGATTTTTTTTCTTTAAATTATTGCAAGAGTCCTTAAAAAACTATTCTGTAAAACAAATCAGTATAGTCAACTCTGCCCATTCAATGAGTAATACATTAAGCCCTAGATTTTTCTGAAACAGGAGATTCTGGTAATTTGGGTACCATCTTTTTACTCTGTTCTGAGACTTGGGTATTGCAGAAGGAGTAGGAGGCAGCACTTTTCAAGTATTTTATTTGCATTTCAATCAAAACCAATGTTCTTTCTCCATGCCATTAGCTACTTCTTCTGATGTAAAAGTGGGAAGAAGATAACATTTATCTTCATTGCAGTGAATGGTCAAAGAGACAAAGCATGAGGGTGGATGCAAACACTGATCCACTCCATGGATCACTTAACATTCAGTGCTCCTAAGCCCTGCTTTTGTTCCTTTATTTGCACACTTGTAACGTGTGCTCTTCCTTAGAGTCCCACTTGGAATTTAGCTTGGTGTTTGTTGGTGTAGAAACTCAGCAAAGAGCTAAATCCTCTTGTGCCACTAGGATAGGAGGAAACAAACCCTTTCCCATACCTTACCCCATGGCACATTTGTGAGGTTATTAAATAACTAAACCCCTCTCCAGTTAGTGTAGAAGCTCTGTAGGGTCTGATCTGGCAGTGACTGAGTTTATGCCATTAAGTTTCAAAAGTGCAGGCCTAGGCCCTAGGAATTTTTGAAGATGTTATGGGGTGTATTTTTTAATCCTTCTGTTTGTAGACTTGGTCCCAATCACGATGTGCAAACTAGCAAGAAATAGTTTATAATGGTACCAAAAAAAACCCTTTGAAATTATAAGATCCTATTTTCATACTGTGTATTTTAGTACTGTTAAAAGTTACTACTTTAAACAGATGAAATGGGGCTGATTTCTATTAGAAAGATCTGGATCTTCCTTTTCTCTCTTGTGTTTCTATCCTAACAGGTCAAAAGATAGCAGTCTTTGACTTGTCACAGGTGCAGGATTGCATATTGCCATTTCTGGGCTTCAGGCCCGTGTAAATTTCGAAGTAGAGGGAAAAGTGAATGTTTTTCAGGCAGTCTGGCCATTATGGTTGCTCTTTTGTTTGTTTTCTAATTTTATTAATTCTTGCCTCTCTCAGTTATTTGCCTTCCAATTATTGGTTGAGAACTTTCAAAGCCTTAAGGTAAAGCAGCAAAGTGTATGTAATAAAATTAATTTTATTCTTTGGCACTGATTTATAATTCATTAGCAGGAAGACAAAGTTCATAAATTAGTATCTGTATGCACGGAACTGACCAAAAAATGCAGTTTTGTTGTTCAATTTCATTTATTTTCTGGATTGTCTGACCCATGCCAATAGTTCTTATAAATTTGGATTCATTTCCTCTCTGCTTTACTTAAAGGAGAGGATGCTAATATTTTCTCTTCTTCTCCTACCACTTGTATTATTCAAGCACAATCTGTTTCCTATTTGTATTTAGCTTTTTAGCTACATGGTGATTCTTATTTTTTGCCAAATTTGACTGCATCAAGGAAAATCACGTTTTATGTGATTAAATGAAAATTTTAAAGGAAATAATTTTTCTTTTTGTGTGAGTGTGCATGTATATGTATTTTGGGGGGGACAGCCAGGATGTTTTACTTTTATCACTCTTCGCAATTCTACAGTTAGTGAATCATAGCAAGGTGAAGTTCTATTAAATTCCTGTCTAGAATTATTTTTATGAAAATATCTGGCTTTTAACTCTAATATTTTCCAGTTGGAAAACAGAAATGGCTGGTGGCACACATTTTTGCAGAGGTGTTCAGGAAGGGAGAGGGAGTAGGGCTTGTGCCAACTAGGAGAACAGTACATATCAGAAAGCTGAAATTCCACATCAGCCTAGTCCAATTTCATCTTGTTTTAGAGGAATCTGGTATTGACTGGACAATTAGCATAGTTTGAAATGCTCATCTATATCGTGACTTGAATACATTATCCTGTGAAAAAGTTATTGTTCCCTCTGAATATTCTGTCTCCACAGTCTATTTGTGTTTAGATAACCACAATCTGCAACAGATTTTCTGTCTCTTTTGTGTAAGAGATTAATGAGTTATTGGATCAAGTGCAATGTAATAAAGGCTGTTGTCTTTACGCTATTGGTCAAGCCCATAGCAAACGCTCTAAAACTAGGTTTTCACAAATGTGCCTTGACAAATTTGTCATGTTTTTGCCATTAGATCACTGGTTTTATTCCCTTAAGTTGCCTTTTATTTTTTCCCCTCTAAGATAGAAAGTAATGATCCCAGGAGGCAAGATCTATTTGCAATACTTGTATGTATATTTAAATTATTTTTATGACTCTGCTTCTAAAATATGTGTTAGAATTGTTTTGGTGTATTTTTTTTCCTTTGAACAAAGTATAGCATTTTATGTTCACATATATTTTTATCATCAGTTTTAAATTGGTGCAGGAACAAGACATTTATTTCCTTCCATATAGAGTGAAGCAATGTTAGACAGAAATGTACCTCTATTCATGTAGATTTAAATTTTTTTTGACCGAGAACAAAATATGTGGTAAGCAAGTCCTGATTTTTGAAATTGTAATGCCATGAAATCCAAAACAAAGTTTTCTGCTTCCCATAATTATTCCTAATTATCTCTTCAACTTTGTGGAAGAAAAAAAGTTTCAAGGAACTATTTTATGTGAAATGGTTAAAAAAGAATTGGTACTTATCATCTGTCATTATATATTTCCTTCTCTGAACCTCTGGGTTGTTTGTCACATACATTCTTCTGGTAGTACCAAAAGCTATGCTTTTGGTAGTATTTTAACATGAGAAATATATTCCTGTCTTTTTTTTAACACACATACTAATTGCTCAACAGGGTTGTGACTTTTCAGGGAAGACTGGAATGATGGTTCTCCCCTGTAACTGCATTTAAGTGTGGATTATTCTCATTTCACACATCACTATCAGGAAATAGCCATTTTTCTCTGACAGAGACAAATCTTGTTGGATTGCAGTCAGCCTGGGCTGATGCAGAATGTTCACAGACGTTGCAGAATGTTCACAGACGTGTTCTTTCCTTTTCCCCTTCAAAGCAGAAGTTATTCACATGAATAGAAGCACAATGTGCCTGAGGCCCACAGAAAGAAAAATTTGAAATATTACTTAAAATCTACCGCTGCATTCAAATTGTGTCCCTTTATTACTGTTATTCAGCCATATAGCCTGAATTTAACTTGCTTAATATTATCATAATTTAAATTTAATTTAGCATATATATTTGCAAACTACAAAAGGGATATCCCTCTGATTCCCCTGTGAGATCAAAATTTAGCCAAGGCTTTGATTTGGACATCATTTAGTAATTTTGGAGAGTTCCACATTCTCCTTTGGGGTCATTTGAGGTAAAAATTCAGTCAGTGCAGAAGATGAATAGCATTTAACTTGCATTTCTAATTTATGGTTCCAATAATACCTTGAGGCTTTATTCATTTCTTAATCTTCTGGCTCCTCCTCTTAAAATACTATATTTCATTTTAGGAACTGGGCTGGTTTCCCCCTGTACACATTAGATACTGCTGTGTGCTCAAGGTTTGTGCTGCTTCAAGGGCAGCTGAAATATTCTAGTTCTCTGAGATACCCATAGTGTGAGGGGAAACCCCTGAGTGACATGAAAACCACTGAAGCTTTTCTCAGCTTATTTAAGGCAGGTGAAAAAGTGCATGGCAGGAAGAGCATGGTGTGCTGGTGGCTCCTAATTAGCAGGCTTGCAGTGAGACCACAGTACATCAACTAGACAGGGTTGGTGAGTGGCCAAAAGCTCACTGTAGCTTATTTTTCCTCATTCACCTTCCAGAACTATGCATTCGCTTGAGTTCCTCCTTTTATTTTTTTTTTTGCTTCAATTTATTAATGAGACTGAAAGTCCTGCAACCCTGAGCCATGATTTCTCCTGGTGTCACTGGTGGTTAGAGGCTGTCATCAGGCGTTTTAGCCTGACTACGCGTCAAGATTTGCTGTGTGGGAAAGAGCACTTCTCCAACAGTAGGATTAATGCTTGATTGGTCTCTTGTCCATCTAAAAGCCTTAAAGACAGAAATGAAACAGAAAAAAACAGAGAGAAATCATGTGGTTTATGTGTAGTTTTGAGTTTATAGAGTTCCACATTCTGTTTTTTTGTGTGTTTTCGCACACACCTTCACAGGTGGGCACAAGCATGCCATCACTATTTCTGCCCACAGGAAAACCTCTCAAACCCATTGCCAGTTTTCGTTGGACAACCTGATGACCTGAACCTCCTGACCAGTCAGGCATTCCCACCTCTTAGGTAAGAGCTGTCATTCAGTGGATTATTTGACTTGTTGTGAATGTTTTGTTTTACCCCTTGTCCTGCTTTGGCCAAAAAGGCAATCCTGCCCAGAATCCATCTCCCAGAGATTGCTCATTCCACATGGAGTCATTCCTTACCTCATGTAATGAAATGCGTTTTGCCATTAATATTGTATTTTTCCTTTTTCAATCAATGAGCAGTTGTGGAGAGAACACCAAATCTAGAGCCTTTAGCAGTTACTGCTTATCAAGTACAAGCCTTCTGGCTGTGTGAAGGATTCACCTGAGTCCTTGTCTCAGAAAGAGACTCAAACTCTTTTATTCCTTAAATTACTATAACTGTATGTCTTGTAGCTGCAGTATTTTCATACTGTATTTTTCTTCTTTCTTTTTTGGTTGTTTTGCTGAATGGGTTTCAATGCCCTTTGAAATGTTTCTTGTTAAATAAGCTGGGAGTGATTTTTGTTGTGGGTTTTTTTTCCTATTTGGTGGCTGGGTTTTTTTCACTCCAGTTGCTCATATCAGATGACAGCTGAACCAGCTTTGGTGATAAATCTTTGTTTCAGTGTCACACTCAATGGGTTGTTAGGGGCAGCCTGGTGTTTAAATGACTGTTAAGTGATAAGAATCCAAAGGATTTAGATTTTTAAAAACTTTCCAGCTTATAGGATTTAGATAATTCTGTTTCTACTTAACCTCCAAAATTAACACATATATACCTTTCAGTTTTATTAACTTTTATTGAGTTGGTTTATTTAGAGGACTTTACTGAAAATGTATAATATTTAGCCTCTTGTTTGAATCCTTTCCTAGTAAAAAGTATGTAATGATGCTGAATATGTTGAATTAATCTGTCTTAAAAAAAAATACTGTGCTGTTTAAAAACTTGGCTCAGGTACAGCAGAAGTATTTTCTTTTACAATCCAGCTGCTTAGAGGGATTATTTAATTCAAATTCACCAGTGCTGAAATGTCTCATAATAATTCATTACCTAATAAGATTACCTTAAAAGAGAGCTAGATGGCACAGTTAGGCAATAGTGTATGATACAGTTTTGGAGGGTTAGGCTTAAATCTGACCCTGGGACACAAATTCATCATGTTTGCTGGTCTGAATAGAAGCCCAAGTAGATGTTTGTTTATGTTGCATACAATCTGGCATAACTTCATGCAGCTTGGCAGGCTGCTCAGTAAAGACCTGAGACTCAACGAGCAGTTTTGGACAGAGGAACATTGGCACAGCTGTTTGGACAACCTGATTTAGCACATCTGAACTGTTCTTGGCTTTAGCCAATGGAGGTAGTTTTTCATTTCCGTGACTGCTAAAATTTATAAAATTCACATAATAATTTAGTAGAAAATTAAGAGCAGCAGTGCCACTGGAACTGATCTTTAGCTGTTGTGTCTAGGTGTTATTCCTAATTATAATTGGGATAGAAAAACTGGCTCACATAAAATTTTGTAATAAAACCCTCTGTTGCATTATTCAAGTAGCTTAGGTATCCTTCAAAATTAGGAAATATCAAAGAATAGACCTCCAATAACAAGAACCATTTCTGAGTTTTTAGGACATAATCTATAATTACAATAATCACTTGGTAAAATCTGTGTCACTTTGTCCTGGTTATGGTCTAATCATATTTTACTTCTCTGTTAGTAGCTCAATTAATAGTTATTCCTGAATTAAGTTGTATGTACATTAAAATGAGGTACATTATCTAGGATAAAAAATATCACATAAGTAAAAAGAATAGTTGTGAGAAATAATAAAAATGTCAACTTTTCTTCTGTTGAAATACAAAATGTTTTTATTTTTCCCTGTTGCCATACAAAGGAAAAGTTTGTATTGTAGCAGATTTCATAGAAAAAAAAAATTTCAGTGCTTTATTCTGACATTGTGCTGCATCTTCTATAGGCTAATGTGGGAACACTTTTCCAGCACATGCAGATTTCATGTCAAATTGTCAGAAAAATTCTGTGGGCTTGTTTGTGCTATTTAAGTTTCTTACTCTTTGTTTACATATTTATTTATTATTTCCCAAGTGGTTTTGCTTCATGTGTACCACTGAAATGCCTGTGACTGTGTATGCAACCAAGAAATATAGGAAAGCCAACATCAGGTTTGGTAGTTTGGGTGCGTTTTTTTATTTTCTATTTAAAAGTATAATTTTGTTTGTTTTAGCTGTCATATGCTATCATCTAGGAGATCCAGTCATAAATCCTGTTATGACAAGTTATGGCTATGTTCTACTGACCCTATACAGTTTGTAATGCATAATAGGAAGTATAAAATATCAGTGATTAAAAGCAGTTCAGATACTAGACTTTTTGCAGTAACAGTAGTTGTGCAGATTTTTAGAAAAAGTTTTCCATAATTATTGCAAATTTATTTTTGCTGAGTCTGAATTTTGAACCCTTATGTTTTTCCAAAATACCCCTATAGTTATTACCTGATCAGTGGATTGGTAGGTTCCTCATATATTGGAACATGAGGAAACAGGGATATGGCATTGATCAGAGACTGCATATCTGTGAGGCATCTTCCTGTGGCAGAGAGCATGCATTGCACTAGAAAATGCTAATAGACAGACTATGGCATTCCCCCATCCCATTGAGCCTCAGGGAGTGTCAGGGTTTACCATATGGCTCTCCATGTGCACCAATTTTGTCAAATTCACTCTTCTCACTCAGTTTTTTTGTCCTTTTTTAGTATTGTTTTTCTTTTCTGTCTTGCCCTGCCACCATCAGTCCTTTCATCCTTCCTCCCGTTCAAACAGAAAGCTTCATTTTAACTAAGGATGCTTTCCTCCCTCCTGTTTCTGCCTGCCCACTGTTGCTAATAACAGCTCCTTCTTTAGTCTCTATAGCAATCAGGCAGCAGAAGCACTCAGCACTGAAAAACAGGCAAATCTTGGTAGCAGCCTCCCCCTTTTTTTTTTTCTTTTTATTTTCTCTGCAGCAGTTGCCACCTGCCTTCACCTCTGCAGAAATCTGGGAATGTGCTGATGTTCATCCAATGGAATGGACCAAGAAGGAGGAAACAGCAGCGTATGGATCAGTTTCTGAAAGTAATAAACTGGATTAAAAATTAGTGTATTTTACCACACTTTATGAAACCAATGAAGCATCTCAAATGTACATAAATATTCTGCTGCTGTTCAGTGTAGCTAAAATATCTGGAGAAAGTGATATAAACATGAAGGTTGACCTCTTTTGATATTAAATATAGAATAGTTGAATAGTGAATAAAGTGTTACCCTATGTATTTTGAGTGAAAATACAATAAATATTCTAGTTCATAAGAGAAAAAAATTTCAGACTGAGAGAGGACAAAAATATTTAATTTTCTATGTATGAATGTCTGTGTAATATTCCAGAGAAAAGGTGAATTAAGTAAAGTTTGCTTATATTGCAAAGACAAGGTTTGGGTACTGTATGCTGTGCAGGAAAATCAAATAAGACGTTCTGTCAGGAAGGCAAAAAATAAATAGCATTAGTTCTCTAGGCTGATTCTGAGCTATCAAAAATATGTCCAGTCTAACATAGATGGCATTTAGTTACAGTGCAGATGAATATTTATTAATATTCTTCAGAGACTGAAATGATGGCTTTTGTTTTACTAGACACTTGAAGACATGATATTCAAAATGTTTCCTTTGTTTGGCATCAAAAAGTATTATGATCATTTTGGCAAAGAGTGTACAAAGCTATCAGGCAATGTACTGTACTGACAGGCTTTGAGTTAGAAGATTAGTGTTGAATGAACAAAACTTCAAGTAATTTGCAAGGCCTTTCAGTCAAATGTAGGACAGATGTTTTATAAATAGTGTAATACATAACATAATATGTGGCTTTAAAGATTTTCAATAAGGTCAGGGAGAAACTTATTTTGGGGTCAATTGGCAGGTGACAACAAATAAAGTATAAATTAAATCTCAAAGCTGTTTTTCAAGACAAAATCAAGTGTGGTTTTGGTTTGGTAATGAATGGACAGTGTGGCAGTTGAATTCAAAGCAGCAGCAATTGTGCATTTTCATAAGCAAGAGAGAGTGCAACTTAAATTGTTCCTTCGCAGTATCTTCATTGAATTTGTCAAGAGATGCCAGAATAGGAGAGATTGTCCTTTATAAATGATACCCACACTGGCATGAGCCACTTGTGGGAACATGGGGAGCCATCTGTATCAAGGTACCAAAATATTTTCTGTCCTCTTTTATAGGAATGACTTATCATGTAAAGATGATCCTGTTTGCATCTTCACCTGGAGAGTCATTTGCTTCACAGAAGCTCATGTTCAACACAGTTCTCAGGTGCAACAGAGGCAACGAGTGAAGCAGATCTCTGTCAGAATTCTAGGTATGAGAGAATAGCAAACAGTGCAGGTGATGCTGTGCTGGCTGCACCAGCCTGGTTTAAGTGAGGTGACTTTCTAGCAGAGAGAAGGCCTCAGAGTACGCAGCCTGTGCAGTAAATAGTGCAGGGATAGCTCCCTTCCACCTGCTTTATCCCACTGTGCCTTCCAAGCACTGGCTAAGGGTCAGCAAAGGGTCAGAGCTGAGGATAAACAGACTGTCTGAGCTCTTCAGTTCAAAAGCATAGGGCTGTAGTCTCTGTTGAACCATGGCTGACTGGTGCCAATATGGAAAATTAACTGGCTTTGCTAGCAAATGCAGAGGAGAGCTGTTAGACCAGCAATGTTGAAAGCAAAATTGACAAAACAGGGGGGGAAAAAGCTCTTGAAAAGTGCCAGCAGGGCATGGACAGGATGGAATACACACTAAGAAGGGAAAAAATAGTTTCTTTAAGTCAGATGATTTGTGCACCAGAGTCTCAGCACTCATTTAATGGGAAAGTAACTTCCTGTGTGATAAAAATGCAAAGAATAACTTGAAAGCAAGAACCGGCTGGTGAGTGATGTACTTTGTTAGGCTTCAGCAGTAAAGCCTGAAAACTGCAACCTTTGTGTTTTCTAATAACCCATTCACTTCCATGCTGCATTCTTTTGGCTACCAAACAATGACACCTAAAAATGTTGCTGCTGGGCTCTAATTCAGCAGCAGTGAGAGGCAAAAAGATGGCTGATTACAGTACAGAGGGAGAATACCTGCAGGGAGTGACTTCTTGGTTGTCACAGAGGAGATAACAGAAAATTTGGCAGCTGAAAAAGATGACCACTGATTTTGTGCATTATTTCAGGAGAAACAAAGCCCGAAATTCTCCATAGGGTGAAGCTTGTCATTCTGTTCCCATAAGGACACAGAGAAACTTACAAGCAAAGAGTGCTGAGTATATTAAGTATTTTAATAAATATTCTTATAAATATATTAATAAAAATTAATAAATCCCAGGATATTAACTCTGTAAGAACATACTAATAATACCACTTTTAACAGATATGTATATCTTTACATGTAATTTGTACAGATTATGGCTACATCTTGGCATTCAGAGTCAGCAGATCTGGAACAGCATCTGAAGTATTTGTCTCATCCGTGCCTCATGATTAGTATTCAGTAGTATTTTTCATGGAATCTACTTAAATCTTGTCACCCTTTATAACACCCATTGTTTACAAACTATTAGAAGATCTGTTAAGAGCTACTCTTGCGTGCCCATGATCCCAGGTTACAGTTATCTGTGTGTGTGGGTTGTTTCTCTAGATGTGCACTTGCAGAGCCAGTACAGAATACAGAATGAGATGGGCAGGTGGTTGAATGATTAATCTCTAAATTTATTGCAAAATCATGCAGCTTCACACTTTGATCTTCTTGACTGTTAGGATCTGATTATTAAAAGATGCCTCTGCCCGAATTAAAGTGGATGTGAGACCATATGCCAAAGTCAATAGTACAGATTTTATTAAACAGTAAGTGAGAAAAATAGAGAATAAGTAGGAAGGCAGTCAGCACCACGTGGATCCCTGTGCTGTCTTCCTGGCACTTTTTCTTTTGGTCATCTTGCTGCTGGGCATCTCCAAGTGGTCTTCTGGAGGTACTACTTCTAAACAGGCCTTTTTAATGTATCCTGTGCTTATCACAAGTTCACTCGGAGGAATTTTGTCCAGTGTGCTCATTCCAAACCTTCACCTTTATTTAGCCCTGGAAATAATGCCTTCCTGTTTGCCATCTGTGCCTGTTGTGGTGACTTAACTAATGGGAACTTCCTTCTTTGACAGTAGTTTGAGACATTCTTTAAGTTCTCATAATGGTTTAATAATCTGTCTCTGGATATAGCAATCTTTTGTGGCATCAGAGAAGAACCAGAAAATTTACAATATTCAGCACTTAGTTTCCCACTATAGTCTTTATTGATCCTCAATTATTACTACATTTAATAGCATTTGTTTTAGACTGTGGCTTCCAAGCTTGTTTATTGTGGTCCTTTTTCCCCCTGTTTTTCCATTGGCAACTAGAAATACAAATCAGTGAACAAGTGGCAGAGTTGGGGATTTAATGTTTTAGGCTCTCAATTTGAATTTGGAGGACTTCTACAATGATTTGTTGTCGTTAATTTTTGCTGTTCAATTTACAGTGTTGTTAAATGAGCAAAACTCTCCTGTTTTAATAATATCCTTCAGCAATATGCTCTATCTGGGGAAAAAAAAAAAAAAAAAAAACAACAAAAAACCCCCACCCTTTATTATAAGTTTGAAACTGATGTTCTTTCTCTCAGTATGCATTCCTGAATTGTAAAGCAGGGAGAACAGAAACTCCCAGTCTTCTCACTTTGTTCTAGTCAATATTAATGCTTGTTTTTATTATGCATTCATGTATTTTCCCTTTCTTGGAGGCAATGAAGTGCATTGCTGTATATTTTAAGGAGTCTTTCATGTCTTTTCATATTCCTCTTACTCCTCTTTACTTCCTGTGCTTTTTCTCCTCACCTCCTTGTTAATACTCCAAGTTTTTGTCCATTGAGTTGGGGCATCTTGATATTTCTGTCTTGGAGATTAACAAATGGTTTTACATTGGGGTATAACAATAATATTTTCCATTTTTTAGAAGCTCACCTGAAGATGAATTGATTTGAGTCAGTCTGAAGCCAATAATTTTCCAGATTTTTAAAGAAATCTATGGATTTTTTTTCTTGGTATTTTAGTACAAGCATAAAAATTAGATGAGTAAAGGGTGTTAGATGACTCTCACAAAGCCCATCAAGTATTAGGACTAATTGTAGTCATCCACAATCTAATTGCATGGTTCCATAGCTATTGCTTCTGGTTTTTGCTCTAGTATATTTTAAACAATTCTTTAGGAAATAGAATTTCTTCAAAGGGAGGCCTGCTTTCTTGAGTGTTTATGGTGACCTTTGGACAATTAAAGATTTCTTTGTTAAAGCCAAAGAAGACCAAGACTAGGATTAATGTGAGTATCTTAGCCACAGGACTTCAATAAAGTGAGGAGCAGAAAAGGGAACAGGAAAGAGATGTAAGCTAGGAAAAACTTTCACCTGAATATTGCTCCAGTACTTGCTATAAAATATGAACTTTTTGGAAACAAAATCAAATCATGTATTATAATCCTTTCCAATTTTGATTCTCAGTTGAAAATGTTTTGATTTAGCATAACTACCAATTCATTTTCCAGAAAATTATTAACCAAAAAAGTATGTTTTATCACTCTGTTCTAGGTTAATATAAAATGCATAATGCGTGTGTACTCATATACTTAAAAAAAAAAGCTAGGAACTTTTCAGAAGCTTAACACCACTTGCATGTTTTATCATTAATTCATGATGAAATTTATCAAATGTTCATGTAGATATAAATGGGAGATACCTGCAAAACCTTTTGCTTTGTCACACTCAAGTGTCAGATTTTATACACCACAAAAACTGTTCCGATCGGTCTGCAATATTTTCTTTATAACAAGAAAACAAATGAATGGTTTTGAGTACAGTTGAAAGAACAAGCCTGGTGTTGTGTTGCTTTATGATCTGTGCTCGGAGTCTATGTAATACATTCTTGACCTTTCAAGGAACGGCGTTTTTCTTTCAAATGCAGTTCCTTTTTTTTGAGTCCGTGTATCTTTGGGTCGAGCAGGACAGCGAAGGAGCACGGTGGTAAATTGACCAGCACACAGTGCCTCTGTCCTTGCAATTGAATCAGAGTTGTTCAACATATCCTTGTGCTAGAATAGCTGAGGAGTGTGTTTTGCTTCATGTGGTAGAAAGCTGCATTTTCACAGGGAAATATTTTTCATCTCCATTCTTTCTCTAAGTGTATGTCATGATTTTAGTGAGTATTAAAGCATTCAAATAACCAGTTTTATTGACCAACTTGTTCTGCTTGTAAAACAGACTCCCATCAAAACCAAAAGGAAATGGTCAAAATACAAGATTATATTGGAACAGTTTTGCATATAGAAATACAAGACAGTGGAATGATGATAATGACTGTTAAAGAAATAACTGATGGATTTCAGAGAGGAATAAGAGAGAGTCACTACTTTTGTATCTACTGCTGCTGCTTTGGCATCTGTGGCTCATCAGCAAGTGAATATTAATGTTCACACTGTTTAGGTGTTTACTTGTCAGTCTGTACGGTATGTCAAATAAAATTTGGGGAAAAAAAAGCCCTCAGAGTAGTTCCTTAGATGTACAAGTTAAGAATTTGAGGGAACTTTTGAATAAGAATTGCAGGAAACAGTTATTCTGCTGGGTCAAGTTGAAGCTCCTGAAGTTGAAAGATGGTTTTCTTTTTCCTTATTCAGCAGAACTGGAAGATTTTTTTTTCTGATGTTGAATTACTTTAAGTGATGGGAGCTAATTTCCTTTAGGTAAGCATTAGAAAAGTTGATCAGATGAGCTTTTGTTATTTGCCTTCAGTGCAAAGCATGATTTATCTAAGGAACGCTGGTGGGGGTTTTAAGTGTGTGTGATGACTTGTTCTCCTTAAATACCCAAGTAGTTGAAATGAGAATATTGATTGTGATATTGATCAACTCAGTGATGGTGATGAGACATCACTGTATTAATTATAAGGTCCTACATTTACTGAATAACTGTTCATTCCTCTCTCTTTCTCTCCTTTTACTTCTTTCTCATAGCTATGCAATGTAGATGACTGTAGATGTTTTATTTTGTCGTGTTCTTGTCCAGGTCTAATCACAGCACTAAGAACAAATGAGAAATTGAGAATCCTCATCCAGTAGCCATTTCAAAGGGGAGTTGTTGTGGTTTTCTTTCCCCGCTGTAAAATTCAAATGCCCTTTGTTTCATAACCAATGAGAGGCATGGAAACAGAGCAAGAAGAAATGATAGTCATGTTTCTCTTATTCTCTGTCAATTTGTCAAACAATTGAAATTATTATTACTATTATTACCATTAATTATTATTATTATTATTGTCCCTCTATGTGCCATAGGGTAGTTTAATAGCCTGGCCTACAGAAGAAAAGGAGAAAATGCTTTGATATCACAAAAATGGAGGAAGTGGCTGAATTAAAACTAGTAGCTGTCAGAGAGGAAGAAAGCTAACTTCTGAAACACTTGCAAGTCTCATGTAGAAATACACTATGGTTGGCATGTCACTTTCATTTTGGTTTTTCAATGGCTCAAGTATTTGAAAAAAATCAGAATTCCTATCACGTCGTGTGACTGTTTCTCACTGTTTACTTTTGAGTTCACTTTTCCACTGTGTCCAGCTGAATCATTCAAATTTGTGTTGAAGTCTAGTGCACAAGTGACAGGAAGTTTATGAGCCTAGGGGAGACTTGTACTAGAAATAACATAGGCAGTGTGAGCAGCTCACTGTATCTTCAGGTCACATTATTTATTGATTTTATTTTAAATGTTGTTCCATAGAAATAACTTGACAAGGTTCACAAAAGATTTTCTTAGGGCTTGAATAGACATCAGTATGATACAAACAAAATAATACAATAGTAGTGTGTTAGTAGTATCTCTGCAAAGATATCACTACCAACAAACCTTTATTAAAAAAAATTACGTTTCACTATTTGAAAACCAGATGGAATGAATTGCTGCTTTTATTCCTACTTAGGAGAAAGCCAAGGTACCATCAAACCATGAGAAGCAGCTGTGGAGATGGAAAGCTGAAATTAGTTTACTTTGTTACTGTTAGAAAAATTAGTTAGACTTTGTTACTGAACCTCTTTTTTCAAACTTTTTTCCACTTCTTAAACTTGCGAGTGCTCTCTTAACGATTTGGAGACACTGAGCATGGATGTTACCTTCCTGAGGCACTGAGATCCCTGAGGGGTAGTTGCTGGTGAATCTTGTTGGAATTAGAAGATGTCATCTCCAACCTTTCATCCTTGCCCTTTGTGGAACTTACAACTTACTAACTATGTAGTACAGCTGCATAGAAGGGTGACAGAAGTGGATGTTTGCCTCTACTTCGCTGCTTTTTCATGTGGCTCAGTAAAGACATTGGCCTTTGAATTGGAATGACTGAGGAATGAATGAAGAATGGTCATTTTTACCAACTCTGGCATGTAAAGAAAAGAGATAAAAATTGAGAAGCTGGAGAACTACTAGTGTTTGCATGCTCGTGGTTGTGGGCTTCAGGGTTCAGAGTCAATGCCTCTGAGTGTCATAAATTATAAAATTAATAAATTGTCTGATTTGAAGCTGGCAGCTTTGCTGGGTCCTCTCCTGACATGATGTGTGAGGCAGGTAGAAAGTAGAGTCATCTCCCCCAGTCATGGATTTGAGTTGATAGGAAAAATATAGCCCCTGATACAAGGCCAGTAAATGAAAGAAAGCTTCCTGATCTGCTTTCTTGATATTCAGCTCTAGAAATGCATGTAGTGGAGTTGTGCCATCTTATGTTTGGAGTAGTGATAGACTAATAAAAAGATGAAATTTCCCTTCACGTCAGTCCAGAAAGGAGTAATCTGAATTAGGACTTTTCACACACAAATCTGCATCAACCCAACCCTTGTGTGCAAATGAGTACCATAACAATAGGCCTGAGTGTTGATATGACTTTGCTATGCTTTGCTATAAATTATTTCTTCTTATGTAGCTATCAAATGTATATCTCAGTATGAATTGTGAAATATCCTGTTTGGGGCCTGGGGGGAAAAGGATTTGCTTCATTTTGTTTGCTTTTTTGTTTGGTTATTTTTGATATTTTGTAATTTTCTTGTATTGGGGAGAAAAAAAAAAGAAAAAAGCCAAATAAATATTTCCTGCTTGCCAGCTGAAAAAGCATGGAGATTAAAAAGTTACAGCATATTGCTGTCCAAACTGAGATCAGAAATTGAGAGTTGGAGTGGTAGTCTTAGAACTGAGGAAAATTCTCATTTAAATCTGTCCTTAGCAAGCTGCATACATTACACATTCAAATATATGTATATACATGAACATATAATTGAGATGGATGTACAGGTGGTATGCTCCAAGAAAGAGTCAGAAAAAGAGATTAAGGTTAAATGTGTATTTAAAAGTAGGGTTTTAAAAATGCTTGCTTTTCTCAAATTCAAATTCAGATGTTTTGAAAAGTTAAATAGGATTCAGTTGTTTGAGGATTACTTTGTGTATGACTTGGATTTAAATCACAGGGCATTTCAGATCAGCTACTCTGTTCAAAGTGGCTGCTGTTAAAGGATTTATACATGATATTGCTTCCAGGGTATTAGTACAGCAGGTCTTCTTCTAGCTGATTTTGAAGTGAAATGTAGATTTTACATTGTCCTTGTCGAATGTGTATTTTTTTTGAGCAATCTTGATCTGCTGTTTAAGGGTATTAACTGGTTCAAAATCGTTGGCATCGTTTAGAGGATTTTAAATAGAGGAACACAGAGTTAAGCTATGTGAAACCATGCTTTCCATTTAACTGTAAAAGTGTAAAAATGAAGTCTCTAGAGTGAAAAAAAGTTCTTAGAATCATGCATTCAGTGATTGAGATCCTAAAGAAACACACAGATGATACTTCAGTAAGGGTAATATGCATATCTTGGATTATCATTATATAGCATTTCCCCAACAGGCTGAAAAGAACATAGAGTATTTATGAGGGGGGAAAAAAAAGATAGAAGATTTTGGTAAGCTTTTTAAGCAAAGTCAAAAGAAAATGAAATATGCCTACAGTATTTCACCCACAAACAGATGGCCAAACATAACAAACCAATAGTATGTAAATATCAGTGTTAGGAAGATCTGTTGCAATGCATGAAAAATTACTGGTTTCTTGGCTGCTACCTTCATACAGACTAAACCTTTGCTCAGAAGAGTAGGATATATGTTATTTTTTTCCACAGAGACAAGATGTAGTTGCTCAAAGTTGCCACCTTCATTTAAAAGCCCATTTTTTAAAAAGTGCAATGTAGAATCAACAGATGCCCTTTAGAACTTGTAAAGGTGGTGAAAGAAATACCCAGAATTCAAAATTCTGCAGATGCAGGCAGTGAAAGGAAATGTTGTTCTGTTTTCACGAGGCCTGGGAGTCCCTTGCACCCACGTAAATCTGTGAGAGAACTTGTGAGGGAAATGGGAAATTTGAGCAGAGTTATTGCAGCAGGCAGGCTGTGAAATAGTGAACTTCTGGTTCTGTGTCACGCAGTCCTCAGAACCCTGGCACTAAAGTGCCTCTTCCTGTTTAAATTCACGAGAAAAGCAGTGATCCAGATTGCATCTTGGTGTGCTGCTCCTGGAAGCACAATTTATTAACAACCATCAAGACCTACAGTTTTTTTCCAGGTGTGTTGCATATAGCATCTCTAGTATTTGAAGACACATTTTGCAACTAAAGTATGCTAAGGGTGTTTGCCCATTCAAATTGCATTAATGGGGGTTTTTGTTTTAATTTTAAAAAAAGGGGCTGCACAAGTGACTTGACTTGTGACCTCAGGCAATTGATTTAAAATCTCCCACTGACAATGGCTTGTCTTCTCTTGGAATGTGAATGATGCTGCTTTACTCCCCTGCCCTGGTAAAGCCTTTCCAGTTCCTTGGATTAGGAACTTGTGTCTTGCTCGGGTTCTGTACAGCACTGTGCAAGGTAGAGGTCAAACATTGCAAAATATGGAATGGGCAGAGATTCCAGTTGTAAACTGAGATTCTTTTTATTATTACTTCAGCAGAATCAGAAAAATGTACTACAGTTTTCTGAAAATAATTAGATATGATGAAGTGAGTATTGATCATTTATAGTCTATATGATTAGTCATGAATTGAAAGTGCTTAAACAAGCTATTTCTTTAAGGAAACTACCAGTTTCAAAAGATTACTTTTTGTGCAGTTGATCAAAATATGTTTTTGAATATTCTCTAAAATAAAATTACAAAAATAGCATATATATTTTTGAGATGAGAGTCTGTTCTCATTTTTTCCCTATTGTTCCTTCTTATTAATAGAATAAATTTTCTGGAATCCTTAATTATTATTAGTGTTTTTATTAGGATCAGGGAAAGAATTCTCTGGTTTGAGATTTTCATGAGGTGCTATTGTAATATGTCCTTTTCCAAAGCAGGCTAAGATAGCCCAATGCCCTTGCATCTCCCCATTTTCAAAATATATTTTCCTGATACTATACATCTTGAAATCATTAGAAATAATGTGTGGCAACATCATTTTGGGAATTTGCTGTTGACTATAGGCATGCCTTTATAAAAAGCAAGTTCAGAGATTTGTTTGCTGTTACGTCTTTATATCAGTGATGTGCGTTATTTCAGGAATATTGTGACCAAACCAAATTCAAGAACTTCTGAATTTGAAAGTTTAGGTAACGGATGTGAAAATTATGTGTTAAGGTGTTTAAACATTCTTTACCTTACTGTATCACCATGCGATGGTTGTTAGGAAAGATGGGTCCTGTCCCTGGTCACCAGGGAGCAGAGATCAGTGCCCACCCCTCCTCTTCCCCTCACTAGGAAGCTGTAACTGCAGTGAGATCTCTCCTCAGTCCTCAGCAGACCCAGTGACCTCTGCTGCTTCTTCTTTAGATGATGTTTAAGGAAAAATTAGGCTTGTTTAGGTGCTATAGATTTATTAATCAGGAACCATATATAAAAAGACCCTGGGGAAGAGAACAGGCACTTCTGGACGGGTCATGGAAAGAAGGATTCTCTCCAAGCATGCAAAAGTGCCTGTTTTCCAAAGAGAAAACAGTTCCTGAAATTGTAACAAAATCTTCCTCATGTTTCCTTCCTTCTCTCCCCAAGGAATCATGTCTTTTATAGAGGTAATGCATCCTGGAATTCCTGTTATGTCACCATGCCCTCTCTTAATCCTAAACCATTTTATCTAGTATGGAAGTACCATGGAAGGATGTGGGTCTGTAGCTATTAAAAAGTCTAACTGGGTTTCTGATGTAAACAGAAGAGGAATACAATAAATGAAAATAATGTTTGAAATAGGAACTGAGAGTAAAGCATCAAGCTGTAAAAAATGCTTTTATAATTTTGTCTCAGTTTTGATACCATGTATCTTCCTTGTTAAATTTGATTCATTTCCTTAGTTCCCTCAGCTCTGTTCTCACTCTGGGTAAGATGTTGCCTTGCCTCCATTCTCTTTTCATACTTTGCCAGCTTTCCTTGTAGAGAGCTGAAAATGTGTTATAGATCATTAACATGACTAATCTCAACATACTTCTACAATAAGCATTGCTACCTCTAGCAAGATAGACCATTTCCCTCTCTATGTTCTGAAATTATAGAAGTAAACTCTGAATTCTGTTGCTCTCAAATGTTCTCCTATTGCTGCCTCTCCATTTGACTTTCCTGTGTGAAATTTATGTTAGCTCTGATGTGGCTGTATCCTGGTAGCAGAGATTGTTTTCTCTGTCAGAGTGTTATCACCTGGGTTACATGAGAAGGTGAAAAACTGGTGGTGGGAAAATTGAATTAACAACACAAACATCAGTTTTGTAATGGAAACAATTGATAATGTTTATATTTAAAGTGCAAAGTATAACAAATACAATGCCAGTCTGGTTACGTTAATATGAAGAGAAACAGAGAAACATTATTATAATAACAATTTATTACTTGTACAATTTAATAAGGAACATTTTCTGGTGACATCTGGTTAATAAGAGCAGGCATTCAGAACTGAATATGCTTAGGAAGCAAATGATAGTTTTTATTCCTATGGGTTTAGTTTCAAATTCTCCAGGTTTTCTGCAAATGGGAAAATGAGAAATCATCCAGTTGTAATTGTGAAAAATTTCCCTCTCCTGGTTTTTTTAACCACTTAATCAATTTCCTTTTGTGAATTCTTTTACAACTTTCTCAGTTTTGAATTAGATGAGCAATCATTTAGTTTTTTTCTTAACAGACTTGGGTTTCTGGATTTTTTTTCTTGCAATTCTGATATACTGTGTTAATATATATGCACTATTATAAATTTCCCATTTGCTTCTACTCACCTTTTTGGTGTCCCAGCACATGATGAGTATTTCTGTCATATGGAAATACCCACACTAACCGATCCAGGAAAACACAGATTAACATGAAAACCATACATGTTAATTGAAAGGAATTTATGGTGTTCTCTTACCAATGAACACTATGATGGAGTGAGAAAATGCCATAGGACAACCTTAGTGTTGAACTAGCTAGGATATTGTTGCCAGGATAGTCTATAAGATGTTTAATGTTTCAAATGAGTTATTTAGACTCTTTTATTAGAAGCTGGTTTCATGTTCTCCTGGAAGGACTCAGTTTTCAGCTGTTAGCAATTTTTATCCAGCTGAATTACAGTAACACACAAAATGTGTGTGGTGCATTCCAGCCATGAAATGATACATCTTTTGCTCACAGGGTTTGTGTTCCATATCACTGAATCTGTGTAGCCATGCCAGGTTATGCCATCTGAAGGTTTGGCCCTCAGTAGCACATAATATTCTGTTTCCAAGGTCCATAACTCAAATAGAATAACCCAATCACACTACAGACCAAGGTCTGCTCCGCTAAACTTTGGGACAGGAACTTCCTTTCTCTAATTGTTGGGATAGACAATGAAAGTACAGGTGGGTAAGTAGCACAAAATTCACATGGTATTTCCTTTTCTCTCTTCTAGAAGTAATTTGATGTCCTGTGGAACTAAGATGTGACTTTCAAAATGGAGAATGGTTTTGTTTATTTGAACTGCCCCTGTTCAATTTCCAATTTTAATGGCAACTGTTGGGATGTTGGTTTTAAATGTACTGAGAGCTAGACTTGGGCCAGAACTTAAACACTGACATATAAGCAGCCAGAAACCTCTGGTCCTCTATTGTCTGAACTGTGATAGCTGCATGGGTCAGATGGTGTAGCAGAATTATTTCTAAAATTGCATAATTTCTGTTAGTAATAGTACCAGAAAATGATGTGTAAGAGAGGAAATGGAAAAGTACTTACAGCAAAGTTGAAATAGAGGCTTTAGGAACTTTATTTAGCTTTGACAAGTCAAAAAAAAAAGCAGGCAGATTTCCTCAGTTTGAATTTATATTTCATGAACATACCCATAACAGCAATAAAAATGATAACAAGCTACAATTTTGATGACTTAGCATTCACAAAGAAGTCATTAAGAAAATACTTTGTTGATATAAAAGGTTTTCTGGGGCTTTGCAGTGAAAGAAATGTTACAATTGACAGTGAGGAAGGTTGGCTGAAACTAAAGTGTAAGTAAATTCTACTCCATTGTATCTGTGTGTAAAAATAGATTGGAATATACAGGAATATATTTAACAATAACCTCTTTTTATGTATATCTATATATACATGTAAAGAGGTCCTTGTTACTAATGTAGATTCAAAAGGTGGGGGATGACCTCAAATCCTAGTTTGAGGGATGATCTAAGTCCCTGATGTTTCTGAAATGGAGGGTTACTGATGGCAGTGGTTTCTGTTCATGGGGAGAGCTCAGGTGGCTGCTTGTGCTCAGAGACTTCTTTTTCCATCTCCTCGGACAGCATTAATGCCTTGCTCAAGGAACTCCTTGTTGCAGGTGTTCAGCCTGTGAGCCCAAGCCATTCACTGCCTCATGCCAGGCCACACTGCTGCAGCTTTGAATTTAATTAGAGGTGAACCACAGAGTTACAATCTGCCTGGCTTTAAGCATTTATGGAAAAGCAACCAAATGTGTCAAACCCAGGAGAAAAGACCTTTCTTTCAGATTGCATGCAAGAGAGTGCATTTTCCCCGAGAATTACTATATTGGGATGTAGGGGGGTAGAATATAAGTTAATAAAGGTAGTATAGAAAGTAATCTTACTGCCTAAAAAGTTGCAGCTGGGTTCATTACTAAAGATTAGGAGCAGGCCTGACTTTAACAGGCCACAGCTGTAGGCAATAAGAAGAGTGTTATAAAAGAGTGGGTTGGTTGGTTGGTTGGGAGCGAACTTGAGTCAGTTGGCTGCTGTGAGAAGAAGGAAGAGTCAGTGCCCAGAGGAGCTGCCTATGAGAAACATCAAGGAGGTACAGAACTCTAGCAATATGGAACCTTTGCAATATCATGACAATAGAACCTTTGTAGTGTAATGACAGCTTTGGGAGAGAGATGTTATTTAAGATCATTAGAATAGTATTAATTTGATGAGATGTTGACAAATAGTTTTTTCTTTATGTATTTGAGATGAAATAATGGAAGATATCTGAGATTTATTTAATTTCAATGTGGACTTTGACTCAAAGTGTGTAAAGGATGTTTTTTAGCTGTGTTACCTAAATGAGTGCTTAAGAATGTGCTGAATGTTGTAATCTCACTTTAAGTCCATCTGACACTCTGATAACTTCGAAAGGTTTTGGTGTCTCAGGTTGGTAAGAAGTGAGAAAATAAAAAAGGTGTTTTTAAGGGAATTTAGCCAAAGTGGCAATAAACTGGGATGGAGTGAGTTGTCCATGTGTATCTCCTATCTTGCTTACTCTCTTCCTGAGCTGTCAGCTGGTTAAAGTACAAAATGAGAATATAGTTCCCTGATACCACAATGACAGTTTAAGTAGTACCTTTCCCTGACCATATCTCCTATTGCCAAGTCCCTGAAAATTGCTTGCGAGGGTGTGAAGTGCATCAAATCAGATCAGGGAACCGATTTAGATTAAAAATAAAGCCTCCTTCTGCTCACCTTTATTCTTTTATCCCATTTCATTCCCTGGCCCGGGCTGACAGCTGTGCCGGCGGCTGAGTTAGCGCAGAGCAGAGGAGGGAGGCAGCAGTGACAAGGGGCAGGAGGTGGCTGCTGCTGGCCAGAATGAGTATTGAACACCTCTCCTTATTGAACTGTGGCCTGTGTGCTGGCAGCCTGAATGTCTAAGGTCAGGGTTGCCAGCAGAAGAGGGAGGAAAGTTTCTGGACACTTCTGTGTTCTGTGCAGGTGCAATCAGTAAGGAATTGGGACTGGTCATACCAAGTAGCTTGGGAAAGCATCAGAAACCTGTTGTATGAAACTATTTTAAACTAACCCTCTTAGGAAATTTCAAACTTGTTTGAAGTAGATGCAGGAAGTAGCACTGAATTTTCCAATCTTATGTTTCCCAACTAATTAGGAGTTATAAAGTACCTTCTCTTGTTGCAAGAGCCCCTCAAGCACACACAAAGTAGATCCCCAGGGAGTTAAAATTCCTGTTGTTTTTTCAAGTGACTCTTTTCCTGCAGCAGGGTGCCACCCTCTTTGATTTGATCAAGTTGGCCAAATCATTTGCAATTTTGCATCATTGCTAATATGTTTTGACAATACCTTGTGCTGTTGTATAATTTACTTCTAATAAATATATGTGGTCCTCTCAATTTAGCAGTCATCCATAAACCTATTATTGACAACTTCAGAAGTACTAAAAGTTATCTGATAGCTCAGGTAGAATATTTTAAGACCAATTCAGATAGTGTGCTATGGATTATTTCATTATTACATGTTCTTATGGCTGTTAGAAATTAGTATGAATATGAATTTTTTTTTGCCTGGTAGCTCACCAGTGTTGCAATATGTGGTCCAAATTATTTGTACAAAATGATTTCTCTCTAAGTTGGGAAACTGACATGTGTCTGTGAGTTTATAAATGCACATATAAGCAAGCTACATATATGTACACACAATATATTTCATTATTACACTATTATCTGTAAGTGCAAAAGGCTTTTGGAATGCATATTTCAGATTAATTTTTAAACTGCACAAGTCTAAAAATTTTGAAAGAAACTACCATATTTGTTAGCTTGTATCTGTTGCACAGTATTCAATTAAACACTTGCCTACTCATTGATCCCATGTATTTATGCAGAGCTGTGCTCACTTTTAAATTCGATTTCCTCAGGGAGAATACAAATATTTTTAATTTTGTTTTGTGAGCCATATGTTCAAGAGCCGCTACTAGTTTGCTGTTTCAACTTTCTTTGCCTTTTTCTGCCTTTACAACATTCCAGACACTCAATAGTACAGTCTAAATAGAGCACTGTAATCATGCCACTAAAAAAAGTTTCTTGCGCAATGTAATTTTATTATGAACTCAACATTTATTTAGTTTTATCCTAATATCCCCTCAGTTGCTCAGTTCTTCTCTGAAAAGCCATCCCTCTTTCTGTTTATTTTGTGAGTCAGCTTTTATAAATTTATTGCTCCTCATTCTTTTTATCTTAGCTCCAGCATTGTGGGTTTGCCACAGGACTACATTAGGGTGGTTTTTATTTGTATTTTTAATGTGTTTCTGACCACCAGACCATAGTGAATGTGTCTTCATTGAATGATGGCTATGTTTTTTTTCTTTATGCAATATTAAATTTGTCTCTCTCTCTTGTGGTCATCTACCCATTTTCATGACTCACCCCTGTTTTGTTTGGTCTTGACAAGGAGGTAGAGCCTCCAGGGATCAGAGGAAGAGCAAGTGAGACCCCAGGAGCAAATGGGCAGGAGCTAAAATGCTGCTGTCAGACTGGATGTCAGTTTATGCCTGCTGGCAGTGGGGGAAGGCTACAAGGAAAACAGCAAAGAGGCAAAAGTGGCCTCGTTTCATAAAAGCGACAAAAGGTGTAACTAAACCTTGGTGCAAGAAGAGAGGAGAAGAGACAGAATCTGGCTTTAGCTTGAGTGTATGTGTCCTGAGCGCTATGTGTGTTAAATTTCAGTTTGGGAAATAAACAAAATTACTTAATTGCATCATTAAATTTTGCCATCTGCAGATTTTAATTGATGCTTGATTATTGAAGTGAGATGTCCTGTGAACATTTTGAGTAGTAAATTGAAAACTTGAAGCACAGTTGCTATTCCAGTGATGTGGATCCTTTTCAGGATCGAATTATAACATATTCGGATGCCATCTAAAAAAATGTATTCCCTCCTTTGCTACGTAATTACGTTTCTGTAAACAAGGAATTTCCCGTATCAGATTTTGAGGGTTCTACTCTGAAACACTTGTGTAGATCACATTTCCTTTCTGTTGAAGTGCTTTCCTGGCCTATAAACTTGACATACAGGATGAATGGTCTTCATTTCTTATGAACACTAAAGATCTAGTTTCCATCTTGTAGGAATTCTTTATCAGGTTCTAGCTGTGACAACATATTTTTATTCCAAATAATGCTCTGCTCTGCCTTACCATTAGTCTTTGCATCTTGCTGACTGTAATCTCCCTCTCTTCCCCCACGCCCTATTACTTGGTATTTTAAATCTTCTAAGTATTTCATGTATGTTATTATTCTCAAGATTCAGCTCAAGCTTCCATGATATGCTGCTTATCTGCAAAGGTCGATACTGATTTGATATATCTTGGCAAGCATTTTTTGCAGCATGAGGTAGGGGAAAGGGATATCAAAATTCTCTGTCTTTGCATTACAGAGTCCCTGTGGAGCAGCTGCATCAAATTTCTCACATTATTTATGACTGAAGCAAAAGTAACTTTCTGATTGTCCTCAATTTTGTGATTTGTCCCCTACTCAATGTCACTCCAGCTTCCCTCTGGAAGAAACGTTTTGGGATCATTAGTCAGGTGGAAGATCACATACCTTTGTGTAATTATTTGAGATGGTTAGATACCATCTAACCATCTAGGCAATTCAGTCATACACTTTGAGCTAATTTAAATATAAAGTGCACTAAAAATCACTACCCACTTCTGCACCAAAAAAAATCACCACCTACATTTTAGCTGCTGCTATTGTGAACTCCTGGGATCACTTTGTGTTAAATTTAACTTTGAAATTGCTAACTTCTTTATACTTTTTCTACTGCAGAGTCTTTTCTCATTTGATTATGATTTTTTCTTTCTTTCTAAAATAAGGTTGTATCTAGGTGGGGGTTTGTCTCTTTTTGTGAGTAACAGATGATAGGACAAGAGAAAATGGCCTCAAGTTGTACCGGGGAGGTTTAGATTGGCTATTAGGTAAAACCTTTTTCACCAGAAGGGTTTTTAAGCATTGGAACAGGCTGTGCAGGGAAGTGGTTGAGTCACCATCCCTGGAGGTGTTTAAAAGGGGTGAGGTGTGGCACTTATGGACAGGGTTTAGTGATGAACTTGGCAGTGATGGGTTTAACTGGATGACCTGAGAAGTCTCTTCCAACCTGAATGATTCCAAGATTCTGTAAACAAGTTTCTCTGCAGTGTAGGAGAATGGCAGACTTTATGGCTGCTGGCCAGTGGGTGGTAAATTCAATGCCTGAATAATATTGAGGTATATATTAAGGGGCTGAGGAATATGCCCCTTTGTCTAGAGCAAAAACTTATTTCCTAAGCTTAGTCTGAGGAAAAAATAATGAAGAATTGAATGTCTATTCCTGTCAATGCTAAAGGAGGAAAAAACCAAAACAGGGCAGTGTGTAACCTCTATGATTAAGCCTTTTTTAAGAATCACAGAATGACTAGGTTGGAAGAGACCTTTAGCATCAAGTCCAACCCATGCCCTAAACACCTCAACTAAACCATGGCACCAAGTGCCACACCCAGTCTTTTTCTGAACACATCCAGGGATGGTGACTCCACCACCTTCCCAGGCAGGCCATACCAATATTTTATCACTCCTTCTGTGAAAAACTTCCTCCTAATATCCAACCTCTATTTCCCCTGACACAGCTTGAGAGTGTTTCCTCTCCTGAATGCAGGCATACAACCAAATAAGCAAATTATTAAGTATCCATAATAAGGAATTGATGCTGATGTGAATTTTTTCCTTCCCCTTGAGTTGTTCCTCTGTTTCCTGGGATGTATGGTTTGGTTCTTTACTTTTTTTTGGTGTTAGGTCAGTGTCTTAATATTTTTCTTCCTAGATTCATAATTGTTTTGAGCATCTTTCTGCTTCTATGACTTGGAAAACAATGACACTTTGTTAAGCTCTGTCTTTTAAGAGGAACCATTATTCCTATCTTAAGTTGTGCTCTATTACCAAGTTTTCTGAGCACTTACTGGCTCTGTACTAAGCACTTTGAAGGCTTAGTAAACACAGAAATAATAATTATATTAAAGCTGAAATTGCAGCTGGGGCCATGAACAGGAAATCCATGCCTAAGTGCGTTTTCATCCTTGTTTAAAGAAAATGAGTTTTGGGGAATTGGTTCTTAACATAATATTGTAGCATTAAAGTAAGTTGGTGAAATATTTTCAGGTAATTGTTATTCCCACTTAAAAGACACTGAAAACATGAGATTGGTGATATCTTAAACAACTGGGGGCTGTGGGAGGAAACCCAGCTTTTGTTGAAGAAATCTGGAAGCTGAGGAGGAATATTCTAAAAATGACAAAAGTGAGAGTGAGACTAACAGTGACATAAAAAATTATTTGTTTTGAATCACCTAGTCAAATAAATACATAATTGAAGTGAAAAACAGAAGATTCATTAAAAAAATTAGGGGCATTCATTCAAATGTTAGAGGTATTAAAATACAATAAATTCAGACCAAATATGGAGAATATGGTCCAGAGACTGATCAGTGTTGTCACCACTCAAATGGAAGAGCACTCTGTGCTGGCCTAGTGCACCACAACCCTTGTACCTGCTCCATTTGGCTACTTCCATGATCCTTATTGATTTTGGTTTTTTGATGGTCTCACATTGACCTCTTATATATCGAAACTGCATGGCTGTAGGATTGGTTATGCATGGGGTAAAGTTTTAGAACCTGATTTTAGTTTTTCAAAGGTACAGAGGAGGTCACAGAGTAATTTCAGTGCAACAGGCTGCATAGACTCCCAGCCCCTCAGCAATCAAAATCTTAGTCATCTTCCACTCCTTTGTGAACTTAACTGTGTTTAAAAATGGAATTTTTAACTGACAGCTGGTGTCAATAGAAAACAATCCAGGATGCATAAACACAAAGTGTCAAATATAAGAATGTGCAGTTGCTAAATTTTAATGTATGTTTCTCTATATAGCTTTATTTTTTTTTTTTTGTTTTTCCTTGAGTTTTATTTGGCTTTCATTATTCAAATAATAAAATTTTAAAGAGAGGAATCTCCTTTGCAAATAATGAGAAAGGGAGGGCTGAATTTTTCCCTTTTATACCTAAAGGCAGGTATTCAGGAAGCTATTGTATGTATGATTTGGGCTCAAACAGTTTTATTGCTTTAAAATCTTATTTATCTTAATAAATGATTATATACTGCTTTAGGCACCTTCTCAGCTGTGTTTGTGAAATTTCAGGGGTGTATTTCATTTTCTGAGTTTGTAGCATGTATGATGTAATGACTTGAAATGTCTCTCTTGTGTGCAAAGGTAATGCCAGATAATTGACTTTATGCTCCTGAACCTAATTTTCTTGAAAGAAAATTGTTTATATTAATTCAATAAAGACTAATGGGCCCGTTAAAATTAGTTGCTTTCAAAAACTCTTTCTTGCCATAAATATCCCTGCTTTCTCCTGAAGCAAAGCTCAAGGTCTTAGTTTTCTCCACAGAAAGAGTCTTGGCTGCAAAATTGTTCACATTACACACACAACACCCTAGACACGTTTTGTAGAACTATATAAAACCATTCTCATTATTTCAATTTATGGTGTAACTGGGTGCCAAAGCCTTTGAGCTTTGGCTCAGTGTGAGCACAATGCAGGTTATGAAAGGACAGTATAAATGAAAAATACCTGACCATTACACAAAGGATACTGACACTATTGTGCTCTATCCAGTTGTTTACTGTGCAATAGTATGGAAAGTCTATTATACTAGTTTTATAGTTACAGATGCTGTTTTGGGACATTCATCACATGGTCTTGAACAAACATGGGGAAACAACCAGTTGCCTGTTATATACTATATTCTCAAGACAACAGCCCTTTTCCCATCTAGGGGAATGCATTTTCAAGCAATATTGATTTTTCTTTCATTCTTCTCTCCTCTCCTCTCTCCTTAAGAAGCCAGTTTTAGAATTATCTATGGTCCTTAAACTTGTTTGTCTCTTGTCTCTACATAGATTTGTTTAGTCTTTCTGTCTTTTTTTTTTTTTTTAAACAACCTTGTATTGATTGAAGTTATATGCTGGACTGTGATCACCAAAATACAGGACTTTAGTGGGTCAGCCCCCTGTGCAGGACATGTGTCACTTTTGGCTTCTGCCATCAGACAGCTGGAGGGGTCTGTAAAAAGTGGTGATTTTTTTTGAAATGTTACTTAAAAGCTGTTAATCAGGCAAAAGCCTTCTGAATTAAAAGTTCTCTCCAACAGGTCCTTGGTTTGATTTGTTGTCACTGATGTACCTCAGACAGATCCCAGTGAAAAACAAACAGAAATGGCTGCCACCATGAAATTGCCAATTAACAATGCTATTTGTGACTTTAAGAGAAGGAGTAAGAAACCTGGGTTTTTGAAGCCTCTTGTCTGTGCTTTGGTGAAAACTCACATGGATGGGTTCCCCATGTACAAAAAAGCAACAAGCTTAAAAATTCAAGAGGAGCTAGCAACATGCCCTCAGCTGCCTTCTGTGCAAAGAGACCTTTGACCAAAGTATTGAAGCTCAGTCCCCTTGAAAATGTTTTGATATAACTCTGGCCTTTTCCAGGTAAACGTAGAAGTCTTTTGAACAGTATTGCTGTAAATGTGATTTGTGAGAAGAGCAAACAGAGTTTTGAGCAACCTGTTTGACAGGTAGTGATTCATTTGAGGTTTGCTATTTATGTATTTGAAACATCTTCCTTCATCCCACCCTTTTTCAAATCTTTCTCACTTTAAATTTGGAAGAAATCATGCCTACATATATCAATGTGAAAAAAAGCTTTCTTTTTCTGCAATGCATATTCACATAAATTTCACTTTTCTATGAGAACAATCTGTGTAGATGAAGGCAAGTGTATGTCAAAATAGGATGGAGAAAATGTTTCCTCTAGGTCTCTGTTTCAGCTTTTGTTGTTCTTTTAATGCTTGTTATAAATCTTATCTTTATGATTTGAAGTATAACCTTCCAAAGCGGCTTATGAAATAAATACATAAGAACCTAATAGGGTTAATTACCACGTTCCAGTGATGGATTTAGTTAAAAAAAAATATCCTGTGTGAGGTTTCATTTAGCTGTAGACATGGCTTTTCTTATTTTTAGATGATAGTTTCATTATCATGTGTTTTGAGAAAATGCTCTGACCTCTACATCAAAAGCATAAGCAAAAAGAGCTGTTGTAGGAGCTTCATATGGGTATTCATAGGACAACCTATAATTTATGACTTGTGTTTGATCGTAGCCTTTTTAATTAGAAACATATTGCATCTGCTTAACATTGCTACTGTTTTGTTGCAAAAGATTTTTTGTGGCAATTAATCTAGTAATATCCCTGAGCAATCTGAAATTGTTGAAGAAGATGGAAATTGGCTGATGAATGTATTGGTCACTTCAAAGGCATGTTCAAATCTATCTTCTTGCTGTCCTAATGAATATGGAAGCCTGCCCAGTGTGTGATTGGATTTTAATGACTTCAAGGTCAGGGACTTTGTAAGGTGTGAATCTGCTTGCAAGGTCACTAGTGGCAAACAGTGCATGGATCTGAAAATAAACAAGGAGCTGTCAGGGATATTAACTTTTTGTAGAAAAACCCATGGGATGAAAAGGTTAATAGGTGATTGCATTGTAACTTGTTTTGAAACTCAAAACGAGCTGTAAAGCTACGTGCATTATCCTACATTATGCCTTGCATAAGAAACAGTGGTAATTTAAAATGTAGGCAGTGTTTGATTGTAATAGTACCCTAGCTTACCAAAAGCTGGTATTTGCCACTGTATAAACTGGTCCACATAATCAACATGTGCTCCAAATGCAGAACTTTTGGAGAAACAGGTGAAATTACCTGAATGTGTAAGTATATTTTTTCCCATAGATAACTCAGACTAGCCATTGCCCATAGAAATTCAGATTGCATGTACAGCAGTTATGCCCCATATTAATTTGAAATTCTGTAGAGATTGTTCAAGATGGAGGAAAATAAATAGAGAACGAGTCTGAAAATACTAAGGAAGTTTATAAATTACTTGTCATAAGATACTTGACTTCTGATAGTGCAGAAATAACACCTGCATGAGGAAAATAATAAAAAAAAAAACCTGCAGAGGGGGAGAAATTTGGAGAGATGGTGGCATTTTTTTGGTAGGATAAAAAATTCATTTACTAAGAACAAAAACTCAGAACTGCTGGATAATTTACCCTGCTGGTTTGGGGCAGTGAGCAGTTTCAGGCATGGCTACCACAGTTGCAGTTTCTCTCAAGCTGTTTGTACCAATGGGAGGCTTCATCTGATAGGCATGTTCACATCTCAGCTAACATAATAATGTATATAGAATGGAGTTCTATAGAAACTATTTCCTGTTACTGCAAAGTTTACAGTCTTAGTGACCAAAGAGACAGGAAAAAAATACCACAAGTACCCCACAGATATGGGGCAAAAACCAGTTTTACTGAAGTCCGAAAGTACTGCAATTTTCTTTTTTTTTTCTTTTCACAGAAAGTATGTGTATGTATGTGTGCACACAGATTTTTGTGTGTCTTCTAGTCCACATCTGTGAAATTTGTCTATGTGGAAGCTGCTCACAGTGTTTTGGTCTGTGTGATTGATGTTTTCATGATTAAACTAATCAGTATATCAGCAGTAAATAACCCAAATTTAGCTGCAAATTCAGTTGCCACAGAAGTTCTGTGTTTAAAGCAAGGACTTAGTTTTTGCTGCTAATGAAAAATATGTTATATCCTTCTCAGGATAATTCTTAGTCTTTGCCTTCTTTATGGTGTAACATAGCCAGCAGTCATATAAAAAATAAAGCAGAAGAGTTTTTCCAAGATGGAAGACTTCTTTGGTTTTGAATTCATCCTACATACATTCACTGGAGTCTTTTATGGTGTGCCACTGTTTCATTGATTTCACTCTCCTGAATGCGTAAGCTCAGGTTTCTATTTCCATCTGGTTTTGGAGTATAAGGGATGAGAAGAAAGGTGTTTTGTTTTCACTTACTCACTTATTGATTATCAAGAATCCTTTTTTCTTTCTGCATCTGCCTCACTACAAGAAAGAGAGGGCATAAACTGGGTTTTCTCTAAATGTTGTTTTGGGCTGATAATAGTTTGAAAACAAAAATTAACTCAGTTTCAATTTACTATCTTTAAGATAAATTGAAAATGTCAGCATTGACATTACAAGATTTTGAAAAAGAATAAACTTGAAAGCAATAGCCTTCTGCAGCTTTATAGTGAAAACAGTGAAACCTGTTAATAGGATGAATGTTAGCTTTGGGAGTGCCTTTGTTTAATGACTAATTCTAATGATTAGAGTAACTCTTTATTCTCAGTGTTGACAAGCATTTTTTGCGTAGTCTGTAATGGGTTTGTAGGAATATGAACTGAATCTCTCTTTTTGCATCCACTTGATGGAGAGCAGCTGAAGGCATGGGTATGAAGAGCATTTCTTTAAGGCAAAACCATCATATACTCATCTCTATTAGTTGTGATTCTGTAAGGTCAATTTTCAAACCATATGTCACATGTTAATATAATTGTATATATGAATTTATTAGCATCCTGTTCTTTCTATGTTGTTGCTGGTTTTAATTTTTGAGGTTCAAGACAGCAGGCAAGTTTGTCAGCCTTTTCCATACTGTCAGTTTCTGCTTTTGACCTCTGCATTGCCTCTTACATAGACACATTGACAGTAAGTTTTTTTTTGTTCCCTTTTGTTCTTCTGTTCTTCTTGCACTCTCACTAAATTTTCTCATATTCTAGATATGTTTCACTGTAGCTTTAATTTTCTCTGATTTGAGCAACTAATCAGTCAAAACTGTCTCTTATCACTGGTTGTCTATGCGCTTTGTGATAAAGTGATATTTCTGAAATTCCAGCTGTTTAGTCAGCTTTGGTAAAGAAAAATCTTTAGATTGGGAAAAAAAAAAATCTATCTGCCATACTTTTGGATAATTTTCTGTTTCAACTTGTCTGATATTGAATTATGCAGTCATTCTTATTTAAATTCTGTGTTTTAGGGACACACATCAGAACTCCATGAGTGGTTTAATTGAAGTGCTGAGTTATATTTTGGAATTCTATACCACCAAATCTGTGGCATGTAAAATGGCAATCCTAGAAACAAACGACTTTTCTCATTAAAAATATCTGCTAATTTTCTGCAAATTGCACTAATTGCTCATTCAACAGTAGTAATGCACACAGCTTGGTATAAGAGGAAGATCTCATCTTCAGTGCATTTCTGCTCTCTGTACAAACTCCAGTCACACACAGCAGAGCTGGAAACAGTGCCAATGAATCAAAGAAATCACTGCCCTCTTTTATGCTATTTTTAGTGTCCTCCCTGTTGCTAGTAAAGCCTTTGCTGTGAAAACATACTGTTGTATTTTTCTGAAAATATGATGAGTAATTATTTTTTAAAGCATAGCCAAAAAGGAGAATAATCTAAGGCCATCCAATCCAGAGCCTTTTGGAGTGGGTAATTAGCAAGCCACCATGAGACAGTTCTGCTTGCATGAGTATTAAACATTTATGCCACTGACAAGTGATTGAGCTCTCTCCATCCCAGCGTGAGAATAAGAGGCCACCAGGTCTCTCCATCAAGAGAAGGCCCAAAATGTTACTGTATCCCTGAGGAAACAGAGCAGGAAGGAAAAATGAAGATAACTTGGTTTTAGAAAGGCCTCCTGCTTCTTTTCTAATTTTCCTTTGATAGCTAAGCCTCCTTAAAAGCAGTGATTGGTGAAGATGTGACAAAGACAGGGTTGGGGAAGAAAGGAGCTTATTTGGGGAAATTAAATCAGAATTCAGATGCAAGGAAGATTGACACATTAAGCACTGTGGAAAGCAGAATGTGCTGCTGCTAAATTGTGTGACAGGAGAGTCTGTAAAACCGAAAATCAGCTGTGAGAAGAATAGAGGAATGGGATCAGTCCTGACTGAGTATGTGACTGAAACATTCAGAGCTTTCCCAAAAAATCCTTTAATCTCTCTGAAGTTGTCAAGCCCTTCTCACCTCACACTTCTGAGGTGGCCTTATGGGGTGTTTTACAGCATGGTCTCAGCTGATTCCTGCTATGTTGCAGAAAAAGGGTCTTTATTTTTCATTATGTCTGTAATAAGAGAGTTGTACTTAGCAGTCACTGCCTTTATAGTTGTCTAAAAATCAAAATAATCAAAGGGCTGCTTTGTATATACAAGTGGCAAAAAGGCAATATTAGGAAATTATTGAAGGTGGCTGTGTCAAAAAGTCTCTTCATGTTGAATGTTGCACTGTTGTATGCTTGAGCTGCTTGTTTAAGTTTGTAAACTCTGGAGGAACAATACTGTGTTATCTCTTTGTTTGGATCCCTGTGTTGTAAACCCTCAAACTATTTTTTTTTTTTTTGTGTGTGTTTGACTGCTTTTGGAACACAAACTCAAAATATAAATCAAAGGACATCCAGTCCTGCAAGAAGAATACCTTGGGTGAAAATACAAGTCTTCTCTTGTAGTGCTTCTGAGGGGTGGAGGACCTTTCCCTGCACCACTGGTCATTTGGTGGCTGAATTAGCACTGCCATATGGGAGGTCTGGGCTTCACTTGCAGCCAATGCAACAATCATCTACTTGGCTTGTGAAATTCCCAGTGGCAGGTGGATGTTGCTAGAGATTTTCATGGAACATTGCTTTTCTACTTTATAACCAGAAAAGGCTTTTATTTTTCCTTTACTTCCCCAGCATCCCCACAAGATTTTAACTAGAAATGAATCACAGTCTTGGGGGGGATGAGTGTTCTATCTGTCTTCTGAAAGGTTCAGCAGCCAACATTTGTATGATTGTGTCCTGGACATGGTGGAGAAAAACAAAGAAAACAAGACATTTCAGAGATTTTAGGAGATGTAAGAGCAAGCTTTCTCTCTGAACTGACTGTCCCATCAATTGCAGAATGAAGAAAACAGGGCTTGACATCTCACTGGGCAAATGTATGCTTTTGGAGATGTGTTTAGTTTTTCTTCCATTCTCCACTGAACAAAGAAGTTTCATCATTTCTGAATGATGAGGGACATTAATGTATATTTTTAAATTTACCAATTCCTCCTAATGGCTAGTGCCACTGATGTTGTCTAAACTCAGACAAAGATTTATGAGAACAACTCTCTCTATCAAACATGCTTCACTATTAAAAAAAAGTGTTCAGAAGCTTAATGTCAAGGATCAAAAATGTGGGAATTCTGGTCTGAGTCCATTCACTTAATTTGAGATGTTTATTTGTGCATTTTGATGTTTTGACTCCTTTTCTTGCCGATGGAAAGAACCTGGTGTTTTTCAGACATGAATTATGCTGATTTCAACTCTAACTTTTGGTGAGATTTCTGACCTCTACATGCTTGTTTTCTTTCTCTATAGTCCTCTCTAGCTCAGATGTACTTAAGAGGAAAAAAACTCATCCTGAATCCTAATTGGATTAGGAATGCTGACAGCTTAGAATTTTGTTGAAACATGGGAGCATCTCCGGTATGTAAAATATATATCTTGTTATCAAGCTAACACCCCAAATTAGATTCCTTAAATGTTATATTTATACATGACTCAGTTTCCCATCTGTGAAATATTCACGGAGAGCTTCCTCACTTCAAAGACATGCTGTAGATTTTTAGAAAATAGTAAGAGAAGCTTTTTAAGGTGATAAAATATTCTATATAGAGGTATAAAGTGCTGTTGAAACCAGGCATCAACGAAATGGGGTTTATAAGGAATTAGGCCACTCCATACTTAATGGAGAAATTAAAAAAAAAAAAAAAGAGAGAGAAGAAAAAGAAAAGAGAAGGAATTAAAGAAGCAAAAGAAAATAAACTGAATAAAGATATCATTCACTCTCATTTCTCTGCATAAATATGATAATAGTTTTGTAGATGTCAGAATATGATATCACATTGCTGAACTGTACTATGGTCAAGAGGTTAGAAATCAGATTACATGAGCAATTTATGTATGGAGGCTTTGTCATGTTGTAGTCTTTGAATTTGTTGCCTTCATGCTATTTTTAGTGAAACATTTAATTTGTGGTTTGATCAAATAATTGGCAAATACTTCTGAACACAATTTCAAAATTTAATTACTCATTAGGTTTATGCATAAGTATGTGTCTTAATTTTTTTTAATGAGCATTTGAACAATCTTTTTTTTTGTATTTGAAGGAATACTGGTGCTCATACAGATCTTCATTTTCTTGGGCAAACAAGTGTATTTATCAGCCAAAAGAGAATGCTTGTTGTTTGCTGTTCAATTAATTAATATTTGCTAAACATTTGACTCATTTTTTCTTATTCACAATATTATGTTGTCCTAGCATACAAAAATAGCTGCTGTGGTAACACTCTTACTTTTATTAACTTGAAATGATAAATTACTTCGGCTCTTACTCTGTCTAGATATTGCAATTCCTAATCCCCTTAAAGCTGACTTAGAGTAATTTTATCATCCCTCTTTTACAGACTGGGGTCTGAGAGTTGCACAGACAAAGCAGGGAAAAGGAGGTGAGAAAACAGCAGAGCCAGGCACTGAAACTTCACAGCCGCCTGTAAGGAGGTCATAGCCAGGTGAGGGAGAGCCAATTCCCCCTGGCAGCCAGTGACAGCACAAGAGGACAGAGCTTCAAATTGTGCAGGTTGGTGGTGGTTCAGGTTGGTCATCAGGAGGAAGTGCTTCACTGAGATGGCTGTTAAAAGGTGGAATGCACTGGAGGTCTTAGGCAAAGACTGGACATGGCACATGGTCTGGTGAGCAAGGTGGTGGTCACTCAAAGGTTGGTCTGGATCATCTCAGAGGGTTTTTTCCAACCTAATTAATTCTCTGTGTGTGAGCGTGTGTAAGGTGTGTGCCACAATGGTCTACCAACTTGGTTCAAAGGCAGCTTTAAGCAGCCTCAAGCCAGGTCAACTGAGGTAGCTGAGGTTAAGATGAGCAGCTCCCATAGTTTGTTGTGCCAGCAGCACTGTGGGTTTGGCTTTATAATTTCCTCGATTGCGTTTTTACTGACTGGTGCATGCATGCACACACATGCACTACTATTCTGGACTGAGTTTCTGTTGATCTAAAACTCTTCTTTGTGGAAACAAATGTTTTCATTAACATTGTAATAAGAAGAAACAACACAGATTTTTCCTGACTTGCAGATAAGGGCATCATATGTGGTAAACAGCTGGAGTAGAATGAAACAAGTATTACTCACACTTAAAAGGGTTATTTGTAATTTTCTGCCCAAGGTAAAATTGATTCCAGTTGGAAAGTAGGAGTCATTTTTTAAATTTTTTTTTCTTCCTAGGAATACAGGATATAAGCCAAGGATGTCTTGGGCTGTCTGACCCAGATCTATCATGTCATATTTTAATTATGTTTGCCAGAATTTAATCATGATCTTTTTTTCCTTTTTTTTACTGTTCTCTAATAGAAAGGAGTTTTACAGTCTTCCTTCCCTGATAGTGTGAAGCCTTTTTTCAATATCCAGCCTGGATTTATTCTCGGCCAGTTCACATGCATTTGTTTCAATGTCAGAGTTGCTAATAATATGGCCGGGGTGAAATAGCTCATTTCCTTCCTTTATATTTAGGAATAGCATCTGCATGTCTTCTGGCTCTTTATTTTGTTTAGGCAAATACTTGAAGCCTTTTTGTCCTCCTTTTGGAAAATAAGTTTTTCACTTTTCAGCTTGTGTGAAGCTAGCACAAAAAGGACTGACTTCATAACTCGAGGCAAAACTAGTATTCCAATAATGTGCATTCCTGCTTGCAGAAACTTCTGTAGCTATTACATCAGGTTGGAGACTGCCATGAGGTGAATGCATTTGGGGTCAGAGGGAATATGACTACTTAAGTGTCTGAAACACATCATCTTCATCTCTGAATCTGGGGAAGATTGCTGTGAGCAGCTTCCATAGAGCAGAGCTGATAGTCATCTCCCTGAGTCAATACAAGTTCACCAGTTTAGAGAAGCTGAAGATCAATCTGATACATTTATTTCTCTAAGTTTATCTGTGTTTACCCTCGCACCTCTTGCATTCCGTATGAATGTCCCAAGTGACAGAAATTGTTGTAACAGAAAATGGAAGAAAAGCTATGGGCAAAATATATGTTGAGCTCTTTCTAATAGCTTTAGGTATACTGCATTGTTGGATACAACCACAGTATATTTTAAACCCAAAATATGATATCTTCACTGAAAAAAACCTAAGAAAATTCTTCTTTCACTCTCCATATTTTATTTTCAGGAAATAAATACAGTAGTCTTCTAATATTCAAGATTGTTATGCATTATGACTATTACTTCCCACCATACCTGTATTAGTTCTGGGTAAGCTGCTTTCTATCAGCTTCCAGGGTAAACTGGTTTTGGGTGGGTTTTTTTTTCCCCATTAGGATTTCCTAAATTACTCCTAAACTATTAGTCATCTAATTCTTGCTATTTGATATCTAATTTGAATATTCTTTTAACAGCAGCTCCAGGACTCCTGAAGGTTACAATAATATAAAATATTTGCTTAAATTAAGCTTTTAAAGATTTTTTTTGCTTAATATTTTATTTTTTGTGTCTTGTTATTATGATTATGAAAATACAAAGATGAATTTCTGAGCACTTTTAGTTTTTTCCTCATCCCTACTGGGACTTTTGTTTGTCCAAGTAACTTCTGCACAGGAAAAGGTTACATAAGAGGGCAATCCAAATTGTGGATCCTTTGTCTTACACACAAGTTTATAAACTCAAATTTGGAGACTATGTTTTAAATCATTGCCTTTTAAGTTTCTTTACCTTTCTTGAGAAGATTAATGTTTGAGATTGTAATGCATGATATTTGAATTATTCATTTTAATTAAAATTGATCATGAGAACTAATTAAAAGACACGCAACCGGTTACTGGAAACATAGTTGGACTACTTTTCAAAAATACCATTTGGTGTTCAACATTAGGCTCATGTTGATTTTAGAAATTATATTCTATAAATAATAAGAGGCTATAATTAATTCTGCATAAGAATTTGGAAATCTAATCTGTCATAAAAAGATGTTGAGCGGTGCTTTCTGGTTTTGGAAAATCATGGGTTCTTTTTTCATATAAAGCTTTATGCAGCACTCAAAAATGTCAACTGAAAAAAGGTTTAAAATGACCTCTAATTCATTTCTTTTTCTCTATATTTTAAAGTGGGATTCAGCAGCCTCCCCATTACCCTTGGTGGAGTATTTTGGGAAGATATATAGAATCATAATAAATAAATTATCTCATAGAGAAATAAATATTGAGTGTTCCACTGGATCACCAAACCCAGGAAATCAGTACTTGCTATTATAGCCAATTTTCTGATTACAAAAATCAGGTTTTACCCACCAATAAGTAGATTGTTTGTTATTGCTCAGGAAGTTCTCTCCATTCTTATAATTAGAACCTCTCAGATTTCCAGTCTAAATGTATTAATTGTCAGTTCATGCTCATTTTCTTTGAAAAGCTCTTTACTTGACCTCAGATTGTGACTTGATGACTAATTTTGAGAGCTATGATGGGAATCCATTATCACCTACTCAGAGAGATGTTCTTAATGCATTGCCTAATTTCCACTACATGAAATATAGGTTCACCATTTCTGTTCTGTGTCTGACTGAGGTTGTTGAAAAGAATAGAACCAAAAGAAATGTTTAAAAAGAGATTTTAGCCACTTTAGCCTAAGATTTGTGCAGTGATTTCAACAGAATGGAGAGTTGCCAGGGACTGTAAAAGTCGAATTTAATAGCTGAAGGTGAACTTAGATGTACTTATTTCTATTTGTGGTGAAAATTTCACACTGAAAGGAAACAGATTGTGCAGAGAGGAATAAATGAGGCATTCTCTAGAAAACTTTCCATCCTATGTTTTAATTTCTTTGAAAATTTTCATTTAAGTCTATTATTCAGAGAAAATTTGGATCTTTGACTATGTAATTTTTCCTATTTTCTGAAGTGTCATGTGTTCCTGGAACTCTTACATAGCTGTTTTTCCTTTGAAATAAATTGTACTGGTGTCAGACAAAAGTTGCATTATTCTATATCCATACTGAGAATCAATTTCTCAAAAAAAAGCCTTTAAAAACACAGGAAGGTTTTAGGGCTGAGTTGGACATACTTGTGTTACTCACCTAGGCTGAAAATGCTTGAAGAACACTGACAGGGAAGAGTCCTGTGGGTTGGTACTAGGGAAGTGCTAGTGGGATTTTGGGATCTTTACATAAAATTGAATTTTAAAATCTCTAACATTGATTGTGATGTTCATGTTCATCACTTTTTTGAAGACCAGATCTGTTCCCAGTAGAACAGCTTACACAGACTTCAGAAATTTCTTGTCGCCCATGTGGCCCATATATATTTTTTTCCCCTCTCTACTGAATGAACTAGGTTGGAAACATTTCCTAAGCAGTGAAGAACTCTGACCCACATTTCCATGGCATCAAAAGATCCTTTCTTAGACAGCATGGCAAGGTGCTGCCCTCCAAAAGATGAGCAACATACTGAAGACTTGTCTCTGGACACTTTCTGGTAGGAGCCAGGGAGAGCTGGGTTAGCAGGGTCAAATGCCAAGGATATTTGTAGAGAGAAGAAAATATTGGCTAATATCAGCTCTGTGCTCCCTGACCAGGAAAAGGAAGGGCAGAATGGAAGAAATAGGTTTTCAGATTTAGGCAGTTCTGAGTAAAAGCTCTAAGAGATGAATCCAAGGTGGGCCATCTTTTCATTGAAAGAGGAAAGACTCCGTAAACAGCTGTAGTGGCACCAAGTATTGTGTTGAAGATAAAAAAGCCCAAACAGGACTCCAAAACAATTTTGGTGTTGTTGAGTAAAGTCACAATGATCCACAAATTGCAAAATTGATACACTCTTCAGACTCTGAAGAAGCTGGAGGTGGAGGATGTTTTCCTCCCATGCTTCTGCTGTATGGTAAAAAGAATAGTGGATAGGTTTACCTTCCACAATGGTAAATGGATTTGAAGCAGAAACATTCTCTCTGAAAGGACAGTAACAAATTAAGAAGCCCAGAAGTCTTTCTATTAAAAAAGAAGGGTAAATTTTCATGTAACCTAAAGTGTCTAAATTGTCTTTGTGATTTAAATTTCTTACACACAGAGATTCCATTAGTAACAGTTATATTGCCACAGATTAAAAGTATGTGTGAACAATTGGAATCTCTCAAGGCATTAGTTACTCTTCAATAACAAATGTTTTCATTGACTCGGAGACAGTTATAGCAGGAAGTTTTAATTTCCAGTGTACCTAAAGTAATTATTCATGTTCTGCTGATGGTTATTTATTATTGAATTAAAATGTATTTGGGGGATAAAAGCCCATTAGGATAAAGAATTGTGTCAAACCCAAAAAGTTGCGATGAAGTTTGAGTATGGAAATTCTTGCTCTTGGCTCCTGTATATTTATGGCCAGGTAGCAAGTTTCAGAGAAAGAGAATATTGTGTTAATCTAACAGTAACCACCTACTTCTATAAAATTAGAAAAGAATTTGAGTTATTCATCCAGGAAGCCTAACCAGAACAAAAAACATTCATGGACCAGTAAGCTGTGACATTGGGTATCATGCGCTTCTTGAAGAGCAGTTTTCTTTCCAGCCTTGATTCAATATTAGTGGGGAAGAACTGATTGAGAAAAAGAAAAGGTTCTGCTAGTTAGGAATGGCAATAGATTTTTCAGGAACTCTATCAGCTCATACGTTAATAAATTAACTCCTCTTTATGGAAAAAACCTGCAAATATCTTTTATTCAAAGGTACATTGCTTGTTTTGAATCCTAAGTTCATTAATCTCTGTGAATTTTTACACTTGTCTGATATGGTTTGAAACACTTGTTCTGATGTATCAGCTGAGGGCAATAACCTATTTGAATTTATGGGGAGCATTATCACTGTGAGGTGTGGGAATGTTCATGTGTAATTTGAGAGACAAGTGAATTCCTGTGCTCTGGGACATGTGAGTGAAAACATTCTTTTTCTTTAATAAATCATTGTAGTTTTAATTGTAGATCACTTCGCTAAATTCAATTCTATGATGCACCTCATGATTTCTGCAATTTTTGCTTTACCTTTCCAGTATAACCAATCCATTCTTATTGTGTGTCTTTGGAAGTGAAAAAAAATTTCTCAGAGGTGAAATCCTTTTACCCTGCCAATTTCTTCCCCTGGCTGTGTTTCAAATTGGTGATTTTTACATCACCCCTGCACCATCTTTTTTCCAGAAAGAGTTACATACGGGAAGACTGACTTCAGGACAGTTGCTTTTGTTTTTTGTGTTTGGTTTGGGTTTTTTTTTTTTTTTGTTTTTTCTTTCTTTACTGTGTTAATCCCTGGATGAGGGTTCCTGGATAAGTTATGACAGCTCAATCACATCTCTAAATTGTGCTAAACTGAGGTGGAAGCAAGGGGGACACTCTGCAGCCAAGAGTTATTGGAGAGCAGCGTGCTCTGATTAGGCCCCGTTTGTCCCTTGGCAGAGTCTGTGTGTTGGTGTTATGTATGTGTATGTCCTTTCTGTCAGCTGGTGCTAGGCTTCCCATGCCAGAAATATTTCTGTTAGGTATCCAGGTCTTCCTGCTGTTGTAGTGGCACAGAGGGAGTAGATTTTGACAAGGCAATTTTCTGGACAGCTATTAGAAATTTTTTGGAGGTTGTATCCTGGATGCTGTTTTATTCCAAAGCAAGTATTTTATTGTACTGCAATTGCTTTTTTTGTTTTGTTTTCTTTTTTTTTTTTAATTCATGACCTGTTTGTAAATGCTATGATACATCTAGAACAGTGGTCAAATATATATTACCTGAATAGAGTTGCCTAATTCAGGAGTTGGGGTTTATCTGTTGCATCAGGTTGGAGGGGATGGAGGCAAGGAAAGGCTGTGCTCTTCAGTAGCATGGGTGCTCAGGGTCTTCTGGAGGTTTTATGCAAAAAATCCCCAATTAGTGAAAGGAGAGTGTTCTCTGGCAGTGCAGTTGACTTTTGCTGCCCTTTTTTAATAAACTGTAGTTGTGAACTTGTGACCTTCATTCAAATTTTAAAGTGTGTGTCAAGGTATCATAAGCTGTTAAGTTGCTCACAATCATGCTAATCATTAGTAACTCACACTGGATTGAGTATGATGGTGCTTTGTGGAGTCTTTAAAATACATATTGCATTGCATTGCTGTCCTCAGCCATGAGAGACTGAGCTCAATGAGCTCCCCTGATCATTTCTACCTCTCTACTGTCACTTCTACAGTGAGTGGAGAGCTAAACAGCCATATGCAATCACTCCCATTCTAAATCAACTTCTGAAATTTTCTCCACTGACCATGAAGAAGGAGAGGGGTTCAAATTTGTGTATTAGAGCCTAAGATCCAGGTGGACTTGGGCATTCACATTGCATTTTAGTTCCAAAACATGGGACATTTGGCTAAATTAAGCTAATAAATGTTGGTTTCTTGGTTTGAAACCTCAGAAGTCTGAATGGCAATCTTGCACACGTAGTGTTAGTCTTTTACATCTATCTTTCCATTTCTGAGCCCACGATGGTGGTCTGTGTTGTGTACCTGGTTATGTATTTTGCTGAAATTGATACTGAGAGGAATCATGTACCCTTCTGTCTCTGAAGTGTAATAACAATTTGATAGGCCCATTCTCTTCCTTTGGATACAATACTTTTACTGTGGGTTTTTTTCAGATTTCAATGAAAATCCTAAAGGATTCAAACTAACTGCTGCATGGTACTTCTTTGTAATGCAGCATCTTGAAGCTGGGGTCACAAGTAAGACGTACCCAGTGACTAATCTCTCAAGTAAACCTGTTGGGTTGTTTTCTTTTTAATACAGAAAGCTAGATTGTCTTGTTCCTCTTGCCAAATTATAGGAGTAGCTGTTTGAAAAAGAACCTGCAGTAGAAGGAAGGCATCTGTTCAATTTCCTTTGTGCTTTCCCCACACTGGATATTGCTGAAAACTAAAGATGCTATTTCCCCCCTTGTTTGTCATCAGGCAGGATAAAATGCACGTTATTTTTCATTTCACCATTGTTTCTCTGTAATCAAAAGAGAAACAATGTTTAAATTAACAACTTCAATATTCCCATCCTACACCAAGTTCTACAAAGCTGGTGGTTTGCTGACTAGTTGTTTTCAAGCCAGGAATCAGTAGGCTTGCCCATGCACAAATGCTGCTTAGGAAACGAGGTCTCCTAGTATGCAACTACTAGTGAAAACAATGATTGTCTTTCAGGGTTGGTTGGTTTGGGTTTTTTTTTTTTTTTTATTTCAGTGGCAATTCTGTACAGGTGGCCAGGCAATTGCAAATCATTGTATATTTGTGTGTGCTAATATTCCTTCAGAATCACAGAACAGTAGATGTTCTGGGTCAGAACATCTGTCTTGGGTCAGAAGGGACCTTTAGAGATCATCTATTTTAACCTCTCCCTTAAGCAGGGGCAAATAAACTTGGGTTGCTCAAAGCCTCATCCAACCTAATCTTGAACACATGCTATGTTCCTAGATGGAACATCTCCAGCTTTTCTGTGGAATCTGTTCCAGTGTCTGGTCACCCTCATAATTAAATAATTCTTTTTTATGCCCTACCTACACCTGCCCTCTTTGGGTTTAAAATCGTTGCTCTTAGTTCTGTCACTACAGACACGGTAGAAAATCTGCTTCTGTCTTTCTAAGAAATTCCTTTGTATACTGAAAAGCTGCAGTAAAATCTCCCTGGGGACTTCTTGAGCTTGAACAACCCAACACTCTTCATAGGAGAGTTGTTCCAGTTTAATACCTTTACTTTTGATATTTAAGCAAGGCTAATGTTCTGGACCATCACCTGCCTTGTAATGAGCTACCAAATACCACCTACCCAACTGCCTTCCACCACGACTTCATTGCTCCCATGCTCAGCCTCTTTTGATTGAATCCCCAGCAATACAGGTCATTCAGAAGATCACATTTCTACAAGGGCTGTGAAGCACAAGATGTTACTGAGTACTTTTTGTCTCTATTTCATCTTTTATCCTAAAAGTGAATTGAAATAATTTTTCTCCAGCAGTCCTCTACTTCATCGGTCGAAGGTCTCTGCAATCCCAGGCTTTGGACTGATTGAATAGTGTTACAGACTTTTGCAAGGTGTGATAAGGAAGCCTGGTGTTAAGAAGAAAAAAAGCTTACTTTTTTGTTTTTTTTTCCCCACAAAGTTGTCACATGAAGGAGACAAATATATTAGGAAAAACTCCACAGCCAAATCAACATTGCCTGCCCCAATTAGTTTACAACCTGCTGTGAAATTTCTAATTCCCTTATAAATTACTTTGAAGAAAACCAGAAATTAATCTCAATTTATTTATTTATTTTAATGTATAGCCACACCATTTATACATAAACTTCACCCAACATTATGCCTTCTGCCTGACTCTGACCAGTACTGGATGCTTAGTAATGAAGATAAGTTATACACAAATTTAGGAAACAACAGAGGACCAGTGATCATGCTTGGGGATGCAGGTTTTTCTCTGTTTTAACTTGGTCTTATTTCTGTTTGCTGTCTCCTTGAAGGGCTGAAGTCCATTTGTGTTTATTGTCATTATTAAGACATTATTAAGCACTTCTAACATCTTAAGATTTATACCTGTTAAATTATTTACATATCTTATTTTGCTGTATCCTTTTGGAGGTGGGATGACTAAACTAGTATTTAACACTCAAAACAGTGAATGCACACTGTGTTTATAAAACACTAAAGTTACATCTGCTGTTTTTACGTGTTCCCAGTACTCCTAGCATCCTACCTGACTACAGATGAATGTCAAGTTGGTGTTATTAGCAAAGTATATATAGTGACTCTTGGGGGACCTCCCCAAATGTTGCTACAGATTTTCTACAGGTCTGTCTCTGCTATTCCTACCTGTATATTTTGTTAATTTTGTTGGTACTGTGATTTTACCAACTGAGCTTTAAGTAACAGATTTGTGGGTTGTTAAAGGCTGAAGAAGAACTCTGAGGAAATACTGCTATGTGCTTGTCCACATATCCACATGCTACTGCCTTTTCCACTTAGATTCTCCCTGTTCTACTTCTGGGGCACCCATTGTTAGGTACCTGGGAGTAGGGTGGGGCTCAGGGTGGATGGGTTGAAGGTCCAGCACTTCAGACTTGTGTGCTTGAAATGTCACACAAGCAGTGTCACTTAGGGAAAGCTACTTAGTGCTGCGAAGAATCCTTTCATGAGCTATTATGTGGATTTTAAATGTGCATTGGTACTACTGTGTGGGGACAGAAAATTTCCTTTTCCTTCATTTTGGATACAGTTTTATGATTCTCTGTTCTTGTAGAGGGATCTTCATTCACCTCACTGACTCAATTACGTGATACTTTGTTTTCTCCTTAAATAAATTGTTTTCCAAGGTGGATGGCTTCTAAATGTTTTCTAATTTATGTGTTGGGAAAGAAATTACTTAGATCCAGACTAACAAGAAACTTGTCGTTGTTAGACTAGGCACAGCAATACAAGGATCCAGAACTATAAATTTACCAAGCCAGACCAGGCACCTCATATGCAGATACAGTGAATAAGGGAAATTAGATGCTTGTGGCTGAGCCACAGTAGCCATCACACTGATGGTTCATGCTTCAAGAAAGGAGAAGCAATGCTGAACTAAGGAGAATGTTTGAAATCCTACTTGTGTCTTGATCCAGAACAGCCAGATTAATCTAGACACTGAACTCAGAAGGGCTTTTTTTTTTTTTAATTTGGTATATATCCAGGCAGAGCAGTTTGTGTTTGACTAGATTACCTCATAGTGTTGTGTTAAGGGAAATGAAGTTTGAAAAAAAATGTCAGCATTTCCTTACATCACCAAAAAGATAATTCTGCACGAAAAGGAAGAAAAGTTAAGAATATATGTACCCGTAACCTGATAGCAGTTTGTGTAGACAGATCTGACATAATATTCAGCAGATTGCTGTCAAGTTTGGGTACTGAGAGATTATATCTAGGCTCTGTATTTCTGTAGAGCATGTAGGACTGGACAGCCATGCTTCAGAGGAGTTCTTTTGCCAGGGTGTAATATAAGGATTCTTTGTTAGCAGCAAAGGCACATACTGGTCATAGGTCAGAGCCTTAGAAATCAAGGTGATAGCCTTCAAAAGGAGCTGCTTCTGCAGCAAATGAACTGGCACTTGATGCTCTATCCAATTAATAAGCTTGCAATGTTCTTTCAGCCCTGATGTTGGAGAGGGATGGCCATTAGCCATACAAATCAGCAGTGTGGTGATCAGGGTGACAAGGCAGGTCACCCCTTTGCACTGTGGTGGAAAATGCATTTTCCTTCAGCCCTCTTGTCAAGCACTGGAAATTCCCCAGTGGATCCAGTCCATGGCCAATTTATCTCATTAATGGGAGATCCCATGACTTTTTGTACCTCATTATAGATGCCACACTTTCCTTGGTATGGTGTGCTGGGTTTCACTGGGGTACAGTTAATTTTCTCCCCAGTGGCTTGTGAGGGTGTGGCTGTGCTTTGGATTTGTGCTGGAAATAGGGTTGATCACACAGAGATGTTTTCTGTTATTGCTGAACAGGGTTCTTACAGAGCCAAGGCCTAGTCTGCTTCTAGTAGAGACCACCAATGAATGGCTCTGTGGGGTTTGGTTATTGGTTGGGTTTAAACCATGACATAGAGGTAGAGTATTTCAGTAATTGTATTATTCTGCATGTTTTCATTAATATTCTTTGTCCTTCCTCATCCCTGTGGCAAATCCCCATTGGACTATTACCAGTAAGATGGGAACAGATTCAGCTCCATTAGACTGATAGAAAGAGAAAGCTGTGATCACTCCAAGTTCCATCAGCATTTCAAGATACAAGTTGTTCATTGTTTTGTACATACAAGGTAATTTCACTGAATATTTATTATAGTTTGGTAACCTTGCTGCAACATCTCTGATGCCCAGGAGAAGGAGAATAGGCAACCAGTGCTGTATTTGAGATTCTCATAGACATGCAAAGCCTTGAAATACAGCTCCAAAATAGAGTAAATTCCAAAGTAGTAATGTCAGCCTAATTTTAATCATTATTTTGCATCTCTTGATAATGTTAACATTTTCTAAATATTGCCCTTGCTGAAGCAGTTTAGTAGTTTAAAATTTATTTCACGGAAAAATGTCTCTAGTTTAAATTTGGACTAACCCTTACCAATACATATATGCATATATATATGTTAAGAAAATTTTCCTGGTTTTAATAATTTAGGTCTTTGTCAAGATAATCTTCACTGACTTCTTAAGTTCCTAAAGAGGTGTATTTATAACTTCTTACCTTATCTCTTTCCTCACTAAGTTTAGTAAGAAATGGCCTCCCTTCCCCACCAAGAGCATCAGTTGGCAACTATATGATAAAATGAGACAAATTCACCTTCCTGTTGTGTCCCTTCATGCTGAAAGACCGCAGAGTTTAAATTCTTCTGTTGGTTTCTTTATTTTCTCTCTCACTATTGATGTTCCCCTCTTGTTCTTGCTTTCAGTATCTTGCTTTGGTTCCCCTACTTCTCTATTCTGTTGGGTTGCAAAAGTGATGATTTTGTGTTTGGGGATATTTTTCTATGCATGGAATGTTCTAAAACATAGCAATGCAGCATGCTGGACAAACACCAGGATTTACTTTTCTTGGTCAGCTGGATCCAAAGCCCGTTGTAATCAATGGAAATAACACAGTAGGATCCAGTAGGATTAACTCCAATATGAGTAGAAGCTAGGGAACATAATTAAAAAGCATGGCCATCCCATAAAAAGTGGTGATGATATTCAAAGTCTGTCTCTCTCTTTACTGGAGAGTAGTGAATGTAAATTGCAAAAGGTAGACCTGCTTATTTGTCTTCTCTGAAAGGTGACACTTGAGATGACTTAAAGTGAAGCCCAAGGGTGTCTTTTTGTCTATAAAATCAAGGTCTGAGGAGCAAAAGCCAATGGAGTTTCAAATAATTTGAAGAACAGATACTGAAGAAGTTGTTTGTATCTTTTTCTCTGTGCTTTTAGCTTAAAAGGTAGTGTGAATTCTTCTGTCTAGCTGAAAATTCCTAGCAAAAGAAGGAATAAGAAAATTTAATCAGAAAAATTTTGATGGAGTCCTACTGAGTGATTTTAGCACAAAAGAATCTGTATGACTCAAGAACAAAGGATAATGAAGATATTTTTGGGCATCATTAAGTATTACATTGCTGTTTAGCTCTCTAATAGAGGACTGTAACTCATTCTGAAGCCTGATTTATTTAAACAGAAGTAACACAAAAAACTATTAGCTACAAAAGTAACTGATATGTAGAGGTACCTATATGCTATTCCTTGCAATTCTGGGTAAGCAGGCAAAAATGTTTGAAATTAATATCTAAACTATTTGACTTTTTGACCCAGAAGTCTGACTGATAACTAAGGCTGAAATCTAAACTGAGAGGTTAGGAATTCTTAAAATATTGAGTTTTAACCTATTAATATATTTTTGCATTATCTCTCCTCATCACTCTGGAAAAAGAAACATACATGTGCAGTGATTTGTGGGTAGTTGTAAGCAATGACTTCCTGTAAGCAATGTCAGAGTTGATTCCGTCGCTAATTTGCTTGAGTGTTTCTGGAAAACAAGGCCTTTCACCTCTACCATACTTTTTACTTGGGGTAGTGTTCTACATCATATAATTTGCCTAGTCTGGGAAAAAAAATGTGAAGAAGAGAAGGTAAATGTAAGGCTGATGCAAGCATTTTAGAGAAATCATCCTTCAAACAAGTGGATCAAGATAAGCTAACAGCATCTCATTATCCCATTCATATATTCCATTGATTTGGGTGCTTGAAAGGCATTTAGCTTGCTGAGTTGGATTTAGATTTGCTGTGACAGGAATAGGCATTGCCTTTTATTTTGATACTTGCAGACTTCAGTCAAGTGGGATAATGTTATATCCATGCTTTCCCCAAATTCCTGACCCTTTAGCTTGGGCAATTATTATTATATTATCTTGGTGTTAGAACTGGAGATTTTTTTTTCCTTATGAATATCATTTCAGTGCTGTGATTCCCAGATATTCCCCACCCTTTTGTTAGATAACACATGCTCAGCAGATGGGAGGAAAGGATGAAACCATTGATTCCCTTCAGTGGCTTAAGTGAGGAAGAGACAAAACCCGAGTGCCACTGTCACCAGGCATTAAAAATTTGGAGATGGAGAATGCTAAAAAAGCACAGAGTGGTGAGTATTTAACTGTATTGCAAATTTTGGCTCTTTTTACTGTGGATGTTTTGGCAATATGTCCTCTGAAACAAATTCTCAGCAGGGTTTTCTCTTTAAGAGCAGTTCCCTTTACTTTGGCTCTTACTTTCTGTTGTCTTGTTAATACTGTCCTAAGATTGTTGTTTCTTTTTTAGCTTTATGAATAAATATTTTACACATGGATGAATTTGGAACAATAACTTCTGCCAAAAGCATAAGATGTCAGTATTTACCAGGTTTCAGTTTTTTAACAGCATCATCCCAACAGCAGGCTATGGTCTTTTCCAATATATTCTTTGGTCGACAGTATATAAGGAAAACAATTTCTGGATGCTCTTTAATTAGAATGACTGATGTTTTCTCTGAGGTTTGCAGACAACACGGACACTTGAGTGTGTTTTCTGAGAAAAGAGCTCTGTGACAATTGACAGAAAACATCTGCAATACTGAGAAGTAATATATTTATCTACTTCTGATATTTCTGGGAGCCTTACAGCTTGATCTCAAGGTCATAAAGTCCAAGCTCTATTTTGGCAAGTACAGAACTGACTCCCAGAGTTTAGAGCTCTGCAAAAAACTCAAGGCACTCTTCTGTTTGTACAATGCTTTCCAAATTTAGATGGCATGGGTTCTTCTTTTGATGGCAGCCTTCAGGTCTGTGTCAGGCCTGTCACACAGAGGTAGCTTGCTTCAATCCCTTCTTCTCCCTTCCCCAAGAGCAATTCCTGGCTCCTGAAAGCTTGGGCTGCTCCATAGTTCACCCCTGCAGGCTACAGCCACTTAGCTCATTTGGGATCTGCTACTTTCCCAATACTGCTACAGAGTCTGCACAAATACATCTTCTGCAATTTACCTTCCAGCTTTTCCACTCTTCTGCTGCACAGTCACAAACTGGGACCACAAAGCATTTATTTTCCCTGCTTTCAATCCGCACATTCCTATTCCTGTAAATCTGGCTACAACACTGTGACTACCAGCAGAGACTTCATCTCCATGTGGACACACTTTCTATTTTCTAACACCTGAGGCTTGATCCTGCAGACCAGCTGGATTATGGGGGAAATTGTGAAGCCTGCAGGTCTAGGCTGCCATAGTGGCAGAACAGGAACCACCATGTGAATGGTTTTACCCTGGCTTTGTGGCTTTGTTCTTGTGCTTTGGAATAAACTGAACAAAACCCCATAGCTAAAGCTCCTGTTTTTGATACTCCTCACCAACCAAGCTGGCCTGATCGGCAGTGTCTGTAATGCTTATGGCTAAAATTAAGCAGCATTTGGAGGTAAATGATTGCTAACATCAAAAAAATAATTTGTCCTGGATCTGTTCAAATGTTCAGTCTTAACTGATTTATGTTGGCTTTTTTTTTCTTTAGGAATTGGAGCATTTTGTTTCATCATTCTCAGATGAAATGTTTTGATGTTTAGTTTTGAAACAACAAAGACATGTATCTTCTGATTCATGTTTATAATTGGCATAAATGATTTCTTTTTGAAAGAACACTGAGATCTTGACTATATTATTTTCTCTGAGGATAAGTCTCCATTCAGTGCTAAGTCTGTTAGGAATCTCCTTGAGTTGCACGTGTCTGCTGTGATGCAACACTGAAGTCTCTGTTATTCTGATCTACCATATGCTTATTTATACTGAAAAAATCTGTTACTAACTTCATGTTCAGAGACATCCTTTGTCTCCATGCTAATTCACTTTTTGGCTATTTAACTGGCCCATTGAGATTCAGCTGCAATAGATTTTACATAGACTGGAAACAAGACTGAGACCCACATTTCCTTCTGCATAGACCATTGTAAGGGAAGGGAGGTCTAACGGTGAATACAGGAGGTGAATACAGTTTTGGAGGGATGCAAGTTTTTCTCTCCTCCAAGTAATTTTAACAGAAGGAAAATGCAACTTTGGCCCTAAAACACTAGCTGCACATAGAAGTACTAAATTAGAAATATTAATATCCCACTGTCAGAAGTAACCAAGTTCATTTTTTTTTCAGACGCACACATCGCACTCTATCTCATGGTGATCTCACATTGCACTTAAGGAATCTTTCTATTAAGTATTTGTCCTGTCAGTTCTGTCAGAGAAATATTAAACTCTTTATAATTAATAAATTAGCTTTGTTGGCCCAAAAGATATAAAGAGTTTGGTCTAGGGCTAATAATATTTGCAGAAGTAACCTTCAGACATTGGACTGCACTGCTTTTTTTCTTGCCAGTGTGCTGAAATATCTTTTGTTTGGAAGAGATAATTTTAATATCCTCCATATATTCCACAGATAGAGAAGGCAAGCCAAGAACCCGTTTATCTTGCCTGAAATTAGATTTCAGTGGAATTATTTATTTTAATAGAAAATTGATCCTAAAGGGGAGATCACTTCTCAGGAAGCTAGAAGTGGAGTATTGCTTTACCTGTTTAAAAAAACGGTACTTACCACCTCCTAAGCAACACTTATTCCCAGCCCACTCCCAATAAATCTAACAATGTGCAGTAGCTAGCAGCCTGTTTCCCCATAAGTGCTGCTTGTGATCATGTACTGAAAGGTCTTGGTAAAAAGTATGTGCATAGGGGAGCAGAGTTAAAGCTTCTGTGGGATCTATAAATTTAAACATCTTTCCTTTGCAATATTTAAGAAGCCAAGGTACAGCTTTTTCACATAGATTTGTCTTAAAAAGTGATAAATATGAGCCATATTGAAGATAGATTTAAATTAACTTTAATATAGCAACTCCATATTTTTCAACATGTGCAAATGCTGAACTTATTTGCCACAAGGCTAAATGATTGTGCCACTTCACTTCACTTTAAATTTTACATCTAAGAACTTATTTTAAAATAATGCAGACTGAGTTTGGGAAGCGATGTCACGAAGTAAGAATCACACCAAAACCATGCGTGAACAAAAGTGATGCTAAGGTGTCTTTGTATCACTCTACTCAAATGGTTGTCTGGGCACTGACTCTGCTTCTTTAATTACCAAGACAAATCTCACTGCTGACAAAAGATGTGGCTGAGGAAGAAGTAAATCAGTCCAAGAAATATTTCGTCCGAAGTTAGTGTAGCTACTGGGAAGTAGTAAAGACGCAAATACCCAGTTCATCGATTTAAAACTCTTCCAGCTCCAGAACTATCTTTTAAAGCACTCTCTTAAAAATGGATGCTCCATAAGCAGCAAGGAGGTACCAGCTCCCAGTGCTACTCCAATAGAACTGAGCAAGAACTGTGTCAATCTCTTCAGGTCTTAAAATTTCCAACTGAATTTAAACTTGTGTTTAAATTCAGAAATTTTAGATGCTTCTGGGAGGAACTGTCATTAACAAAATGTAGACTACATTAAGCGTGGCAGGGAGCAGTTGATCTCTTTATACAGCCTCAATTATATTCTTGTTAGGCACTTCTTCATGCTGAAGATTTTTCATTCAGAAATGCCTACGGTCACAGCAGAATGTTCAAACTGATATGCCTCTGAATGTTGCAATAGGAAAAAGCAACTCAATAGTGTGGGTAAGCTTTGAAGTTTTGTAAGGACTCCTGTGAGTTTATAAATACTTGTCTAGATATATTTATACAGAAATAGCACAAAGTTGTATTCTCATGTTCATTGTTGATTTAAAACCCAACACATTTCAAAGTCACCTAGTCACTAGTGCAATCCTGTGTTCAGGGAACAAAAAAAAAAAGGATGTGAATGATAGGCCAAAATCCAGGAGGATACATGACAAATTCATAAAAATATTTTCTGACCAAATTATCTTACCCTGTGTGGAGAGACGCTTTATATGGCTGGAACTGGTTGTTTGTTTGATTGCAGATCTTTTTGGGAGGGTAGGGTTCTTTTTTGTTTTGCTTGGGGGTTTGTGGTGTGTTGCAGTTTGAATTGCTGCTAGTAAAGTCCAGGGTAAAGAAGCAAAAAAGGCTTTTGCATGATATCCATGGATGTTTAATTCAGCTGCGTGATGAGATGTTCTCCTCTCCAACCCACACTCCCAACCTCGGTCCCACTCTCTCCCCCAGGGGCCTCCTGGCTGACCTTGGTCTCCAGGCAGTATCAAGGTGAGGCCCAATCAGGGAAAAGGGAGGGAGAGCCTCAGGAGCACCTATGTTCAGGCATAGGAACAGGGGAAGGAGCCAGTGGGGTGTAACTTAGGAGAAGCCCCTCCAGGGCCTCCACAGTTTTTAGGAATAAGTGAGGCCATGTTGTGAAAATATGAGCTATTGTGTGAGAGGTAACCTGGATATTGTCTTTAATCTGAAAGGTAGAGATTCTCTATAATGCAGATTTTTCCAACTGAATTCCACTAATTCAAATGAAATTGGAGCTAGTGGAGAAGATGGTCTGCTGTCCCTTCCTGAGACATGTGGCTGGTCCTAGCTCAGGGTACACTGGGGTTCTGCAAGGCAGCTCTGACCTCCCTCTTGGTGCAGTTGCAGTTGGGATGTTGAGACTGAGCATCAGAGTTAGCTACTGTAGCAACCAGGAAAAATTACACATTTGAACAGAAGGCAACATCTCCTTCCATCCAGAACAGAAGGTTATCAACAAAAAATATTTATCACATGTCTCATTCCTCTTCATTTCCCTTAATTCGCTTTCCTGCTCATATACACTTTCTTGTTCATTTTCAGAGTTTTCCCTCTGAACTCCTTTCCCTTTGAACTCAAGCAAATTGCCTTTGATTCAAACATGGAAAATGAAATATGGAGTTACTCAAAACTTTCAAACTGCAGCTTCTGGGTTTATCTGGTATGATTCTGTCTAACTCCATTGTTGTACCCAACAACATTATTTTCCCTAGGAGATATAACGTGATCATACCTCTAGAGCCATTTTGGATAGATTTCAAATGGTCTTCAAAGGATTTGTTTGCTAATACATGGAGCCACCTGCATCTGTTAATGTGCTCCTCCTGTCATGACCAGAGAACAGAATTAACTTCTCTGACCTTACTCTTTGCTAGTGGTAGGTTCCTTTGAATGTGTGTAGGACAAGCATTTCTCCTTTCTGTTAATAGCACACCTGGTCACCTATTGCAAACAATATTCAGCCAATCCTTCATTAAGTCTTTAGACATCCATCCTGGTTTTGACACCTAGCAATTATTCCAGTAGGCAGCTGTTCCTTCGGCATTGTTTTACACATCGGAATCACATATGGTGGCAATTTCATGCCATCTGCTAGCACTGCCAACAGGGCTGTAACATGCAGTTTTTCATCCCCCAAAGTTTTTTTTTATGATGACAAATTCTGTGCCTGTTTCTTCAGAGGTGTAGCTGGGTGATGTGTCAAAACAAACTGGAGTCTCATTGGCATTCCCCATTTGGCTCAGCAAGCACTGAAAGGCATTGATTTTTCTAGGGAAGTTGGAAAATAGGTGTGGGTATAACAAAGTTCTTCACTGTAGGCAGAATCCATTGTGCCACATCATTTGTACACATTGACTGTTACTTGCCTTGAATTCCCTCTATATGCAGCGTTTTGTGCTTGTGCTATTTCTTGATCTTTCAATTTAATGATTTCCTATTTTAAAGGGGTTTCTGTCTTTTCTTGGAGCGTGCAACAACTCTACTACTTGTTCCTCTACTTTTCTACTTTGTGAGTGTTCTATTTTGGGTGCACTTACACATATATATTGTATGTCCTCCCAGCACCACATTTTTTTTAATAAGAGGTGCCACCAAACTTCAAATACGCATTGTATACCTATTGGTTCCTCCCCTGTTGTGCTCCTTTTTCTCAATTCCGTACAATCTGCTATTTCACACATAACTTAGAAGATTTGGGGAGACTCAAAACTGTGAAAGATCACTGTGGAGCCTTCTGAGTTACAGTGCAACACACAGCTTCACGAGTCAGTGGGAAAAAGAGCTAACATGCCAACACTATTTTATTTAAACCTAAGAGTTGCTTTGGGCTTATTTATGCTCCTTCTTCACTAAGAGACCTCCCACATTGCACTCTCACTTTGTCTTCCTTAATCCTAAAGGAAGAGGAACTCATTTTTTTCACTTGAACTATCCAGGGAGAAAAAGTTATCCTTTTTTGCTGAGGTTTGCTGCACCACTGAAACACACGTGAGGTCTATGGTGCAAGACAGGATCCACTCAAGAGTGCCAAGGAAACTCCCAGAACAGGTCACTGAGCAAAATTTCATCATTTACTAGCAGCCCTACTCAAATGGGGGCTCCCAGTTGATTGGAAGTTGGCAAAAGTAACAAACATCCAAATGAATGGCTGGATGGGGACTCTGGAGAACTGCAGGCCAACCTAAAATTGTGTATTCAGTTTTGGACTCCTCACTATGGGAAGGGCACTGGGGTGCTGGAGGTAGTCCAGAGAAGGGAACAGAGCTGGTGAAGGGTCTGAAGCACAACTTTTGTTAGGCTGAGGGCCCTGGGAGGGTTTAGCCTGGAGAAAAAGAGGCTCAGTGGAGACCTTATCATTCTCTATGACTCTGTGAAAGGAGGATTTAGGTATATGTGGGTTGGTCTCTTCACCAAGCTAATCAGCAATAGGATGAGAAGAAATGGCTTTAAGTTGTGCCTAGGAGAGGTTTAAACTGGATATTAGAAAAGAATTTCTTCACCAAAATGATTGTGAAGCATTGGAACAGGCAGCCCAGGGCAGTGTTGTAGCCACCAACTCTGGATGTATTTAAAAAACAGTGCATGTGGAAGTGAGGAATATGGTTTAGTGGACTTGCCAGTGTTGTTGGAAACTGATGGTCTTAAAAGTCTTTTCCAATCTAAATAATTCTGTAATTATAGTGAGGTGGGGATCAGTCTTCTGGGTAACAAGTGACAGGACAAGAGGAAACAGCCTCAAGTTCCACCAGGGGAGGCTTAGATTGGATATTGGGGAAAATTTCCTCACTGAAAGGGTGGTCAGGCATTGGCTGACAAGGTGCCCATGGAGGAGGTGGAATCACTATTCCTGAGTGTTCAAAAGGTGTGTGGATGTGGCACTTGGTTTACTGGTGGACATGGTGATTCTGGGTTAATTGCTGGTCTCAGCGACCCTTGAGGTTTTTTCCAGCCTTCACAATTTTATGCTTTTGCTTCTGCCTTTCTAAAAGGAATAGAGTTTTGGGTAGGAGATCTGGAACTATAAGAAATAAGTGAGAAGATAATGGAATCATGATTCAAGGGAATTTTTAGGGAGCAATTAAGTATTGAACTGTTAGGATCTCACCACCCTTTTCCTCCACTCAAACCTCTGGTTCTTTTCTGTACCCTGAGTAAATTAATTCAAATACAAGCCAGGATTTTGTGTCTGTAAATACATGCCAGAGTGTTATTGTTTTGTTGCCAGTAGGTTTGCCCACTGAGGCCTCCCAGCCCCTGTATTTATACACTTTTCATACTCTAAAGGGATCATAGCTCCTTGTGACACACGCTGCTAACATTTCTGTGGTGCAGAAAATACAGAAATAGTGGTAGGCCAGTGCTGGATATATTGTTAAAATTCCTAACTTCATTATGTGGAACCCTGCTAAATCTTTATTTTGCAATCTGAATTCAGAGAGAGGAAAAGTGCTGCTGAATTTCTTTCTCACTGGGAGCAGTCTCACGCTTGCTGCCTGTGCTTTGTAAGGGCTGCATACATAGTTAAACACCTTTTGAGTTTACAGATGCCTTTACATTTACAAATGCCTTTATCTTCAGAAGCATATTTGACACACTAGGCTGGCTTACAGTCTGAAAAGCCAGTGAATCATTCCGTGAATGGCTGAATACAGAGCGTTTGAAACAATCAATGGCAACTTGCCAGGGCTTGGGCAGAATGCTCCCTATTGTAAAAAAGAGCTGTAGAGCAGCCTGTGAAACTCCAGTGGTCATCTGATAGGAAAAGAGTGCAGCCAATCTCCAAGGAGCTAAGCAGGTTTTAGCATCACCAGTTGCCTGTAGTCATAATGTAAGTTAACTCCCTGAATTTCACTGAGCTTTCATGTTCTGCTTAGGAATGAAAGGATGGCTACTTTTGCTAGTCTTCATATTTTAAGTATTTTCATATTTAGCAAAATCTGAGTTTTTTGTTTGGTTTCTTTTTAATTGTTCATTGCTTAGTTAGTTTTTAAAATATTTGATCTGTTTATACAAATGTGCCTTTTTCCTGAATCTTTGAAAAGCTACAAATACAGATCATTCCTGCATCACGTGACATGATGCATGCTTGAAGGTTCAATCCTATTGTATGAATGTTTGCACACTTATATTTTCACTATTAGACTCTAATAACCCACAGCTACTAGAAGAAAGCAAAATTAGAAGCTAGTGACTTGCTTCCCCTTTCTTCTTTGTTCTTTACATCCACTTACAAAAAGGTGACATCTGTGTGGGAGGTGTAAAGAGAGAGTTATAGATGCATGTGGGGATGGGGTGTAAATATTTTAGCACTACTAGACAACCTATTTTATTCCATTTACTGTGAATTGCACCAGTACATTGCTTCACATTTGGTTGTTAACATCTCAAAGTCTCAAGTTTCTGGCATTCCAGACATATCTACAAGGTTTGTGTGGAAGAAAAGTATTTTCCCAAATCTGTTGAATATAGACTTTGACTTGCAACCTTGCTGAAATCTAGTGTAAACTATTCCTTTGACAGCAATGAGTTTTAGATGAATACCATAAAGAATTAAACCTAAACAAGCCTTCAGATGATCTGTACTATCATCACTCACCACTGAAATGGAACTGCTTCTCCCGTAAAACAAAGAAAATCAACACTAATCCGAGTTTCCTCTGTAAATACTACAGATACCCAAAGAAAGTAAGCAGGGTGAACTCTCTTACACTTTTGAACTTAGAAGCAGAGTAATAGAATTTTGCATACAGGAGAAATGGTATTTGTTATTACCACATATTTTCCTCTTTATTTTCATTGTGCACATAATTGTATACTTGGTGTATTTAATAAGTCTTACTGTGCTACAGTGCAATTCAAGAGAGTGCTCAGAGATTCAAAACACAATGTCAATGAAATTAGATGCCACTGCTAAGGAGCTCTTCTATATTTTATTTCTTTGTGGGTTTTGTAAGTATAATTCTGTGAATACATAGGAAATTGTGGAAAATCACAACAAAAGACATACACTGTGCCAATGGTGATTATATTTCTCTGTTATCAGAGTGTCTAAAAATGAGTAGTTATGTGTTCTACATTTTGCTCTACCATATTGTTTGAATACATTTGGGGGATATTTTCCTTCTGTGGAAATTGGTCTAAGTCATTGTAGTAGAAGGGGAAGAGCTAAATGGATGCATTTTTTTTTCTGTTCTGATGCCTTTCCACCAGAGGTCTTGGAAATCCTTTCATGGAACCTGTCTAAATTGGCAGTAAATAATTTGCTTTTCTACCAGGTGGATGTTGAATTGATTCGAAGGTGATCAGGTGCTGCATCATCTTTATTTTCACACATCAAAGGTAGGCATATTGCAAGCAATTAATCTTGTGCTTGTTTATTGTTTTGGAGTAAATGCATTTTGCACACCTTTTTATTGCTGATTTTAATTTAATTACAAATCATCCCTATGTGTATCTGTCATTACTGTAGTGAACACAAAAGTGAAAGGATGAGAGAGTAAAAAAAGAGAAGCTTTTGCATCTGTGACACTGGTTACTTTTGAAACGAGACATAAAACAGATTACTCATCACTGGTATTTAAAAAAAAAAACCTATTAGCAGTATTTGCAAACGTGTTTTGCGACTATCAGTAAAACACTTGGTTTTGCATAAAAGTCTTGTCAGTTTTCAGAAAATAATTTTGTTCTGGGGCCCAGTTTTGTGAGGTGGAATTTATTCAGGATAGGCCAGCATGGTTAGTTGTTATTGGAAACATCAGGTAAAAAATAGGGTGTACAATAAAATGAATTTAAAAAACCTGAATTTTACCCTTTTTGTCTTTTCTACCTACTAATGTAGATGTCAGTCCTTAGTAGGATAAATATTTCTTTTCACAATCACCCCACAAGGCTTTTTTGTTAATCACTATGGCAATAGGAATTGTAGGATATTTCTAAGCCTTTGAGTTTCTATTTGGTGTATGGATATGGTTTTACCATAATGTATTTAATATAAATATGTTAAAAAATATGTAGGTGTTACTCTGAGCTCTTTTCAGTTGCCCATTGTCATTTTATTGAGAATAAGAATTTATGCACTTGGGTTTTAAGCTTTTAAAATTGTAACAGATAGGAATTCTTTACAAAAACCCACAGGCAATTGTACAGTTTTCACCTGTTAAGAGTAAAGCAAAGTTTCTATTTGAAGTCTATAAACTCTTGTCTCTATGGAGCAACCAAACTTGAAGCTCCTATGCCATCCTGTCTTCATAAAAATAGAAATTTACAGAAAAGGGAAATTTGGAAACATTGGAAGTAATGGTTGTAGGACATGCCAGCATAGGTGTCTGTAATTGCAATTAAAAAGTACTCAAGCGCCTTTAGGGAGAAGCATTAACAAATTGGGCAAACAAACATAATTCCTCCATTTCTCTTTTTCTACACTTCTCATCCCTTCCCAAAATGGCCCTGTTGGTCATGCACTGTAGGAAGTATTACTTATTTACATTTTCGGGTGGATTTAAGTCTGTGGTTTTATTTTGTCATAATTTGTGATAATGCCACCCTTTAAAAAAGAATGGGTAGGTGTTTTTTGGATAATTTCTGGTTTTGAGTGCAGAGATAGGAGGATGTAGCAGTGTGACATCAGCCATCACATTTGCATCTCCCAGTATAGAGTTTTATTCACTTAATGGGTAAGTTCACTCAGCTTTTTATTCTTTTTAATTTATTTATTTTTTACTGCTTCCTAAATCCTGTCCTCTATCTTTTGTGTGTTATACACCTTCTTTGAACCCCCTTGTATAAGTCTAACTTCTTTTTAGTTTGAGATGGGTTATGAACAATCTCTGACTTAAATTGGGGAAAACTGATATAATTGAATGTGGAAGCTGACTCTTGGAGTCTAATACTAATTTTCCCCTTATATGCCAAAATTAAACTGTTAAATATTCAGAAAACTCTTAATCAGTAGACACTTTTGTGGGGCAAGGGGAAAAAAGGAAATAAAACCTAAACATACAAACCCCAAAGAAAGCTCTTTTCATAATGTTTTTTCCTCAATAGTTTAATTTCCATGATGCTCTTGTAGTTTCAGACACTCAAGACTTAAAGCCTAAGTTCCTTACAAAAATAAAATTGCTAAGACCTTCATTAATACTTTTGCTCTTTGATTAAAATCACAAAGAGTTTCAGTTTTTAAGAGTTCTTAGACAAAAGAACAAATTCTGCTCTTGGTCTCATTCTGTAACATCAGTGAATCCTTGCAACTAAATTCTCTTAGAGGGTAAAATGTAGATTCTTTACCTCAAAATACTCATGTTTAGGCTGTTGTTTGTAACTGAGAAATTGTGAATTAAATTTATGCAGCACACAAGGAGGAGGATACAATTCCAAAGTAAAAACAATGTGAGATGTGTTCAAGCTGCAATGCCTTGTGTACCATACAAGGAAACTTGAAGCGGAAATATTGGATAACTCTGGGGACTAATTCAGTGAATTAAGTATTTGTATAACATTGTATACATAAGCCTGGTTAATGGGCCCTTTGGTCTTCATAACACTAGAATATATTACTATACCACAGACTAAACAAAAATTGAAAAAAACCTGTGATTTTGTTAGTGGCAAAATTCTGCGCTCTCGATAAAAATTTTAACAGCTGTTTGCATATCATAAATGGTGGTTTTAAATAACTCTGAATTGCTGTCCTGAGCAGGCAAAATAAGAAATCCATTAAAATTTCAAGAAAATAACTTCAGTTTTTCTACAACAATGAAATATTTAACTATGTAACAACAAATATTTGAGAACAATTAAACTGTTTTATAGACAAAGAAAGTTCTTTTGCCATCCTACACACCCCCAGGGCAAGGTGAAGCTCTGTCAAATGTGAACCATTCTCCAGAGCAAGGATTTGATTACACCGACCCTGAGCCTCTGAGTTTGGGTGTTGGATATCAAAATATTTACCCCTGTTTACTCTGTGTTCTTGATGGCACAAGAAGGCACCAGAGTGAGGTGAGACTGGTGCATGAAGAGAACAGCAGGGAAGGGAAAGGAGCACTGAGTTTTAGTTTGGTGATAGCTCCGCATAACTTCAAATGTATACCAAGGCATCAGCTGTTATGGCAAGGCACCAGATCTTGCTCAGAACTGGTAGCATGTACATTTTCACCATTGTTAGCTACAGCTGACACTAACTAAATCTTAGCTCACATCCTTGCAAATCTAGGTGACAGCCAGAGGCCGTATCAGTGGGCATCACCACATCATCATCTCATAAAAGTCAGACGCAGGAAGATGTAAACTGTGGAAACTGATTTGTTTTCTGTGGTTTAGAAGCTACTGAAAGGTTTCCAAGATCCCAGCCCTCAAGTCCTTGTTGATAGCGTGATCTGACTATACAGGTTTTTTTCCTTCTTTTAATGACTGGGAATATATTTCAGAATTGGCTGGATTTAAGAATGGCTACAGATTTATTTTAGGATGGAAACTGCAGGCTTCATCCACTAAGAGATGAACACCAAAATTGGGAGTCGTGAAGTATTCTTGAAAAGTGACTGTGTAGAGGAAACAGATTTGTTCTACAGGCCACTTGAAAGAGTAAAACAGGGGCAATAGAAATATTGAGCAAGTAAATTGCTAGAAAATAGAGAAACGTTGTTGATCCAGATCCCTTACCTAGAATAGGACATAAATTTACTTTATTCTTTCAAGATTGATACAGGACATATCTGCATAAAAATTTTACCTGATAGCTGGGAAGCCCAAGAGGTGTCATAAATCCTGTAAAGATGTTATCTGATTCCTGAAATCTGCAGTGATGTGAATGCTAATCCCACCCCCTTATAACAACTCCAAAAATGTGTAACACATGAGGGCTAAAAGAATTCCAGCCTTATCTTCGCTGCCCTTCTTCTACCACTTGTAAATACTTTCCCCACCACCAAGACCTCTAAAATAGCAAGTTGAGTGCAGTGTCAGTACATAGTATGGGAGGGGATTTTGGGAACACAAAAGAACATCTTTGTGCATTCCAGCCACAGTAATAACAATATCTGGTTACCTTTATTAGAATGTGACTATGAATCAGAGCTTATTTTGCCAAGTCTCAATAAAATCAATGAGGATGCAGAATGCTTGTTTTAGTGTAAGTATGCAGCTGTTGAACTGAAACAAAGTTCATTCCCCAATGCCAATCTTTGTTTCTAACTAGAAACAAGTATTTGCTTAACTGAAATGGAAGGGCACTCACAATTTATTGACCTGTAAATGTCTTAAACTTCATCAAGGAATTTACAGAATTTTTCTGGTTCTCCAAATACCAGATCTGGATCATGAGAATATCATTAAATATGTGCTCAGTCATTTTAACTGCATTGATTCCTTATCTTTGGATGGTTAATTCATTACTCTGCAGTGGATTTTGTTCCTAGTCACTGAATAATATATGTATTGAGGATTGGGCATCCAAATTTGTGATACTGTACATATTTTGTATGCAAACTGTTACCAGGCAACATCAATTAATGTTACAAGTAAATTAAAACTCAATTTGTTATAAAGATTGTATTTTATACTTAAAAAAAAATCAAAAACCAATTAGGTGGAGTTGTATGGATTTTGCAGTTTCTATTTTAGAAACAGCAACTTGAAACTCTTATAGTCTCCGTACAATGTAATGTTTGCCAAAAATTGCTTTACTAGTTGGATTACTAAACTTTACAGAGGTCTATTACAGCAGAGTTTAATCAGCACTTCTGGGTGTTTTGGCACTACCACCCCAGCTCATAGAATAACACTTTTTCTTAACTTCTAAGATTTTCCCTCATTTATGCCTAAGAACTATTGACTACCACTGGGCTACTCTAATAGGTGACAAAAGAACAGTAATGGGATGCTGGGGGAATGAGGATGGTGGGGCTGGACCTGCCTCCTACACAGGTTCTCAGAGTGAGCACAAGGGGCCTGGAATTTTTAGTCTACACCTACCATAATCATCTTACATAATTGTCTCTTACAGTTCAGGAAGCATTCAAGGCAAAGGGAAACTTGAAGCAGTAGAAGTGCACAATACAAATGTGCTGGATGCAGAGTGAGTAAACCTGAACTCTGATGTATCTCTAATTGATCTAAGTCACGAACACCAAAGAATGAAAAACTACTCATAAAGAGAGTAACAGATATTTTTCTTTGTGTTCTCTTTTATACACACCTCAAAAAAAGAATCTTCTGAAGGGAGTTGTTTTGTGAGCATTGCAGCTCATGATTCTCTGTTTCTAAGGGTTTGTATCTAATAGGTGTTTTTTTTCCTGCTCCTTTTCTTTTCCTCTACTCCCTATATTCTTCACTGTACCTTGACCTTCTCAGGTGTCTGAATCCCCAGATGGATAGAAAAATACTTTGTGACTTCTTTCAGGCTGCTACTGAGCTAATTTATTGAAATGAATATGTATGGCTGTTTGATTGACCAGCTGATGAATGAGAACTCAAACAGTTGCTCCTTCTGCAGGGATAAAAATTTATTTTCCTACCCAGAAGCTGATTTTCTCAGACTTCATGTTTCTGATGCAACCAGACTTAGGCTGCTGGATTTAGGTGATTTATTGAAAAGGTTTTCACCACGAAGGTAGGCAGCAAGCCTGTGAATAAGCTTTGTTTCTTAGGATACCCAGGTGCAATTTGAAAGAAGGATATTTATTCTGGGATAAATTTTAGACTTCTCCTGCTTCCCAGAAAATCAAGGAAGATACAATAACACAATAAGACTTACTTGAGCAATCTGTCTTTTTAACACTATTTCTGATTACTGGATACATTCCCAAGCTATGTAGTAATCTGAAAATTATATTTCCAGAACCAATTTATCCTCATCCTTTCAGGCTTGTTTCCCCCTGCCCTATAACCTCTATAGCATCTGGTTTCCTAAAGTCTGTCTATCCATCCAGAATTTAATTTTCTCCTGTACCCTTCCAAATTCTATATTTTTTTCTCATATTGATGAATAGCACCATCCTTACCTGTCAATCAAAACCATAGTACTACAACTTTCAGTACTAACCTTGTTTATTTTTACTACCTCTTCCATAATATCTGCATTCCTCAAATCCATCTTTTGGCTTCCAGTTCATAGCAATTTCAATTCAGATCACTTTTCTTTGTTTTTGAGGCCTTTCACAGTTAGGATACTCTCTGCTTATCTGACTTCTGTACCATTCTTTTCTATGTCTTTGTCCATCTCTATCACAGCTCTATTCATGATCTTTCCTAAAGAGATGTAAAGCTTAAAGATTTATGTTTTCTAAATCAGTTGTTCAGATAAATTTCTATTATGAGGTCTGTAAGAAATTCAGAATTAACAGTAGCTAGAGAAACTACTATTATTATTTAGAAGGAAATAAAAAAACCATAATAATAAATACAGGCATATGTGTTTTTATGTATGTATGTATAGATATAAAGTATTTGTTGGAGCCTGCTATTTAGGACAAGAACAGCAAGAACAGTCTCCTGGGTGCAACAGAAATCCATTAAAATATAAAATCGATGCTCTTCTAATATTGTATATTTCTAGACCATCTCCATTTTTAAACCCTGATTAAAGCTCATCTTCACTCATCACACTTTAGCATTGTTTTCTCCATCTGTACATCTGATCATAACTACAGGGATGGAAGAGCTGACAAAAATGCTTAAAATTTCCATGTCCCATATATCTTGTCGCTTTGCCAGACTTGTATCTTTTTCTTTCATCAAGGTCTGAAATAATAGAAAGATCTGTGCTTTCCTTGGAGCATCATCATTCCACAGTTGTTCCCTGCTGCTGATGGAAAAGGTGGTGTTTTCCCTGGCCCAATCATGTTGTCTTTTCTATGCCTAACATACCAGGAAAAGCATGGCAGTTTTTTTTTATCAGGTTTGGATTTATAGAAAAAACCATTGGTGTTGTGCTTTTTCACTTCACAGGAGTGGAAACTTTGAGCATTGACCTAGTTTTATCTCTTAAGGATCATGGGAGTTTTGTTTAGCATTACCTTTAGCAGGAACAGTGATGAGAATCCTGATTCATTTTACTAATCCATGTTTTGAAAATATGAATGCTTAGGAATTTTTGAATTTATTACTTGGCTTGGTTTCTTAACATGAAATGCACAAAGTCAATGAGATAGAAACCAATTTACTCTTTATCTTTTAGAAATAAAAAAGAAAAATGCTCAGAAAAACTATCCATTCAGAGCCTTAAAAATTGCTTTGACTTCAATTTGAAAAATCAACTCTGGTTTTTATCTGATTGCTTGGGATGAAAGGCTTAAGTCACCTTAAGTTTTCTTGTTCTTCCAAGTTCAATCCTATATTGATAGTGTTCATTATGTACCTGTCTATTCAGACACATGGCCTTCGTGTTCATCATGGAATGATACTCCCAGGTACTTTGAAATGTGAGTGCTTGTCGCTTTTGGGGTGTGTGTCTGGATGGGGGGGTTTGTTTTCTTTTAGGTTCAGGGGTGTTGCAGTCAACAAGTCAGGAAAAGCCCCAAAATGTAATGGTTAAACTAGTGTGTAATAGAAACTAAAGATCAAGGAATTATAAAATAAAATGTTATTCTTTGTATCATTCAGGAGACTGAAAAATGCAGAATTTTCATTTATTTGCCTTTTTTCCACATGGAAAGGCCATGTAGAGCTTCTGCTAATATGAACCAAAAAAGGGCCTTATTGTTTGTTTTGGACACGTATCTTTTAAAAAAGTGTGTACTGTCTGCATGATGTACCAGGAGAAGGAGGATGCTCAGCGTTGTCCCATTTTCTTTTTAGCCTAGTCAGTATTTCATTCACACACACTTTTAATATTCTTGTTGCCTAAATCATATATTAATGTTCTTGGTATCCATAGCTGAAAGGCATAATTCCAGTAATGAGGGGAAATAAGCAGAATGCTTGATGAAGTAGCTAAGCTACCAAACAACAAACAGAATGTTTTATCAACTCTGTTTTAACAACCTCTGTGGGAAGCTGCCACAGCTTTGTCATTTCCTCACCGAGAAATGCATCTCTTTTTATTGCAATGCGGTATGGTATCAAAAGGGTCAAATCAACTAAAATGTTGTGAAAGCATAAAATGCAACCTCAATAGAAACAAGCTATGATGAAATTAGAGAAAAAAAATCACAAAACCCCAATGTTTTCAGAATTATTTCATAGAGTGATCATGTTTTTTTTTTTCTTCTGTGAGACCCCCAGCACACCACCTAAATCCCATGAGAACAGCCAGAATCAGCATTTATGCCAAGGTAAGTGATACAGTCTCCTGGCTAAATTAGCTATTTTGTCTTTTAAGAAGTCTTTTAAGTACTTCCTTTTTGGTCCATTTTCTTCTTAAATTCTGGGAGATTTGCAGAATAGAATTGTACAATTGAGAAGAAATGAAGAAATCACAGATGATGGAGTTAGCTACTGAGTTACTGAGAGAGGAGTTCCAAAGGTTGTGTGTTTCCTTCATTATTTGGAATCTATCTTTTCTAACTGTAGAAATACAGTTGTATAATACTTAAAATAATTACTTTTAAATTAATTTCTTCAGTAATTTTTACCATCATTGCATGATAATTGCTATTTAAAAAAATCTAATAAAATATTCTTAGGATTTTTTTTGAGTTGATACATTGAAGAGTACCTTAAGTACCATCTATTAAAACTTTTATTTTCCATTTTCCCTTATGGCTAGTGGATTATGACAGCCTTTCGAAGCAGTTTTAACTGCCTCTACAGAAGCATTCATATATAAGGGAACATCTGTTAGGAGTTTTTGATCACAAGTATAAAACAATGTGATGCAGATGTTAGAGTGGATAACCTGAACATTCCTATTTACTGGGAATTTTATCAGCTCCCATAGTTTTGGGAGCTCACTTCACCTTGTCAGGAGCACAGTAATTCTGAACCAATGAACTAAAAATCAGCCCTAGAGAAACTGGAGGGTAGATAAAAATAGTTACAGATTTTTTTGAGTTCACCACAGATATGTGAAGAGAGACAGGATCCATTTAGAAACTGTCTTGATTCTGTTAATTGCTTGTTCATTATTACATGAGCAAGCTTACACATTATTTCCTGGTTTCAGATAAAGCACAGCTGGAAATCTGCCTGGTGCTATCAGCTCTTTTCAAGTGATTGGGCAACACCTGAATGATTAGAAAGAAACAAAGAGATTTTCAGTAAATACATTTTGCTCATTGTGCAAACACACATGAAATATTGTTCCAGCCATTTCTTATGTATTTAGTCAATAAATATACCTAGTTCTGTCTTTTTTCTGAGTACATTAAATTTACAAAGAAGAAAACCCACACTCATGGAGGCTACAGTCAAATACTGCATTCAGTTTGGAAGTAGTGAATGGTCTCAGTGTTTTGTGAGTGACATGAGAGAGACCAAATCAGTTCAGACCATGCCTGACAGCCTTCTGTCTGACAAAGGCCAGCAGTGGATCTCCAGGATATGGCAAAAGTGTAATGGCATTCCCTGGAATGCTCTCCCAAAATCCCATGGTCTCCAGCCAGAGTCTTTCCTAGAGAGTAGTAACACTTTGCATTTTGTCACCTTCAAAGGATTTTGCTCTCCCTGTAGCTGTACACCAGTTTTTATGCACTGCAGCTCTTCCTGGGCTGAGAGCAAGGTCATTACTTGCTCTGCATGTTCTGCTCGTGGCTGTGTGCATTTGTGCCATGTACCCCTCACCCTGCCATGTCTTTTTCAGGATGAAAGGTCCTAGTCTGTTTTGTCACTTCTTCTACAGAAACATTTCTTACCTTGATAATCACTGCCATTCTCCTGTAGAATTTCTCATTTTAAGGATGTCCTTTTTGATGTGAGAACTCAGAGCATTTAACAGGAAGGTACAGCATGGTTTTCTACATAGTCATAATGAAATCTGACTTATTTTCTGTTTCTTTCCTAATTATTCACAAACTTTTTTTGATTTCAAATTTCCATTGATCATTTTATTGATGTACTTGATTGGGCAGAGCTTTTAAATGTGTTTGTAGAGTTTTTGGGTTTTGGGGTTTTTTTCCATACACAAATAGCTTTTAATTGATCTATGATGAATTTTTTTTGCCCAAAGCAGAATCTTCCAAGTTTCTCTGTTCATTGAAAGCAGCCATTGTTTTTGCTACTGTGAACATGTCAGGATCATAAGCCCACTACATCCTTCATTGTTCATAGAGGTTTCTCTATCAATTTATGAATATAACTCATAACTCCCCACTAGACACTTCTGGCTCTGTAAAATCTTGTCACTTTTCTTTAAGTTATTTTTCCAACTGTGTGAGGACATTTGCCATCATCCTATGCCTAGAAGTGTTCAGTTTGGAACCTGTGAGATTCATTTTGGCATTCCAAGGGGATGAGATAGAAATCTGATTTATCACTATACTTGATCATTACTTCAAAAGACCCCTTTAAATTGGAAGGAAATATTTCTCTTTAGAAGAGCTGTATTGAACCTTCACAATGTGTTTTATTCTAAACTTCACTAATTCAGTTCTTTATTATGAGCAAAAGATCAGCTGTTTAACCCTTGGTTTGCATGGAATTGTATGCCATCTGTTACTGAAAAGTCATTTTGTCAACTTAATAAATTTTTCTGCCAGTATTTCAGCTTGGCATAGATCACTGTTCTTTACCTTGCAAAGGAAGGTTTTTCAGAATCATTATCTCAGTGGATGCATAGATTAAAAAAATAGCTTTAGCATTATCTACTTTGCATACTCCTGTTATGCTTACATGTTCTACTTTTTCTGTGATCTTCTTGCAGGTATCTTACTTCTTATGTATTCGAAAATTTAAAAATATTTTACTCTGTATTATCTCGTTTTAGTTCTTTGAAAGTTGTTCATCAAGCTCATGTTTAGCCTGCTAAAACCTGCTAAAGATTAAGAACCTTTTTATTTTCCTCATGTGCACACACCTTCAGTATTTGATAGAAGACTTACGGATTTTTACCGCCTTTTCCTACTTTGATATTTAACTAGATTTTCTCAACTTCATAATTTTTTTCAGAATCGTTGTACCTATGATTTATGCCTCTAATATGGTTTTAAACAATTTTGAGCCTACTGCTCAAAACTTTTGACTGTCCTTCACAGGTTTTCACAACTTTTTTATTCTTTGCTATTCTGCTTTTCATATTTTGTAGTACCAAACAATAGCAGACTTTGAAAGTCTGTTTGCCCCTATGGATGTCCAACCTAGGCATGTTTTTGTCTGCTTGAGTTATGCAGGGCAGCTCTTGAATCACAGCTCTTGAGCCACACCTTGTTACGAGTCAGGACCTGGTTAGAAGTTTCTTCCTTTACTTCCTGACTAGGGCCTCCATAAAGCAATCATTTAACATGCCTAGAATTTGAACTTACATTTTAATGAAATATTTGTCATATTAAAAGTTCAGATGGTCTTTCATATCTATTGCAGGTACCACTCTTGTTGCCTCTCTGATCTTGTCAAATAACCTGAATTAATTAAACATTCTTTTTCACCATGCTCACTGGGCAACAGTATGCTTTAAATTACATGTTCTCTTCCAGGATATGTGGAGGTGAGTAACAGAAAGGTACAAGTAAGTGAATAAAATATGTGCATCTTCCAGTATCTCCAGTGTGTTGAGACTTTAGAGACTCTCTCTTTGAATCTGTATGACATAAGCATGTGTTGTTTGTCTGCAGCTGACTGTCTAAAAGATAAATTTCAAGGACATGTTGATTACTGGGTTTAATACTTCCTTTGAGCTTTGAAAAGACTTCTTGCATACAAATAATTAACTTTAATGGAAAAGAAATGATGTTGTCTCTGCAAATGCTGAGTGTTGGATTTGTGAATCTAGTTTTCATGTTCAGGCTTGACTTTTGATGAGTTTCTAAATTAAACCTCCCAATGACTCCATTTTAAATGATTCTTTAATAAAGCATGTTATCTGGACAATGAGTTAGCTAAAATTAAAAAATAAAAATCACTTCTTTTAAAACTGGGATCAGCCTAAGCAGTCATTAGGGTTGAACTAGTTTATTCTAGTTTATTCTGCTTCTGTACCCACCCAGATCTGACATTGCATAGGGCCAGGACAAAGTTTTCCATAAGAAGCAAGTTACATAATGGCACAATATTTTTTATGCTGTTAATTTTGTTTAGTACTGTATTTTTTACTGTCATTCACTTGTTGCTCTTGACCATGAGCTTTCTTAAAAAGCCATCATCTAGATAATTTGCAGGCTTGACATGTTCTGACAGCATGGAGGACATTGATCATAGGTAGTACATTCCATTGGCCCCTCTGAATGAGACTAGTGTAAAAGTCTTGTTCATACTGTTAACAGGCTAAGAGTGTTTAGTTTTGCCCTTCCTACACACTGCTTGTAGGTCAGTGGCACGTGACACCCTCTAGAGTGTTAAAAAGTGGCTAAAAACTCAATAAGATCTTACTGGAAACATGGTACAATATCTTCAGTTTCAACACGGCATTTGTTTAATTTTGAGCTCAGCTGTCCCTGCTGGCACAAGCTCAGTTCTTTGGGTGGGACAGGGATAATTATCTTTTGTGCCAATGACAAGGCAGTTCATTCAAAATTATGTTTGGAGCTGAAAACAACATTCCCAGGAAAGCAACAAACTAGGCTTTTAACATGATTCTAATCCTTCCCTAAACAATTTCTAAGAACTGACCTTTAACTTCTCTCTCAAACAAGTTTGGGTTTACAGTACATATCTGGGTTTTCTAAAATGAGATTTGAATATCCCTCTCTTTAGAAAAAAATAAATGTGCTACAGAATATTTTGCAGAATAGCTGATTCAGTTTATTTTACTGGAAATAATAAAAGCCTCATTTTGCAATACAAATAAGCATTGTTAAAAGCAATTCTACTTGATCTGCTGTTTGTGAAAGAAGGCAAAATGGTAGTTTTGAAGCTGAAGATGTTTGTTTACACCAAAGCTATGATAAAAATAGCTCTAGAGTAAAAATTCATTATTCATTGTACCAGTATGGCTCTGTCCATTTTGTGAATGGGCAGTGAAAGAAAGCAAGATCTAGAGGATAGATTTTCTCTTATTAACATAATTTATCAAGAAATTATCCTGCATTGCAACTCTCAAATGCTTGTTCCTTATTTTAAACTAGCCAAGATCAATGAACATTTCATTTCTTCAGAAACTGTTGCTCTAGAGTCAAAGTTTGGTCATTTGTCTCTTAACTGCCAGGAAAAAGGGAAGGACTCATGGGTTGTTACAGGATATTTTACTCTAAGCCTACTCCAACATGTTGCCCTGCTGTGGCAATATTTCCTAGTCATTACTCTCCCACCTGGCAGCAGTACTTCCTAATATATTGTGGGCAACCTGCTCTTCTTGTCAGGTCATGTCTGACATTTTAACATGTGGTGGCACAGGGGAAGCAGGTTTTCTGTGAGCCGTGGGATGAAAAATGCTAAGCTGTGGTTATCTGTAGAAACACCTTCCACATTGGGAAATCGGTCTGCATGATGTGTAGACTTTGCCACTGCCTGCTACCACCCTTTAAACTCTTGTAGGACAGGCAGAAAATATCCACCTGACAAGAATCTGTCAGCCTTCCAAAAGGTGACCTCTGAACTGCCCACAAGAAAGTGAAATAACTAGTGCAGGATGGAAGCTGGCCATGGATATGGGCACATGGGACAAGTCTGAGTGAAGAGAGATAGTTGGATATTGGGGCAAGTAACATTATGGCTATAATAGTCTTCACATGAGTGTTAGCTTTAATCTAGTTTCACTAGATTTAAACCAGTTAATTAGGTATGTGAAGTTCTGTAGCTGATTGCCATTTCTGAGCTATCCTCTTTCTCCTCAGGTTAATATTTTTATACAGCTGACATAATTTTGTAAAAAAATAATTACTATGTGCACCTCCAAAATTAGCTTAGAACAGTCATCAAGATATTGCAAGTGGTTGTACTTCCCACATTAGAATTGCAGAAACTGATACATAATTAGTCCTTTGCATAGCACAGCAGCAAGGAAGGAAATGATAGTAAGTAACAATGTACAAGCAGGTTTGGTTGATGATTGTCTTTGGCAGAACAGCTGAAGGACAAAAAAAGAAAAGAGTCTGAGACAAGAGGCATGCCTGCACAGCGGAATAAGCTCCTTTCCCAAATGTCTGACTGCAAGGATGTGAGGAAGCTTTGGTTCTGAATCTCTGCAGGAACAGTTGATACTGACTGAAATATTGATCCTACTAACTCAAGTTCAGGATTCCCTGAATGTGAATACGTGTCCTCTGAAGCAGAACAGCTTTGAGCAGAGGAGCTTTTGTCAGTATCTACTTGTTCTCTCTGATCTAAGAGCAAGAGGTTCAGAAACAGGCTGCAATTAGAGCTGCTTAAGTGGTATATAAAATTAAGCAAATAAAAGTTGTCCAAATAAAATAGCATGTTTGGGCACAGTGGTTTGGCTGTGTACTGCAGGTACTCTCTGAAGATGTAATTCAGTTTTCATTTGTTGCATATTCAATGTATTTCTCATTTTGCTCTTGCAATGATTAGTTTTGTGGTAAAAACTGGCAATCATGCTAAACTGAGCACAATTAGTTTCCTTTTCCTGCAGTATTAAAATCTTTCACAAAATAGAAAGAAATCCAGTTCCAGAGTTGTGCTAGGTGTTGAACAAAGGAGCTGCATGCTCAAAACCTGAGAGAATGCTACTCATTTCTTTATAGCAGAAGAATTAATTGATTTACCTGAAAAAGGGATATGTTTGCATCCTCCTCAAAGATTTAAAAAAAAAATAGCCCAAACAACCAACCCAAGAAAGTATGAAAGTCTTTTCTTTGTTGGGAATGTACTTGTGCCTTAAAAAAAAAGACAAAAAAAAAAAAAGACAAGGCAACAACTTGCTTCATGCATTAGATAAGTAACATTACTGCAAATTAAATAAAGAGATAGAAACAGTGGCTTCCCTTATGGTGGGATCCAACTCAAAGAAAGGATCTTCAAAGTGATGTGGAAAGTTAAGAGAAGAAACAAAGACTTCCTTTGCAAGTTTAAGGCAAACTTTAACATAATCAGGGACTACATATCCTAAGGGATTTATTTCCAAGCAGCTCTGAAGGGAGTTTATCCTATTGTTCACTTTCTCCGTAGAATAAAAAGGGTGAGGAGACAGCTGACTCACGCGTCATAACTCCTCAGATGGGAGGCTGCTGTTCCTTTGGGAAGGTGAAAGGAAAAGGAAGCACTGTGGGTTTGGACACTTGGAGTCCAGCCGTTGGTTGTAGGTGCTGGCACCAGACTGCTGAGGCCATATCCAACTGCCTGACACACAGGATGTAACATCTGGATTTTGGGTCTGAATGAGTAGAGAGTCCTGGATGAAAGAGACTGAACTTCATGCACATGGTGAGTAAAGCAGCCTCAGTGTTTTCACTGCAATACAGGAATCTTGTTGGGTCTGTGTTATTGTGAATGGCTTCCATCATATGTCTGGTGAATGGAATTCAGCCATCTACTTTCAGGTCAAAATACTTGTCCTATCCTGTGACACTTGTTCAGTGTTGTTGGAGTGACCTTGGAAAGCTGGACTTCTACTGCAAAACTTGAAAAATCAATTTATTTTATTAATGTAAGACACTTCAGGGTGATTAGGTAACAATGTAGATGATTGCTTGTTTGTGTTTATGTAAAGAAAGCTGGCATTGGGTTTTGCTCTGCTTTGACTCCCATATCTCTATAAAGCATTAGAATACTTGAAAAGGAAAATGTAGTTCCAGACTAGTGACATTTGTTGAGAATACCTGTAAAGTGTTACAAATTCTTGCATGTCAAGGTCCTAATACCAAATTAAAATGATAGGAGTATGTGTAATAAATGTACAATTGAAATGCACTTCTCACCAAAGCCAGAGCAGACCTGAGCATATCTAGAAAGCAGGATGCTCTCTAGCATTGGTCAAAAGACATTGCTTCTGCCTCTCTCCTGCTTTTTTTTTGACACCCATCTGTACTCATTTGCAATGTGCTTTCTCAGTCACTTAGATTCAGCATCTGATTGCTGAACTACCCATCGTTTCACTTCCCCTTAGTCTTGCTATGTGTTATAAATATTGAAGTGTCTTGTTAATATTAATAAAGTAGTTGCTTGTTTAGACTGTTAAGACTACAGATTAGGTGGCGGTGGGATGCTCAGGAGGAAGAATACATTAAAGATGTCTGTTTAAGGGAAAACCAAAGGTAGGAGAATAAATTTTCATCTGCATGTAGCCATCATTACCTCTTCAGCAGAAAGCTTGGGCTTCTCTCATTTGCCACATTTTTTAACAAGGGTGGAAGAGGGATGGAGTAGAAGGAACAATTGCAACTTCTATCAAAACTTCCCATTACAATAATCACAGATAATGCTGCATTTGGCTCCAGCTGTGTGCTCCATAATTCCACCAGGGAAGGAAATGAACCTGTTGAGACATGCAATTCTTATGTTGCAGGGATATTTCACAGTTTTGCCTTGCTGTGTGATGCCAAGTATAATTTTCCAAAACATGCTGTATTGTGGTTTCATAGTATTTTAAAGATATCTTTTTTGGAGGAATCGAAGATGGGACACAGTAGGGTTTATCACTTCTGCTTGTTTTTTTCAAACCATCAGAATTTTGAACTTTTCCCACCAGCAAAAAATCATAAAAACATTAATCACCAGAGGGAAATTCCATTCCTAATGATTTTCGCAAATAAAGTGCAATCATTAATTGATTTTATCAGTTTTGTGATATGTCAGAAGTAATGGAACATTTCCTAGCCTTTGATGATGGTTTGATAGAGGACATTTTTAAATGTTAATGTTATTAGAGTATTTGTCAATGTATTTATCCTTATAGAGACAATATACATTTTAAGAAGTTTATCTGAAAGGAACACATCCAAATATTTGTGGAATCCATTAAAAAAATACAAAATCCAGTGACATACTTTTAAAATTAAGAGTAATGCTAATTTTATCATTTATCAATAAAACTTTTTGAAAATACGCTTTAATAAAAAGAGTATTTTTCAGTCTGTTACAGAAGAGTCCATGTAATTAGATGTACGCAGAAGTCTTTAAGGTGATGATAGAATTATTGTATTGCACCTGATGATCTCATATTGGCACTGCTACTAGTGAGAAAAAAAGATGCTAAAACACTCCCTGAGATTGCCTGGTGGTTCATAAAACTTGCATATTTAACAACTGCAGGTTCCTGAACTCCATTATTTTTTCTTCAGTCATTTTCTAAAAGGTTCATGTCAGAGGAGAAGGTGCTAAAAAACTTGCTGTAATTAGCCACAAATTGGAGGCAAACATATGGAATTGTTTAATACCAAATTCACAGTGTGCTTTAAGAAACTCCTCTGAAAAGTGTCACAGCTTATGTGACATATCTGTGCTATTTAAAAAAAATTGTTCAGGTACCTTGTAGAACAAAGCAAAGATGTGCTCAAAAAAGTTTCCATCCGTAAAACTGTGCACAGATAGTCTATAAAAGGAGAGAGCCATGACCTTTTTGTTTGTATATAGCCTACAGACCCTAATAATTATGTAAATTTAATATGTGAAAATGCTGTCCCGCTCAAACAGGACTGGTTTTTATGTGTTGTGACTCTTATGCCACTGTTTATCACTGCTGATCTTTAATTTTGGGTAAATACTAACATAGGTGTGAATTTGAAACATTTTGTGTTTCAAGGTGAACATCAGTAGTCTCTGGAAAGATGTGGCAGGATATCATCTTTCGTGTTATTAACATTCTACAGTTTTGGTTTTTTTTTTTCTAATTTTCACTGACTGAAGAGTCATTTCAGGTGAAACGTGTAATAGCCTGAGTTTGAGGAGGACATTTTTAAATAATAATTTTAAATTAATACACAAGGTACTGCTCATTTGCACAGACTTTTTTAATTCATCAAGATTGCAAATGAAATGCTGATTTCGAATGAGAAGTTTGGTCAGACATACTTGTGTCAAAAGTCTCAGAGGAAAACAAAAATTAATTAATTTCCTACCTCTTAGATATTTAAATATCTTCTGTCATAACTCAACTGATTCTGTGTTATCTCATCTGTCCATAATCATCTACACTTTAAAATGACTGAAGCTGCTTTTCCTGTTTTCATAATGTTTTCTTCTTTTTCTGTGCAAAATATGAGGTTTTCCTGATGTTAAGGAGGAAAACAATGTTGAATCCTAAGAATGATCTCACCGCTATTATTTTTCTCATACACACACACACAAAAGCCTTGAATGATTTCCAGTTCAGAGAATAGTTTAAAAATATGAATGCTAAATAAAATTAAATCCAAACACTGAATTCAAAGCTAAGGAGCAATCAGAATATTTTTAAGACTTAATAAAATTGTGAATATCTTAATAATTTCTTTGACCTTCAAAATCAACATTGTTTGCAAAGCTTTCAGCTGGATACTTGCAGTAAATCAGAGCATAAAGCACTACAGATCTGTCATATGGCATCAGAAAATTGGCATAAGCCTGGAAAAATCTGAAAAACACTATGCCATGCTGATCTTGGGTGCTTGGCTGTTCTAATGTGGATAACTGTCTCTGAAAACAAATAAACAGCCAGATTAATGATCAAAAGATAATTAGCTTCGCAGATATTTGTAAATAGTTTAATTGGAGGACATTGCATTTAACATTCTATAAAAAGTAATAGGTAACCATCAAACTATCATCAAGGAAATGATATACTTGTTTAGTATATTGTCTATGACATGATTATTCTAATGACTGATTTATATCTATATCTACCCTCTTAGTAGTGCTAACAACTGACAAAACCTCTTTTTTTGTTTTCGTTTTGAAGAGATTTATTTTATAGCATGTGAAAATTTGCTGGAATAAGCTCCTGTGAAAAATAATTTGAGTGTTTCACAGATCCAGCGTGAATTTGCCTAGAGGTTGTGGCATTTATCTAAGACCTATCTGGCCCTAGGTTCATGGCATTGTTTTGAGGAATATTTGCTGCTTTTTCTGCATTAAAAAAAAAAAAAAACCAAAAACAAAACAACAAAACAGCCCTGTCCTAATTTTATAGTGAGAGATTGCATAACACAACCAGCAGCTGAGTTTGTCACAGGAGTCAGTGCAAGGGCCACATTTTCAGTCTTTGGTGTGATTCTCAGCAGTGACTTCAACCTTAGCATCCCATGAAGCTCTCACAACCACGAGGTTCCTGGCTGCTTTTTGTTTTGTGAAGGTTCTGTAAAAAAAAAAAAAAGGAAAAAGAGAAGTTAAAATTTTGATTAAATCAATAATGAGAAGAAAAAAGCATAAACAGCTTTAACAAACAGTAACAGAAAACAAACAACAAAAAGATATTGCAGCATTTCTCAAGGGAAAAGAAAATCAATCCAGCTTTTCAAATAATTTCAACTTAGTTTCAGCAGATATGCACTAAAAGCATCTCTAGACACTCTTTAAAAATAGTTGCCATTTTCAATAATGAAAGACTTTTTAAGATAAGGATATCTGACTGAGCATAACAGCAATGTTTATTGCTTTTTTATGGTTATTTTCTTCTTTTGCTTTGTGTTTCTTGGTTTGAGCTGGTTTGTTTGCTTTTAAAAAAATTTGGTTTGTTTGAAACCATGGGACCTGACTGTAAGAAGAGCTCCAGCAGTCTTCTTGTGCATGAAAAGTTCTACCAGGTATGAAGATTCATTTTCAGTTGTCAGGCTCTTTCAAGTACAACAAACCATATTTTGCAGGTCTTGTTGTAGATGTAGCACAGTCTCTGGCCTGTGTGACTTCTATTTTAGCCTGCACTTTACAATTGGTGTCATGGTAAATCCCAGTTTCTCTTGGGTGTCAGGGTTGCTGCTCTTCTCATTGTCTCTGCTGCACAAGTGGTGTTAGTCCCCTTTTTCAGTTCTCATCAATAATCCATCCAAGGTTTACTTGGGAGCTGTGCTTTGTTATGATCCAGCATGAACTAAGCTGGTGCTCCTAGATGAGCAGGTTTAAGTCTCTTTGTGATGAATATTTGATAACAGTCCTCAGAGAAGGTACCGCTGAAAAATTGGTGAACTCAGCTGCATATAGTGAGAACCCTATGAGGATGAGGATTTGGGAATAACTTGGGAATGTGGTTTTAATCTTAATTAACTGTTTACCTAAATATGTTCCTAACCTTAAACCACAAAGTATTACTGATGTATTAAGTAGGGCAAGATGTTAGCATGTGCTGGGATTATTGCACACATCAGAAATTGTTGCTTAGCTTTTTGAGGAATATTTTGCATGTTTTTTGTTTTCTTTTTATCAGAAGGCTTTGGAGTCATAGTACGTTCTTTTTAGTCATTGTTGGAATTCCTTGGTGATTTAGGTAACTGTATAATCTCCATGTTACAGGTGGTTCTGTGAGGAACCATGGAAGAGGATGTAAGTGGCATGTGTAGAGACATTGGGCACCTCTGAAAATGAGAGATAAAATCTAGTTTTTTTTTTTTACATCATTTTTGTAACTTGGAACAGTCAAACTGTTTTTTCTTTCGTATGTTCATTATGAGAACTTTACTGTGCCAAACACAGGCACCTGTCCTGTGCATTTAAAACCAGGGAATTCGCATAAATGTTGGCTTTGATTTTGCAGCCCTAGTAGGAGTTGATGAGCTTTACAGCTTTTCTGCAAGTCACTATTCTAATACTCTGGGAATGGAAAAACAGTCAAAATGACAGGAATCTTGTTCCTTCTCAGTGACTCTGGAATATTTATTGTGTTAGAGAAGCATATCATCCTCAAAGTCTCTAATGGCCCTGTCTATGTGGAGTCGACACAAGTTATACCAATTCTTCAACCACTCTCCTTGACCTTCTCATTATCTTTACTTCTGTCTGGTCTGCAGGAGGAGTGCAGCTAATTAGGGATATCAATGTTACAGGTCACCCAGACATTTGTGGTTTTGGTAGCAGGTTGGTTCAAGATCTCTGAGATGTAAGGCTGTTTTAGACAAGATTAGCACTATTGCTAATCTTACGCCCTAAACATTAAATATTTTATTTCTCGAAAGATTTTATGATTTTTTTTTCTAAATCTCATTATAAAGCAGAAGTTTATTTTTCTGTTAGATCCTGAAGTTAAATGAGAATAAAGAAATAGTAGCTGTCACTAAACAGAGTTCTTTTCAAAGCTCAAAATTATACAGAAAGCCACAGAAAATTGTGAGAGTAGCATATAATGAGCAAAAATCTGAATAAAAAACACCTCTGAAAGCTGTAGAGATTTTTACCTGTTTTTATTATTAAATATCATTAATTTATTATTAATAATTTATTAACTTTTAATTTTTTATTATTATTTTACTTTTTTTTAGATCATGTCATAACGTTTTAATTTTGTCACCTTGCTGAAATGGAATCTATGCATTTTTGTTGTATCTCGACCTGTCTGAACTGTTTCTGCCAGCTGGTAACAACTGAAGAGATTTTTCTCAGCTATTCTGCCAGTTTGCCAGGTTCAGAAACTGGAAGCAGGAAGACAAGAGTTTGTGAGAGCTTATCTTCAGCCTGCTTCTTCCTTGTTCATCTCACCATAATGACATCTCTCAGTCCAAAAATCTCAAGCCTTATCATATTGTGCATTTTATTACCCATGTTACTTGGTTTTGTTTAAGGAGAAGAGATGACTCAGGGAGTTCTAACCGCTCATACAAGATTAAATATTGAGGGGGTTTTGCTTTGGGTCATAGTGGTTTGGTTGAGGTTTTTAAAAGTCTCCGACTGACCTGCTATAAATGTAATGTGCTAAACTGCAGTTGCCTTTACTTAAAATTGCTTTGACTGTGGGATGAATTATAGATGCTGTGTATTCCCTAACACGATATTTGTTTGTGTTTCCTGTGTGGAGAAGCGTGGGCTTGTCAAACCTTCTCCCCAGTATCTCTTACACAGGGTGGCAAGGGCAGACTGGCTCGCTTGGAGCTGGCTGTCAGCTCTGAGCTGCAGTGACAGCTCTGGCAAAAGTCCTTCCCTGTTACAGCAGCTGCCAATGTCATCTGTCATTCTCCAACATGTTGTCAGCACAGCTACTTAATATTTAGGTGGAATATTGGTCTCTACCTACAAACTTCGGGCCTGAGCTATATATAAATATATTTATAAATAGACTTTGCTTATTCATACTTGTCTTGGTTTGTTTTCCTACTGGTCCTCAAGGAGGTAAATCAATAGTGTGTGACACTTGGATGCAGAAATACAACAGCACAGGTTTCTCTTCTTGCTTCCTCTTTTTTTATATTGTGTAATACTTGGAGAGAAGCTGATAGGAGATGTCTGTCATCTAATCCCAAATCTTTTTTTCATTGATTTCCAAATGTAAGGTAGAACAGCTCTGGTAGATTTGGCAGTGCTGGGTTAATGGACTTGATGACCTTAGACATCTTTTTCCAACCAAAATGATTCTGTTATTCTATCTCAAGTTACTGAACAATCTAAGTATTACATTTTGAATTGTACTAAAAAGAAGATTTTTTTTATAAATTGTGCTACTTTTTGTCACAGATTCATAGGACAAAATGAGTTGGGAAGGACCCCTCAAGGTCATCAAAGTCCAACTCCTGGCCCTGGACAGGACACCCCAAGAGTCACACCATGTTCCTGCGACCTTTGTCCAAATGCTTCTTGAGCTCTGTCAGGTTTGGGACTGTGGCCATTGTCCTGGGGAGCTGTTCCAGTGCCCAACCACTCTCTGGGGTGAAGAACATTTTCCTGATACCCTAAAACTCCCCTGACACAGCTTCATACCATTCTCTTGGGTCCTGTCACTTGTCACAGAGTGAAGAGATCAGTGTCTGCCCCTCCTCTTCCTCTCAAGAAGATGTTGAAGATCAAAATGAGGTTCCCCCTCAGTCTCCTCTTCTCCAGACTGAAAAGACCAAGTGACCTCAGCCCCTCCTTTAAAGGCTTTCCTTCTGGTCCCTTCACCATCCTCATTTTTTTCAATTTGGAATGAGTTGTTGAGGGAAAACTTAAAGGAAGTTTTTCCATTTCTTCAAACTTTTTGAACTTGGATCTGCTTCTGGAACAGCTAATAATAATAATTTTCTGTGAGATGGATTTCATATTTGGTAATACAAATGGGAGCATGGCATTCTCACAGTAAGCCATATCCTCATAAGAAAATCTGAACTAAAACGATATTTCAAAAAGCTAAGACAAGCCAGAATTTTTCTATTTAAGGTTGAAATCTGTGCTCCCCAGGCATAACACAGTTCACACTTAGAATACATCACCACAAGGACTATAAATTGATTTCTTGATTTATTTTTTTTTTCCTAGCAGCTTTTCCAAGTTTGTAATATGTGACCTAACAAGCAGTTTTACAGAAGCACGATAAATTTCTTATTAAATAATCTAATCCCCAGCTAGCTATGAGTCAAGGAACATTTGAGTATTTTCTATGCCATCTCAAAATTTATTTTCCCTTTTAATGTACATTTTTTGGGCATTAGGAGAGAGAGTCTAATGCTTAGCCCAACAATTGGGTGTCAATGATTGAGGATTTTTCTTTGTATCCATAGGATGGTCATCTATGTTTACTATGCATCACAAAATTGAAACAGAGGTGCTGAGCTCTGCTTGGATTACAGAATATAGAAACATTTGGGTTGGAAAATGTTCTTTTAAGTTAATAGAGTCCAACAGTTAACTCAGCACTGCTAAGCCCACCACTAAACTGTGTCCCTAAGAACTGCATTTGGACAACTTTCAGATAACTCCAGGCTTGGTGACTACGCCACATCCCTGGGCAGCCTGTTCTATCACTTGGTAACCCTTTTGGTGAAGAAATTTTTTGTAACATCCAAGCTAAACCTTCCCTGGCACAACCTGAGGCCATTTCCTCTTGTCCTGCTGCTTGTGACCTGAGGGGGAAGAGACTGACCTTCAACTCATCACAACTTTTTTCAGGTAAGGTCCTCCCTGATCCTCCTTTTCTCCAGGCTAAACACTCCCAGTTTCCACAGCCAATCCTCATGAGTCTTGTGCTCTAGACCCTTCACCAGCTCTGTTTCCCTTTTCTGGACACACTCCCTGTTCTTTCATGTCTATAGCTATTTTTATTTTTTTTTTGCCAGATGGTTGATTTATGTAATTGAGGGTATCTGTAATTTGACATGTGATTTTGCAGCTGGGGACTGTGACTTTTAACAGCTCTCTTTTCCATCACAAGGACACATCAGCACTTCTTCAGGTCCCCATGTGTCTTGTAGAAGGTCAGTGGATGTCTGTACACACCAAGAGCAGCTCTGCAGAGACACTGCACTGAAAGTGTCTGAAAGGAGCAGGTAGCAAACCTGATTGGGTTGATTTTTCTGAAGAAAGTATTAGATATGATAAGTTTGGTGATAATATTAATTAGTTGTACTATGAGGTTTAATACATTAGTAGGTCTTACTCTTTAATGTAAGTGTAAATCTTGATTTTGGCTGGGAAATTTATATTAGCTCAAGTGATAGGGGGATTATAATTGTGCAGCTACAAATGAAATAGCTGAGCAGAAAGTTCGAGACACAAACCCTTATAAAATTCATCTTGTAACATCAGTAAGAGAATACAGTCCTTTCTCTGCTTGGAAGACAAAAGATATCATCAACAGTTTGAACTCCAGATCTATGGCATTGCTTGGAAATAAAACATAATATAATCAGAACACTTTCTCTCAGATGGTTAGTCTTGTAGGAGAGCACTGCCTGCTACTTTTTTGTAGGTAGATGGGGTTAGAAATGATTGTGAAATATAATCTGTGAAAAGGTTTATTAGAATGTGTTAAAAAGCTATGTGACAAGAACTTCCTCCTCTCACTGAGAATGTGAGCTTTATGATGTCTTCTCTTTTAGCTCATAAACATGTTTTTTTAGAAGCCACAATCAATATGAAACCCAACATGCAGAATTTTCTTCCTAGCCAAAAATGTTTATTTGAAATAAAAATTTATCCTAAGATGCTTTTTCTTGTGTTTTCGAAAGTATGATAGCCTTGCAAGTGCTGTTCTATTTAGTTTTATTGTTAGTCCAGCAGCACAGGAAGGATTAGTTACTGAATAAAGACTGTTTGCAATTTTTCCTGGGAAACACCTCACCTTTTGCTTTGGAACCATGTTTTTCCCAGGAGCCCTGAACTCAGCCTATCACAGAAGATTCATTCTTCTGAAGATAATTTGATTAAATTGTATTTGTCTCTATGGTCTGGGTGCCATCCCAAGGCCTTTCTTCTAATCCCTTATATCTGACTCTCAGGGCACCACAGTGCTGTTCCCTGCAGCACCCCATGGTGTGGCACCTGCTGTGTGTCTGGCACATCTGCCTTTCTCAGTAATTACATGTGAATATAACAGTGTAAACACCCCAATTTCTAGATGACTGATCTCTACTGCACCTTGTTGCTGTGTTAGTTTTGACCCTCTTTTTAAACCCACAGCCAGATCAACTTGCTTAACACAGCACTGCTGAAATGTAGTCAATAGCACTTAACTTTTATTTCCCAGAGTTTTTGGTTTCTTTTGCAGAGTGATGACCAAGTTTATCTTTAAAATAATGCCATGAAGCATTGTCCATTGTGTCTCAAATTTAAGCAAGGTTTTATGTGGTTTGCCTAATTAAAAGGGCTGTTGGTGTAGTGCAGATGGTCACAGCCCCACTGATAAGGAAGGGTGCTGTCATGATTTGCTCTGAGGATTAAACTCATGTATTTGTATTCTATGCAAAGGAATAGCCTGCAATTAATGCTTTGACATTTTATTTCCATCTTTTTTAACTGATGACTGTTCAACAATATTAAAAAGAAACTGAGTTCTCAAGTTGAGGTCACTATTCAAAGTTCATTGAAATCAGCAGATAATTCTCAGAGTTTTTAATTTATTTGGAAAAACATTAAAATAAGTTTTAAGTTACTATGGCTTAAATACATATTCTAAATATTTTCCCGGGTGGGTGTTGAGCTGAGAGTTTGGACTTCAGTCTGTTGCAAATAAAAAATAATCATGTTCATATATGTTGAAAATAAAATTGATATTTTTGTGGTTTAATAATATAAGTTAGTGTCTCAGGTAAAGACTCTTAAAATGTGATTTATTTTAATAGCATAACTTAACATGATTTGATCTCTGTAGGAGGAAGGCAGTTCATTACTGAGGTCTCTATTTCTCAGCTGGCTCCACCACTTTGCAGCACAGCACTGTTTATTTTTTTTTACTAGGTCATTGGTTTCCACAGTAGGTCATACTTTCTGCTAAACAGCTTGGCCTCCTATGGAGACAGAATCTGCGACCTTCCAAGGCTTCCTTGCTTGGGAGGTGTCATTTCTGCTTTAAAGAATAACTGTTTAATCAGAAGAAAATTTTCACTGGTGAAGTGTTAGGATGTACAGATTATTTCAAGGAAATTTCTAACCTCAGCACTTCACAGCAAAGTACAGCAAAATGTTGTTGAAAAAGGGGTTTTCACATAGAATGCTGACAAATAAAACTGATCCTTTCTGTAACTTCAATGCCATTTTTAAGTGCTTGAGGTTAATTGAATCTTTGCATTTTTGTGGAACAGAAATGGAGTGAAGGAGATTTCTTTTCCCTTCTTCAAGCTTCATTATCTCTTCATAAACATTTTCAATATGCACTTTCAAATTTTACGCAATATTTTTTTTAATGAACAGAAGAACTGTTAAAACTCTTTTTCTTTCTTTCTCACCTCCACAGTGTTTGTTGGGCTTTGTTTTGTTATGTTTTGGCTTTGTGTGTGTGCACATGTTTTGTTTGTTTTAATAGAAAATAGCTTTTAATTAATCAAAACAATGGGGAAAAGAGAATAAAATGAGATCCCTGATTAATTTCCTAAATTTTGTCTGCAGTGTTATTTGTCTTTTCATTTCTACTTTCATATAATCCTTTCTAAAATACCCTTTAATTAGAAAGGGTGGAGTTTCATTTCTTTGCTAACATTGCATGCAGAAGTGATATGTGTGCTATTGCAGATTTATGAGGAGGATACTCTTGTATTTCCAAGATATTATATATGGAATGTAATGAATCCTCTGTTTTCATATGTTCTGTTTATCAGCCAATACAAATAATTTGGAAGAGTTTTTTAACTTCTCTCCTGGAAACTGACTGTATGAAATTGTGAAATTAATCTGCTCTTCTAATCTCCTTTGATGTCCTGGTTGCTTTTTATTTGCTGCATTATATTACAAGCACATCTTTCTCAGGTATTAGTGACTTTACAGCTAAGTGCTTGAAGAAGCAAGTACTTCTTACAAACCCTCTTGGAGAACCTTCTGCATCAGGACTCTGAAGATGACAAACTCTACAAAACCAAATCAAATTCCAGAGAACAAAATGACCGCCCACAAAATACTTTCTGATTTTTACTGGTTTATCCTGTCATGTGGCATTTGTCCATGTTGAAGAAATTCAAAAATAGTTAAATTAGGTAGTTTTTTCTGCAGTGTATGCATGTTTGTCAAGGTGGAACACCATAGGGAATCAGAGCATTTTTATGCACCTACAATGTTTTTTTTTTTTCTTCAAAGAACAAAGAGTGTATCAATAAGGTTCCTAGAAAATTTACTTTAGCAATTTTCACTACTGTTTTCACCAGAAATATTTCAGGGTGCAATCAGAAAATTTATTGATGTAGGGCTCAAGAGTACACTCCCTCTTTCATAGCTAGACCCATCTAGCTCCCTGGAACACGTGTTCAACTGCACACCTTCTCTGGGAATTTAACCTGGCATCAATATATTTAGAGAAATGGATTTTCCAGATGGGAATTTCATTTAAGCAGAGCCCCTTCCACTCAGCCTAGTACACTGAAATGCTCCATCCTTTTGTGTTATTTTTCATAGCTGGGACTCTAGTGAAAGATTTAACCCATGTTGCATTCCCATATTTCTTGAGGAGGGTTCAAACCCACCTCATCCTTCAGGAAAACATTAAGGGGTTTAAGAGTGAGATTAAGTTTTTGCTTATGAAAATTTTCCTTTCCTTTCCATCTGAAGGTGGACATTTTAACATGTCCACTGCCTTGTGTTCTGTGAGTAGGTACCTTTGGATATATGTTTTCTCTTTCGTTGCACCTTCTCTTTGCATGTTTATGCATGAGCAAATTATTTTTCAGCCATATCAATTCTATAGTTAAAATTTGATCCATTTGAAAACTACCACAGGTTTTGATTCTTTTTGTGGATTCTCTCTCCCTTTTGCAGCTTTTCCAGAGAAGCAATTTTTGTGGCATGTAAGCGCAGGACTAGATGAGTCCATTGCAAAACCATATTGAGAATTTTGCCCATTTCTGCTGGAAAACCAAATATGGCTTCTCTGAGATATATTAAAGAAAAAAGTTTTTCTACGGTTTTATACTAGGTGTTATTGCATTTTATAACAATAACGTATGCCAAGGTAATCCTAAAAAAAAATAAAGTGGAAAACTGAGAATACAGTAATAATCTTAATAAAGATATGAGAAAATATTTGAAAGATGTTTGTAGAGAATTAACTGACATTTAGGAAATTAGGTAGAAAAAAATAGTCCTATTAAATATTTAAAAGTTATTTGAAGAAATACCCAATATAAAGCAATTATAAACTAAGGTGATTTAATTTCTGGAAATTGCTGCTCAGCCACTTAGGGAAAAGAGTGAACATGCTGCTAGACTGCCTGCTTAACAAGTGCAGAATCTTCAGTAGCTATTTAAGTTATTTAGGTTCAGTGTTGCACTGTACAGGAATCCAGTAATATCCATACTTAAATGCATGCTTTTATGGAAGTGATAGCCATGAGATGAGCATTATAAATATTTACCACCATAAGTAGTTATTAGTGCTGCCATATGCTTGGGTTTCCCCACACATGCTCTCCTTTTATCTGCCCAGAAAGTTTCTAAGCAGAAGAAGAAGATGCCCACCTTGGCCACCTGCTTGGCAGTCTGGATGGAAAAGTGATGTTGAATGAGCTGCTGGGAATCCCAGGATCAGAATTAAAAACAGTGAGTCTAAAATCAGGATTCCTATGTGTCCACATCCACAAAGGGCCTGCACAGCAGGTTTGAGGTACCTCTTGCATGTCCTTAGAAGCATCTTGCTTACTGTGCATGTCCAGGGGACATTGTCTGCTCATGAATAGTCATAGCAGATGATTTTGTCATTTCTCTACAGAAAATACTTGGTAGAAATTTGAGTGTCTTATCAGGTCTTAATGTCCACTCTACCTATCAAGTTATAACTTAGAGAAGTTCTTTGGTAGGCCAAATCTCAGGTCATATATCTTTAAATGAGATTTCTTATTTTATTTAAATAATCTGGCTAAAGACTTGTTAAAATCTGGTTAACTCTGTGCTCTCTATCCAAAAATGGGGTCTTGTCCTGAAATGGTATCTGTACAAGCTGCAATTTCTTGGCTAGTACAGATATTCTTTACATAGAAAGACCACCGATAAAAAGTGTCATGTCTTTCTGCTAGCATGGTAGCATGATATGGTATTATACAAAAAAGGTCCATTGGGTTATTAAATTTTTTTTAATGTCTTTAGGGATTATATGATAATGGAAATTGTATCGATGAGTGTTAACAGTTTTTTATTCACAAAGGCTTGAGTATGACTTCTCTGAATCTTTCATCAGGATTTGACAGGCTGAGATATGAATGATAAATTCTGTCCTGTCATCACTATTTCAAGGCTTATAGACCATCTTGCAAACCCAACTCAGATAAGTAATTTTATTACAATTTTTAATAAAATGAATTTGACTAGAACAACACTTGAAAATATTTAGGAATTATCAAAAATCAAATAGTTTTTAAAAAAAGTCATAAAATGTATCAATGTACAAGGTACTGGCTCCCTGTCTTGAGTTATAATAACTAGGGAGGTATTGTATGTGCATTATAGTAAGCAATATTTACTTGCTAAAATAGACTCTTTAGAAAATGTATTTTTAAATATGGTTAAAATGAACATATTTGAAAATTATTATGTGTCACATTATGGTGATTTATAAGAGCAAAGGATATTGAATGTTCTCATTAAGAATCACAGAAAACATAATGAACAAAACCATTCATAATTACTTTCATTAGCTGGATGCATTTTTTGTACATTTCTACTGTGTGCTTTTGAATAATTTGAAAATAGGTCTGATTTTATTAGAAATCTTGGGGGTTTGCCTCAAAATAATTTTCTCCAAATTGCAAGGAATATGTACTTTTTGAGGTGTTTTATCTCTAGTATTAGTGAGAATATTCATGAGGATCTGGTTATCTGTCTTTTTTTTTTTTTTTGTCTTGTGTTTATATTTCATGTTAATAGCACAATCTTTGTGATGTAATCTAGTTGTTGCTGCACAAATGAGAGGCACTCTTTATTAAATTTTAACCCTATTTTGCCCAGTCCTAACTGTATGTCCTTAAGCAAGGCACTTATCTCAGTTTTGCAGACAAGAAAGGTTTTTGCCTGTCTATCCAACAGGGATGTTAAGAGTATTAATTTGTTAAAAGCATGAAAATTCAAGCAAAAATGAAACATTGCTATTAATTGAACTCCAGTTTGAGTACAGGATCCTAAAGAAAACAAAGTTTTGAAAACTCAAGGCATTTGCTATGTAGCATTGCAGATGTAATCACAAAAACCTCTTGTGGTTGCTTTTAAGAGGTTTAAGACTTCAACCCTTGGAATTTGTTGCCACCTTTGGACTTGGTTGCTTTGGCTTATTCTACTTCAATCCATGAACAATTTGGTGGTTTTAAGCTTCTTTGGAAAGCCTTTTAAGCTATTTTACTGTATCCCCACGCTCCAAATGATGAATATTCATATATTCACTTGGTGATTTGTTCCTTCATTCAATTATTTAATTTCAGTCAAAGAGTTGGTACCCTGGAGTAGGCAGAGGACAACTTCTTGAGGTGTTGCAATGGTAGTGTAGCAGTCAGTCTGACTGCTTTCTGCAGTAATTTGTTTTGTTTAAAGGAGTTCATCCAAGGTTTGACAGGGGAAGGTTAAAGGTGACCCCCTACAATGGTGTCAGCAGTGGTGCCTCTTCTTGCCACAGCTATTTGAGGCTGTGGGCTCTGGCCATCTGAAGGGAATTATTCCTGTCTCAAAGAGCACCTTTTTCTTTCTCTTCCCACTTTACTGTGGGTGACTAGCAGAAAGAGTTTCTAATTAAAAACTCTTCTTTCATTTAGTATGAAGCTTTTGTTGTGGCAAACCTTAATCCTTTTGTTTATATGAACTCAGGTTTGTGGTTCGGGTTTTCTTTACCACCCTTCCCAAGTGTGCCATACTAATTGTTTTCTCAGGTTTTTCTTGTGCCTAGGAAATTATCTGTGATTCTACTCTGCCTTCCACTACTCTGTTTTTATTCCCCTGCCAGTTCCAGTCAGCCAGGCTGGAGTCAGGCACACACACATCTGTTTTAAACCACTCTCAGGTTGGACTGGCACAGCTCTGTTGACCAGAGCTCTTAAGGGGGGTGACCCAAAATAACCTACAGGGTTGCAATGGGTTGAGGCTGAGAACAGCAGTTCAAAATGATGTAAACAAAGTTTATTGAGTGTGGGAACTTCCTCTGTGGGCAGGTATACTCCTCTGTGATACTGATGGAAAGCCAAGATAAATAAATGGGTTTATGCATTTTTGTAGAAAACAAACAAACAAGAGAGGTTTATTGCGTTAGGATTATTGTAATATTGACAGACTTGAAAACCAGATTGAGCTGCTAGATTAATTTTTGGCAAGGAAAAAGAGAAGCCACAAAGACCCCAAAATAATGTATATTTCATTCTTTTGTTTTACCCTTAATGTGTCTATAAAACAGTCACGTGCTTGAGCTGCAGTGATTAATTACCTCTGGTCTATCAAAACCCAAAGAAAGAACAAATCTTCATTCTTGGTTAGGGTTGATTAGACTCAAGTGACCTTGCATTGAGCTGTGATTTTCTTACTACACGAAATTCAGGATATTAAAGAACTTAATATTTCTGTGGGAGAGTGAAAGAAAACAGAAGTAATTTTTAATATTTTGATTAGAAAATATTGCTCATGCACAAAACAAGATCTCAGTATCATTTTGACAGTCCCAAAAGATTTTTAGTGGTAAACTAATATGGCTTTAAAGATTCAAGGAGAGGTGGCTTTGATGTACCACTCGAGTGTCTCCCCTTATCCTTTTGAGATCATTTGTGCAAAGAAGTGAACATTTTTGACTTATGTACATGCAAGCCACTGTTCCTGTGGGTTTTCAGGCTGAAAAATATGTCTTTGGCTGGCCTGTGGTCACTTTTTATGTGACTGATCTCAAAAACTATGCAAGTCAATGGACAAGAAGATGGTGCCAATGCAATATTTAAAAGCACGTGTAATACATAGGTAGAGGTTTAACATAATTTTGAATATTCAATCAACAATTATCCTATGAGTGAATTTGAGAAGAGCCAAGAACAATGATTATTTAATTTGGGTGAAGTGAATTTAGGCAGATTATCAGTTAAATTTCCAGAGGGATTTTGGAACAGTATTTTTATTTGTGCATTGTTCAGAAAAAAACTCACAGCATAATATGCTAAGAAGTAATAGATATCCTCTCCATGGCTGAATGCAACAAAGTGTAATTAAATAATGAATGTTCTGAAAAAAAAGATCAAAAGTGCAAAACTGAGGTTGAAACTCAGAGATTGTTTTCTTTTACTGTTCCCTTTAAAAATTTGGGAAACCGGTTTTAAATTAACTTCTCTGTTATTTCTTCTACGAACCTCCAGAGTGTTTCCTCCTTCCACTGAATTGGGGCAGTTTCAATAGGAGTGATATCACCCCTCTGGGCCTGCTACTGTTCCTCATTTTCTGTGTTTATGTGACTGCCCAATCTATACCAAGGAGACTGATGGAGTCCTGCTGGTCCTAAGTGCTGCTAGTTAAGGGAGGAATGATCTCCAACCCCTTTCAGCAAAGAGGTGATTAATCCCTCTAAGTGTGGTTCATATTTCTCTCTTGCTAGGGATTTTTTGAGTGGGGCTTGCTGTCCACAACTGTTTCTCGTTTCAGCCTTGCATTCTCTTCATGTCAGGAAAGACTAAGGACTTGTTTTTCCCCTGATGGGGATGGAGTAAGTTTTATATTTCCCAAAATGAATGGCTGTGGGTAACCATAAGGTGCATGAAAACCTTTGTCTCAGTGTTTGTATGTGCTGAAATCAGGCTGAGAGGTTCAGGCAAAGATGGAGCAGTGAAAGTGAGCCTCCTTCTCTGCCCATTGGTGTGAGGGAACCAAACTGTCCCACATTTTGTTGTCACCACTCCCACCTTGAAAACCAGGTGGGACTGGACTAGAATTTCCCAAGTATAGGATGCAGCTTTCCATCAGATGTGTTGCCTTTAGAATATCTTCTTATCTTCTCCAAATTCAGTCAGTGACAGCAATTTTAACTTTTTTTAAAATAGTCTGTAGTGAGTGTGTCCTAATGATACTTAGCATGTACAGAGGTGCCTGTATCCAGGGCAGGAATTGTATTATTAAATGAATATATTCATCTGTGAACTCTAAAACTCCAGATTCTTGCATCGAAGCGCAGGGTAAATCCTGTTGGTCTGAAGTATTTTCTTACTCAATTTTAATATTCAGTTTTAATCTATTACTGCTCCAAATTTATTATAATTAATTCTGTTTTTTCATTAACCAGCCATGATGCTATTTTCTGAAGATAACAATCTGTTAGTAATGCATTATTTAAATGTGAATAACAATAAAATAATGGAGTTTTACTGTACCTTTATTATTTATTTGCATATTAATTGTTATTTTTGTTTTCAATAGCTTGTGATTTAAAAAGTACTCTGGGAATGTAATTTCAAAATAGTTATCATAATGTACTGAACATTTGCTACTGATTAAATAATTTTGACTATTGCAAGGAAGAAAACACAATTAATTTTTATTATTTAATAACTAGTGAACAACTATTGTTTAATAAAATATTTACAAACTTAAATGTTTAAAATGCCTCTAGTAAAATATGTCAATTTTTTTACTTAATATTGTTACAATGTGTCATTCTTCCTATGTCTACAACTATGTTAGGATAGAATAAGTTAATCACTGCTTTCAGGTTCTCTCAAAATATTTATATGTAAATTACCTTTTTTTTTTAAATGAGAAAGGTTAGTAGATGTCTAAACAAATATAGAAACACACCTCAGTAAAAATTCCAATTTTACAGCTGTTTAATAGCATTGCCTCCTTTCCTATTTCTAAGAATCTGCTAGACTAAAAAGTTGTTTTCTTTCTATTATTGCACAGATGTTTTCCAAGTGGCTTCTTAGCATGCATTTTTCCATATATATATATATAAAGGGTACACACACCTTTCATTTGCTAATTTTTTTGTGTGTTAACAGATTGCTGATGCCTCTTTGATGAAAAGACAGTGAGCTCCTCAAGAAACAAAGCAGGTTCTCAAGTGAGGCTTTTCTATTTGTTCTTCCTGATCCTTTTTTTTTCCCCACTCAAGGGATGATGGTTATCAGTGTAAGTTATGGACTGGATCTGACCCTCTCTGGTGTCTTCCATTTTCTGTGGCACAAGCAGAGTGAACAATGCCAGGGTAACAAACAGCTCGACTCTTGAGCATGCATTTTGGGTAACGGGTTTTTGAGAACAGCAGAAAGCAGTAAATCTAAACTGGAATCACATTAGACACCTAGTTAAAAGCTGTGGAAAAATGCTTTCCCCTCGCTGTCAGATCACCCTGCTCTCCCCATGGTGTCTGTGAATTACCTCTCTTTGTCCAGTCCCTCACCTCTTAAGGTTTTTCACTGGTGTCATGCCTGCCAGATAATGGACTCAGGTGAAGTGTTTGTATTTCTGTGAGGATCAGTGGGAGATTCAAACTGGGAATCTAAAATATTGTGCCTCTCTTCTCCCAGTATATTAATAAAATGGCCGTATGGAGATAACACCTACAAACTTGTTTCATACACATAAATGCATATTTTTCCATATGTCAAGGTGAGTAATACCTCCTCTGATACACTGGGAATCACTGGAGAAGAGGCTGAGCTTTGCAGTATAAATCTAAAGCATGTAGCTCATATCCAGCCTGCTTGGACTGCGGCAAAATAAATGCACAACTGTCTGCACCAGTCCATGGAGACAGAAGTGTAAGTTCTTGGAGTTGTACAATGGAACTTGCTTGCCAGATTATTTTTTAGTAAGTGCCTGCACCATTACAAACTTCATCTTACTGAATATAAATTTTAGATGGATTAATGTGTTTCTTTGTATATTGTACATATATTCCTCTTTCTGCGCATAAAGAATGGAAGTTTAAGGTTTGAGATGCTATGCCTTCATCAGAAATCAATATACATATGAAGTTCAGATGTTTATTTTAATACACCTTACATCTATATTTAAAAATGGAATTAGATGGAGCCATTTCTTGCCTACCTTGGTCTTTGTAAACTAGACAGGACTGTATTAGACTGATAAAGTTTTGCAAAGCATATTATAATAGCGATATTTATATTTTCCTTGCATCCATATCTAAAAAGGAAATGAATCAATGAACTATTTTTAAGCACTTTTTCATGTTTTCTCTAGTGGTTAAGCTCTATGATGAAAATTATTTTCTCAATCACTGCTACTGCAGCTTCATGTATTTCACTAGCACTTGCTCTGCACCTTTGATAAAACTGCAGAATATATCACAAGTACAAAATAATTTCTCCCAGTATAAGGTAGAACATTTTTAAACTGTAAATTCAGTAGTAATTTCATGGTAGATGTGAAATTTTCTTTACTCTGTCACTCTCTTGTCACCCCCTCCACTGAATATCTTCAGTTTTTAACTCTTTAAAGGTCTGATTTTTTGTTTTCTCAGGCTTTTAAAATGGAATAGCGTTAATAAGCTATTAAAACTATGAACATTAATAGCAATAAGAATTTGAACTTGCATTCATAGCAACAAGAGTTGGAAGACAAATTCATAAATGCCTTCTGAAGTTAGGAAATATGTGAGAAATTCCCTAGTGGACACATCTAATATGTTTGAAAGAATTTAATCACTTTAAATCAGACATATACATAGTAAAGAATATGGCACATTCTTGCAAATATGTACTGCCATGCAGAATTTCATAGTGAATACATTGGCCATAATAATGGATGGCTGTGCTCTCTTATTAGATTCATTACAACTTATAAAGCTGAATATGACCTAACAGTCCCTAGATTCTATTATGGTAGGGTTACCAGGCAACTGCTGGGAAATCTGTTACTTTATAAGTATTAAAATAGCAATTTGTGAAGGTCCTGAATAATTTTAGATATTTCCAGATTGGTTTTAGATTTTCAGATCTATTTTACTCATAAAATAGTATTGCATATATATGTGCATTTGTTGGGTCTAATTTTGCAACATCTGTGAATTTCCACCCATGAGTTAGACCATTCACTTCAAGAACCTGTTCAAAAGTATTGGATGAATAAGGGATAAATATTGGGAAACTTGATCCATGTCTTTTTAGATACCCTCCTCTGCAAATCAGCTTAGTCATGTGATTTCCCTGAGTTTGTTAGAATTTTGATTTAGTTGCTAAATCTTACACAGTGAGAATCTTCATATCACTTCTGGATGATAGCATTGTTTCTTTCTTGAAGGCAGTTAAAGAGCCTTTTTTTCACTTTTTCTCTTGAACCACTGTAAAGTAATCAATACCTTGTTTTATGAAAAAAAAAAAAAATCCTCTCCTGAGCCTCAAATAAGTAAAGAATCAGTTACCTGTAGTTGCCCAATTCTATCTTCTGCTAGTTGAAAATGTAGACCATGTTACTTTTCATATTCAGAAATAATTATTTGAAGTATTTATCCATATCTATCATTGGTCAAGCTGAGATCAAGTTCTGTGCTATTTTTGTACCATCACTGACAAGTCTCTAACTCTTAGAGGTAAATATTATTGGAGTTGGAATTCTGGCCTCTCATTCCAACTTTGAAATCTGCATCCATGTCATCCCAGTCAAAGCTGTTGGGTATTGGTAGACAAATCTCTATTCCAGTTACCTTCTTTTTGCCCAGTAGCCTCTTACATATATGCCAGAGCTTATTCTGCTCTGGAGAGAGGCAAGAAAAGAGGGCTAACAGAGCCATTCTGTTTTCCAGCAGACAGCAGAAACAGGCAAATCGGGCCAAGATTATAATGTTAACAGCTCTTCATCATCAGGTATGTCTGTTTCTCCTTTAACTGCTTAAAGTCAGCTAGGTTCTTGTTCTTAATTCTCTGATAACTGAAGGATGAGAAGAGCTGGAAAGATAGAAGGGCTTAACAGTAAGCCAAGAAAAAGAAAAGGTGAGAAACTTGTTTTGTTTTTCAGAAAATGATGACTGTCCAGGCTCCAAAATATTTGAAATTTATTTTAACATTACTGATTGATATTAAATTAAAAAGTTTCATGAGGCATACCCAGTTAATTCCTCTGATTTCCTGGAAGAGGGGATGCAATACATTTTGTACAATCTGGTTCAGCAGATTGGCTCATATCAGTGCAAAAGCTGTGCTCAGATCACCAATTGTTCATGATCAATGTGCTGAGATGATAGCAAAGATTAGAGTTTGATGAGTTTATTGGCTAGGAAATATGTTACCTGAGTATCAGAAAGGCATGTGAGTGTACTGGCTCAGTACTTTTATCTCACAGGAAGCAGAGTCCAGCTTTCTCTGAAGTGACTACATGGATTATTTTATTGTCTTGCTGTAGGACCAATGATGAGGATACTGAAAAGTCATTAGTAGTGAAATCTGTTTTCTCAGCATTATAGGAAGCTATAGAGATTTCAGATGATTGGTTCAGTGCCAAGACATGCCTCTCAGTTTTGTTGTTGACTTTGGGACTTAGTAGAGAAGCAAATATTTATTCTTTCAAGAATCCATTCCTTCTCTTGCATTCAAATATAACCATGAGTAGCCAAAGAAAAAACTGTCATTTACTCTAGTTGACTGGAAATTTGGTTTCTCTTTCCTGTTCTTCCCCCACAACATTTCTTCCCCTCATAAGCTTAATTCAGAAAAAAAGCAAACAAAAAAGAAAAAAAATGCAAAAAAGAAAAAAACTAAATCCACCAAAACCCAAAACCAAACACCTTTCTGAAAATGAAGAGATTTAATCGAAAGATAACAGAGCTCTTCTACAAAGTCCTAAGTGCCCCTCAGCTCCCACTGGCATCATGTCTGCAACATTCTCTAAGTATCTTAGTATATTCTCTGTAAATATCTCTGCTCAGAGGGGAAACCAAAGACATTCTTAATGATCTTTTATCCTCTCTGTTGAGTCCTGTTTGTAAGAACTGAGGTGCCCAGTGGGTTCCACTACCAGCTGAAGCTCACATTAACAGGGAAGAGAAAATATGTAGGTAACCAGGCAAACTCAAAGATTCAGAAGTCTGTAAAATTCTCCAGGATTGGTTACAGGGTAAATAGAAGCAGAATTCAGGTGAGCACGAGGTAGAAGAACTCTTCTCAAGTGTTATCCCACTTTTACACCTGCAAAAATCACATGCAAAAATTTTTTGGTGTGGCTTCAGTTCTGAAACTGAAGTTCTCCTTGCTGTTGTTTCAAAACTTTTCTAATTATTTTAGACACACATTTCACAATTCAATTATAACTTGCTCTGCTTCTCTTGCATTGATGTAAAGAGAATCACAGCATTGTCTGAGCTGGAAGGGACCCAGAAGGATCATCAAGTCCAACTCTTAAATGAATGGTCCATACAATGATCAAACCCACAACCCTGGCATTATTAGTACCATGCTCTGACCAACTGAGCTCAGGGTCATGTTATAAAAATATATGTGGGAAATAGATTGTTAGAGATACCTGTTGCTTTTATGTGAAAATAGGGTTTCCCTTTACAGGAGCTGTCTAGTTAATGCCTTCCATTTCAAGGTGTGTCAAAATTTGCTTGATAGGCCTGTTCCATCATAAAATAATAATAAAGAAATGAATGAAAATTATTATTATTATTATTATTATTATTATTATTGTTATTATTGTTATTATTGTTATTATTGTTATTATTATTATTATGTATAATTATTTTATAATAATAATAATAGCAGCAGAATCTTTCAAAAGCAAAATCCCTTCTTCATGTGAAATGGCACTCAGAGGCAGAGAGCTGAAGTCCCCCAGCATGGTGGTGTGGCAGAGCTCCTTAGCAGTGTCTCATGCAGCTGAGAGCTTGTTCCCTCAGCTGTCAGTCACAGGCTGAGCTGCAGTGTGTTATTACTTGGTGGCTGGGGTAACAAGTTGGAAAATGCTGCCTTTGCTGCTTCGCAGGCCTGGCTCATGTATTTGCACTGTCAGACTGCCACAGCCACTGCCTCTGCTTGTTTTACCTCTCTGTTTACCTTCTTCCCTGCAGGACCTGTAAATTTGATATGAAACTAGAAAGAAACAGAGCCCAAACTATGCTGGAGAGAAATCATGTCGAGTTGCTTTATTTTAACTTAAATCCTTGTGGGGGTGGGAGAAGAATGAGGAAGTTGCTGAAACAGTTCATGCTGTTCCATTTTCACATAGATTCCTGGCAGCCTCTTCTCCAGGCCTGGAGGTTCAAAAGGGTAACAGAAAAATCTGGAGAAATGCCAAGAAGACAGAGCAAGGGAAATCCTCACCACAGTGTAACAAAGAAAATAAAAATGTTTCTATAATTTCCATATAATATAGTTTCTATGTAGGACTGAGAGGCTACTTATGTGATCAGAACAGAGAAAGACCCTTTTCCATTCATGAAGATGCAACAGTATAGGTAAGCTGTATTCTTTAATTTATTTCATTTAAATAAAATATATTTGGAAGTAAAATAGTCATCTAATAATAATAAATAGTCAGATATCTATTTGAAATACATAATTCAGTTTTAATTAGTATATCTCTCGAGGTCTCCTGGCAGCAAGAGTGAAAAGGATGTAAACTTCACATTAATGAGAATCTAAGGGCTCACCAAAACACTGTTATTTATTTCCCATGAACTGAGAAATGTTTTTTAAAGAAAGATAATCTCTTTCACACAAATCTGTCCATTCTCAAACAAAGTTAATTTACAACATGCAAATTAATGTTTCTGTTTTTATCATAGGAACACCACAGTATGGTAGTCCAGACAGCACAAAAGAAGGACTTAGTATTACAACTAAACTTTATTTTTTAATATCTAAGAGTTGGGTTCAGGCTGATTCCCTATATGATCTTCCATCTCTCTGTTGTGCCATAAGGGTGTTATATTCCTGCAAATGTGGCTACATGGGCAGCAAAAAAAAGATGCTTAAGATCCTCATAGAATATAGAGCTCTGAGATGTTTTACTGCATATTAAATGTTATTTCCAATAAACAGGAACAAAAGTCCCAATTTTAATAGTGTTTGCATATTCAGTGAGAATCTCTACATAATAAAGCCAAAGCGTAGATCTCCATGGATTTGGTGTGCTTTAATTAGGCATTTCCTGAGCATCAGATAATATTTCAGTACTGTAAACCCAAGGAGGCTAGAGTGTGAAAAGAGGCAACAAACTTGAGAATGATTTTACTGGGAGGGGGGGGATACCCTTGTAGAAGTCAGACCAACTCAATGTTCTGAAGCAACTTGAAAATTAAATCCCTGCATTAGAAGAATCATTTTGTTATGCACACGTGCATGGTACTGTGCTGAATGAGAAATAGATGTCCTTTGCATACTTTTTATATGCTTTGACCTGTTACTTTCAGCTTTTTTTTCCCTTTATTTAAAAATTATTTTAAGGTTGTTATTGCTGGGTGTGGCTTTTTTCTTTTTTGTGTCTGTGTTGGTTTTGGGGTTTTTTTTGTTTCGTTTGTTTTGTTTGTTTGGTTTTAGTTTTCTTTGTTCTATCTCTTTAATTACAGCAAATCTTGATGTACAGGCAGTAGCCAGGAGATTACTGCATCCTGTATAGTACCACTTGAAATGAATTAGACCTCAACTCTCAATTAACTCTGCTTAAATTGGCCAATTCATGTTCTCTGTAAAGGAACCAAAATGTTTTGTGTATGTTTCATGTAGGTCATTGTTTTCTTCTGCTTTGGCTGCAGAATCAGCTACTGCAGACTCTCTCTGATCTCAAACTTCATTCAGTCCTTAGCATAATTTAGCAATTTGCTGTCTAAGAGACTGTAACTAGAATACTCCTCTTCCTACAAAGAGTTTTAAAGTACTTCACTGATCATTTTCTGCTCCTCATGCTAATCTCTGAGTTCCACTGAATTACTGCTGTTTGTACAGGGAAAAAAAAATGAAAAGGAAAATGATGTTCCCACTGCACTATATACAAACAGAAATTGAAAAAGGAAACAATGGGTAGAAAAACTAGCATCAACACAAGGAAAGGCTGACTAGTAGAGGGTGTAGTGAAAAAAAGAAATCAAAAAAGAAAACATCATACATAATCTCATTCCTTTAGAACTCTCTATTTTCAATTAACTTCCTGTAACAAGTTCCCTTTGCTCCTGAAGCACGAACTGATTTCATGACACGTACTACATTTCAGGATAAAGAAAAAGCACAGGAAGAGCTATGGAATGCAAGATTAAGTTGTAGCTGTTAACTGCATAAATTAACATGTATCGTAATATGTATCCCCAAAGCAGAGAATGTTTGCAGCAACAGCAGTGGTCTGGTTTGTAATTGCTGAAACAGATGAGATTGTATTAAGGGTCTCGTGGCTGATTAATTGAGATTTCTCACATACTCAGTTATCACCTGGCCACCAAGAAAGAGAGAAACATCTTTTGCTCACTCTATGTTTAAAAATAGAAATTTGTCCCAATTCTGTTTCAATACACCTTTTCTCCATTATGAAATCAGAATTAGTATCTTGAAAGACTTTTGTCTTTTGATCAACTGTAATCAAAACAGTCAGAATATGTAACAGGAATTTTCTTGGTGTTGCAGTTGTCAGCCTCTCCCTTCACATCTTTACCCATGTTTTTCTCCCGAAATAATGCAGGAGCTGCTAGGGAACTTTGAAATTATCCAGATTTTTAATACATCTCAAGTGGTGTTATAATCAAAAGGATTTTCCCGATTTTCCTTCATGAAAACCTTTTTATAGATATTTTCCAAGCCTTAAACACATTCTTTATTGTTTTGTTATTCCCAAAGAAAGAATTTATTTTCTCCAACTTCTGTAGGGAGGAACTTTGAGTCAGTCTATTTTACTTAAAATCTATTTCTAATTCCAGTCCTGAAGGAGCATAAATGATACTTTAGTTTTCTTCATCTTCTGCCCACAAATTTTATAGCTCTTTCTCCACGTATTTAATTTCAATAATACAAGATTTCCTTACAAGCTACTGGGAAGGGTTGTTTCATTATTCTAACTTCTTCTTTGTAAAGTAGAACCTTTTCATTTGATGAAGCAAAATAATTGTCCATCTGACTTAAAGAAAATTCCTTGCCTGTGTATAGGTCAGTGATTCATATTCCACAGGAGTCAAGGTGGAACCTATTAATGAACACAATGTCTCACTTCTGAGCCTGCTTGATGATGCTCTTCAGAAAGAGATGCCTCATGAAAAGAGAGATACTGTTCTTAAAAGGATCTGGGAAGCTCACTGTGGCATTATTAAAATACTCTATTTTTACATGAGGGTCAAGCTGGAACAGCTCCAGTGGTAAGGCTGTGGCAGTCATCCTACAATGAGCACAGCTGGGTAGGAAATGTCTCCTTGACTTCAATCCCATTAATAACCTCCCACATGAGGGAGGTTTGCCAAAGGGTCTGTAATAGATTCTTTTTAGAGTTAGTTTCTGTTGCTCCTGTCATTAGCTTGTGAAACTTCAGATCGCGAGGTCTTTTCCACACATCTCGGGTAACTGGCATGCAATTCCTTTTTGCTTTGGATCTTGTTTGCTCTACTAATAGCAGTGTCTTTAAAAACAAAGCCACTTGCTCCTTCTCAAAAGAAATATTAGGCTGCATGAAGTACTTGGTTCAAGAATTGTCATCTCTTGCAGATTCCTGGGGTTTTGGCATCAAATGCTAAGGCTTTAAAACCCTCAATTATCACTGTTAAATGTTTGTAACATTTAGCTTGGTGGTTCAGCAAAAGTGCAAATATGGAAGTCACAAAAGTTGTTAATAATTAATGCCTTTTAATACAAAAATGTTCGAAATTGGCTTGAATTTATTAAAATCTGCCCCAACTTTAAAACTCCTTTTATGCAGCAATCTGATCCAATATGACCAAGAACACTCGGGATTTTAACAGACCTAATTTCAAGATAAAAAGCCCCAGTTAATAATAATGTTCACCCTTTAAATTGCCAAATAAGAAATACTGCTAGGATATTAAAATTTTTTAACACTGACTAATGTCACACGCTTTTAGGACTTCAGTTTTGCAACTCATTCTTATTTAACTTCTTCAGTTAGATTCTGCAGTCTCAGGAGATGGCAAAATGCTGGTATTATGATACCACTCCATGGATTATCTCTGTTCATCACTCTTCCTTTGTATTCCATTCCCTTCAATTAATCATTGTGCCTAGTATCAAGTGTTTATGGGCATTTGTATGTATCCTTTTATATTAAGACTGACTACATTATCTCTGTATCTGGAATAATTTTGTTTGTTTCTGTGTTCCTTTAACCACATCATTTTCAAGTGCCCAGCTTTGAATCACTTGACATCATCTTCATAATAACCAAGCCTCTTCTGCTCCTTTGAATCTCTTCTATAGTCTCTGCTCTCTCACCTTTTAGGTTGTCTTCTCCTTCTCCCCAGAAGTGACCATGTCCTCCTTTTCTGCCTCTTTCCAGTCTGTTCTGATCCCTCCATCCACTCCACTGTTCATATCATCCCATCAATCCAAATATCATTCCCCTACAGCCTCCTCCTCCTTCCATGTGCCATCCTTCTTCCAGTCTGATCACCTCACACACCTTGGGTCCTACTCTCCAAACCAAAGCTTCTTGGTCTGTGTAATTCCTAGGCCCTTTCTCCTGCTTGTTGCTCATTTCTCCCTCCTTTTTTAAGTTCTTATGGATGCTGCTGCCACCCATACTCCAGTACTGATATCTTGCTTCCTTTGCTGGCCACATCTACTTTCACACCCATAAGGCAGGCAGAGTTTTCCCCAGTGGAGGTATCAGCAGAGCATGCTGATTGTTGTAAGTATTGTAGGACTGATTAGTGACTGAAATCATTCCTACACTTTCCCATTATATCTAAGAAGGAATATCTTTCCTTTATACTGTGGTCTACTGAAAATTCTTGACTGAGTGCAGTTTAGTTTTTTTTCCCAAGCTGAACTTTTAAAACTATGACTTTTTTCCTGATATTCCTGCTCACCTTGTGCAAAGGGACAGTTTACTAACTCATTTATTTGTCAACTAAGTTCTTCTATCATTTTCTGCCTTTTCTTTTTCATTTTTTGCATTTACTGGAGCCTAGGGCATGGTTGTCAAAATGTCTCTGCTGCTGGGTGTCATTGTTGGTGTTGGGTACATTTCCCTCATTGTACTCATTCTCCATTCTTAATTCATCTCAAATGTCAGGTTTTGTCACACCACCACCAGGTTCTCAACATCCTAAACTGACAACATCTGGAAATTGGTGACTCTTGCACTATGAAGAAGGAAGGGGGAAATGTCCAACTTTGGAAAGATCTTTCTGTGTATTCTCTTGTAACCTTTCTCAGAAAGGCTTTCGAATTGCCTAAATTCAACTAAATTGTCTAAATTCACTGAATAGTGTTGACCAAAAGCATTTTCTTCTGTTTCAACAGCAGAACATTTAGCAGCATAGCAGTTTTTATTTAGTATTTGTATAAAGGGAGTTTCTAAAAACTTTATTTCTTTTTGAAATAACAGATTAACAGGATTATTTCATAGTCTGAAATTCTTTTCATATAACAGCACTTCCTTCTATGTTCATGTGTGTCATGGTATTTTTAAAAAAATTTCTATCTTGACTTAAATACCTACTACCAAATATCCCTGAAGACACAGTGACAATTATATAAATATTTGTATTTTGGCATTATTTGGCATTTCTTTAAGGATTTATTTAATGTATGCGTCTTCATTTGTTGGTCCAAGTCATCTCAGAGTAAAATAAGAGGGAATATGGTTTCTGGACTTGGTTTTGCTGATTTTCTTTGGTTTGGTCTCACTTGCTTTTCAAAGAAAGGTGACTCTTTTCTAAATTATAGATGTTTGTGATTTGAGTGACCAGAGCCTGAGCCAATAAAATCCTTCTGGATTTAGCAGAACAGCTTTTCAGCAGAAATATTTCTCATAAATCCCTTTCTTGTAAATATGTAGAGAAGTTCTTTCTTCCTATTCTCTCTGTCCTCAATGATGTTACTACTTTTGCTCCAGAGTAGATAAGTTACTTCCATAGACAGATTGCAAGCATGCAAGTAAGAGGGGTTTATGGCCTTTGAATCTGCTTCAAAACTGTCATTATAGGAGTGTTAAAATCAATTATTATTTATATTTGGAGGATAAAATTACTAGCTAAAAGCTGTTAGATATTAGTTAGTAATCATCATCACTATAATGTTTTCCTTTATTTCTTTGGAACACCAGTTGTATCAGCAAGTTACTGGTTTTAGACACTACTTTTACCATCCTGCAACCTTTGTAGGGGCTCATCAGTGGTGGGATTTGACCTTTTTGTATCCTATGACTGATAGAGATAATGCAGGAGTAAGCTGTAAGGGACTTCAAAAATGAAGACAAGGGCTTATGTTTGTAATGTAAAACAAATGGAAACCAGTGAGTAGTTGACAAAGACAAAGCAAAGGGCTTACAGAAATGATCTCTTGAGCAATTCTTTGTGGACAATATTGATTATGTGAGATTGCCTTTGTCATGACCAAAGGCAAAGGATCGCAGATATTGATACGTGGTGAAACTTTAGACAAGAACTCTGTCTGTGAACGTAAGATAGGAAAGCAGGTTCTAAAGTGTCCAACAGAACATGAGAATCTGGGGCAGTCAGCAGTCACACACAGCTCAGTGACAGACAGGGTGTTGTCCACAGAAAGAAGACAGTAGAAAAGCTGGTAGAAGAGTTTTGAGTTACTCTGGGATTGTGTTCTGAGACTTGGAAGACCTGAGAAGTAAAACAGAGTAATAATAGGAATAATAATAATGTGCAGCACCAAATGTTGGTGTATCTGGTTTCCAATTGTTTGGTTTGCAGCTCTGCAACAGGCCCCCTCTGGGCTCTTTGATAAACCACTGAACCTTTCTGTGTCTTTGTTTCCCCATCTGCCAATGAGTGATAAAAATCTACTTCGCAGGTGTATTGTGTGGCTTGGTTAATGAATATTTTGAAGGATTTTTTTGTAGTCATCAGATGGCACAACTAAAGGAATGCTAAAACTATTGGTTAGCAATCACCACTGAAATCATGAAATCAGAAAAGGCTCTGGTTTCTGAAGCTCCATGTACTTAATATAAATTACTTTGTGATAGATATCAAAACTCATGGGTAACATAATAACCTGGGACCAGAAGGGAAAAAAAAGATTGAACTAAAAAAACTCCAAAAAATATCAAGTGTAACTAATTTTAGTTTGTTATTCACACGGTGATGACAGCAAAATCTAGAGTAAAGAGAATGCTTAAAAAAATTACCTAGAAGAATTAGGGCATGCAAAATCTGTGCCATTTATTAACAGAAAAACCTCCTGACAAAAAGAACTCTGAAATCCACGTATATAGAATCTTATGTCATGTTTCAGCTGAAGGAGAATGCTGACTGCAGCAGGAATTAGGCACAACTAATAATATGGAATGAAAAATGAATATTCGTGGTATGCAAAAATACATAAATAGACTATATTTCTAAAAAAATGAATGAGAATGGGGGAAAACCACCAGCAGTGCTGATGTCACATGAGTCCTTCTCACATTCTGGATTGACTGAATTATTATGCATTTTAAGTATTTTAGGTATTGATAGAATGTCCATCCCCATCAATCATTTTAAAGTGTTTATTGTGAAGTGCAGAGATACAGAGAAATGTATTTTAACCCTGAGTTGCTAAGTCTTTTTCTCATGCTTTTCATTCTTACCATCGTTGATCTGATTTATTTCCTCTAGCATCTTTTCTCCCAATCCTAAATCCTTATTTCCAGTAATTTATAGTGCAATATAATTATGAAAAGAATTTTTAAGATTGATGTTATGTATTATTGGTTGTGGCTGTTTAACAAATCAGCCTGTTCTATTTGGATTTATTGTTGTGTACACAGTTTTGTGAGGAGTAAATTTTCTCCATCATGTTAGCTGCTCGTAACCTGTATTTCATATATGCTCCCATATGACTTACTCCAGACTTTAAAAAGTACAAAGCAAGTTTTTTGTTACCTCATTACTGAGATAAATCATGTTCCACTCCTTTGACAACAAAATATTTGGAGGAGGCAGAACTGGAATAGGGTGAAACTAAAGGTTGTGATACCAGAGCAACAGCAGAAGGTGGCAGAACCAGGGTTTCTTAAGCATGACCAGGAACATCTCCAACAGCAGCCTAAGGAATGATTCACTTCCAGAGAGTGGGTTACAAGGAGAGGCCTGTAATTTGACAGATTGATTTGACACCCCTTAATTAAACATTTTCTTTGAATGGAAAGCAGATTCCTCTGTTTCTATTGCCATCTATGCAATTTAATCCTTCCCTAAATTCAAGTACAGTTGTCACAACTAGTTCTTTTTTCCTCCCTCTTGTTGAATCACACATTTAAATGTTTTCACCAACTTTTCTTTGCAGGCTCTGCCAGTGTCCACAAAACTAAAAACATTGTTCCTGAAAATTAATGTAAGATTTTAAAATAATTTTCTTTGTTTAACAGATTTCCTACATTTTCCAGAAAATCAAGCCTAACTTTGTGTTGTGGGAGACACACTGGAATCTCTGTGTATCATTTTCCAGCCCTCAGATGAGCAACTGGAAATAAAAGCATGGCTCTACATCAGCATGCTGGCACCTTGTTTTAGCTAATGAAGCAACAGTAAAACTCAAGGTAAACTAAGTCTGCCAAAGCTACCTGAAGTTCATAAGAGTAATTAAGTTATAAACCCAGAAGAATAATTAAAATATGTAAAACATCTATTGATCTTGAGCATCTGGTGACTCATCAGTAACCACAGACACTAAACCAGCCTGCTTTAACATGCTGTTAATTTGCAGCCTTTGATTAGCTAGATTTTTTTGGTATGTATCCATGAAACTACAAGGATCTTCCCTGCCATTCATTATATTCCTTTTAATAAATGACCTCGGTTTTGTATGCCAGCAGGAGGTTTGCAACACTGAATGTTCCTGTCAATTGAAAATTGATCTTTTCCACAGGATGTTCCAAAAGATTAAGCAGGTATCTTTAGGCATGAGACCCAGGTCACCTCCATCCTGTAAGTAGCATGTATAGTTTTATTTTTGGTTTTGTTTTTTTTTTTTTTTAAGGTCTGCGACTTCAGCCAAGAACAGTGTCTTTGAGATGACAGGATTTTACCTCTTCTACTCAGAGAGGTTTTAAAACAAAAATGTAACTCGTCAAGTGGATAGATACTTGAAAAAATAAATAGTCTCAGTAGAATATGACTCAGTGGAATAGTCTCAGATGGATAATGACTACACTTGCATCAAGTGGAAGAGAAAAATACCTTTCTCTATAGAGATGTTTCATAGTATATTGATCTTTGTGAGATTATTTTTTTTCTCTGCCTCAAAACCTACTGCCAAACAACCGACCTTTTTGTTTCAAATAACGTATATAGTTTGTGTTTTGATGGACTAGAACCATAGGGCCAGGTCATGCTCTGTTAAATGCCTTCAATGGCAGCAGAACAGAACTTGAAATAATGTCAGCCGAAATATCTTGCTGTCAAATTACCATTTCCAAGTATGAATAAACTCTGCAGTAAAAAACCCCACCAAATCCTACAAGGCATCCTGGAGAAAAAAAATAAAAATCAACAGCAGCAACAAAAAAAACCCCAAAAAAGCCTGCCCCCCCCAAAAAAAACCCTCAAAAAACCCAAATAAACAAAAAACCCTGACCAACCAAAAAAAAAAAAGGAATAGAAAATCTTATATGTAGTATGGTTATCTAGAAATTGTAGTTGCAGATTGCATTACAAGTTGCATGTGGATACAGATTCATAGAAAGGTACCTAAGCTCAAGAGACTTTAGAACAGTTTTAGGCCATTTTGAGATATTTTTCTCATTAAGTACTTCTAATATACAATACTTCTAAATGCCTGTCTTTAGTGAGAAATCCAGAGGAGATCTCTCTTTTCAGCCAAGTTGCTTTGCAAGCAGAGCACATTCACTTGGTGCAGACTGAAATCCTGGGTCCTGGGAATGGTTGCACTTAGCCCTGGAGGGCAAAACCACTGGGCTTGGCAAAACCCAAAGTCAGCACTGTGTCAGGAGAGTCTGAAGGGCAGCACCTGCCCAGGCACAGGCAGGAGGCACCATCAGTCACATCCACAATCCTCCTTGCAAATGTCCGTGCAAACCTGACTGCTGCATCCCACTCTGTGTGTGTAATGTGTGTGTAATCAATCATTTAACACTCTAAACCCTGGCAATGGCTGTGCCCATTGTATTGGATTTGCTTTTGAGAGGTGTAGCTTGAAATGCAGGATCTAGTCCTGGAACTGGTGCAAGGTGGAAGGTAAAGAGGTGATGGAAGCCATTGCTTCAATCTTCTCTGGACTCATTCCATTTTACTAGTTTAATATTGTCATATATCAAATGAGTTGCTCGTTACATCAGGTGAAATGCTGCAGTTTGATTCCTCTTATGCAGGACCTCATTTTTTTAAACCTTTGCATTTCCACATGGTGTACTCCTTGACCGTTTTTAATTCAAAGCAGCTGTATTAATTCCTTCCACTGCAGTTCTCAGCTCTGCAATTACAGCATTAACATTGAGCTTTTCAGACTTGATAACAGATTCTAATTTTATCCCATCTGGTTTATTGTGAGGATTTTTTTTTTGTGCCTGGAGGTGACTTTTCCTTAATCATTTCTTCTGCACAAAATTGCTAGTAGGAGCTTAAAAGGCTTTCTTTGCTGCAAAGACCAACTGCTGGTTTCTTCTCCACCAGGACAATGTACCAGCAGTTCTCTGGATAAATTGTCTAGAAGGCAATCATTTGGAAGCTCTTGCCAAGCTAGAGAGGTTATTAGCTTTTGATCTCGCTACTTAAATAATATCACTGTAAAGTTGCCCAAGTGTATTGGCATTAGATCTCTACTGGGTTTTCTTCCTGAGAGGAAAAACTACAGAAAGCTCCTTTTTTCACTTACCAAAATAAAAATTCTTCAAACCTAAGGCTTCAGATATTCACATGAACCTCCCACTCCAGATACTACGGTTAGGGGTGTACATGTGAAGGAACAAATGGGTCCAGCTGCCAAGTGGGAGTGAACAGGAAAGGAAGGAATATTAAGGGAAAACAAACAAACAAACCCAAAAAAGCAAACAGAAAACCCAAAAAAAGCAAACATAATTTGTCTTCATCAGTAATTATTAAAATTCTTTTGAGACTTGCATTTTATCTTTGCGCTTGTGTTGGGAATGGCATTTCTAACAGTGCCATAATGAGATGCTCAAAAACAATGGAGTGATTTAGCTCAGGTTTAGGCTCCTGATATCCCCAGGCTGCCAGTTAAACAATGATAGAAGATGGGAATTTCATTATTTGTTTTTAAATACAACATTTTCTGAGTGGTTTTTTGTCTCACTTGTGCTTACTCTGAATGTAGAGTTTCTGGGGGCTACCACAGAGTCTCCAGCTATCTTTTTGAACTTGTAGGATCTATGAACTTTGTAGGATGTTACACTAGGTGATACCTTAGGGATACTATGCCTAGGAGTCTGGTCTGTAGCTGCATATATATTCCTTATATTATATATAACTGCAGATAGATTTCCAGCTATTTTATTTTCATTAGTAATGAATTGGCAAACAGCTGTATGGCTGCATAATTAAGCAATATGTATATTCTTTAGTTGTGTTGAATTTTAGGCATGCTAATAAACCTACAAGGTAAAAGAAGCCATTAAGTCCTTGTGAATTTAATGAAAACAGGTTCAGTATTTCTATCTCAGCCTTGCAATGGAATATATTATAGTGTATGTGACATATATAAGCTGATATTTTATCAGTTTTGACATCACTAGAGTTGGTGATTGCTAGATCTTTAACTAAGTATAGTTAAGGTCATGACTGTATTTTTTTATGTATATTTCAGGTTTGTCTTATTGAAAGACAGTCAGTGAAAGTGACACTATATCCAGAACTTGTCTTCAAACTGTGGGGAAATAGATCAGTGTTTGGTTCAGACTTTATCACTCAGTCAAAGCAAATTTCTTTTTCATCTAAGAAAGTCTGATATTTTGGATGAGACTTCTTCATTTCAGTTAGCTGGTACTGTAAAAGTCCTTTAGATTGTTATTCAGCGTTACGTGCTCTTTGGGAGTTTGAAATAAACTACAGAAGTTATTGCAGTTTGTTCTCTATATTTCCTGTGGATTCTTAAATGCTCTGAGTTTCTTCCTGCTTCTCCCTAGTTGAACTGTAGCAACCAATATTGCAAAATTCCTTACCTGTTGGATTGAGTCCCAGCATAACTATAATAACCACACTGGCTTTTGTGCTTTCTCTGTACAAATCTGTTCAGAGGAGGAATTTCTTAGAGAAAAGCTTTTAATGCCTTTTTTGGTTTTTTTGACAAGGGACTATGTCTCATTGCAAATGATGTAATTTCCGCTTTTCATTATATATCTTTCTGGCTATAATTTTTTCAATAGTTTTATCCAGTCCCATAATTCTTTTCAATGAGCTTTATAATGTCTAAGGTCCCTCAAATGGGTACTCAGTCCTCATCCTCCCCCTCCTCTCTCCCTGTTGGGCTTGGGTAACCTAAACTTTCTTCAGAAATTAAAGAATTCTTTTTCTCCATATCTAGCTGCCAGTATTCCAATTCTATACCATACCTATTCTCCCAGCCCTAGTTTAGGTGAAATTCTATCCATGCTATCACCTAAAAAACTGCATTTAATGTTATCGTTCACATAACCATCTCATGCATGTTTTTGAAAAGAAATTTTAGCTTTCTTTCAACCATATGTTTAGAGTCACCCTCTTGTCATGCTTCCCAATAATATTGTTGCAATGCAGTACCTTTCAGAACTAAAGACCAAATTCTTTACTTTTTCCTATATCAGTCAATGTGTGAAAGCAAACACCAAAGCCTGTAGTACCCCCAAATAACTCTGTCCTCCACCTCAATCCTCAAGAGGTTCTCATTTATCATTGCACATCTTAGAACAATTTAGACAGATTTTCATTTATGTGGCAACACTTTTTTTTTTCTGAGTGAATATTGAATTAATTTCTTGCAAATAAATTTTTTTGGGGCACCATATCAAGTGTTTAGCAAAATCCAGAAAAATTAAATTTACCGTCTTCACTTTGCCGCTCATTATTTTACTGTCTCTCTTCATATTATCTTTCTCTTCCATGTTTACCTCTAATATGGCATATCTTCTGCAGGATAGATAATGAGCCTGTTTCTTTAGTGGGACACATCAATTTTGAGAATAGGTGGTCAAGCATCTCTTCCACTGACACAAGGAAAAAGCTGTCTTGACTAGAAAATAAGTCTGTGGTATGTAAAATACAGTACCTGCCACCTCAAATTGAATGGAAAATGTTCTGTGTCACTTTAGCTGTGGCTCTAAACTCAAATTGTATCATGAGCATAGCTGTTTTGTTTAGACTTTTCCCTTTATATTGGCAGCTGCTAAATAAAAGTTGTTTTAATTTCCTTTTTCTGCTGATTGAGTGGCTAGCTCTAAGTCCAGTTTCTCAGCAGCATCTGGCACTTTTTATGCAGCCATAAAATATTTAAAAAATAAGGTGAACCACTTTTGGCAAGCCTGTTACTTGAAACCCAAAGGGGAATTCCAGAATCTATAGCAAGCTTTATTATCTCTCTGCCAATGCAGCACTTCTAGTAATGTGAGCCTGGCTCCTGTGCTAATACCAAGCAGGCAGAGAGAAACAGATGACCCCTGTCACAGTATCCTGCCCTGACTTTGGCCTGACAGGTACTGAGAATCTCCTGATTAAGCAAAATTCTCAGCAATTACAGCTGAGATGTAGAGGGACGCCTCGTTGTGCTGTCATGCTTTTTGTGATGGATCAAAGTATGACAGATTGTGTATGGGCTGGAAGCTAAACTTCAGAAGGAGGTTGGCCACCCTGAAAGCTGAAACACATCAGCTCGGTGATTTCTTGGCAGGCTGCTACTCAAAAGGTGGAAATAGGAATGAATTTAATTTTCACAGCATTAATTTTAATGCTATTAAAAAGGTCCATGCCCTTTGATTGTTTACTGTTAGAAAGATAGTTAAGGCCTACACCAGTGATGAAGGTAACACAAATAATACACCAGGAAGCAGGGAAATATAAAGCACGAGGTGCTTGTTGCAGTGGCATCAGGTGCTTAGAGTGATGAGAGACCAGGGAGAGAAGATTCTCCTCTCAGGCGAAAACCACCCAGGAAATGTGTCTCTAAAATACTTTATGCAGCATTATCAGGGTGTTGCCTGCTGGGAAAAGTTCTTAGATGTAAAAGCACAGCAAGGAGGAGGTTTGATTTAATAAAATGTTTATTTCTGTTTGTGAAGAGTGCAGGCCTGATGCTCAGCTGGAGTAGGCTGGCGCGGCTCCACTGAACTACAGCTGCCAGCTTCAGGAAGTTATCTATGCTTTCAATACTTTTGTGCTTTTATAAGACATCTTTTATAAGTGCTTTTTTTTTTCTGCTATTCCAGCTTTTTGGAATAGCAGAAAATGGTCCTTGCAATTTTGTTTGTCTCAGAAGAAGCTGCCGTGTCCCTTTTATCTGTGATGGGAAAGTGAGGCTAGCCCTCACAAAGATGGCAATTCTTAAGGCTTAAACATAGTTATCTGTCCCCTCTGTGATTCTTTCAGAGTCCCTGAACTGAGATAACTGTGGCACTGGCAGAGGAAGGAGGTTGCAGCAATCCATATATGTTAGTGCCTGTGACACTCTCGAGGGGATGAGAGGATTTCAGATTAGTCAGATACATCGCTAGCCTGAAGCTGAAAGGAAAGGGTCCAGGGACAAGTAGTCTGATGTGTATCACCTTCTCTATTGTATCCTCCATGTTATAGCTTTTGAAAGCTTTGGGCACAGGTATTGCCCTTGGAAACTGCTATCTACCACTGTGCTATAGACTTTATCTGCTGGCTGATAGGAATATGGTAAATTAGGGTTTTAAGCTTTGCATGTAAAATGTAATTTAAGCTCCTCAAGACTCAGTTTTGAAGTCCACAGAGACAAGGGGGGAAAAAATCATTTTCAGTCAGTAAATTGAAGATTCTTCTTTATTTTCCTAATATGCTCTCAGGTACACTGTAAGTGCTGGTTAGGGGCTTAGGGCATGTATTCATTTCTCTCCAGTGTGTTTTCTAATGTCCCTCTTTACAGGAAGAAAAAAATGCAGCAGTGAAGTCATTATGCCACTTCACTGTAGAAAAGGCAGGTAATTCTGAAGTTTATTAATCCCTCGAGTAACCTAATGGCATATTCCATGTCCTGTAAAAATGGACATTTTGTAAAAGTGTTGGTTTCCCCACAAGAAGCACTGCTTCACTACCATGCTGGCATGAAAAAGTTCAAGACCAGGATAACTGTAAAAAATGCGTCCTCATGTGGATAGCACTCAGCAATTCATTTAACACAGCTTTTAATTCAGATTTAAAAATAGTGGAAAACAAATCTTTAGCAGCTCTGCCATTCCTTTGTGTATGGGTGCACACATATCAGAGGGATCCAAAAAGAGAAGACAACACAGGCTGCTATCTAAGAGACTATCATATCTCCTATTGAGGTGAGAAAATGAGACACAGGGTGAGTAATGAATGAGCACCCAAGTGCATTTGTGTGTGCTATTTATATGGATGCTTTGGGGTTTTTGTGTTTATGTTTAGAGGGAAAGAAAGAAAGGAGAGAAAACAAGGAAAGGCACAAGGAAATGTAAAGTTATGCTGTTACAGCTGTAGTTTTAGAAATGTTTTTCATGCAGGTACCTGATTTTACTTTCTTAAAACCATATACGAGCAAAGAAAAAAGCCTCTTTTGTTGACTGCTGGCAGAATCAGAAGACAAAAAATGATAGGACCAGAATCTCTCCCAATTCAACAACTGGTTTTTCTGTCGCCCTCCTTGGTACCTCTATCTGTGTCTTTCCCCGTGAATGGTGCTCAGGTGCCTTCCTGCCCTCTCCTGCCTCCAGGTGACGCAGATACTTTAAAAAGAAATCACTTGAAAAGAAAAAATCAAATCTACTTCCATTCCTAATAAATGTTTCAAGTCATTAAATGTCAGCTTTGGTCTCATCCTAGTGCAATCTATAGCAGCCTGCCTTCTGCTTGAACTGATCATCTGCTCTGAAACAATTTTAGAAATGACTTTCAGTCCAGACTGAAGACACAAGTCCTGATCTAGTGGCCTTTGGGAAGACTATTTTCTGCACTGAAATAACTTTTTAATGCAAAATAACAAAATAGCAAAATTAAAAATCTTTTGCCTCTCTCAACTGAAGACAAAGAATATGTGGAGGTGCAAGGTGTTTGTGTCTGCATATAAAACGTACTTCCACATGCATTATGAAACATTTATAAATGTTTATAAATAATTTATATATATGTCTGTAAAGTATCATATATATTTATCTTTCTTTTGGGTCATTAATGCTGAAGTTAAAAAACTCATGGCTAACATGATTTTAAGCACTTCTGAGATTAAGGTCTTCATTTGCTTGTGTACGTTCAACATATGAAAAAAAGGTATTTGCTCTCTTGCAAGACAGAGTACCACTGTCATACAGCAGTGAAATTTGCCCTTTTTGTAGGTGATTTTGAAATGGATGAAGGTAGATCACATCTGGTTTACTGGTACTAAATCTTGCCCTGCTCAAAATCCTTAAAAACTTGTTAAGAAACTGTTCTTGCTGAACAGTGTATGAAGGGATATCCATGTTGGAAGGGATCTTCAGTTTACTGAGGAAATTTCATGGACTATAGACTCTTGATATGCTATTGTAGGATTCTCTAACAGGGTTATCTGATAAAACTGTGTCAGTAAATATTGTAGTTTGCACGTTTTTGTTTGAGATTAAAAAAAGTGAAGTCTTATATGTTTTCTGCAAGTGTTTCAGACAATTCTTTAATATTTCTTTCTGAGAGACATCTGGGAGATGCATGCAGCTTATTCACGTCTTTGAAATTATTCACAGAAGTAATTTGTTACTTCTTTTGCAGAGGGATACAAGAAATCTCCCCCTTTCTCATTTTGATTGCTTCTTTTCCTTTATTATTATTCCCTTGCTGCACAGTTTTTTGAACTGCTACAAAATATAAAACTATTTTTATCACAAAAGAATATGCATAATGATATAAAACATGTTTCAATTTATTTAGCCTTTTCTGGATAAAGTCCAATTACAATCTTTAAAGTATACCCCAGCTGATATTAGTTTTCTATAAAATTTCAAGATACGTTTTTTGATAAAGACAAATTTAAATAACGTGTCTTGGCTTTTTGCTGATTTAAATGGTCTGTAAAATAGATGCAGCATTGTCAGTGACTGCTGTGTAGTTACCATATGTATTTAGGCTCAAGCTGTCTTTTCCATTTTTAATCATCTTATCTATGCACTGAGCATTTACATTTTCATGGAACTGAACTCTCTACAGAACATCATATATATTTGTTTTTCATTCATGCTGTGTTTTTAATGACTTCAAATACTTACAGTAAACACAAAACTTGAACCTAGTCAACTACTTAGCCAGGTGATTAATTTTCAGCACTCAAAGCTGAGATATTTTGGTGGAACAGTTCACAGGAGTATTTTTCCAGGCCCAGGCAAAACTGAATACTGTGAAACCCTGAGGCAAATGTAGGTGCCTTCTAAAGCTTGTAACATTTAAAAGATCCCCCGAGTGAGAGAGACAGAGATTGTTTTTTCTTTTAGTGAAATAGATTTTACCATATGATGTGTCCTAGGAGAGATAGGCTTTAGCATGACTCAGGCAGACACCTACGACTAAGTTTCAGGAGCATAATCTTCACTTACCAAAACACATCTAAATTATTCTGTGTTTAGGCTGACCCTAAATACAGAATTTTCATCAAGTTCATACTGTGTGGGCTAGTTTATTTGCCCTCCTCCAAAGATGAATATTTCTCTCCTGTTCATAAATTTCCTTTTTCTTGTTCATTTGTATGAGGACTGTAGGTTCACAACTGTTCTTTTGTCAAGCTGGAGTGCTTGATTTACTGTACACATTTCTTGCCACGTATTAAGAGTGCTCTGAGCAAGTTCTATTCATTGTCACTGCAATAACTAAGCCTGCCAATGTTAAATTTGGGATGTAACAGGTCTAAACTCAATCAGCTTCCTTGCAGAAATGTAGCAAAATCTTCCTGTTTCATTTCTTATACAAAAAAAAGGTCTGGTAGGTCAATCCTATCCTCTTTCAGATTCATGACTGTACATAGGAAAAATTACAGACATCATAACCTGTAGTATTTGCAGCTGTCCCTCAGATCCTCATCTGACCTGAAACTGTGGCACATTTGCAGTAAACTGAAGGAGACTCCTAGCTACAGAGTGGGTTTCAATTATTTAATAATACGAGTTTATTAAATTATGTCTGTCTATTGTTTTCGTATTGCCTTGTGTTTTTTCTGCCACCCTCATAAAATTCCTTTCTTCCTTGCTTGCCAGATGCATGGCTCAGTCGCTAAACCACAGTAAAGATGACTCATAGGAGTCACTCTGCATTTCTCTCTCCTCTTGTTTCTTGCCCAAATAACAGGAAGCCCTTTGGATCAAATTGAGTTTCTCAGGTTTTCTCTTCAAATTTTTCAAGCTATTGTTCTTTATTTATTATTAGTGAAGCTCCTTCATTTATGGTTTGGGGCTTATTTAAAGTGTAAAACTATTTTTCTCAACTTCAATGAATCTGCAGAAATTCATATACATGCATAAAAAGACTTATTACTGGAACCAGCTTTTCAGAACAGTCCTTAATTAAAAATATAGAGGTTCTTAATCATACCTGTGCTTGAAATAGCAGGGTTTGACATAAAACTGTTTTCTTGATCCAGAATGAGCTCCAGCAGCAGTACCAGTGTGTCTGGAATTGCAAATGTAAACTGGATAGGAATATGCAGTGTCTGTCGTGTTTTTTGCTGGTATAGCTAAGGCTTCAAGCTATTTTTGTAGGGTTGGTGGTGGTTTCCAGGGGTTTCATGTGCTATTTATTTGGTTGATTTTTTTTTTTTCTTAAAGAATGTAAAGGCAATATGAGAAGTTCTATAACATGGATGAGAATGTCTTTATTTCTATGAATAAATAGAATTCATTTAATATTCCAGAAACACATATTTTATTTTTAAAATGTTAGGAGAAAAGATTAAGGCTAAAAAGAGGAGGGACAAGCTGGTCTATTAATCTTTATTTTGTTACTTAGCCTGATAGGTTGTTTCTGTGTTTCAGTCTGTTAATTGCAACTAATCATGGAAAAGAAAGTCTATTAAAAAGGCAAAAAAATCTAAAGTGCTTTGCTTTGTGATGGGCTATTGACTTGTACTTGAAAACAGCTAAGGTGACAGCTGCCACTTCATTTTATAGCTCTTTGCATTACCATTTCCTACAGTTGGTTGAAAATGTTCTAGATGCTTTTCCTTTGCTCATACATAATTTGAAGTAGGCCTCAATTGGTTTGTGGAGTTTTCTGCTAGGAAACGAATCTTCTTTAACTGTGTGCTAAAGGTATCTTTCAGCACACTTAGCAAACTTCTCCACCCCTCCTCCTCCTGTACCTTTTTCAGTAATAGTATGGAAGAAGTGTTTAGCTTCTCCTGCTTTTGATTGTCTTGGGTTCCTGTGGAGCAGGTTCATAAAAGATGCATCCACTGCTCTTTCTGTGCTGTTTTCCCCTCTGTCCCTTTCCTCCCCCCACCCCAATAATGCTTTGAAACCCAGCTGTTAAAATGATCCAAAGCTTGGTCTCTGAAGTCAAAAAAGCTTCTCTGAGTTTGTGAGCCTGGGTCAATTATAGAGCTAAATAAATTTGTTAATATAAGTATCCAATGAGTTGAGAATATTCTTTGAATGCTCAGGATTCACTCTGTTAGGAAGCAGAAATAATCCCAAGTGACAGGCTGGGATTAGTCACGGCAATTACAAACAGTGCTGGGGATTAGCAAAGGTGAAGCATTTTAAAGCATTCAATTAGCTCCTGGATATACATTGATGCCTTGCATAACATTATTTTTAAAGACAAACATATCTTTTTTTTCCCAGAAAGCAACAAAAAGATCGTGGACCAATGCAAAACCGAAACAAGCTTGTGGTTATCCAGTTCTGAAAATCAGACAGTTTAGTAATTTATGTACAGTTTTATGTACACCACCAGTACAGAACAGGCTTGTTTGCTGTCTCTGCTATTTAACATTTTCATTAAATGTGAATGGTGATGTTTGTGAAAAATCACAGAAACATTCATCCAAAGAGAGGTAAGTTCACTTAGAGTCTTTCAAAAACTAAAATACTTTCAGGTCACAGTGGTGCTAATAATAGCTTTACTGTAAATTATTCTGAATAATTCATAAGCAGGAGAATGACATTCTGACATTTATGTAATCTAGCCTAAAATATTAGGATCCAACAGGAAGCCTGATAATATGCATAACATACTGTGTTAGTAACAGGACAGGCTTGCAGACCCTTCCCAGGGACACAGGGCTCCTCTCCAGACATTCTGCTCTCAGGTGCTTGAACTCTGCATGCAGATGAGAGGTAATTATCACTGGGGCATAGAGCAAGGTGCTGATGTTCACACATTGAGGTTATACAAAGGAACTGGAAACTCCTGTGACTGAAAGAAGGTCTTTGAAGTCAAGATTGTGTAAGCACAGCTATGAGGTGATCCAAGTCTGGGAAAGATGCTCAGAGTTTCCATTAATGGCCTCAAAGGCTTAAAATTCTAATCATGCCCTTCAGGTGATGTCATATAAATGCGAGAGCTTGTACCCATGATGGTCTGGGGAGAAATGTCCCCACAATTTGCAATATGTGAGTAATATGAGATCTTTTTTCCTCTACAGTCCGGAAGCTCCAAAAAAAGGTACATATGATTTGTCTTCTGTTTGATGAATTAACTCATTTTGGCATTTCTGTGATTATGGAAGATGATGAGTTTTATGGGATGTTTACGGAGTACTTTTGGTTTTGTTAGTAACTTATAAACTTCACATATCCTAAAAATGTGTCTTGATTCAAAAGCTACACAGAGAGCATGTTGGATATTACTGCCAAAAATTTATAATGGGCTAGATTCCCCCCCCCCCCCATTTTGCTGCTCTGGAGTTGTCTGGGATGTTTTTCCTACTACCTTTGTCTTTATCACACTGATCTTTACTGGCAGGTCACATAGTGTATCCTTGTCTGCATATCTTAAGCGCTGTATGATTTAATTTCTTTTATGTGCCTTCCTCTATCGTTAATTAAACTAAAACTAACACCTCAGGTTCACAACATCTTTGCTGTTTTAATATCCAACTTTTCTTCTGCTCTGTCCCTAATCAGAACAACTGAATGCCCTAAGGAAAAATAAACAATCACAGCCTTTATAGGACTGATTTTTATTTGAAAATTGTCAGAGCAAAAAATATTGCCTGTGCTGTTATAATAAGCCATGCAGAAGGAGGCAGATCTTGGCTCCAGGGAAGACCAAGCTATTTAATAGAAAGATTGGCTAACCCAAGGAAGCCATTTTTTAAGCAGATTGAGGTCGCTGTGATCTGCAGGGATATGTGTGTTAGAACTAACAAGTTATTGCTGTACCCATGACGCTTTGCTCCTGATTGTTTTGTTTTAATTCCAGCAAAAGCCATAGAAAGTCCCCCAACAGTTTCTGTTGCTGACCTGCTGGGTTTATGGCCCCAGGTAGCCAAACGCTTCAAGCTATTCATTTTATAATATATCACTGACAGCTTGGAAGTGAGGACAAAACTTAAAAGTTGTGAAGCTTGAAAGATGAAAAGCGAGTGGCGAAGATGAAATGTGAGTTGGAGTTTTTATTTTTTTCTCCTCCGCTCAGAGTAACTGAGTAGTTGCAACCCAGCCAAATCTATTCAGTGAAAATAATTTGTCTCTACAGCAGACAGCTGCTGTCTTCATGCTCCTATGGTGGGACCATTTGTGTTACACATGTCCACTCCTGACATCCTTGGATTCCATCGAATTTGCCTTGTGTATCACTGACTACACCATTCTCCATTCCTCCATGCTCCTTGACCTAGCCTAAATTTTATTCCCTGCCTTTTAAAACAGCAGGAACTTAAAGAGCTCTAAACAAAACCAGGGATGGGGCCACCTGGTAGTGAAGCAAACAATGGCTAATAAAGCTCATTCCCTCAGGCAACTGCCTGGAATCACACGATCATTATTTCTGCTTCCTAGTTGAGAGGTACAGCGTTACCATGATGAGTCCTAAATTATTTCATTAAGTTTTCTTCAGTCTCTGTTCAATCTTTAAAAAATTAATTACCAATTCCTCATTCCGTCAATTAGTGCAAACCTACATAAATTATAAGAAAGAGCTACTTGAGTCATGACTATTTTTTCAAAGAGTTCTATTACTACATGAAACTACTCTACAAAAATTGCAATGTTTAAGTCGGTGATATGACTTTTTCCCATGAAGTATGTAAAATAAAATTATTAAAAAGGACTCATGTGTAAAAACAACTAAAGGCCTATCTACTTCATTTACTGGAGTGCCATGCAATTATGTTGGTCATAACACACTGTTATGTGAATCACAGAAAACAATGAATTTTCTGTACCGAGACCGGACTGTCAATTAAAAATATTTTGGTTAGGTTTTTGTTTGTTTGTTTGGGTTTTTTGTTTGTTTTTTTTAGTTGTATTTTGGATGGGCTTCCCTTTCCTTGCCCAGAGCTTGTCCAAACTGCATGGCTTTGGCTGTTGTAGCAAAAGAAAAATGGGATTTTTCTTTCTCTAGTACAGTGTTTAATACCAGATATTGGAGGGTTGAATCAATTTTATCAAAGCCATGTAAATTCCCCATGGGTTAGATTTAATACAGTATTGATAATGGTAAAAAAGTGTAGTTAAGAAAAGGCGATGCTTAACTGTAGTCATCAACAAGCCATTAAGGAATTTCAGCTTGCCAGTTTTCTTGTCTGTTGTAGCCATTTTCAGTCTATAAACACTTATCATTTGCTTAAAAATAATATCCTTGTTTGGTGAGGGCTAAAAGGGTGCTGTGCCTGAGTTCAGCTAGGAATTCTGATACAAAAATTATAGAAATAAGGATATTAGATGGTATACTAACAAATCCTTGTATGCAGTCTTTGACTTTCCCATCCCCATAGGATTGTTTTTTATAAAATTCCTAATTTCAGTGTGTTAAAGTCAAAGAAAAATAAACATGAGTTCCATGTGTTGCGTCTCTGAAGGTTATTCATCTTAAAGACAACTCAGATAACCTAAATGTAGCTCACTTACCAGTAATTCAGCCTTGTCCTATTAGAAATTTTAGGAGTTTTGTTCTTGTTAATGTTTTTAAATGTTACTGAAGGATCACAATAACCCCAACTGTTATTGTGGGTGTCTCAGCTTAGTTTCTCTGACTTTTCTTTAGGGGAAAAATATTCCTGAGGTTTCTGTTCAATGAAGTTTAAGAGCCACCTTGGTCTTTGTAGGCCTACAGTACCTTTACCCAGAATGTCTCTCCTGTAGTACATAAAATATTATACCAGTGATCTGGCTTTAAGAGACTTGTGCATAGTTTGTGATAATAATAATAATAATCTTTGTGATTTAACTTTCTAGGCACTCCAACGTTTCTATTATTTTGGATTTTTTTTATGAAATAAAAAAGTCTTTGTTTTCAGAAGAGGCAAAATTCACATTTCAGTGATGGTGTCTCTTTGGCTGAATGAAGATTCTTTGAGGGATGGAGGTAAGTTGGCTGTGTTAAATTTATGTCTGCTGGTATACAAAGTTGCCTGCTTTTCCAATAAAGCAGGCAAGTAGCTAATTTGCACTTATTACCGCCATAAGAGATTTTTAAGTCCCTGTTGCCTGATCCCTTTTAAGCCTTTTTTAGTGGTTTGGAATGGATCTATACCTGCTGGCAGCTTTCAGGACTCCCTCTGAATTAGCAGAACCATGATTGTTTCTGTTAGATATGGACCTGCACTGTGTGTAAAATTAGAACTGCACATGTGCATCTCCAGCCTGGCTGCAGGCTTTGCTCATAACTGTGGCATCTTCTCAGGCAGTCAGTGGTATTTATGTGAGACCTCAAGGAGTTTTACAAATGAGGGCAAATTAAAGCAAAATTAAGTTAAACAATCTTATTTAATCAGAATTGTATCAGGGAGCCCTGAGTCTAGTCCTGAGAGGAGTAAAATGGAACGGAACTATGAAAATATTGGCCTTTTTTTGATCTTCATTTATTACTTTTAGTTGAATGAAAAATCACAGGGGAGTGAAAGACTGTTCTTGCAGGAATGGTGTGTTCTCATGCTGCAGAAAAGGAGTGGATTTCATTTGGACTGTATGAGATTTAATACTTAGCCTTTTTTCATATCAACAGAAAGTGTCCATTATCAGACAGAAATTCCATAATTTATTTCTGTCTGCTTGGGAAAATTTTTAAAATGTTGAATGGGGATTAGGTAGAGAGTTTAAGTGTTGTATGGTATGGTTTTAATTGTATGCATGTAAATATGTGCCATCATTTGTATGTTCCCTCAAAGTATGTGGTTGCAAAAGTACCAAATTCTCAACAATTTATGTGGAATCTGGTTATCTACAGTGGAGATCTCTCTCTCTCATATCTCTCTCTGTCTATCTATCTATCTATCTCCCTCCATGAAAACAGCGTTGTTGCAGTGATGTAAACTTGGACTGCATGAATCTGAGAAGACCACTGTAACCACATGGTGTTCTATAATCACAAAGATTTCTATATTAAAAAGTCTGTGACATTGAAGTATGACTCTATCTTAAGTTCCCTTTTCCATGAGAGCAAAAGGTCTGAATAAGCCTAAACTTTATTTTATCTATCATTCTAATTCTACTGAACTATATAAAAAGGTGCATAGAAAGAGAATGAATTTATGGGGCTGAACAGTCAGTCTAGGAATGAGAGTTATTAAAAAATTGTACTGATCTTTCAAAAAAATTATACTGGTATAAAGTGTTCAAAAAGAAAGAACACAGCTTTACTAAATGGTTATCTTCCTGAATGTATGTTATCAAACTGTTTGTTTCACTAAAAACAAAAAAAACCCCACAAGCAAACAGACAACAACAAAAAGAAGCTTAACGGAAAATCAAAAAAGCCAAATTAAAAAAAAAAATCAAACAACAAAACAAAACCACAAGCAAATGAAAGCAACAACCATGACAAAGGAACTTCCAAGGCATATCTTTAAAAAAAAAAAGTTATTTAACTTTTACATAAATATGATGTCTTAAGGATTTTCCACTTCTAGTATTAATTTTTACAAAGATACATTAAAAGCATCTAAAACAGTCATTTACTTATAAATTTTAAACAATAATTCATTGTCTGGACTCCTGTGTCTCTTTGTGTTAAGAAAAGCAAAAATATTATACAATTGCTGAATTCCTTTTGCTGTAACATATCTTACAAGAATATTAGTGCACTAAGAAAAATTCTCTGTCTTTCATGCATCTTTATATTAGAGAGTTTCTTTTTTCTTCTGGTAAAAATAGAGTCTATTTTTCAAGGAAGGGATAGAGGATATTAGTCCTGAGTTTTATCTCTGAATATGCTATGAGGTAAAAATCAGAGATGTGTCACTCAGTTTCAAAATAAGGATTGTGTTTTGTAGGGGTCTTTTTGGGTCAAAACTGTGGCTTGAAATTGCCTGCCAGATGTAGGTATGTGTTCAGATATGGGCTCTTTGTGTCCCACATCCAGCATTCATATCCTTCCTGTGGCTAACCCTCTCTGCCACGTGTCTCTTCATTTGTAGTCCCTGACTTGCCTCTTCCAATAGATATTCTGGGTGCTCACAGAGGAATGGAGACTGCTCTGGGCTCCTGCTGACAGAGGGGAGAAGGGACAGGCTAATAAGCTTGTGATCATGACCAAAATTGCTATACTTTTTCATGCTCTGTGTAGTGTTTGAGGGTTCTGAATTATTTTGGAATGCTGTGAGCATACTAGACAGAGGTTAAAGGGTGAATCAGGTGGAAAGAGCTTTGCAAGGGTTCCTCAAGGCCCTCTAACTGGCTTAGAAAAAGAAATCCCACTAAACATCATGCCAGGAGGAACTGTTAGAGTTTGTTTAGTGATTCTCTGTTTTACGGTATTTTTGGAAAAAAAATATCCTGATGTTATTGTTCTATGGAGGTTTTAAAGGATAAAGTTAACAACTCCAGTAGAAGCATATCTGGGATCATGTCAAAAATTTAAATGGATCATTGAGCTTATTTATATTTGCTTTCTTAATAACCAAGAATAAAAATAATACAGAAGGGATTGCTTGTCAGAGTCATCAGCAATGCAGGAAAAAAGGTGTCTGTGAGGCGGGTGGGACCATCCTAATCAGGTCAGAAATATACAAGTAAGGCAAAAAAAAAAATCAATGCTGGGAAGAATTCAAAGCTTGATAAATCTGATAAATGTTATGTCTTTGGCTTTAAAGTAATCTTTGAAATGTATTCACTACTTCTGTTATTGTGATCATAGCAAGACTTTTCTTCTTATCAGGTGAATTCTGTCACATAAACAATTTGCCCAAATCTGTGCAGGTAGAAGTATCAGCTTTTCTCTGAGATAGCGTTTAGTTTAGATGTATTGTGACAAAATCCCTTGCATTTTTTGGATGGAACCTGATTTGCATTTTGGTAATCACTCTTCTGCTATGTTTTCTCTAAGCTAATTTAAAAATGAGTCAAGGTTCTGTGTTTCAGTAAACTTTTAATGAATACAATGTGGTAGTACTTTGCTGAGGGACTAATCAGGGAAAGCGGACAAAACAAAATAGAAACATCTCTCTAGTGCAATCTAAAAATTTAAATAAAACTAAGCAGACCACAAAACTCTTGAAGCAATCTATATATTATTCTGGTAATTTATATTTTTCAAGTCTGAGTGTTTAAACTTAACAAACTGTAAAATGCATTTAAAATGCACAAGACTTCCCACTTTCTTAAATGTGTGTGTTCCAAGCCTCAAACTGGGGGTTAAAAGTGAGTAGATGTGTTTCCCAGTGCTACTGTTGAACATTAGAAGGAAAAAAAACTGGGGGAGGAATCCATTATGTTGGCAGAAAATGCAAATTCCTGATGAATGTTGATGAATAGATTAACAAAAATGAGTGAAAGTCATGAGAATTTCATTAGGGGATGCTGGGAAGTAAACCAGCTTCTCTTGTTTCAGTGTTACCTGCCTGGGACACTGTGAGCTTTTTATTTTTTTATAGAGTCTGCTGTGACTGTAAAGCTGGGAATTGAGATACTGCCCTTGGTGTTGGGGAGGTGATGGAGGAGTTTTCTCTGATTATTTAAAGATGTCTCTGTGGCAGAGTTTATTCTCAGTTCCATGTCCTGGCTGGTATGGGTGCGCCTCAGTTCTCCAGGCAGGGGCAAAAGGATGCCCTAGAGATAATCGATTTCTAAATTGGGATAAACGACCAAGAAATTGAATGGGAATCGTAATTAAACAAAAAACTCACTGAGAACAAACCTCTTTTAAAAAAAAAGGAATAAATTTAAAAAAAAAATCAGAATGCTATCACACTTTCATGTTAGGATCTCCACGATAGTCTTGTTTAGGTAATTCCCTTCTTGTTGAATCCATCTATTGCACTGTGCAGTAGGACCCTGCAATTTTATTGCAGAATAGAGTAGGATTTTTGAAAAGGTCCAGAAACCTGGCTAAAACCAAAGTGCTGGTACCTTGTTACAGTTTGGAATAAAACTAATGCAAAATAAAAATTAAAAAAAAAAATTAGTACAACAAAGAAAGGTAGATTAGCTGGTGCAGCTTCTAAGCAGAGGCAAAATTTTGTGTATTTTTAGCTGTTTCTGTGCTTTTGAGGATGAGGATGACCCGTGGAGACTCTTCAAAGCAAACCACATAATTCTAAAATTGTTCTTTAAAGAAAACAATTATTCATTAGTTCAATTATTTTATGAATAACTAATCAGTCTTGCATTTTTTAATAACTGAGTGTTTTTCATCTACCAGAAAATCATACTGGAAAGTAGCAGATAAGTGAGTGTCTCTTTTAACTGTTTACAGACAGAATAAAAATATTTACAGAATATTCAACACAGCATTGTAGTTGGATGTGAAGCAGTTAGAACCCAGTAATTTTTCTTGAACTGGTATTTTATTCAGGAAGCACAAGAAGCTCAGCTTGTCTTTGCAGTAGAAGTAATCAAATCTTGTCTCTGAAATATTTTTCTGAAGCAGTGATGTTTCAGGAAGTTTGCTGGAAAGCTGCTACTAGTGGATAATATTGCAGAAAAATTTTCCCAACTAGGTTTCACAAATTAATGTGTCTTTTGTTTTCCAAGAAAATCCACATCTCCATTTTTTAAAAAATATTTTCCTTGTGAGTATCATCATGAGGCTCTTTAGACATTTCATTGTTTTAATGGAAATTTGAGTTTGCTTTTGTTTTTATTCTGTAAGTTTATAAGTTTTCATTCTGTAACTCTCCCACAGGGATAGGACTTCCCTAAAAATGTTTTGGAAGATGAGTGTATTTGGTATACGCTTAAAACAAAACAAGATGTCAGAAACATGTTCTGGGGTAAAAAGAAATGGAGGCAAAGTTTGGAGTATCTTAAAATTGTCAAAATGTAATTCCAATGGAATGATCAATCCGTAGGCTTTCTTTTTTAGCTTTTTTTCTTTTCTTAATTGCAAATATGAGCTACCTTCAACAGGGGCAAGCATATGGATTTCTCTTGACTGCAAAAATTTCAGCACTGCTCCCTGGCACTTCAGTTGTCTCAAAGATTTTCAGGAACCCATTTGTCACTACACTGGGTGATGACAGACCAAACCTATTTGTCACTGTGAGTGACAAATAATGTGCACCACGAGGGACTTCTTGGCAGGATTTCATTTGTAAATCACAAATGCAATAAGGCGTATTTGAAATCCCCCACAAAGAGTGAATGAGGGACTTGCTGCACATTTTATTTGTATACTGTAGTATGCTAATTCTGTATAATATGTAAGAATAATTGCAAAGGAAAAAGGTTTCTGACATTTATTTTTCCTCAGAGTTTGTGAACTATGCTCATAAACTTTTTGAGGAAAATGTAGGCTTGAGGTTTCTCACTCTGAATTAAGACATCAAAAAAAGATAAAAAGCTTTATTTCGCAGCCAGTGGCATGAAATTCACAGAAGGTTACTCCTGTTACTTATTGACATGAGAAATCTGACCCTGGGAATTAATATTACAGTATGCATAGTATACAAATACTTGAGAAAAAAAGAAAGCTTATGATAGGGCCAACATTAGCCTTAAGGCAGTGAGGACTGCTTTGATTATATCACACAACTAATTTGGCTGTTTTGTGAAGTTTGAGGCACTGCCACAAATCAGAGACACTGGTGGTTTATTTTTTTTTTTTAATCATCTCACCATCTGCACAAAGCCCTTTAGTGCCATGACACTGAGTTTAGCTTTGAATGCACTTTGTTCACGTGATGCATTTTATGTATATATATTTGAAGTATTTCTATGTATAAAGCCAAGCCTGAAACGAATCTGAAGAGTTGCTATCCTTTAGTACCTTCTTTTTAATACATCTTGAATACATGACACTCTTGCACAGTGTAGTTTAGTGATATTATGATACTCTCACTACATTAAGTACCAATGATCTTGTCCTGATAGAGTTGCTGGAACATTGATGCTTAAACATTGTCTGCCATATTGTTTTAATTCTATGTTGTCTTATTGGCCTTAAACACCTTCCACTCATAAATTATAACCTGGACATAAATATATATGCATTGGTTTAGATGCAAAAATTCAGCTTGCAAGTGCTGCATGGTAGTAATATTACCATGGGGAAAATGAGGAAAGAATACTTAAGCAGATTTCCTGCAAGCTTGACAAATACTTCTCTCCTGATTAATATCATTCTGAAGTTGAAATTCTTCAGCTCAAATAACAGGGATGATCTCTTTGTAAAACATATGATCAACTTTATGAGGATAATATCAGTTAATTGGTGTTGCTACAAGACCATCATTTTACCAGTAACACATCCTTCTATCTAAAGCATAGTTATTGTTGCAAATGTAAGCATTTAGGCAAATTCTTAGTTAGGTCAAAGAAGCAGCTTTCTGCTGAAGTGCTGTTATACTCTTTTCAAAATTCAGTCTTTCCTTTGAGATTTTTGTGTGTTTTTTCCGTGATTCTTGGAAGGGATGATCTCCTTGCCCGGGCTAAAATTAGAAAGAAAACAAAACTGCATTTCTGCAGACAGGAACTTTTATCTTGGCTAATAATATATCTTCAAGTCTCATATTTAGCGGAGGGCTTGTTTTATTTGCTTGTAGAATCTTAATTCATTTGATCCTGAACTACATTCACAGTAATTCTACTAGCACAATCAAACTGATATACTCTCCTTTCATCTTTTTTCCCTGGAATGTGTTAAAATGCCACCTAAGGATGATAGAATGTTTTTCCCATTCCAGTACAACAGTGTATATGTAAATAGAATTGAATAAAATAGAATTTCCACTCAGGGATTTCATTACTCTTGGTCTTTACGATTTTAAATACCATTATTAATGGTGTCAAATACAATTATTCTTTTTTAGAATGTACATCAGTACAAGTAGAGAGAGTCTTATTTTGCTAACTTGAAATGTATTCCAAATTTACTTACACCGCACTGAGGGAACTAACTCCTGGCTAAAAATAGAGTGTTTGTATGACAGGGTACCTTTCTGTGAACACATGCTGTGTAGGAGCACTTATCTGCTTTTGGCATTCCACACTCCTTGCAGCCTGGGCCTCACAGCTTTTGGAAGTCACAGGTAAGGGGAAAATAAGAAGAAAGCTGAGCCTTGATTATTACAGCAGTAGTGGAATCAGAGCTGTGGGGAGCCAGTGCTGAGGCCCATGATGGTTCACTTATTCAAAAGGAGGTGGGACTGAGCAAGGGTTCCACAGAAAATCTGAGGATGGCATATGATCTCTAGTAAAGGACTAAATCTGAGGATGGCATATGATCTCTAGTAAAGGACTAATCTTTAAATTATGTTATGGCAATATATTGCTCATTGTTTCGAGAATATTTTTTTTCCCTTGATATTTAGAGAATCAAAATAACAATAAATTATGAGAAAGCATGAAAGCATGTTTGGAGCTGGGAGTTTGAACCAATGTAAGAAATACTGGAACAGTATGAAGATGCCATTAGGCTATAAATGCACATTATATGAAAAAGGAATTGATCCCTAAATCTCAAGTTTTCTTTTTTTATATCAGTTTGAACAGAGATGGATAGTTATTGCCTGAAGTTCATCTGTAGCTTAACCACTAGCACTGCTCATTTTGGGCTTAGAACTCAAGCATGAATGCCATTAATGTCTCTGGCCAGAGACAAAGAAAATAACTACTCCTTTGCTCAGAAATGTTCTACACTTAAGTGGCAAACAAAAAAAAAAGGAAACATGTTGAAGGCCAACATTGTGAGAGATAATCCAAAAATTGTTTGCACTGTTTAAAATCATTTCACTCTCTGTACAATGCTCTTCAATGTCTTGGCATTGAATTTGGCTCCAAATGTGTTTTGGTCATTTGATGCATTTGTTTTTTTTCCCAGCACCCATAAACAACATTCACTAGTGTTTAAACCATCATAATAGAAAAAAAAAACCCCAAAACTTTAGTGTCTGGATTTTTTGTTGTTTTTTGTGGGTTTTTAGGGTTTTTTTGGTTGTTGTTTTTGTGGTTGTTTGGTTTTTTTTCTTTCAGAGAGTTACATTTTTCAGCATATAAAGCTAATGGAAAATCAAATAACCTGTAGTAAAAACAAAGCACATCTTCTAGGTCACATAAAATGAAGGGTACATCTGTCTTAGAGTGATGAATTGCTTCATTTCGTTGTGAAATTTGTGTATTGCATTTACCTACTTCTATTAAATACTTTTTAAACAGTCTTTCATCAAACTGTAACTGCTCAAGTGATACTGCAAGTAAAAGTACTGAGCAAGTTGTAAGAGAAAAACAGAAACCTGAAATAAAAGCTGTCAATAATGTTTCCATTCATCAAAAGTGACAAAGTCATGGTTGAAAATTCTATATTCCAGAACTTAGAAGCTTCATAAGAGTTTCCCCATTGTTCCCTGAATTTAATAGGCAGGTTGTGAGAAAAACACTAATTGAGGGAATCGATGTCTTTTCTCCAGCACTGAATCATGAGGTCATTACTACTTGTTAAAATCCTTATCCCACTCAAATATTCATAATTATCTATTAGGTCTCTTGCAGACAGGGAGTTTATGATAATACATCTAGCTCTTGTTATTAGTGGATAGTTTTCATCAGTATTCCAGATTAGTCCACTACTCTGAGCCATAGCCACATCAACATAAATCACCAATGCAATGCTAAACAAAAGTAACTTCTCTGTGGGAAGGACACTGCTAGTTGCTTTACTTTCAACAGTTTTCTCTTCTGCATTACTTGCAGCACTTTGAAAGCTGAAAATGCAATTTCTCTTGCTATTGATTTTTGTTCTTTCCCAATTAGTAAGCACTGAGGTAGATGGAGATCTATGCATGTTCCTTCCCACGGGGTGAGCCTGGAATATGTTTCATTGTTTCAGTATGTTGGTTCTGCAGCTTGGCAGCCTGGTCTCAGTGTGTGTGAAACACTTCACCTGCAAAATCAGAAGTTTTATTTGCTCACAGAAAGTCCTGATGAGCTCGCTTGTTTTAGTGGATGAGCTATGCAGCACTGCAATGACCTTAATCTGATTAAGTGCATATTCTTTACCCATCTTTTAGCTGTCTAATTCTGAAAACCTCTCTGCATATTTGATTGCTTGAAGGAGTTTTAGGGTGCAAAAGTTTGTGACTGCTTAACTTCAGGTTTATGTTAAACTGCAGCTTTAATATTTTTCCTTATTAGCAAAATTTAATTCTATTTATTTATAGGTTTTTGTTAAAGATCTCTATCATATACAGAGTCTCCTATTAAGCAGCATCTATTAAAGCAGGTCAAGTAGTGGAACTAGAGGAAATATCATTGTGCTTACTCTTTCATCCATTTAAACAACATGGTAGCTAAAGAATTTTTTCCAATGCAGGACATGGTTACTAACATAGCTGTAGTGTTTTCATCTTGTTCAAGTTTTGGTCAAATGGATGTGTGATTTCTAGATTGAAATTAAAATTAAATGAGAATAGAACTATAAAATAAGTACTTAATATCTCTGTTCCAAGATAGAATAGTGTACTTACTGTAATACTCATAATTTTTTCAGTTTTCAGAGAGAGGTCAAGGGGTCAGCAGTATCTGGAATCTACCTTATCTTCTTTTCTTTTTTTTCTTTTTTCAGTCTGCCAGCTTCATGAGTCTCACCTTTCCTAAGGAAAAGCAGAAGTTACTTGTGCCACATGATAGGAGCAGGAAAGAAATGGTCTGTTAAGGACAAGGAATTGGAAAGTGGTTGGAAGCTGATAATCTGGTATCAGGGTAATGGCAGTGTCATCTGGCATTGCCCTGGGGATTTCCTGTGAGAAAAATAACAAATTGTCTGGCAGGGTTATCACAGCAAGCACAGCAAATATCATGGGACAAGGAGGAAGGGGAAGATCATGGCTGCTGCTCCATAGCTCTGACTGAAAACTGCAAAGCACTCTAGGTATTTCCACTAAAAATAGAAGTCCAGGATGATTATTTCTTGCAGTTGCAGATCACAAATGTGATAGTGCTGGAGAGAAGCTACAGGTCTTTAGTGAAATTCCATCTTGCAATACACATTGCACAGAAGAGATATAAAGCAATTGGGGAATGTAGTTGCTGTGGGTGGATGTCTGGGCATCTTGTTCTGGGTTTTGGGGGTTCTTTTTGAGTTTGATGCGGCAAAGTATTAAATCTGCCCTACTTCAGTCTATTCAAGTGCACTCAGAGAGAAAAAAGTTCTGCTAGAATAAAAGTTGGACCATCTGCAGGGAAGATGAGCTTTACTGACAATCCCTGTTTAGCTCAACAAGAGGAAAAACTATTTTAAATGGAATGGTATAAATGGAGACTGCTTAAAAAACCAAAAATCTCTGATTTTCACTAGCATGGCTACTGTTCCCAGATATGAAGATATTAAAATACAGCTGAACCTTTGTCAGCTGGGTTAACTCCCACTCACGAAGAACAGTTTCTGATTTCCATCAGACCAGTGCAGGCTTGTGTGTTCAGTAAAGGGAAAAAAGATTACACGCTACATCCTTAATTTCTTAAATGAGAAAATTACTTGTATTTCCCAGGGTTCATTTGCAGAGTTTAATAAATAGCAAACACATTCAGAAAACTACTTTACACAATAATAATTGGAGATTAAATTATTCTCTCCTTTCTGGGCCAAACAGTGGTATAACAAGCTCAAATGATATGACCCTATGACATAAGTTACATCTACTCAAAATAAATATTTAGTGAGTTAGTTCTGTGTGATTTGTCATGAATCAACAGTCTAACCCCTCCCAAATTCTAAGATATATGTGTCTAGATAGGAAATTTGACTATAGAATGGTATGAGGACTCATATTTGGTTGGTTGATTTTGAAGGGTTGTTCTTTTTATTGTTGTTTTCTGTGAAAGAAAGGAAATTGCCAATGATTGCAAGTGTCATTTCTTGCTTTTGGTACAAATAATCAAAGGAGAAATCTGAGAGGAGAATAAAGACCCAATGTCTTATTCTGGTTGAAAGTGACTAGTATAACATAGTCACTTTTACAAAGTTTTTAGACAGTGTTTAGACAAACTTAGGGGAAAAATAAAGGATATATCCCAAGACCACAGTTTATGTGCATTATAGTATTGTTAGTCTTGGGTTTATAAAGCCAGGTTAGAAGACTTCAAAATGCATTAAATATTCAAACTAGTTTCTTCACAGTATTGTTAAAGCATTGCTCTTTGACTTTTCACAGCCTGGTGTTAACTAAAGGATTTCTTTTTTTGTTTTCCATACCATTTGACTTAAGAGGAAAAAAAAAAGAAAGTTGATCTCATATAAGTGAGTATTTTTAAACATCACATTAGGTGGACAGATTTTTGATGTTTCATGTCCAAAAGTAGAGACATAAGGGAACCAAGTATAAATAGGACATCAGCATGGTCTTTACTGAACTTGTAGTTTTATATTTTTACCAAGAACTTTTCAATGGCAGATTCTAATCATTGCTGGATAGTGCTGCATGGTGTTTCTAAAAAAAGCACATTAAAGCAAATGGTTTGCCTTTACTTGCACTAAATTTGTTTTATATGCAGATGCAAAGACAATACATTCAAAGTAGCATCAATATTATTTATAATAACACTTTTTTGTTATTTTCAATCATTAGCTGCAACATAATCAACTGTCCTCTTTCCATGAGTCATCTAACAATATAAATACCTAAAAATAGTATTGGTCCATTCATGTAACTTGGTCATTGAGGAGAGGAGAAACTGAACTGCAATTGTACTTGCAATCAAAAATAAATATGTGGATAATCTTTGTAATTCTGATGCAACTATGTGTAATTCTGCTTTTAACTTCTCTGATTCATTTCTTACCAAAAATCCTCTCAGAAGATTATAAATATCTTCAAATGAGTCAGGAAATTAGAGGAGATATGATTAACATGTAGACTTTTTCTAATTCCTAATTTTCACAGATCATAATGCAGAGATTTTTGACTTTAAGAAGTGTGGTGGGGCAGAAACAGGGAACAAGGCTATGCTTGACTAAATCTGCTGCACAACAGTGAGAGAACTACTAAAAAGTATTCTGAGAATTTTCCCTGGGTTCTTGGAAAGCTTGTGGAGTGTGATTTCTAGTGGGTGGTATTCACAGTTATGAAAGCAGTTATGAAAGCTATTAGACTGTTTGCTTCTGATAAGCACTGAGGTTTCTGTGAAAATCCCCCTCTGGAGCAATAGATCTTTTCTGGATCACCTCTCTCCTACAATCAACATCTTCTGTTGCGGTAACTTGCACTGTATCCCTCAGACCTGGGACACAAGGCCTGCTCTTGGGCCATCCAGGATGTTCAGGTTCTATGTATTGAAATTTAAAGTTTGTGACTTGACCACGTTTAAGTTTGGGATCTTGGACTTTTTTTCAGTTATGCTGCAAGCATAACTGAAAAATAACTCTAATTGTCATTGTGAAGAAATGTATCAAATAGCTCAGCTGCTTGGACAGCACACAGCTTAGAATTTATTGGCTGCTGCTCTGCTCCTAATTTAGTGGCACAGTCTCATCTCATTGAAAGTTTAATTGCCATTATTGAGTAATCATTTTGATAGGTTATTCCATTTTCTGCCCTGTTTATCTTCTGTTCTTAAGTGTCTCGCTTTCCTCTTTCAACATTACCATCTCAATCTGAGCTCCTTCTGACTAATTCTCAATATTTTCTAGCTTTTTTTTAATGGCACAATCAGTGCTGGGATAGCATCTCTGTCTTCTGCAATTCTGTCTCATTGGCTGGTATGAAGAGACTTGAGTACTGCAATTTCCATTCTGAGCTTCTGCTGTTGCACCATTTTGACACATGGGATTTTTTGTATTTCACTCTTTTTTTTTCAGTTTGTTCCTATACAATAAGATTTTTGTAATGTTTAAATCAATTAGCCATTGATAAAGATAGCTTTCTGAAAAAATCTTCTATGTACAGAGTACCTCCAATTTCTTCTAGGGTGTGTACATGAAATAAGGAATTGTCTAACTTGCAATCATGGTCCATAGTAGTAGTTAGCAGGCAAAGCCATTCTTTTATACTTGTTATTTTTTCTATCATAATCAACTTGAAAGTGCTTCTGCACTGTTATTATGAATATCACATTTCGTTTTTTTTCAGAGACATTTATGAAAGAAAATGAATATAACCTAGGACCTCCAAAATAATCTGATTTTTATTTCATAAGATACACCATTTTTATCACTACAGTATCTTTTGTGCCCTTTTATGCATCCTCTGCTGTGTGCACATAGGTGCAAAAAACCCCCACTCATAATGATAACAAGATCCCTGCAAGGAAGATGATACAATGGAGAGAATGCTAAAGATGAATAATAATAAAAACTTTTTTGCCTTATTTAAAGCTTCTTACTCCTCCTTCCCAGTATTTCATATTAGTGTTACTGACCTCAGGCTCTATTTATTTCATAGCTTTAATTACTGATATTTTTGAAGTGCCAAGTAACAACATCCAAGGACTTTTTCTTTCCTGATGGATATTTTAATGGCCATGATTTGTTAAAGGTTGCTGGGCATTTAATGGATACTTTAACTCCACTGAAAATCTGTGTACAATAAAAGTGCTTTGCTTGACTTGTCTTGACTCCTGGCAGGGATCCTACAGACTTGTGGAGAGAGAAGCCTGTGCTGGAGCAGGTTTCTGGCAGGACTTGTGACTCCATGGGGGACTGTGGAGCTGTAGGAAAATTGTCTCCCATGGGAAGGGAGCCCAAACTGGAGCAGGGGATGGTGTGAAGAGTCCTGCCCCTGATGAGAAAGGAGCATCACAGACAAGGTGTGATGAACAGATTTGGTTCTCACTCCTCATCCCCCTGTGCCACCGTGGAGGTGCAAAAATCAGGAGTGAAGCTGAGCCTGGAAAGAAGGGAGGGGAAGGTATTTTAAGATTTGGGTTTGTTTCTCATTACCCTACTCTGATTTTGGTGTGTAATGAATTCAACCAATTTCCCCAATGCAAATCTGCTTTGCCCGTGACAGGAACCGGTGAAGGATCTCGCCCTGCCTTGCTCTTTTGTCACGTTTTTTCTCCCCTGGCCAGCTGAGGGGAGTCACAGAGGGGCTTTGTGAGACCCCTGGCCTCCAGACAGGATCAAGCCACAACAGGATGGAAACTCAAGAGAGAAGGCACCAGACTGCTGAATGGACCTGGTAAGAATTTGGCGATTATGAGTTTTAAAAAACAAAAATGAAATATAAAAGTGATTGCCTCTCTCAACAAGCCAGTATTCAATGACCCAGAATGGTTAAGAATTATACATATGACTAGACAGTAGTATTTCTTTTCATGTAGTATAGCTTGCTCTAAAGTTTCTTTTTCCAGGTGATTCTGCCTAGATGCTTTGCTTCTCCTACCTCTGGTTCTTCAAGAAATGGTAAGTTGAAGTGAAAGCATTGAATGGCTGATTTAAGAATGTTTGATCCAGATGTAATTAATTAAACAGGATTATTACTTTAATTCCAATGTTTTTATTACTGTAGTAAAAATTTGTTTTATATGGTTTAAAACTCATGTCCATTGCTCCTTCATAGCAGCTGTAAGAAATTGCAGTCACATCTCTTCATTTCTATGATGCCACTTCTTCCCCTCCTGGTTTGCTTATTTGAGAATTTATTTCCTCTGAGTCACAGTTCTCTCATGGAGATAAATAACAACTTAGAGCCAGTCCAAGATCATTTCTATTTGACTTCAATATCTCTGTTTTCAAGCTTACTCAAGGTATGTATGTAGCATAAATCTCTATTTTAGTGAAAAACACATAATTTTTGTGCCCTATTTTGAATCTGAATCATCCATTTTGTAAAGAAGAGGGAAAAGCCTCAAAAATAGATCAAAGAGAAAACCTAATTATTTGCATGAATGGCAAAAAGGATTTTAAAAGCACTTTTAAAGTTGTCAGCACTGTATCTCTCATTATGTACATACTAGGGATGACTATAAAGAACTGTAGATTTTATTTTAAATATATTCTCTGTGTGTATGTATGTATATACATAAATGCACAGATGCTTTAACCCTGCACATTGTGCTAGTTATAGGCTCTGCAGTAAAAACATGTTCAGCTACTCTGGAGAGTGAAAAAGAACCACTGAAAAATTCTAGTCCTGTATCTGCTGCAAAGTTTCCATTTGCCCTTCCAGCATTAGGGACTGCAAAGGTTTGAAAGTGTGGCAAGTCTCCTGGCTGTTAATATCTTTTTCATCCTGCCAGCCTGGAACTTAACCAGACACAGTTTTATTGTGCATATTTAGGTCGGAATAATTTCTCACAGATGCTCGTGTGTCTCAATTCCCATTTATGTATCATTTTTACTACCATCTGATTTTGTGACCTGCAGTTTGTATTTATTGTCATTACCCAAGCCATCCAGTCTTCTTTAATAACACTAAAAAAAAAAGTGTGAACAATTATATAGGTTCTTAGAGAAAATGCACACAATCTGAACTGGCTATGCACAGCTGTTAACATTTAAATCCCATCTGTAAGTGGCAACAATTATCTTTAAATTCTTCATGTAATAAAACCCACAGAATGCTTCTGGCCTTTTCTGAAATTTGTCTTTGGAAATTAATACTGAAAATGAGTGTTTTCTTCATTAGTGTTTTCCTGATACAAACTGTGGGGTGGAATGCACTGTTAGCGTAGGAGTGAATTCTGAGTCCTGGATCCCTGTTATTCAGACAAAAAGACTTTATCCTGAATTTGAATCAAATAAAAAATCATATTTGTGAGAGGAGACTACTCCTGGGCTAATTCTAAGTACATCCCTTACAGGATGCCACAGATTTGGGATGACAACTTTTAATAAGCATGGATGTTCCCAGACAGGTTCTCCATGGGGCCTGTTTTGTGGCTGAAATCTGAAGATCTGTGATGTACATTCAACATGCCATAATTTCTGCAACTGAAGTTTTATTTTTCCATTCGAACTTGTCTTTTCAAAAACTTTTTCCCTTTTACCTCCCTTTCTGCTGCTAATGGTGGATGGCAGCTGTCTCGAGACCTCGGTGCTCCATGCTTCTCATGTCAATGAAAGTGTTTTCCTGGTGGCATTGACAGACAGGAAAATTTTCATGCCATCCTTATGAAGTTTCCTCTGATGGACTGGATGGCTGCATCTCTCTTAACTGATTCCACTCTTATTTTTAATTTGTGACTTTACAGATCAAGAAAAATTTTTTGCGTTTATTGGACAGCTTATAATTAGCTCTCATTAGAGGATGTCCAGAAAGAGGACACTTGGTTGCATTATGGTTGCACTAAATCAGCATGACATCCTTCAAAAACCTTGCATCTGACATGCTGTCATAAGGACAAGCAAAGACAGACATAACATCCTGGATAAATAGAGAGCAAGGAACCTAAAGATCAGCAGCTCAATCACCTAATGCAGGAGCAGGTTCATATGTCTGAGACTAGCTGGGGTTTTTTTAATACTTACAAGAAAAATGTATTTATTTTCTGTCTGAATTAGTTGAGTCCAGGTTGAAATCTAGTCACAACTCTATTGTTCTTGCCCTGGAGAAGTAGAATAAAAATGTGTATAACTTACTTCAAAAGTGAGGGAATATGTTTATATTCCCCGAAAGCATCTGAACTAAAGAAAAAAAACATAAAATTAATACTGTAGAAGTCTTAGGCTATCTGAGATTGATACTAGTGTTTTGAGGTACAGAGAGTTGAATTCCAACAGTAATTAGTAATCTTATGCACAGTATGGACACCTGAGTGTGCAGTGAACGAAGGTCATAGAATCATAGATCTGTGTTTGGTTTGAAAGAGATCTTTACATATTACCTTGTCCAATGACCAAGATACTTCTCTCAAGAGAAGATGCTTCTCTTGACTGTTTTCCTTGCAGTTAGGTGTAGAGGGATAGAATATAAGTAAATAAAGGTAGTATAGAAAGTAATCTTACCCCCTAAAGAGTTGCAGCTGGGTTCATTATTAAAGATTGGGAGCAGGCCTGACTTTAACAGGCCACAGCTGTAGGCAATAAGAAGAGTGTTATAAAAGAGTGGGTTGGTTGGTTGAGGGGAACTGGAGTCAGTTGGCTGCTGTGAGAAGATGGAAGAGTCAGTGCTTGGAGGAGCTGCCTGTGAGAAACATCAAGGAGGTACAAAACTCTTGCACTAAGGAGACAACAATATGAAACCTTTGCATTATATGAAAGCAGTTAGGAAGTGAGAGATATTCCAACGGGATAATAATTGGGGCTTTCTGCATCTATTCTAGTCCATTACTTAAAGGGGAAAAAATAGGAAATGAGAAATTGGAGAAAAATTAAAGATAAAATTCTTGTTCTTTGAAGTGTACTGGAAAGAACATAATGCTTCAGAGAGAATCAATACATTGTTTGCAAACTAAATATGTCCACTTCAATATTTGCAATATTTCAATGCTTTTTCATTTTAAGTTAGTGTTTAGATGCACTGGCAACGCAGTGAAGAAATAGATCAAAACAAGATGTAGTAGGCTCAGAGTTTTGAGATTCTCATAAGGAGAAAATGTGCAAGTGCTCTCTGTGCCTGTTCATGTTAATATCTTTTATTGGTACCTACATATCTGAAAAAAGAAGCCAAGAGAAGTGAGTTATGTGCTGAGAGAGGACATGTGAGAGACTCCCAGGAATCCACCAGCTCTGGAGAATTGTGGCCTTACTGGATCCACAAGAATTGTTACATTTAAGACAAAAATCAGCTGAAAATGTGCGAGACCATTGGCATTTATTGCAGCCAGGAGTCCAGTGCCTGCTAGATGCAGACAAAGTCAACAGGATTTGTTTTGGAGGCCTTGAAGCAAAAAAAAAAAAAAAAGAAAAAAAGAAAAAAAAATTCCTTGAAGGACTTTCTGTCTTAAAAGTCAGTGGTGCATCCCTGACTGGTTCTACTTCTGAATAAATAGCTGGGGTTGGCCTCCCAGCTGTCTCTCCAACACTGAGAAGGGTTTGTATATTCATGTGTAAGGGACCAAGCAAAGAAATGTACTCTGTGAAGTTATCTGCTGTTAAAACCAACTTATTTATTATAACAACTTAAATTATTGACAGTGATCTGTCTTGGCCCAGTCATCTTTCTTTTCTCTCGCTGAGAGAAAAGGATATTTATGACAAAGGAATTAAATTAGTTTGTTCATGCATATTTATTTTTAAAATACATCCTTTCATGGAGATGTATGTAAACTAGATTTAATTAACTGGCAAGGACAGCATTCAGCATCAAGATTAAACTTTGTGTTTGAAAGTTCAGACTGAAATACAACATGTATCCACAAGGGAGGGAATCAACATGCTGAAATTTTTATAAGGTGGTCTTAAGCAGCAAGTAGTCTTGAACATCCAAAGAGCATCTAGTATGGGGGAGAAGCTTTAGGTAATGAAGTTAAAGACTGAATTTAAGTTTTGAGTGGCTTGAAATAAAAGCAAAAAAAGGATGGAAGAAAGGCTATAATTATTGGAAGAACATAATGTGATGCTTAGACAGGATGTGAAATTTGCTGAGGAACATATTGCGGCTATAATTAGAGATAGTGTTTCAGTCACTTTAAAAATGAGTCATTAGAGAATGCATTAAAAAAAAAAATTCTACATCTGTTGGGTCTCCCAGTTGGGACAAAAACATGAGATCTAAAAGCAAAATGCAAATTCTTTCTTCTGAGGAGCTCTGAGGTTAAATTCCAGAAGTGAAGCACAAATAAAGCTCTGAAGTTGGAAACAAATAAAAACAAGAGTATAGATGGCTTGCAATACTTTCCATACATACTTCTAGGACATACACAAGAACACTGATACTTATTCTGCAAGGAGTTGAAATTGATTGGTTAGGAGTTTTACAGGATATTCCTCTCATCTTTCATCATTCCTTCCAATCGTAGGCAGGGGAAAATAGTTCCACTGTATGTTTTTGTAATGTATACTAAATAAGTTGCATGACTTGTCTCATTTCTTCTGTGTCCATCTTCAATATGAAATGAGCTGGATGGAGAATAGCTTTTGCTATTCATTGCTCATCTATAGGAAACAGTTTTCAATTAATTTCATTTCTAATTGTGCTAGGACTAGAGGTGAAAAGCACAGATGTCAATTTTTGATTGCATTGGCTTTTGCAAAGAGCTGAATTTTCTGGGGGAGAAGTTTGTGGGAAGGAGGTCAGTGCATGTATCTGGCACCACATTGCTTTCAGGCTGTCTGCATGAGGGAATGTTCTGCAATAAAATATATTGCCTAGCAATTTTAATCAAATCAGCAAATTAAAGGAAAATGAGCTACACAGTAAAAAAGACTATGCTAGAATTTGGTCCAACAGTTTCCACTTTTTTTGGCCTCTAATATAGATTACTGTGTGCATCTCTTTATTTCTGATGATCACAATCTGTTTTGAAAAGTTTTTTTTCTGTGGAGTTTTGCCACAGACTAAACTTGTGTAGACCTGTGTAATAAAATAAGGTGATTTACTGTCAGTGGTCTACAGGGACCAAAAAACCCAACCCTAAACAAAAAAGAAAAAAAAAAGCCCAGAACAAACCTGGAAGTTTTGGGGTCTCTGTTAGTACACAAGTGATATGGTTGTGAACTGCAGTGGAACTCAGGGGTGTAGCATTTTTCTGAGTCCAGTTAAGATTTAAAAAAAAAAAAGTATGCTCTGTACTTTGAGTTATTTGTGTGGCTTATAAAACTTCTTCATGAGTGCAAATTGTGAAGACCAACAAATAGTTTTAGAACAGTTAATTATTTCAGCATATAAAAGGTGAGATGACATAAATTTGCAGCCATTTATTTTGGTCTTTGTCATATTGTCTGAATGGGGATATTGTTATAATTATCAATGGAATAATGGTGTTCCTGCTCAAGTAGCCTACAAGAGATGAGTTCTCTTAATTTGCTTGCCAGTTAAGCTTTAGATCTGAGGAAGTGCACAGGAAATGTTATTCTAGAGATGGTTTCATACCAAACCACTGTATTTGTCTGACACACTGCCTTGCGGAGGCTGAGCCTTCTCCTCTCCTGCCTTTCAAAATTCTCTTTATAGCATTCAAGACAAAGCAGCTTCTGGGCTTTAACAAGAAATGAAAACACCTTCGAATTAACTCACTTCTCATCGCTACTTTATTTTTATTTAGCTTTATTAAATAGTGGTTGGAAGACAAGTTATTGACAGCTTTCATAAAACTCAAAGATGTTTATCTAATCTATTAATCCTGTCTCTGCTAAGCTGTCACAAAGATGATCTCTTGGATAAGGACAACCTGTTCCCTGAGAAACTAGTAGAAAAATTTTTTGTGCAGTTGTATAGGTTAGCAAATATAATGAACTGATTATCCCTCTTGAGATGGATAAAATCAAAGTTTAATTTTAAATTAAACTTACTTTACCTTTACATGTAATCTCTAGGCAGTTCTGGTCTGTGAATATTGATATCAGCATAAGAGGTATTGTCTAAAGCACCCAAATATTTTTAGCAGACTTTGCTTTTCCTTGAAAAAGGGGGGAAAGGCAGCGGGCACAGAGGATGCTGGATCAGCTGTCTGCAGCCTAATGTTGGCTGTGACCACTGTGAGCCTGGTCCTCCAGCTGGAGACCCAGAGATAAACACAGAGTGGAATAATCATATTACAACTGTTTGGATATGCCTCAAACTAAAAGGTTTTCTCGGGGAGAGGAATTTTGATGGGCGATGTCTGCAAAGCTGATTTAGAACAAATTGTTTGTGCACACTGGAACAGGAGCAGCCTCACTAATACATCTGATCATGCTCCTGTGTCAGCATTCCTGGTGAATGGGAAGGGGAGGCATGGCTCCTGCAAGATTTTAATACTTTAAAGAAAAGTGGAAGTACATGAAATGCAAAATATGAAGGAGGGAGGGAGAGAGAATGAATTTAGGTTTTTTATTTCTCTATTTTTTCTTTTTTTTTTTTTAAGAAACAATTGTGTTTTGACAGGTTGCCTTAGTAAGAGAGGAATGAAAATAAAGCTCTGCTTTACATTTTACCTTCTGGTGAACCTAAGTGAGCCATTCAAGTCACACTTAAGATGCTATTAAAAGCGTTGCTCTGCTTTTATGTAAATGAAAATATTAATTATCATACTTGAATTCTGAAAGTGCAAACATTACAATACCGTCTCAATAACAACTGTAAGTTGAGGGATGGTTTATGACTGGTGTATTTTAAGGCACTCCCAAGTTCTATAATTATACTCAAGATGTAAAACAAAGATACTGCAAAGTAAGGATGACTTTCTTAGTTCGGACAAAACATAGCTTGAACACCAGGGCTGAAACCTGAAAAAAATTAGCCAGCTCTTTTTTTTAACAGCTGCAGAGTAAACTCTCATAAAACTCACTCACTTTTGAAATAGAGTGAATGAAATTATTGATAAAGCTGAGTGATACACTTGCATTTTCCTTCTCTAAGTAAAAATTTGGTTTTTTATTTTTTTTCCATTCAGAATAGCCTTTACCAATTAAAAGTTTGTTTTCAGAGTGTCGAGTACATTCATGAGGGAGTTTTATAAAATTATATTTAGTATATCACCACTAATGCTGCTAATTATTTTTGCTATTGTCCAATTTTTTCTTTTTCGTTTAAAACCATTGTCTAGATAATAAGGACATTGTGATAAACAAATATCACAAGCAAAACAGGCAACTCCTCCTTGTTCTGGGTTATTTGTTTGCAGTGATTTAGAGATATTTCAGGACTTCAGCAGTTTTGGTGGACAATAGATATAAACTGACCCATAACACCACTTCCATCAGTGCTCCAAATCTGATATAATATTTCTGAAAAATTGACTTGTGTGGCTGATTCTGTTCCTCTGGAAACTATTGGTGTGTTACACTGAGTTGCATGGCATTGCCTGGTCCTCCTTCTAGCAGGTAAATTACGTTGACAGACTGCTGAGAGTAACTTATTTTCCTGTATTTTTTTCCTGTGTGTTATGTATGTTTTCCTGTGTGTTTTCTATGTTGCAAGTGTGTCATACAAAGGTAAATGAGCTGGAAAGACTGCAGTTACTTTGTTTAATAAATGGCTGCTGAGTAGATTCACCGAACGAACTCTGGGTTAGCATTTCTTTCAAAGCACAGACCTGAAGATTAGCAATTATTTTGCTTAATGTTTAACTAGTTATAACAAAATACAACTGAAGGTCTGAAAGGAAAAAGTGGTCTTGAGCACTTTCTTTTCTGTGTAGGTTTTGGATCTGAAACATTCTTCCATCTTTAAACAAAAAAATGCAGAAGGCTGCAAACAACCTCTTTGCAAACTGGACAGCAAGGATTCATAGTTTTTTTTATGTTTTTACTCATTGCTTACAAACCATAATCAACTATCTCCGTAGTCAGAAAATCATGTTGAGCTTGCAGTTTTTCTCAGATCAAATCTTTGATGCATCATGCTGTACAAATAGCTTTCCATTGAAATCTCCAGAGCTGTCACATTGAGTGGGCCAAATTCTGCTCGGAGATATGCCCTAACAAGCATCCCATATTCTTCCTCATGTCCTTCACCCTCAATACATACCCCTTTTCTTCAAAACCCCACAAATAAAAAAAACCTTCATACCCCCCAAAATCATCGCTCCCCACTCAAGGGGTAGTTGAAAGCAGGGTGAGTAAAGAAAGTAAATTAAGCCAATTAAAGAACTTTAAAAGTTACTTGAATTCAAGTTACAAAGCTTTTGTCATATGTTCTTCCAAATGAGTTTGGGAATGAGAACTGTGTAAGGATTCTGAAAGATGACTATAACTAGCTAATGACAGAAGTCTCATTCACTATTCTGTGCATTAATTTGATATTTATTTTCCTCTCTTTTTGTGTGATCCTTCATGAAATGGCTGGGGAAATAATTATAAATCTATTTTCTAACTTTTTCTGTGGCAAGGCAGTTGAATTATGCTATAAGTAATTCATGGGGAGCTGTTAACACAAATAATTTTTCCCCTGTATTTTTGTCTAATGCTTTCATTTAAAGCAGTATACTAATTAATCAAACTCTAAAGCATTCAAAATTAGCATTTCTATTTTTGTTTTATGATGCAGTTATTAAAATTAAAGAAATAGTTTGGAATTAATGAAATTATATTACTGAATTACATAATTGGGTTTCTGAACTATCTATTAAATGACTACAGTGGCTTTCACTATTTGACAAATTTGTGAAAATGATGAGAGCAAAATCATAGTCTCTAACTAGATTTCAGTGATGGTACTGGGGTTTTGATGGGATCAGCTGACCTGGGCCTGGAAAAATTATAGAGTAACTTTAATATCTGGGATAAACTGAATGTGGGAATACTTTTACTCACAGACATAGAAAACATGAGCAGGTGGGAGTATGCACAGATCCATGCACTCACCTGGATGAAATGGTATTTAACAGTATGTGATTTATAGTGGTATGGTACATGCTCTTTGTCACCTAAATCTGTGCCCTCAAGTAAAATAAAAAAGAAATATCATACATTTGCCAGGGGTTTTGGGTCAACTCATATTTGAAGGGGAAGATGAAGTTAAAAAAACTGTCTTAACAAGAATTTTGTTTGGGCTTGCTGAAGCAAATGGGAAACTATTTTAAATGCTGTTTGGCTTTTGTCCATCCGAATTGGCCTGTTCATTCTTGTGTCTTTATATTTTTACATGTCTGCTGTGAACAGGGAAAATAGAGCTTATAAAAATAGTTAAAAGTCAGTCTGATATTGAGAAAAATGAGATTTATTGGCAGGAGGGAGATGTTAAGAGCAAAGCAGTTGAAATAAAGCCATATGTAGGGAAGGTAAAATAAGGTAATAAAGCATGGGATGAATGGCAATAAAAAGACCAAAGATTCCAGATTTGAACAATAGAAGCAGAAGTCGAGCAGTCAGCATGTAACGGATGGAAAGAATTAGTTTAATATGCTGGCAAGAGGGAGGCTATAAATTCTGTGAAAAGAAATGGAAGTGAGCCACCATGCTGAACTGGACTACAAAACCATGGGAACAGGAGGCTTTGATGTAGATTTGATGGGGGTATCCTGTGGGGTGGAGGTAGGGGAGAAGAGCTGGATGCAGGGATTTCAGGAGATGGAAATGCTGCAGAGGACTGTGCTCCCCTGATGGAATCAGCCATGAGAGCGGTATTGGATGTGGTCATCTTGCAATCTTAATAAGCACCTCGCTGCCCTAAGAACAACACTTTGGTTCCCTTTTTACTTTCTATTCTGAGAGGAACTGGAGGAAATCTCAGGTGCATAATTGTGCCTGTTCACAATTCCTGGATTCAGTCTCCGTGGCTCCAGTCATTAAAACTCCCTCCCCACAGTTCCCTCTGTCCCATGAGCTGTGGGTGCATCCCAGTTTCCTTTGTGAGGAGTTTAGTCACAGCTGTTTTTCCATTGAGGCTTGAGTTTGGGGGTGTGTCTGGTGCTTGGGGAAGGCTTTTCCTGCTTGGGAAGAGTTTGACAAACGCAAGAACAGTTCTATTGCCCTTCCCAAAAGGCAATATATGGACGTGCAAACAGGTGCACAGATCAATGGTGTGCCCCAACAAAATCCTACATGCCTTTTTTCTCTCTGTCAGGATGCATTTTAAACAATTCCACAGCAAGGCTCTCCGTGCTGTGGAAGGCACAGCTGCTCGAGTCCTGCATGCATTTCTCTCATGGTGTTATTAGCATTATTTCCTGTGGTTTACAGGCTCGTAGCTAATATCTGGAAAGAGTGTAGGCTAAATGACAGCTTTTTGACAGTGACCAGAAATCCTGCTATATTTGTCACTGAAGATCTAGAAAGATACAGGAAGGGGAGTGTTGTGCAAACACCTGTGTATGGTTAGTATGTGGAATAAAAATTTAAATATTTCATTTTTAATTAAATAGTACAATTATAGTGTTTAATATTATATATAATTATAATTTTTTATATTTAAATTTATTTTAAAATTTAATATTTTATTTTTCAGTACACACCGAAGATACCATTTTTAAAAGTGATTGGGAATGTAAGTTCAAAGGCTGAATTTTCTGTATTTTTAGCTTTGGTAGCAGGATCTTGTGTTCATTACTGCCTGATTAGACCTTGTCTGAGACCTTTGAAGTTTTGGGGGAGTACTCATTCCAAACAAAAATTAAAAAACAAAAAAAAATCAGCAGGTTTCTACAGCTATATATTTCACATGCTTTGAAAATTCCACCTTTAATGTTTTGTGTTTCTCTGAACATTTACAAGTATATTTAACCTTTATGAATAAGGAATAAATAAGTGCTTCTTGTTAAGTGTTTATCAAGGAACAGAGACAATACATCGACTTTTCTATATAAAGTAAGATAAGCTTGAATTAGTCTGATTTAACCTTGCTGCAATTACCTTAAAGTAAAATCAAGACTTCAAAGAAAAGATTTGATTTGAATTTTGATGGTGCTTCTAAACACATGTTTAATCTTTCTTGGCTCTTTATTGTCAGTGTTTTACAGTTCTTTTTAACACCTGTGCTTAAACCTGACTTCTTTTTGCACCTGCAATGATTTATGCAGCTGTTTTTCACCTTCAGTTAGTTGTAGGAACATTAATGTCAGGAGCCTGTGTAAACACCTAAACTGAATGTATATTCATGTATTAAAATTCAGGGCAACATCATTTTTTCCAATAAAAAATAGGGCCCATGAAGAGTTAGTCAAACAATATGAGGTAAAAGACAATTTCGGCCATTATTTTGTACTCCAAGTTATATGCTGAAAAAATCTAGAAAAAAATGCTTCAAAGTGACATTGTAATTAAAATGACAGCTGTATGTTGGTCCATATGGAATGAATGAAATTAAACTCCTGGAAGAAATAGATAGGATGTTCATAAAAAGGTGTTACTAAGGAATTCTAGTGGATTACAGAGAATGAGCTTCATGTAGGGGTGAAATTATCACTGTAATCATGTTTGAGAAAAGCAGTTTAATTATATTTCTTGTATTGTTTTTATGGATACACAAGTAAAGATCAGCCATGTGTGTATTTCTTTTAAATGAATCCCTTCTTTCAAGCTTGTTGTAGCAAAAGTGAGTAACACTATATTGTAAAGAATGGATTTAGCTGTCACATTCTCCATACATCCTTCTCAGTGTCTTCTGTGACAGAACCTTGCTCCTTCCTTCTTAAAGCTTGCTATTTTTTTTCTCTCTGTTGTAAACAAGTCAAGTCTTTCCTATTATAGATCACTTTGAGCAGCTTCTAGGTAACTGTTTTACCATGTTCTTTTTTTAACATTATCACATAGAAAATAACTTTTCTAGTTATTGTAAATTACCTTTCTCAGCATCTTAACCAGAAAGTAACAAGAAAAAAATGCTAACTGCAATATGGAAGAATAACTTGTAGGCCAAGTGAAATTTTTAATAGCTAACGCTATTTTAAAACTTGACAATCACTTGCAGTGACTTGCAGCACTAATAACTTGCTGTACTGAATTTGGTATGTCTGAGTGAAGTCTGATGTTTGCAATGAGTCTGTCTGAACTTAGTGTCCCTTTTCATTTTACTTTTATTATGTAGTGCTCAGGGGGTGCTATTTAGTTATTAAATATCTGCAGAAGTCTCAATCTAGCCTTTCATATCTAACAAGAAACTGCCACCTCCCTACATCTCACCATAACTAGCATAACTGATTTTCTTACTTATCCACTATGGTAAGTAAGACAAGATAACTTGACAAGTTTAATTTACAACTACTTACTTTCATCCAATTAAAACTCTAGAGGAAGAGAGTTTGTTCTAAGTGCCACTGTTAGACCAGCATAAATATCTTGAGGGGAAAAAAAGCCAAACCTCTGTACTATTTACTAGACTAACATGCCTGACTTAGGCATGTTTTATTTACTTATTTTATTTATCTACTTTATCTACTTATTTTTATCTACTTATATGTATAGTAGACTCTATATATACTCTATATGTACTTATCTACTTTTATTTATCTACTTATGCAGTGTATTTCTCAGCACTGAACTTTTTTTCATGTAAAGAGATTTCTTTCAAACTGCCCAAAAGCGTCCACATTTGAAAGCTCACCTTTTCTTTTTCTCATATCTATCCATTTGCCTTATTAAAAATCTTGTCTTTAATATGTGTAAGCCTTCACAGCTATAAATGCTTAACTTCTGAACTGGTTTCTTGCTGGCTGCCAGAGTAAATTGAGATGAGTTATCTCTTCCCAGCTCTTCTGGGCAGTCACCCTAAAGAAAAGAAAGTCAAACAGGTTTGCCAGAGCAAGAAATGAATTAGACTTAGTGTTTGTTCTTATTGAAGCAAACATTGATATCTGCTTCTTTTCATCCAAATTAAAGGAAGTGTCCTGTTTGCTTTGGGAAAAGCAGCAGGCTCATTCACTTCTGGTATTTTCTGTTGTAGTCTTCACACATTTTTTTTCAGAAGTACCTTTTAAGCTTGTTCATGTCTGAAAGTATGAGTTCACTCTGGCTGCACAGTAGACTTTTGGTATAGTTGCAGCAAGAGGTTTTTAGGTTTTTTTTTTTTTTTTTTTTTGTAGTTTCTATATTTTTAACCTGATATTTCCTTTTTCACTGAAAAGAATCTATGATGAAAATGACAACACAGAAAAGGAGTGGCCCTTCCAGGTCTAGCCAAGGACTGATCTGTTCTGTCTCTCCAGCCCTGCTGTTTCCAGTTCATAGACATCTTTTATGAAAAATCCTTTCCTTAGGATTTTTCCTCCTGAGAAGCTGAGAGGCCTCAGGAACAAAATGTGAACATTGATTATCTGCTGCTGTGGAATGCAACAGGTGCATCTGTGATTGGTCTCATGTGGTTGTTTCTAATTAATGGCCAATCACAGCCCAGCTGGCTCAGACTCTCTGTCTGAGACAGAAGCTTTTGTTATCATTCTTTCTTTTTCTATTCCTAGCTAGCCTTCTCATGAAATCCTTTCTTCTATTCTTTTAGTATAGATTTAATATAGTATATGTCATAAAATAATAAATCAAGGCTTCTGAAACATGGAGTCAGATCCTCGTCTCTTCCCTCATCCTCAGACCCCTGTGAACACTGTCACAGTTTCCAGTTCACAGAGTACTTTTTGACCTTCATTTCTCTGTATTTAGAAATACATTGGATTTCTCATTAAGATGCTCAGTGTCTTCTTGAAAGCATATAAATCTATAGGACTCATGGCATCTGCAGGAAGGAATTCTGGAGTCTGAGTGACTTTGACATCAAGTACCTTCTCTGTTTACATTTTCCTTGGATGTGCAACTAGCTCATTTCAGCAGAGCCCTCCCAGCCCTAGAGAGTTGGTAGTTTAACTCAGCCAAACCTTTCCCACCTCTGTCTCTCACGTGCCTGCTTGCACAGGTCAGCCATGAACTTTTTAAAGAAAATCCCCCCCTTGCTGTCCTGTGGCTCCTTTCCCATTTCAGTGCAGCAGGAGTTGAGCTCCAGGCGTGCACAGAGAGCAGCTCCAGCTGCTGATGGGTGTCCTGGCAATAACACCTGGCAAAAGGCACTTGGAAATAAACCTCCCTTGAAACCTCTTCCCTGAGAGTGCAAGCACCAGCTGTTTCACTCCACAAACCTGCTAGTGAAAAAGGAAAACAAACCACATCTGTCTATCAGTGCATCTACACTTCCATTCCTCTGGATCAAGAAAATTTCTCAGCTCTCCGTATCTGCTGCTGCATCCTTGAAAGCCTGAAATAACTCAGTAGAAGCAGCATCTTGCTGATTCCTAGTGACTGTTGGCAAACATCACTTATCTCAGATTAGGTGACAAAAATATATAGAAAACCCAGGGCTTAAAAGCATAGTATCTTTTCCACAATGTTTTGGCATCTTTCTATGTATCTATAAAATAGGTGATCTCTGCCAGGGCGATTTAGCTTCAAACTGAATTAAATTGTTGTGTGCTTTGCATGCTTTTATTTTCTTATCTGAAATGGCTGGATGTGGTTCTCCCAGAAATACCAAATCCACCTTGTTGGACTTTTCATTATCTAAATAGTCAAGTGACATAACCAGGAGTATCTGAGACCTATTTCCAATTTCTAATAGATCAGTTTGTAGTAAATATTTCCATGTTACATATTACAATCTTAAGAGCAGTCTCCTGTTTTCCAATATTTGTAAATACTTCAGAATAACCTGATGGAGTTGAGAAGTTGTAGAACCAAAGTGAGGTCACCTATTCCTGAAAAAAAAGAATATCTTTTTTTCTTGAAATCTTGATTTAAGGGCTTATTTTAATTTAAAACTTCTAACCTTGGTTTGTTTTTTTTATTCACTTGATTTGGGATACTTTTATAGGGCTTTGAGAATAACTTGTTTTCTTGATTGAGTTGATGAACAGAAAAAAATCCTGGACACAAATCAACAAAAAACAACAACAAAACTAATCAAGCCATTCCTCAAACAGATCCAGAATATTTTTACAAGGATAGAAAAGAAAATATATATTTAATTTGACCCCTCCTGCCTTACAAAAATTTTGTTTCCTAGCACATCTGATAGAAAAGGGCAATTCTTGTGAATAACAATTCAACATATAACTACTCTGTCTGAGAAGGTGAGAGACCCAATTCACTCCTGTCTTCTTTTTAATGTCTATTTCTTCTGTCAGAACTGCCAACTATTCTGCTTTAGACAAGAATGGATTTTTTTTGCAGAATATTTAAATACCTGTTTGACCAAGAATATATCTTGTATCTTGTCTAGAAGGTGCTAGACTGCTCAAAAAGCAGACTGAACAAGTTGAAGCATCAAAACCATGCAGTTTAAGAGCAGCTGTATTAAACCAGTTTAAAGCATGAGAGCCATGGCACATACCCACACTCTTTTCTGATATTCCTTAGTAGAGGTAGTGAAAGTGGTTTTTTCTGAATCTTGCCAAAATAAAATGTGTGGAAGGAAGTTAGGCTTACATTGATCTTGTAGCTTTCTAGCAGAATATGTAGGATTCTGGAGCAATTGATAAACCTGACGTCAAAAAAGTGGGAAATAATGCATGGGGAATCTCAATGAAGTTCAAAGCGAGGGAAAAAAGTAAATGCAGTATTTAAGGCTGAGCAGAGCACATATTCCCAATGTCAAGTCACTTGGAGCCCTGGTGTACCTTGGAATAGCACATGCTCTTGGGGAGTTTGTGTTCTGATTTTTTTTCCAGCAGATTGTCACTTGTTTCCTTTCTCAGCATGGGGCAGTCTTTGTCTGTCACTGTGTTCCTTGGCTTCCCATTCCTTGGGCCATATTGACAGAAATGAAAGCTAACTGTCCAATTCTATGTTTTAAAATCTGAAAAAAAAAACCCAAAAAACCAAACCTAAAAAACATACCCAAAATTTTAAGGTATTTTTCTATGACTATTTTGGTATCACAGCAGTAAATTTTTCGGTTGGTTTGTTGCTTACTAAATACAGAAAATATGTGGGGAATAGGTAATATATTTTTTTTTAATAATGTGAAAAGAATCATTGAATACAATGTTGAAGTTATGTTGTCAGTGACATTATAGCTTTTCTCTGTCAGTATAAGAATCAGTCTCACAATAAATACAAGTAGTCTCACAATAAATACAAGTAGCTCTGTTTCTTAAAAAAATAAACAAAACCAAATGCATCTCTATTTTAAAAGAGATTTATGTGGTTGTGGAAGTTGAATGTTTCCACAGCCTGCTGCTACACTCCAATACATTTGTTCCTGAGGAGGAAATAAACATATTGTATTAGAGAAAGAAGAGTCAGTGAAGGATACAGGCAGCAGATTACAGAAAAGGAAGATGGCATGTTACTTAAAACAATGCTGAATTATTGCATCAATTGGTGAGTATAGTTTTAAGTATGGAGGAGAGATTTTTAAAAATAATAAAGTAGAAATGTCTGGTTTCTCAGCTTAAAACAAGACATCAAAGTTTCAAAATAAATTATTTCTGTACCTTTACAGTATGAGGAAAACAGCTCTGTATTACTCTGAGACAGTAGCCTTTGAAGTATGTGCTGAAATACTGAGGTTCTAACATACTTCATCGCTACAGCAGATTATAGTTGCTTTTTTCCTTTCACTTTTCAGACCTTTGTGGTGCCTGTAGCTCCACTTGCAATTTTGTATCATCTATTAATTTCTTTTACGTGGACTGGATCTTGTCAGTGGAGCTGCTTCATTTGAAGATGCTAAAGTGAAATTCCTGTCAGAATAAACAGGCCACCCAATATAAATTAATCACAGGTTAAAATTCAATAAAAGGTATGTGAATAATAAGAATAATTGTAAATGCACATCTATTTGGTAACAACAATGCCAACTTCTTTTCCAACCCTAGCAAAAATTAGTTTCCAATTTGAAATCAGTTACTGTACCAAGCTGAAAATGCTGAAGGATACAGAAGGCAATAGACTTACATATTTACCTTCAAAATACATAAAATATTGGTTTGATATTGTCACTCACTCTTGGATAGAAGAGCTTATTTTAGTTTAACTTCTTCAGTAAAGAAAATTCTAACACATCCACCCCATATTTAATCCCAACAGACAGATTAAATAGCTTGTTTGGTAGAATTAAAAGCTGCCTCAAAATAGGGTAGGAAAGGTTTTATTTAATTGTAGCCATACTTAGTAAGCTTTTACATTTACATTACCATGCTGTAGATATATGGGGATGGACAATATTAAACCAGAATTGCTTGTTCTGGCTGTAGTGCAACAAACACATTTTGATTGGACCGACTAATCTAGATTAAAACAGGACTTCAGAGACAGAATATCTAATACCTATTTATGGAAAAATAGCATAAGGAAAGAACAAAGCATAATTATAAAAACATTACTAAGTAATCAACTTTATCCAATGTGCAGCAGCAAATATCCCTTAATACCTTTGAGCAGAACTGAAGAAATTCAGGCACACAACCAAAAATCAGTTAACAATTATCTCTATTAACACTATGACAGAGGAATTATCTTTTAGCTCACTATTCTTTCTATTCTAGATACCAAAAGGAGGTAATTGAAAGCATATCATGTGGTTTTATAAACAACTGATCATAGCAACTAAAGGCACATCCATTACCTGTGTTCCCTGCTTGCTCTCTGGCAAGAAAATTCAGGTTATAAGGTGAGCTTAAGCAGTATCTGGCAGTTCTCCAAGGTAAATAAGTGTGCTGGTTGAATTTGACTTTTGATCTCTACGTGAAAGTAATATTATTTTCAAGATATTAAAAACTGCTGGCTACTAAAGTGATGAAACAGGTGGTTACAGGTAGAAAAATGTCAGAGTGAGAAAAAAATGGGAGAAGATTAATTGGAATAAGGGTTAGCTTGGCAGAAATAAGTAATCCTATTTAAGACTTCTGTATCTGCAGGGCTGCAAAACCCCTTTTGTTGCAGTAGGTGCACCAGGAGGGCACGGAAGGATTGCAATAATCACCTTGACTGACTAAATAGATTTGGTGAATCTTCCAGAGGATGGAGTGATTTAAGAGTCTCACAGGTCTTCTCTCTAAGCATTTTATCCTGAGTACTGCAGGAGGTGGGGAGTAATCAAAAAGGTTGAGAACAAAAATAGGAACAGGTTTCCCTTTATGTTTCATTTGCATAGGTGTAGGGATTTTGTTTATTGTTTATGGGGTTTTTAACATAAAAATATTGTACAAATGGGCTGAAATTCTGCCCTACAAATTAAAACTTAAAATGGGATCTAAAGACCTTTACAAAAGTTACCTGATAGGAATAAAATCCTGACATTAATTCTCTTTGATTTCTAATTGGAGTTATAATTACTTTAAATGGAGCCTTGCTCTACCACCCCTGCTGCATAATTGATTTCACTTGTGGCTGAAATGTTCTCCTTGATAAGGCTTCTTGATGAGTAACTTCTACTTTTAGGCTGAACAACAATGAAAAAAACAAACCAAAAAAACCCCTAAACATCTCCTCCCCCTCAATAAAGCCCAAAACCCAAAGAAGCTATCTATTAGGTGTCCAACCATGTTACAGAGTTTCTGTCCATTAGCAATGAAATGTTATTCTTATTCTTGACATCTCCTTACAGTTGAAATTTTGGCTTTAAACTTCATATCCCAAGTTTCCTCCAACTAAGAATGAAACTTTCAAAGTTGATATTTGAACTTCTGCTTCTTTTAAGGTTACTGATAAAAATTAAGGAGCTAAACCCAATGTGATCTTAAGTGATAAAGTAATGATGAGTTTAAAGGAGGAAGCACACCACTGCTGACTTCTGGGTCATCTGCTTTCTATTTTCTTATTGCAAGTGTCAAAAATGTTAACAAAAGTATTTCACAAGTATTTTATTCCAGGATTAGATGATTATAAGACAAAATTTATATCTAGGACAATTCAAACCTTTATTTAAAGAAGCTTTAACCTTTATCAAACCTTTATCAAACTCTCGTGTGTGTGTCATGTCTCCCAACCATTTTGGTTTGTGGTTTCTTTGGGGAGTGTGACATATATTCCTTTTATTTTGATTTAAATGAGAACTTACTTTGATTGAGAACAAGGAATTGGAGAAGAATACCAATTCAGAAACATCTGCCACTGATTTGAAAACTGGTCGCTCTTCTAAAGAGTTATTTCTTCTGTTTGGTATTATTTATGTATACAAAAGCTAAAAGACAGCTGATTGGAGCTGTGTAATAGTGACATTGATAACAGGGTCTCTGTTTGGGTCTTGGAGTCACTTGGGACATAATTCTGCAGCTCTTTTGCTCTCATTTCATTCATAATTTTGAGTTTTATTTTAATTCCTTCAATCTACCAGCACTAGGATTCCAGGGTTTCTTTTCCAGTTGCTCCATTTGTTCCACTGTTAGATTCTCAGGGCACAGGTAACTTGGACTGGTGATAAACAGGTTCTTTTTCTTGGTGATAAATACTAAGTAACTTGTTTTCCTCTACATAACTTTGATAACAAGTAATGTCTTTATCCTGATTTTATTTTCCTTAGGAGAATCTGTTTTGACATATATGTAGGTAAGGTGGGAAGGAAAGATGATAATAGAAGGTGAAGGTAGAGAAAAATTCTATAGAAATTGTCTTTTATAAATGGATTACCAGAACACTTTGGGAATTCATCGGCACTAAATTTAATTTGAATGTAAATGGGGTTAGGGATAAAATTTCAAAATTCTCAGAACACAGGTGGGCCTTAGAAAACAGGAGAAATTAAATGCTGCTAAAAAATCTAGGAAAACAGCAGTGTCTAACCTTCTCAGTTGCAGAAGAGCCTGTGTTGGATCAATACATTACACTTTTGTCCTCCTGGTGAAGCATGCGAGTTGTACTCAGAGATGCCTGTGTAAAGAGCAGTGACACGTCCCTGATGCCCCGCTGGCTGTGTAGCCCCTTGGCTCGTCCCTGTTGTCACACTCCAGGAGCAGAGCAGCACCAGTGTGGTGAGTGTTGTAGGCTGTATCTGTAACACCAGGGGGGCTGGGATCACACAGTCTGCCAGTCCACTATTCACACTCATGTTTGCCTCGCCGGCTCCGCTGCAACGTGAGGGAATTGTGTGTTTTACTTACAGTTGTGGTATTTCTGCTGTGGCTCACTGCATGTTTTTTGTTTTCTGCTCCACTTGCTTGCATGGGGCACTCACCTTTGAGTGCCTGCCTCCCACTGCAGCTGCTGCAGAGCTTGCACAGCTCTCTGAGGCATGGTCCACATTTGTTGAGTGAGAATCTTTTCATCGTAGCGAGAATTTCTCTGTGGAAAAGAGGACAAAATAAGCCTCACGTCAGCTTCAATGACATTTTAAAAATAAGCATCACAGGCAGATTTCTGTATTATATTAAATATGCATGTATGTCAAAATGAAAAGTTTATGTAAAAAAAAAACCAACATTTTTTGATCGTCTGCTATTCTCCCTCTTCCTTAAAATTCACTTCACAGGGAGTGTCAGGGGAAGGGCTCTTTTGGTGTTCTGCTTTTGAAACAGACTGTTCTCAGTGTTCGTCTGTTCCCACAGAACTAAAAATCAATGTCATGATTATCACTGAACTATGGTAATTTTAAGGCTGCTAGGTTATGCATGCAAAATATTCTGTTTGCTGACTTGGTGATTTTCACCATTGTCCAAATGTAAGTGCACGTTCTTTCTGATCGTGCTCCTGCTTTTCACAGAATACTCATAAATAGAGCATCTAAGTTTTGTTTATTTGTAAGTTTCTTGTCATATATTTGTTGCATCAGAGAAGAATGCAGGTTTGAACCTGAGAGATCTTGAGGTTTGAGTCCTTGAGAGCAAATCCTTGCTCAAAGCAGGGAGGGGTACAGAGTCAGACAAGGTTGCTCAGGACCTTTTCTGGCTGAGTTTTAAACCTCTGAGTACTGAGACTACACAGCCTCTCTGGGCAGCCTGGGCCATTGCCCACCCATCTTGCTTGGAGGAAAAGCTTCTCCTTCTCTTGTTTGAATTCTCTTTTTTCAATATCTGCCCCTTTTGTCTCCTGCTCTCACCTGGCACAGCTCAGTCTCCGCAGGAACCACCTCACAAGCATGAGGAGGCTGACGTGAGGTCTGAATCTTGAAAAGTCCTCTTCTTTTCTCTTTCTTCTTCCTTCAGCATAAGTTTGGGTTTTTTTCTCCTCTTAATCACTTTCTAGAACTTAATCTTTGAGGTTTTCATGTGGCCACCTATGGAAGAAAGACCAGAGGTGTTGTGTGCATGCCTACTTGACATCTTCCAAGAACTCACACATTAATATACTCGCACATTTAGAAAAACCTCTTTAATTCCACCTCTTAAAATCTTCATTAAAACCACCATTATGTTTTTGAGGGGTTTTTTGGTTTTCTGTTTGGGTTTTTTTTTGTGGTGTTTTGTTTTTTTGGGGTTTTTTGTTTTGATTTCAAGAAAATCGTTTATGCAAACTTTTCAGGTATCTCTAACTTCTGTTTTTGTGTAAAAACTTTGTAAAATTAAAAAAACATTAACGTTGAAGAGAAGGCTCACATGAGATATGATCAAATCCACAAAAACTCTTAAGCTTGGGGAGTTGAAAGTAAAATCAGTAATATTGGGTTTGGGTTTTTTTTCACTTGTAACTGATACAAAGATAACAGAGGACTACAGTTGGGCTTTTTTAAGGAGATTTATCAGGGTATGAAGGTTAAAATTTTTCAGTAATTACAATATAACTTTCCAGATTCCTCTCGGTCTTTACATCATTTGAGAAATGTTTTGGTTTAGACATCCCCCAGCCCCAAGTGATTTGCAAACAATATTTAGAGAAGGGCTGTAAAAATCTGTGGACTATCCATTCTCTGTTGATTATGTAGGAAACCTCAGTGTTTACTGTTTTTAATCTACCTAACTTGTGAAATAGAATTCCAATATTCTGTTGAATACTGAAGATATGAAGTGACAAGTTAAATGTCTGGGAATCTGACAGCATTGCATCAATATTCCATAAATTAAAAAAAAAAACCCAACCAACAAATCTTGTAAACTCACCAAAAATTACCCCATTTTCCTTTCCTAAGACCTACATTCCACTTATTCATGTTGATTGGCATTAATTATAATATCACTCCTTAAAAGTGTGTCAGTTTTTTAAATCTTTATTCCTCCTGTGTTGGATATATCTGTGGTTTATGTCAGGCTGCCGAGTTTTCTAGTTACCTGGGATATTCTGTTTACCACAAAAGTTAGAACAGGAGCTTCCTTTTTTGTTGTCTGAAACGCTGGCTGGGTGCCAAGAGATTCAGGTCCAGGGATTTGAAATTTTTTGACCTTAACTTTTCCCTAGTAAGTCATGTAGCTGTTTTCTAAACAAGTTTTTTTTACTCATATGAGACAGACATCTTTATTTTCTTCAAATGGTTCTACTAGTTCCTTCTCATGATGTACTGTGGCTTTTTTCAGGGGGGGATATCATTAAGCTCTCTTTTTTTAAGTAAAATTTCTCTAGGATATACCTAATATCAGCTTTTTACTGATGTCATCTATCTTTGTGGAAAGCTTTTATCTACTTATTTTTTTTTAAACCTCGTGTAACTCTGTCATTCATAAGAATGTGAGTTATCTAGAACTCCATGATGAGGTTTTATTACACATTTGCCAACTATTATACAGATTTGGTTTTATTGGTTTTTTTTTTAATTTAATTTAAATCATAATAACATTTACTTCAGAGAAATATTCCTCTCTCAAGCATGAAAATATATTGCATTTATAGCAATAGATGTAATTGTTTCATGAACTATTGCAGTACTAACTCTTCATCTGGGGCTCAGTTACTTGTTTTCTTCCAAAGTTATGCCTTGTTATGTTAAATAGAAAATGAGAGTGGAAGAAAATTCAGCAGAAGTTCCTAAATCATGCTGGTTTCTCTATTGAGGGGGATCCCAGAAGGGAAGCGAGAAGGCTCCACAATAAGGTGAAAGAAACAAATCAGTATGTAGCCTTCTACAGAAGGAATAGAAAATGAGAAAGTCTAAAAGGAGCAAAATACTGAGAACCTACAAAACAGTGTGACTGTCTCAATGACATTTAAAATAGATTTCTAAAGCCTCCCAAATAGGGAATTGAAATGTTACCTTGAATTTTAAGCAGTGCATATTTATGTTGAGGAAACAATGATCACAATAAAACAAGTTTAATAATGGATTTGTTCCTTAAACTGCTTGAGATAAGCAACAACACAATGCAATAATACTGTTGTGTACTAGTTGTAACCATACTGTTATAGAGATGTTGTTCTTCCTCCCAATTTACTAGAGGTGCTATGTTTGAGTGACAGTAAAAATAGACAAGAATTGCTGTTTAGAAGAATGCTAAAATATGGCTTCTCACTCTGTTCCTCCAAAGTTTAAGTGAAGCAGTGCTGCTCTTGTGAAAAACAGCTGTTTCTGACCTTAAAACTTTTATTTTAAGAGCTTATGTTTTAAGCTTTCAAAGCCATAAACTAAGCCTTTTAAATATAGACATCATTTGGAAGTAGCAAGCTAGAACAAGGTCTTGCTACTCTGACTTTAAAATTTATTTTTTTTTAAGAACACCCTAATGAGTGACATAAATTTGCTGCAGACTTCCCTACAGCTCATTTGCTTTGCTTCGGTGAAAAATTTGGTCAGGTCCTCTGAGGATGGAAGGCATGTGCCTTTGTTGGTGTGTAGTCAGCCTTCACCAGCCTCCAGGTGTGCCCAGCATTACACATAACAAACCATATGCTCCTTGTGACTATTGTTCCAGCAGGGGATAAGTCCCTGGATTTGAGGAAGGCTGATAAGTTTAGAGAAATCTTGACATTAAAATCAGCAAAAATGCAGAAAAATAGATGAAGTTATTTAGGAATTTTACAAGGTGATTTTCTATTTCTCTTTTTTTTTTTCCTGCTTTAATTTAAACTGATTTTTTCTGCAAATCTGCTGTACTTTAACTGAGATAGACTTGTAAGCCTTGCTCCATAAAGTGTCAGGCTGTAATACTGGTTCAGAAATGAATCTGCCAGTAATGGGAATGTCCATACCATAACCACAAACAAGGAGACACAAGGATAATCGGCTGAGCTCATCCAGAAGTATATTTTCAAGTTCATTCGTTTTCTGTAGTAACAAATTTGAAAGTAGGACTATTTGGAGTGCCATTCACATATCACCAGTCCTGGAGCCTAACCTGGCATCAGAATGTCTTCAAAGAAGGAGAGTACATGGTTCATTACTGCACCTGAATTCATCATTCCTAGCACCGCACAGCTTGGGGCATGTCGGGCTCCACAAATTAAACAGGTAGTCTTGATCTGTTCCAGGCTGGTACACCTGCAGCAAAAGCACCTGGTGCACAGAAAAGGGGCACTGGGGATTCATTAGGTGGCATTTTCCTTCTGAAGCAGCGTTGATTAACTCCATGTTATGCTAATGAACTGCTGGAAGCACTAGCAGCCAGCAGGATGGGCAGGTACAGGAGCTGTAAGGATAGTGTGGCTTTCAGGTTTTGATCAAGTTCTTCTTAGTGAAAGGTTTACTGATGGAGATTTTTGTTTTTGGAGTGTGTTTATGGTTTTCTTTTTTCTCTCCTCTGTGATTCTTTAGTATTGAGCTGAACTATTTCATATTTTATATTCTGTCACAAAAAAACCCAAAGCAGCTTGTACTGGAATGCACTAAACAATATTGTAATGTTTTGCTCTGCTTTAGCCACTGATTTTGTTTCACTTTGCTACAGGGCATGTCAGCTATTGTATACATTTCAGATTTGCTGGGAGGGGAGTGTTAGAAGGAAAGTCATCCTTAACCTCAAACCATAATTATGGGTGCATGTTGTACAGACAGTCTTCCTTCCCAAATCTTCTGCTCACCCAAAGCCCCACGGACCCCAGGAGGGTTGTGCATTATTGATGTCCATGTTGATCAGTTTGTTGTAGCAGAACTACTGGAGGTTTTATTCTTAATTTTGCAGTAAATGTACAGCAGTGTTTTCCAAGCACGGTGAGATTGTCTAAAAGCATCAGGCCCTTTCCTGCAGCTCTGTTTAGCTCCAGTGAAATTTCCAGCCTCTCCTGGTGTTCCTGGCTAATTACACATTGACAAGAAAGTTACATGCATCTTCTGCTTCTCTCCTATGTACAGACAGTGTTGTATAGTGAATACTACAGCCAAGTAGAAGTATGAAGGTCAGACTTTATACTTAGCTCATATAAATAGCATTGGCTTATGTTGATCATAGAACCACAGAATCACAGAATTGTTAATGTTGAAAAAGACCTTTAGGATCATCAAGTACAACTTTTTTGTTAAGGAAAAGCCAGCTTCACTTTGAGGATGGCATCAGATTCCTATTGTATGAAACAAAAAATCCTCAAAGACTCCCAAATGGTGATATATCTATGTAAGTCTGGTTATATTTTAAAAAACTGTGTTTTAAATTGGTGAAGAAGTTAATATAATTCTGTTTGTTGACTTGAATGAATGACAAATTGGATTTACTGATATCGAACAGGGGGGGCTTTTGTTTTATTTCAAAACCAGAGAATTGAATGACATTACAAAAAAAACAACCCAAAACACCAGAATGGGAGGTCTTTTGGTCAATGCTTCATTCTGATATAAATTTAAAACCTCAGTGCAGTCTTCCATTTTTTATCTCTTCTTGCCATCTTGGTCATATGAAGGATTGATGATATTTGGGATTTACTGAGGTGACCAAAGGAAGAATAAAATGTTTGGACTTTGAAGGGAATGGCAATTGTGGAGAAATCTACTTTGAGCCCTGAACTGAAAGAGCATATTTTCTGAATTTTATATGTAGGGGAGAGAGGAAGGGGACTATATCTTCTATATCTGTGGTAAACTCTGGTTTAATGTTTGCTGTTTTATTTGTTTGTTTTAAACGTGATGGGAGAATGTGTAGAGAACAAGCCCAAAACATAATAAGATACACACAATAATCAGCATTAAATTATTATTCAATTTGAAGAAATGAGTTAGTTCTGAATGAAAATAATTTATTTTCCTATTAACGCTGTTAATACTAAACACTAAAAACCTGTTAAAACTAAAAGGAAAGAAACAAAGCAAAGTTAAAAAACGTACAACCACCCTTAAAAATGCCCTGTACAGTTTCGGGCATTTTTTTCTGTTTTTTTCCATATTAATTTGAAAGATAGATTGGCATATCAGATAAAAATGGATGTCAAGCATCTGTAAAAAGCTATTCTATAATAGAAACAAAAATGAAAGATATTAATGCCTTTGCATTCAAAGCATCTCAAAAGAAGGGGAAGACAATTACAAGTTTACCTCACAAAATGAAGTTGTGATTTGTAATTTCAGACAAATTTTAATACTTTTCTTTTTTGTGCAGTAGGAGCATTGATTTAACAATTGAAATGAGTGTAGTCTTAGCTATTAGCTCAGAATAGAGCAAAAGTTCTTTCTCTGAGTTTTTGGGTAGATGGACATTGCAACACACGGCTCAGGGATGAGAGATTTCTGAAAAATAGAATGAATAGGATGGAAACAGTGAAGCTGTAACCTTTTTTAGGGATTCAAATTTTTTGTTCTGTGGTAACACAAATTCAAGCATGGTATTTTCGTTTAAAGTTGCTGTATGCAATCTATGTGTACGTGAGAGAATATTCCTGATAGGAATGGTAGTTAAAAATGATTGAGTGAGGTTTTACCTCTAGGAGAACCTATTTCTGCTGATCTCATTCTCTTGAGTTTATTCTAAGTAGTGGATCTGTTACTTAGCTTTTTAAAAAGTGGAGGAGCTTGTTTTACTTTAACTGCCTTGTTCAAAGTATTTCTTCTTGCATAGAAACATGATACAGACTTGCCTGGGTTATTTTTCCTAAATGCCTCTTGGAAACTGCAGTTTTCATTAGTGAATTTTTCATGAGGTGATTTTTCATGAGCTCCAAGCTCATCAGTGAGAAACAGCAACATGGGAAAACATTGTTTTACGTAGATTTCCCAATGCACAAAGAGAATCTGGTCAAACTTGGCCCAATGTCACTGGAATGTCAGCCTTGAAATGCCAGAGAACATCATATTTCTACTTTGTTGTTCTGTGATCACAGTTCCACACGTACAATTACAGGGGAGTTGGAGATCAAGAAACATTGGAAATAAAATTTTCACCCTGTATTTGGTATTCTGAATGTTCTCTTGGTTCACACAGTGGAATACATTGGGAAATCAGCTGTGGAACTATGGAACCTTACCAGTTGTTGAGAACAACTTCCCAACAGAGGTCCAGTGGGGAGCAGTTTGAACAGTTCTCAAAGTCTGCTTGAAATAGGTAGAAAGCAAACTATACTCATTATTCATCACACAAATGTTTAAGTTGGTTTTGAGTGTTCATTCCTGGGGAAGGAGGGAATTCTTTTTTGCAGAGACCAGATGTAAACATGAAAAGATCACTTCTTTGTTTTGCTTTGAGGGTTTTTCTATGCCTCCTTTTCGTGCATATCTGCAGTGCTTGCCCTCAGCTTTGAGTGTACCCCTACCCAGTGAGATCAAGTTCTAAGAGGACTCCTCAGAGCACTGAATCCACTATTTGTTACTGATGAGAGCCTGCTGTCAAAATCCCTGCATGCAAATATCTCTTTACTGACTTTTTTTCTCCTGTTTAGGTTTGGGATTTGGAGTTCTTTGTGGTCTTGCTCTTTGCCAAAAATGATTGTGAATCCTGTTGTGCTGGTGACATGAAGAGCACTGGTCAAAAATGGGTCAGCCCAGTCAAGTAAGCAGAGACACTTGATGCTCTTCCCTGCCTGTGTGCTTGTGTTGAGCTTAATTTTTGCTTTTTCTTTAATTATTATTTTAATTGTTCTCTGGCACCTGCAGTGAATTGGGTCTTGTACTGGTGGGAGGATATTTCCAGTTTTGTTTTTATAAGCTCTCTAATAATCTGCCACTAGTCTCAGTTGCAGGTGAGTTACAAAACTCTTGAATTCCTTTTGCCTATTTTGCCAGACGCTACCAATCAAATACTTGTACATGATCTATTAGACCTTGCAATAAACAGGTGTCACAAAACACCTTTATCGTGATGTCAGCGTGCCATTCCAGTTTTACTGCCATTATTTTCTCTTCTAAAGAAGAGAAGAGGAGCTGCTTTGGAGTTACTTACAGGTCAGTTATCTATTCAACAAGTTTCAAGATCTTGATGTCTGTATGCCCTTTCTCTAAGAGGGGGATTGAAAGAGAAAGTTGCAATTTAAAATTATGACTGTCACTATTGATATTCAAGGCACTAAAAGCAAACCCCTGTTGGAAGTCCCAAGCATTTACCCACTCACTTATGGTCTTATTTGCAGTATAAATGTCATAAGATGTACATAGGTCTTTTCTGCAGATCACTGAAATGATGTTTAGGGGGTTTTTTAAGTGAAAAAGAACAGTGATAGCAACTTGGTAATAGGGGCACTACAGTTTTTCTTGCTATACAGTAACCATAGAAGAGGCAAGGCAGATATCTACAAGAATTATTTCAGCTATAATGCTGATAAACTGTTGGACAGGTTTCAGATGGAAATTCAGGATATTTTATACATGTCATCATACAAGTTCTGTGAGGTGAATACAAATGTTAGTCACTTACCAGGAAAGGTGCAAATATCTTAAATACCTTGGGGAAAAAAACCCAACACTTTTCATCTGCTTATTGCAAACTCTTATCACTTCAGCTAATGTGAGGCTGTTCAATAATTTATGCAGCTGACCTAATTTGTCATACAAAGATTGCATTAATAAACAAGCTCAGCTGTGTAGGGCTCCAGGCAGGGATCCTTTAGGAGTGGATATGTTTGGAAAGAAGGCAGTAGTTTTATTTATCAGTCGTTCTCTCCTCTACTGGGAAGTTTCAAATTTTGGCAGTGCATAATGTCTACATGTAAAAAAACACCTACTTTGTCTAAACTCATCAGTTTTTCTTCCCTCACCTTGCAATGTCTATTCTCTGTGCTCAAAAATTGCTTCTTCAGATTTTTCACAGTAGTTTTAATGAACAATGAAATTTTAAATAGTTGGGTGAGACACTGGCTGAGTTCATTCCAGATGTTGACTCCAGATATTAATTTTGGATTAAACCTAGAAACTAATATTACACAAATCAGGAAGAATATTTTCAAAAAAGGGACCTTAGTAAGAATGTTTCTAAAAAAAGATTAATCTGAGAGGATTTTATTGGTGGATGGGAGTGTGTGTTTTGCTTTGTTTTACTTTTGTTTGGTTTTGGGGGCTTTTTCTGTTTTTGTTGGTTTTTTTTTTTGGTTGGTTGGTTTGTTTTGGTTTTTTGGGGTTTTTTGTTGTTTCTGTGGTTTTCAGTAGTGGTGGTGGTTGTGTGCGTTTTTTTGTTTTTGTTGGATTTTTTGGTTGTTTTTTTGGTTGGTTTTTGGTTTTTTTTTTTTTTTTTGTAATGGCCAAATTTGGGTAATTCTTAGGTACTTATACAGCTAGAGGCAGAATTTTGCATTCTTCTGCTGAGGTACTTTCTGTCCATTATTTTGGTTCATATTTTCATCCTGAAAACATATCACAGTCCTACTTGCAAAGGACAGTAAATCTCTCAATAAATCCTGAAAATAAATCTTTCCTGGTTTAAAAAGTTTCTAAGCCTGAGTGACTCCTTAATGTTGGATCCTTTGTCAGAAATGAAATGTTTTAATGGATTTTGAGTACATATCTAAACAAACAAATTATTTTTGCAGGTTGCAGAGATGTGAAATCTTATTAGGAACAAATTCTAAAGGGGTTGCGCATAACAAAATGAAAAATTAAAACAGAGAAAATTCACTGCTGTTAATGGAAGAGTGTCTGTGCTACATGCAGTATTTCCTACTCCTCCACATCTACCACATTAAATATATTTATTTCAGGTATTTCTAAGAGCTCCACTGCCAAAATGTTAAAATGTCACAAATGTTAAAATGTATTTTCCCAAATACATGCAATGGAATGTATGAGATTAGAATATTATTTCACATTAAAGTTGCTATTCCAAAAGAAACATTATTTTAGGACTTTGCTTTTACGTATGTTTTATTTTAAGTTTTCCAGTTCTGTGTCCACATGTAAATTTACTATTCCAGTGTTCAGAAAGAAATTCTTAGTGAAAAGATAAAATAAAACTCTTAATAGGCTTCAAATTATTGGGGAGTGTTAGTAAATTTAAAAGGTTTTTATGAGAGTGGCATTTATTTTCACAGCAAACAGGCCAATGCACCTGATATTCAGTACAGGTGTGTAACAACATGCAATATTTAGCACATTGGAAATTGGCAGGGGATTTCTATGCCAAATCTGGACCTAGAAAATTCATCCAAACTGGAGCAGCTTAAGTTGTTAAGCATTAATCAAGTGCCTCCATAGTGACAGGTATGTACTGAAGGTAATAATTCATGGAGGAAAATTAGCTCTTGTTTCATGGGAGTAAAAAGACATGGTGGAGGCAAGGTACATGAAACTCCTTTGCATCAGAGACCTTTTCCTTGGGGAGAGGAAAATAGAAGAACTGAGGAACATTGGATCATGAAAGTGATTTATAGTATTTATGTGTTTGGCTGGTAACTATAACGGAAGAACTTCATAAGTTCATCAGTAATTACAAGAAACAGTCCTGGCAATTTTGCTGCCCTTGGAGGGCTCAAAAGAACAAATGAGGGCAGGCCATAACACCCACTTCACAGACTGCAAAGTCCTTGAATGATCATACCCTTGGCTGTCTGAAAGTAATGTTCATTTCTTTAAACCTTTGGATAATCTCTAAAAGAATAACCTAGAACACCACATGAATATCTAGAAATAAAATCAGTCTGTTGTGTCGAAAAGCTATCATTTATGTGTGGCATTAAGGTTGGTGGACATGCCATAACAAGTTGCTTTTTCCTGCAGAGTTCAGGATCCACCATCTCCATTAGTTGTCTTCTCCACGGTTTCTCTACCAGCAGATGTCTGGAGAAGGAAGACCTTGCGTTCTCTCTACACTTCCTACTGGTCTTGGACTTCATTTTTCCAAAGCTTTCTGTTGCTAACATCAGGTCAGTTTGTGCCAATGTCTGTAAATGTCACTGAATAAGCATACAAATTTGGGTGTGAATGTGTTATGACTCAATACATATATCTGATTCTAGTTCACCACGTTGATGTATTTCCTCTTCATATAGTTCTAGATCTATAAAATGTAAAATTGCTCAAAAAAAAAAATTCTCATGATCTACTACCATCTGATTAATAATCCTCATATCTTTGAGGGGGAAAATGATCCATTTTAGACCAAATGTATTATTTAATGGGCAAAAAAACCCAAAAACAAAGCAAGTGAAATAGGATGGATTTATCTGCTTGATGAAGACAGTCTTCTCTTGGGTCAAAGATGGATGTTTTTGATAGATGATTCTAGAGTGACAACTGTCATGTGAAGAGTTTGCACTTGAGATTGTTGCTTGATGAAAAAGTCTTTTTCAACAAGGAAATATTCTACGTTTTGTCAGGTTATTCGGTTTCATTTCAATGGACACTTTCATTTGGTAATTTACTGGTATTTCATTGTCTTATTCCCTCCATAAATCCTGAGGTGTAGTTATAGATCTGTCTGTTACTAACAGTAGCTCAGGTAGCAGAGATATATATTGTGCAAGTTTGCAGATGAATGTCTAAAATCAAATGACTTGAAACAAAACAGATATTTAAATTTTAAAATGCATGAACAAAGAAATGAGGTAACCTGCACAATGAGGAAGGTCTTAGGTTTGCTGCTCCTGGAGAGGAGACTTGGGAGTACCTCTTCATGGTACTTAAAAGGCAGATACAAAGCTGATGGAGTCTTCATGGAGAAAACAAGGAGTGATGTGTACAAGTTTCACCAAGTAGAGGTTTTTTTTCTCAACGCAAGAAACAAAATTTGTGCAGTAAGAACTCATCCCCTTGAACAACCACTTCAGGGACACGGGTGAGTCCTCATTGCTGGAGGTTTCCAAGCTGCAGATGAGCAGATGATACCATTTACATTCCTTTTCCCATGAAGTTGGACCAGATGACTTTTTGAGGTCACAGTCAACCTAGACTGTTTTATGTTATATAAGAGAAAGAAAAGAGGGGTTAAGAAAGCTGATTCCCAAACAAGACACTTTTTGGTTGTGTGCACATGGAGGCAGTTTTTTTATTAAAAAAAAATAGTTGGATAGAGGTATGACTGCTTATTGCTTCTTCAGATGTTCTTCAGGGATATTCATTACAATTTGTGTAGTGAGCTCAAAAATTTGGATTTAGAGAGGAATTGCACCAATTAAAAATATCCCCCCCCCAAAAAAAACCCAAACCCCCTAAATTTTATGAAAATGTTCTATATATTGGACTATCAAATACAACAATGAGAAGAAAATTGGCAATATTCAATTTAAGTAAGAAAAATAACGAAATGCAATTTAGTTTTTAAGTTGTGTTCTTTTTCCTTTTTTTTTCAAACCAAAGGACAATAAGCAAAGTGGGAATTAATGTAAAAGAGTGAATTTTATATTAATGTACATAACTCATTATCAAAGAAATTTCAGTCATAAAGTACTGTGATCTTGTTAAATAATTTCTGTATATGAAATATTCTAAAGTAGACTATTCTAAAGTTTTTCACTGAAAACATTTGGTAACACCACATCTTACATGTGTGTTCCCACAGGACTCTGAAAAAAGCTAATGGGAAGAAGTGTAAAAAGTAGTAATCCTGTCAGCACAATTGATAGGCCATCTACTTATGGACAGGGAGTTTTATTGCAGAGGGGAAAAAAACAACTAAACCAATTAAACAAAAATCTTTTGATTCTTAAAAAAACCCAAATATTGTGTATTTTATGGCGCACAAAAGCAGTAGGTACTCACCCAAGTCTCTGCTTTCACATACCTCAAAGGTAATATTTTTCTCACAGTCTGCCTGCACTCTTATGTGGTATTAACCCATGCCCCTGGTCTGTTTTCACCACTGGGCTTTCCTATCCAACTGAAACACATTGAGAGTCCATAAATTACAGAAGAAGGGCTGGTGTATGCTATTTACACAAACTTGATTTCTGGGCTCAGTGGGGATATCTAAGGAAAAAAATATAGCTATTAAATATTTTTATTCAATACATGGTTATGCCATCTTAAACTTTTCTCTAAAGAAAAAAAGAAAAAAACCACTTAAAAGTCATTTACTGACTGAAAAGTGTATGATGGTAAGTACAATTCTTAAGGTATAATTTTTCTTCTTAAGCTCAACCAAGTTCTTGGTAATTTTCTCTCTCTCTTGTGTAAACCTGAATACGGTACAAATATGCTACAAATATGTACATTAATCCAAAATATGTGTATGCTCTTTGGTCTTGTTCTTAGTGCTAGGCCAAATATTTCAAATAATTGATTTAGTATTTACATGTAAAGTCCTAGAACAAGAACCTTCAGGTTTTGAAGTCAAACATTAAAGTTAGATAGAAGCCATAATTAAAGTCACCATTCATTTCTCTTGTGGTGTCATTTTTGTTATTCATTGCTGTGACCATTAATTACATAATAATTTACTGTAAACCTCTCTATGAAACCTTAGCACTCACCACTGCTCAGGGGAGAGAGCATTTACTAAATGGGGAACTACTAAATGATTCTTCATTATGCTCCTCATTAAGTAGTGGTGCTGTATTTTTTTACACACCATCGAATTGCTGCACTTTATACAGAATTATTAATTTCCCTCATGGGGTTTCTTTGGTGTTTATCATCATGATCAAGCATTCACAGTGGTTTATGAAATTAGCTAAACAGTAGCGTGCAAGGTTAAGCGATTGCTTTGCCTTTTGTCTTACAGAAGTGAATTGAAGCACAGAGAGCTTATGGCTCAAGTAAGCCATCTTTTATTTTATGTTGTAGATTGAGGTGCCAAACATTTCCTTTTCAGGTGTGGTTGCACCACTTCCCTATTCAGGTAACCAGTAAGATGAATTTCTTCAGATGCACTGCACAATGCACGCTGCCTGATATAGTACACAAGAATTTATGACTGTGGGCATCAGCTGTCAGAATTTATTTGCTGTGTGGCCTCAGAGGTGTTTGCTGGTCATCAGGGGAGGGTTCTCTACAAAGACTTCTAGCTCCTCATTTTACAGCTCTTCTCTTTTTTTTCTCATGGGCCACTTTAGCCTCTACAGTCCTTTCTTTTCACTGTGGACTCTGCCTCTCTTTTTATTTCCTTCTGTGTTCTAGAAACTCACAGCTTCCCATTTTACAGCAATAGCAAGGAGAACTGGTGAGACTAACTTCCTCCCTCTCGCCCTCTAAGAAATTTTGCTTCTGTTGAATTTGGCTGTGAAACTAATTCTTGCTTATGTCTACTTGTGGAACCTCTAAAGGCAAAGGCTGTTGGAAGAACATCACTGCCCAGCTGTAAAGGGTTGTGTAGTGCCTTTGTGACTTAGAGTGAATTTGAAAAGCCTTTAAAATAGTCTGAGTGTCTGCAATGAGTGTGGTACTGATGCAGGGAAAATCTTTGTGCTGGTTTTCCAAGTACCTACTACACAAAAACATGCCCCTGAGAAAAATTTGCTTCCTCTGTATGAAATAATAATGATCTAAGGAGAAATTAAATTCATAATGACTGTCTTACCATATGGGCACAACACAGGCACATATTGTTACAGAATCACTGGAAGGGCGAGGTTGTAAGGGATCACAATGGGTCATCAGGCCCAACCTTCCTCCTCAGGCAGGACCATCCCAGACCACATGGCACTGCATTGTGTCCAGACAGCTCTTGAACATTTCCAGGAAGGAAGATTCCTCACCCTCTCTGGGAAACCTGTTCCAGTGCACTGCTAAAGTTCTTCCTTATGTTCAGGTGGAATTCTTGGGCACCTGTCCCTAGTCTTGTCCTATTGCTCGGCGCCACTGAGCAGAGCCTTGTTCCATCCTCCTGACATCTCCCATCAGACACAGCAGACATTGATGACATCCCCTCTCAGTCATCTCTTCTCGAGGCTGAGCAGCCCCTGCTCCCTCAGCCTTTCCTTCCAAGAGAGATTCCCTGGTCCCTTCATCACCTTTGGAGCCTAAAATTGAATCTGCCCCAGGAACTCCCTGTCTCTCTTGTGCTGAGAAGCCCAGAACTGGACACAGCACTCGAGGCTCACTGGGGCTGAGCAGAGGGGCAGGATCAGCTCCCTTGACCTGCTGGCAATGCTTTATCTTTTTCCTGATGCTTTTTTTAGCAGCTGCCTGGTGCAAAGTACAAGAAGGGCAGGGAGAGTTTTCCATCATGCTCTCCCTGATTCCAGCAATGCTGTAGAGATGTTGACATGAATTTAGAGATATGGTTGTGGTTATGGGAGCTTTTGGCAAAGTATTTTCAGGAGGTTATTTAAGCACTGTATATTTATCCCCAGCCCATAAACACTCAGTTTTAAAATTTCAGCTTTACAAATTCTGTTACACTGTGATTTAGAAAGCACTGCTATGGAAAAAGCCAGCTTGTTTCACCTGAGAAGCAAGGTTTACAAAGCTAATAGGCCTGTATTATTTTATGACATGTTTTTTATTCAGAGTAGACCATTATAAGATTTCTACTTGTTGCATTTATCTGAAAGTGAGTTTGCTACGCATATATAACAATCTTTATTGTTTTTTCTATGCTGGCCAGACTTGTTATTTTGGAAAATTTTTTAATAAGTAAATGACAAAGTATTTAAATTATTACTAGTAAATCTCACGCTTCTGAGAACTTGACAGGGTTCTGTTCAGGCATTTCATGTTTCTTTTAGTTACATCAATAAATTATTGGAAAAAAAATAAAAAGTACAGCATATTTCCAGTGACCCTTGTAATCTTTGTAGTTATTGATGTTGTTTCTTCTCTTTCTCATAAAATTTGTAAAATCTCATTGATTGGTACTTGTTTCCTAAAAATGAAGATTTAGAATATATATTTTGCTGTAACTGGTTTCAACTTTCATCCAACTTGATGAAGTACTGCTAAACCAAACAAATCCATGTCTGGGTTTCTTTAGGGTGCTGAATAAACTCAGGTGAATGCTTAGGTGTCACAACATAAAGAGAGACAGAGATATAACTGTTGTGAATAAGATGGTGATATTTTATGATCTTTCATCACTGTTTTCTTTCCTTAAAACCTCAATTTTATTGAAATAAGGAGACTTAATGGGTAATGACTTAGAAATCTGCTTCTCTAGCCACTACTGCATCCAACAGGATGGACCAGCATAATTGTTGGTGGTTGCTTTGTCTCACAGTGGTGTAATCCTACTGATGCTCAAGTTTCAGGAGCCCAGCCAGGTCTTGGTCACCTCATTTTGGCTTCCCTGCCCTGTAGCCCACAGCACCTTTTGCACAAATCATTGTCCTCCTCCTTATAGCTTGATTTCATGGCTTCTAGTACATTTGCATATTTTGTTACTAAAAGGCTTCTGTACACAGTGTGCTCTTCTAATGATGCTCTTAACTAGAATTTTTTTCCCTTTTCCATTTTCCCACCTCTCCAGGATGGTTGGCTGTGTGATTGCCTGTTATTTACAGCTTGCATGCACCAAATACCAGCAGCAAGGACAAACCTCATTTTCTCATTCCTCGCTGTACACTAGTGAGCAAGTAAATGTGCTTAATTGTGTTTTTATCTGAGCTAATAAAGCTGTGCCAGGTTGTTAGACATGGAAGACTGCTTAAAGCCAACTTTGTCCCCACCAAGGGTCTCTGCAGACCCTGTTGCCTGGATACGCTGAGGCCAGGGTACCTCAGCGGGCACCAGCAGGGGCTGAATGTTTGCAGGGGAGCTCTCATGATCTGTAATTGCTCAGAGAAGTTGGTGATACTCTGAGTTTTCTTTATTATCAGTACCTTAGGAAATAAGGAGAAAGGTGGCTTTTCATTTTTCTTTTTTTTTTTTCTTTTGTTCTTTGTTTTCTTTTAAAGTTCCTTTTCTTTCCTTTCTCTCTGATTCTTTTATATCCATACTGCACTTGTCACAGTTCTGGCATTTTATGAATGCTCTTTCAGGACTGATTAATTTATTTCTTTTGTCTGTTAATGTATGCAGTGTATAAATTTAACATGCATCCTATTAAAATCCCTTAAACTGAAATTCTTTAACTGTATCTTTGAACTTTATTTGATATGCCAAATACACTTTAAAAAATGCATGAATCTGAATGAATTCTTCCCGCTTGACCAAGTATGATTTCCTGCTGAAATTTGAATACTGTATACTGGAGCTATCCACAGATTCTTTTGACAGCTTGAGTTCATTTCCAGATGGTGTGCAATCACCATTCCTTTTTAAATCTGTTTTTTATAATGGTGCTAATTAAGAATTATTTTCTAGGACTGAATAGTCAGTACACCAAAACTGAAAATGGTCAAGGAAATAGTTAGCCACAAAGGGCTGAGCTAAAACTTTTTTCAGGACCATGATTTATAATAGGACCGTGATTATACCCTACTTTTAAATGAAGTGGTGCTTTGCTAATTGTTGCACAGGGGAACAAAATAGTTCACCTTTGTATGTTTTCTGAGAAAGGGAGAAAAGGTTATATTACTGTTTCAGTAGATTCTTGATCAGATGAAGCCAAGAGCCTTTAAAATATTAATTTCAACAGTAAAACCTCTCTATATATACATTTCTATACGTGCAAAAACATGTAAAATAGCTAAGATTAATAGTCAAATCTTCAGAAAATGAAATCCAGGACTATGGGCTCAACCCATATGCAAGATGAATGACTGAACTTTGTTTCTCTCATGTTGTCTAAGTATTTACACCAAACATCATATTTATCCAGAATCACAGTTATTAGTTATATAGCTGTAATTAGGCATTGTATTTAATTGCACACCATTATTTCCATGTACTTACCTAATTAAAGTAGTTAGCTTGTATGCATAAAACTGTAATGAGAAATTATTATACTGTGGGATGGCTGTCTGCTCTTGTCTGCAATCACTGCCAGAGTTGGGTTCCAGCAGCAAGCTTCATGCACAAGGACTTGACTTCCTTGCTGTTGAGGAAGAAACTTCACTAATCTAAAATGTTTCACTTTAGTCCTAGGTAGTCCCGGGTTTGTGGCAGGAAGAGGAAGATGACTGAAAAAATCTGATTTTTAGTCTAGATAGTTTGCTTTTTTTAATCCAAGAACTAAAATTTACCAGGTGGACTTCTGCCCTTGGGTATAGTATATTCCCAGTGACCCTTGTAATCTTTGTAGTTATTGAGGGTGTTTCTTCTGATTTTCATAAAATTTACAAAGTATCATTGATGGATACTTGGTTCCTAGGTATACAGTTTCAGAATTATCCACCTGAAATGGGGTTGGATATATTGTAATATATCATGCTGTTTCCCTTCTCAAACATACAGGCAATACTGATGGCAATCTCCTGATCAAACCAGAGCTGCTGCTGCAGTGTTCAAATATCCTGATAAACCCAGGGAAAAGCCAGTAAAATTCAGTCAGGCAAAACCAAACATGGTCGATATGTAGCTCAGGTGAAGCAAGCACTTGGAAGGAAAAAGTAAGGGGTTTTTTTGCCCTTTTGGTACTGCTAATTTAGCTCTGGTGTCAAAGAAATATCTTGGTAATCTGTAAATCCACTTTTAAATGCTTAGTTAACAAATATATGTATAGCAATACGTATTGCCCATTTCCTGGAAAAGTCACTGAGTTGCCACAGGACTACTTTGCTAGTGTTGCAAAAGAAATATATCTGACAATTTTACTGGGAAATGGCTTATACATTGATCTGATATGCACACACTATTGATCTTTGAGACACCTTAATGGGATTAAACGGAAAATACATTTATTAGTTATAAGGCTGAAAATTTTCACACAGAGAGGAGGACCAGTCTTGTTTTAAAAGAAAAAAAGGTCTAAATCTGGCTTGAGGGAAAGTGTTAATTAAGAGTCTAGAGGGCAAGGGATGAGCGCAAGAGCTTTGGGTGGACAGGTTTTAGAATAGTTTTATTTATTGTATCTTCTGCACAGTTAGAAAATTAGTAGGAGCCAATACAGAGGCCAAAGTTAAAAAAGTGTTTGAGGCAGTAATGTTCACTAAGTGCACTCATATTTTCTCTCACTAAATTAGAGTTGTATGCTTTGCCAATATATGTTCACAGTTATGGCAGTTTCTCCAGTAGGATCACAAATGGAATTGATGGGTTGCTCTTGCCTACAAAAATGTGTCTTCTAGGCTGAAATGTGGGAAAGTGTGAGAGGAGGAGGAAGGAAAAAAAAATAAATACCAAAGGATAGAGAAGGTATTGTCTTCAGCACGGGGTTTCTGGAAATGTTTTGTCTACTGTTAGCACTCATTATCTGCTACAGTTTAAACAGCTATTAGGGTGGTAAATCTTAGCAATGTGAAAAAGCTAAGAAAACTGATTTAGAGCCAAACAATGCTTTGAACATAACATGTATATAAATTTATTACAGAGTCACTTTTCAGATATTTTTGTCTTTTCTGAGTTAACCTGGTGAAAGTTATTTTGCCCACTTTCTGTGAAGTCTCAAACATTGAAATTACTTGAACAAGCATGATTTATTCTGCTGATGGCTGTGCATACAGAATAACATAATCTGTAGATTACAGTATTACCCACTCTCTTCCCTTTTTCTGAATCAGTATAATATTCTATGCTACGTCTATAAGTACTTGTGTTTACAAAGTGTTTTGTTTTCCCAGAAGTTCATGTGAGTTCAGAAACAGTGACCTGAGCCTAGTGCCTGAGTGAGTTGTACTGATAAAGCCCAAAGTGTTCTTGTACTCTGAAGCACTCTGCAACCAGAATTATCATGAGAAGATTTCTCTCCTGACATTCAGTTCCATTTTTTCATCACCTTGACCCTGGGTTTTTTACCTTAAGCATGCCTGGTGAATGGTACAAACCCTCATTTAGTCCTTCCCCCAGGAAGAAAAGCATTTATTTATTAGGTTTTTTATTATGTGAGCACATTTTCATTGTCATGCTTGGTGTGTGTTGCAGTGCTTCCAATCCACCAGTGACATTTTCTTCCATTAATAAGTAAGTGTTAATGATTGGATGGTTTTAATTAAGGCAAATGGTGTTTATTTCTCTTTGCAGAGCTGTGAGTTGAAGGTATACGTTGAAATTACATTAATTATGTATTGCACATAGACATGGAGTGTTTTGTATAATCAATTAAGGCATGGGAAAAATTATGTCATTTATGATTACATCTGGGGTGGAAGACGTGTAAATAATGAATGTTATAGGAATGCTGTCAATGATTTGCCCTATTTCTGAATATTAACACTTAGAAGATTAATTTTCAAGTATTTACTACTCCTTTAAAAAGATGTAAGAGAAAATGCTTCCAAAATAAGCTGTCAAACATAAGACACAAAACTGCAAACAAACCTTTGCACTGAAATATTGAGAAATGTACAAATTTGTCTGCAATTCTTATCTGATAATCTACAGTGTTTCAAAGTACAAATAGCTTACTTAGAGTGCAAAATCAAATAGCATTTCAATCCTTTATTAAAAATAAAATGCCTACTACATCATCAAGTCTGCCAGATTCGTATAAAAACTCCCAAAATCCAGCAGATTTTGTGTTAAAATTGAATTGGCAAAATGCAGCCCTGAATAAATTAATCTGCCTAACCTTGTCTCTGCCTTAGCTGTGTGTATGATCTATGACTGCTATGTTAAAAAGAAAAAAAAAAATCACATTGTCATCTAAATAGTCAGGCTCTGATCCTGAAAAGACCTATAACTCTGCTTAATTTTAGCAACATGAGGGTCCCAATGGCCCTTTAGTTGCCTAATGAAGGGCTCAAAAATAAGCAGGCATGCATAATAATCTTTGTTAGGAACTGGGCGTGAGGAAGTCATAAAAAAGGCAGTTGTGTCCAAGAGAGTTAAACATCTTTTCAAATTGCTGTAGCAGAAAGGGTAAATTTAGCAGAAAACAATTACAGCCATGATTGGGGAATGGCTGCAGACTTAATTAGCTGGTTTTTAAAGTGTGTATATATCAGAAAACAACATCAATGTCATATTACAATATGACATTGAATATAGGATGAAATTAGCTAGAGAATGCGCTCGTTTAAAGAGTTTTTTATGGTATTAAATCAAGGAGGGACACATTCCATAAATTTTAGGCATTTCTGCAAACACTAGTGTAACAAACAATGTCACAAACTACTTGGTCAATTTATACAGGATGCATGATGAATTTTATGGTGATTCGTACCTAAATCTCTTCATTATTTTGTGTAGAAATTATTCTAAAAATACAATGTTTACGAAATTCTAGTATGTGTATCAGTTTATCCTTTGTCCTGTATGATTTTCCTGATGGATTTAATAGACTCTTTGCACTTCCTATGTGAATGTAGTTAAAATCTTGTGAATAGACTGCAGTGGAAAGCATAAATTTCTAATCAAGGTGATTTGCTTGCAATTGTACTTAATTGTGGAAGATTTATATAAGCTATGGAAAGGGTGAAAACACTACCTTTATTGCTTTTTAAGTGGCTCCTTTGTGACTCACTCTGCCATGTTTGTGTTTATACGCAGAATTTACGTGCCCCAGCTGTGGTGGTGGCAGCGGGCAGCCAGGGTGGAACTGAGTGCCTGGGAGCTGTGGCAGGAAACTGCACAGCCTGTCCTTTCCTCCTGTTTGTATGGATGCAAATGTTCTTGGCAAAAGGGATGGAAAAGCCCTTTCTGTTGTGGCCCTGCTCAATGCTGAAGCAAAGCGGCCGAGATCTTCAAGTGTCTTCCTGAAGGTTTTCTCGTCTTGTATTTCTCTCTCTGCTCAAAACAACCCAAAACCAGCAAACTATGTCTTGTTATGCAGTGAGCCTGTTGCAAATGCAGGGGCAGATGTAAATAGTGCAGCTCCTGGTTTGCCTTGTTGGTACCTGTGAGTATTTGAACAATGTCCCAGTTGAGCAGGGACAAAACCAAAGGATGGGATTATCTCCTTTGCAGTCTGTCAGGGCAGCATCCTGAGCCTGCTTAGGAATGAACCATCTGTCTGGAAATGTCACCTTCTGGGAGAGCCCTGCTCGTAGATGTTTTTTAACTTCTACCCAGCTAATTAAGTGGCCAAACCCAAACTGCCTAAATTGGATTATTTTTAGCACTTAAATACCACGATGATACAGCTATGCCACAGACAATCATTAGAACTAATCTCATATGTAAAGTAAGTTTTAGAAAAAATTCAAGTTCTCTTATATGTAGGAGAGGATATTATAGCAATATGAATTAAAGGAGAAAGTATTTTAAATACAAATTCATGTAGGACAGGCTGAAAAGCATTCAAACCAGTAGGCTGTGTTTATTTGTCTCTAGCATGCAATAACTATAGGGAAAAGGTGGGTCAGAGAGGGGGGGAGAGAGAGAGAAGGAGAGGTCCCAGGTATCCACAGGGTGAGTATGAGCAGTTTTTTTCCTTTCCCATTGCTTGCCACAGTGGGAATGTTTGTCCAGGTGTATTAACCAGGATGCACTAACCAAACTTCTGCTCTGCCAGGCCTGGAATTGTGCCTTCCTGTCACAAATGCCTCCCTTTTGTACTTATCTCAAGTTCCACTGTGGTGGCTTATCTTTTGGCAGGTTCCTTCTGTGGTCTTGGCAGTGTTTGAGATGGGCAACCCTGTTTTTTTTATCTCTTTTTATACCTTAAATTTTCCCTTAGTATTGTCCAAGTTTTGAATTTCTTAAGAAAAAGGGTAGAGCAATCAAACCATTTTTCTCTAGCAAATTTAAGAGATATCTTCTATTCAGAGCCAAACCCAACTGATGGTTATTTAAAGCATCATCAATACACAGCTCTTCATTTACTGTTCTAATTCAAAATTGTTTTCAGTGCTGAGTCTGTCTGGTGAATGGAGGCAGGTAACTGTTTCTACCCTCACAATATTCTCACAATGTAGATGTAAACCAAATGCAGCCTACATATATGTCACCTAATATTTCAGTTGATCTAGGAGTAAAACGGTAAATAAATTAATTTCTGTGTGCATTTACCTATTCTAGTTTTCTTTAATTTTGTTCTCGCATTCTTGTCTTCTACTTTGTAATTATCTATTCTGTGCAGATGCTCTGCAAGTCATGAACATGCTTGCCATCTGCATATGCCTTCATTTCCAAGAGCAAACTGCTCCCAAGACTAGTTCTAATCAATTGATGGATTGATAATTGGTTTGCTGATCTGTGCCTTCTAAAACGTGTGTTGCCAGGGTTCTTTTTGCAGTAGCTGTTTTCTCTAATAAAGGGAAAGGTTATAGCGTAGACCATGTACAAATATTGCTCTATTTTTCTGTAACATTCTTGCTACTGCTGCAGCTGTTCACCTTCCTGCTTGAACTTTAAAACAGCCTTAATAGTACCAATAAATCAGCCTTCATCACTTTGGAGTCACTAACTCAGGGAAGAGGAGTGATAGTGACTTATTTGGATGACTTATCACAAACGTCAGGTGATAGGACTAAGAAAGTGGCACTGGAGAATTATAGGAACGTAGTTAATATTGTACAATTTTACCTGAAATTTGGGAGTGGCTGCAAGGTTTTGTTGGGCTCTATTCTCACTCCTTCTGGCTCCAATCACAGCAGTATCCTAGTCTGGATAGGAGTGTTTACCACAATGCAGACAGGGATGCTATTAATTCAAAGTTCACATAACTTGATAATAGGAGTCCCCTAATCACAGTTGACTGTAATAGCTAATTCTGAAAAGGAAAATGCTGCAAAGTGAGAAACATGGCCCTCTCTTTTGCTAACTACAAAACAATAGAGGGAAATTGTGTTTTAATTTCTTAACACTGTTTTATTGGGGTGGGGAAAATATACACAAAGAAACACATGTATTTCAGTGAGGTTAAGGAAAAGATTTGTCTGCATACATATTAATCATTTGATTAAGGTTCTCTCTAAAAACAAAATAAAAATGTTTCTAGCATAAGGATTTGGCAAATTTTCCATATGGAATTTTTCAGACAGCCTCTGATTAATTCTGTTGGCACCTGGGCTTTTGTATGTTTTTTGTGCCCTTTGCATGTTTTTGTTTGTTTACCTTAACACTTTTTAATTATTTTTTTCTTAGCGTTTTGTTTATTTGTATCACATTTATAATGTCTAGTGACTAAAGCTAGGGAGTCAAAGAGGAAAAAAACTGCTGTGGGTCTCTAGTGAGTTTCACAAAAAAATTTAATTTGAAATATTATTTTTTGTGCTAGAGTGATCTCTTTTGTCATTCTTGTGAAAACTTGTATAACCTTCACATTTTAGTGCAATGTTTGTATGTTGAGTAATTACTATAGCTGCTTTTTTGTTTTTTTGGGTTTGGTTTTTTTTCCTCCTCTTTTTGCTACAGTCAGCAGACATTTTAAATTTTCATATAGCATGTTAACTGCTTGGGCTGATTAGTGTGAAATTTTGCTGCATTCCTGAGCGAGATGCAAGAGGAATACAAAGTGAGTTTTATTTCTTATAGTGAAGTTATAATCCTTTCCTACTGTAGATGTTCTGATGCTCTTTCACTTGAAAGAAATCAATAACCATTGGAATATGAATTTAAGAGAGGCAAATTCCATTTAATGGCAATCTTATTTTGAGCTAACATTTTTGTTTTGAATAAAAACAAGCACAGTTGGTAGACATAGACTTGATGTACGATGTTTTGAATCAAAACCTAGGTTTCTGTGTGTCCATTGAAAATTAGGACACTAGTCTGGAATGTAGGAAGTAAAGATCTGAGTCATGCTGAACTGATGCAAAATAGGGGGATGGATACAGATTCCTCTGAATTATTCATAGAAACTGGAGCTGGAGGCTCTTGCAGGCCTAGCCAGTCCCTTAACCCATTGGTTACACAAGTCTGTCTTTTCTCCTGATTCTCAGACCTTGTAATGAGGCACATTGGTCTTAGTAAATGCCAAAAGCTGGAATATTTTGGACCAGGTAGAATGGCTGGTTTCAAAACAGCATGAGTAGATGTTTTCATAGGTTTCACGGTGCTTAAATCACCCTCATGTGAGGACACTCCCTGAGCTTAGAGCAACCATCTGAGCTGATTAAGAGCCTCTGAGGGAAACACACAACTTTACTAGAACTGGCTCATGTGCAAGTCAACATACAATTTCTGTGCCAAAGGACAGGAACGTGGACTAGCAGTGTGGTTTTCTTTGATAGATGCCCAAATCAGAGGACAGATTTTTTAGTTGTTAGGCTGAGATTCTATGTCATAGGCTTTATAAATTTTTATACAGCCTCCTTAATTCTTACAGTTACCTAAGGGATGCTGCACAACCGAAATATCTATAATGGACTGGGCTGGAATTCATGTGGTACCTACTGGACAAAAACTCAGCAGCCCTTGTAAAACAGCTGCTAGTTTTGGTGTTAACCCAAGTACCCATTGATGAGTTAGATGGCTTTAATTTGAGGGATAAGCTAAGGAATGCTTCGATTGGTGAGGAGCTGTGTAAGGCCAGTCAGTAAAAAGACATTTTTAATTCCAGAAAACGAACGAAGGTGAAATTTTATTGTCCTGTATTTTAATGAGTGAAATGACCTCTGTTTTCTTGATATCCAGGCAGTCAGACTGTGTTTGTTCAAAAGCCCCACATCCCATATTAGTGATTAACATTTATGTACCATGTGCAGTATTCACTGCAGGAAGCAGTGCAATTCAGCAACTTCCATTTAATTAAATACTGAAGTCCTTCCTAGAAGTGCTGTAAATAATTTTGTACTTGGTATTGCATCAGTATGGACTGTACAGTTAGCAGTGCTGCTGATCTGTATTCAGCTGCTATTATTTAGGAGTTTTCTTTCACAAAAGATGGATGTCAAGGGACAAAACCTCAGAGACAAAGATCACAGAGATGTTCAGAAAGGGACAGCTTCTGGTAGTCATTCAGTGGGTACCAGGGAGAAGACAGATCATTTTCCATTGGATTTGGGATCAGAAACTCAGTATTTGCTTTGCATCCAGTTCCTGATGGGTCCCGAAGCAGCATGGTAGCCAGCATAATTAGCCTCTGGATAATAAGGGAGGGGGAGCAGTGTAAAACATGGAATAACTATTAATCCTGCTGCAAAATGCAGCGGTTCTAATGTGCATCTAAGTTTTTCATTGTGGGAAGGAGAGAAAGCAGTGGTTCAGTTAATGTTAAAAATTGAACAAGTTTTAAAGGAAAAAAAAAAAAGATTTTTTTTACAGGTGTTACCAGCAATACAAGCAACTACAAAATGAAAATAGTAGTCATAATAGAGAGTCAAGCCTTTCTTAATATAGCAAAAGCAACACCTTTTCCTATGAACTTGTGTGTGAACACTTTCCAGCCTGAGAAAGGCTTTCCTTGTTCAGTGGAGAAACCTGCAGGAAATTTTCAAATGTTGAAGACAGCAGATTTTTAGGAGACCTTGTCCTAGTTGAAGGCCTTGACCAGATGTTGTCCATTCCATAATATGTCCATTTCCTGTCCCCCTTCATCCTCTTCCCTGATTATAGCAGTACTGGGTTAATCAGTTAGGACTAAAAGCCCAAAATGTGCATTGAGTAATAAATTTCAGATTATTCACTCAGCTTTAATAAAAAGTCACCCTTCTCATGTAAGCTTCTGCTTATAGATTAATGGCTCTCGGTGAGAATAAGCAATGCATGGTGAACCAGACAGTCAGCAAATTCAAATGCTAGGGAGATGACCCTTTTGTAATGATTCCACCTACACTGAAAAACAAATTGATTTATGAAGAGGAATAAATTTGTTCAACAGTGGACATGACACGAACAGCAAACTGGCATTATTTTCCATTATTGGTTTGAAACTACTGATGTAATTAAATATCACTTACTTTTCCATCTCCTGCCAGAAACCACAGTGTAAGAAATAGCAATAAATATAATCATAGTCTGGCAAATGAGCTGGAAGTTCTTTCCTCATTATGCTCTCAGCATTATTTGGATCACAATGCATGTTTGCCATTTAACCACAGGTCAATTTCATATGCCTGCTGATTAATGCTAGATACTTACATACACACACTCACCACTCATCCACATCATGTCTTTTATTTAAAATGTAAAATGACCCTTAATTTTAGAAAGACCTTATTGTATGAAATCTACGTAACCTGGTCCAACTAAGCGGAACATGTGATTTATTTTTCTCTTCAATGAGAATCTCCTTTGTGCCATTTATCAGTTCGAAGAAAAAGATAAACCAAATTGGAATAATTTTTCCCACAGAGACATCTAGAGTGCTCCAAATAGCAGGAGCAGTTGGCTAATAAAGCAAACTGGAGTTCAACTACTGCTATGCTCTGTCCCAGAGTTTTAATTTCATCGCACTGAAGACAATTTTATTTTCAGAGAACACTTTATATGGCAAGCACTTTCCTCATTACCCATGTGATTTTAATATGACAGAATACTCTGAGTTAAAACTACTCAACACTCATATAGTCAGTCAACTCCTGACTAAATTGATCCTTAAAGGAAAGCTGTCATGGTGTGTATCAGAAATTGAATCATTTAGACTTTACATATCTACAGAAAAGGAGAATCAGTATTACTTCACTCTTAACAATTGCAGGTTTGCTTGTTTAAGCTTTTTAAAATTTATTTATGAGTTAAACACACTAAACCTTTTTTTAACCTCTTCATCAGCATTTCTCTTAAAAAATATGCAAGTAAGAAATCTTAACTGAATTTATGTTCTATTTTATTGCTCTAATGAATGTATGAAGGCCATACTCATGCAAAGACACAGCTCTGATTAGTTAGGATGTTCCTCCTAGTCAAATGCTAGTTCACTTACAGTACACTTTCAGGACTGCAATTTTTAGAAAATAATTTTTCATTTTCTTAGCCTTATTTCTCTAGGTGTAAAGACTTTAAGATATCTAATGTTCTTTGGAGAAGATTTCTTTAGGAAAGTTAAGAAAGTAAAGCAACTTTCTTGAGAATTCTACATATCTGATGGGGAAATTTATGCAATCATCGAGTTCTTATAGACATGTTAGCCTTTTGCACAGTGCTGTTTGTAAAAAGCTTTTATCAATATTTGGGATTTTTTAAGATATTTTCTTTGACCTATTCTGTTAATAGTTGTAATAGATGTAGAAGGAGATTACTTGTAACTCCCATCTCATGAGACTTGTCTAGCTGCTAACTGACTGTAATTTGCTATATTTTGTGTTTTAAAAAAGATGGGAATGAAAAATAAATGAACACCTCTGCCACAAATTATTTTGATTTGTTATCACAGTTGTTTTGGATGCCAAATCTGATAAGAATCCAAGCAGGGTCAAGACCAATATATAGCATACTTGTGGATGCACTTCCATGACATAGAATAATGAGTACAGTGGTTATGGTTAATATTTTATATCAAGAGACTGTGATTGTCTCTTGCCTAGTATTCTTGCTACTGCAACCCTGCACTGGGAGATGGAGGAGAGAACAGGAGACTGCTTCATTCATATTCATGTTAGAAATTCATAGAGGTTATGGTTTTATTCCTTTCCAAGTGGTTATGCTTTTATTAAAAAGAAGAAGACACTCTAAGGGATCTGGAGATCAAAATAATCTAATTTAGCAACTGCAGGAGCCAACAGTAGGTTTTATGATTTGTCCTTTCTTCAGCTAAATAGTTTGTGTCAGGTAGGTCATTTTCATTTTGCACATTTTGAAGACAGTGTATGAGTACCTCATTGAAATTTGAGGACAAGAATTTAATTAAGCAATTAAAAAAATTGAATTATCATGCTGATTTGGGTAACATGCCAGTCTGTGGCCCTTTGAACTAACACAGCTTACTTTCAGACTCTGACGCTGTTTTGCTTTGAGCTAATTTAAATATTTAGTACACTTAATAGAAGCCAACAACAGAAGCTTGACAAGGCTTATAAGACTTATAAAACATGTAGGATCCTTCCAGAGAAGGTTTCAATTTCATCTACATCCACACCTGGTAGATTTGGGTTCTAAAAATAACTTGGAACTCTCTTTTGTCCTTTCTAATTCTGATCATGTTTGTTGTTTTTACTGATCATCTTAACCAGAGTAAGAGTTACTGCTATTTTTTATTTTGCCTCTGTTATTTCTCTTGACTCTGAGTTCCATTATTGCCTCCAAAACCTGAACTTTTCTAACAGAAAGCTTTGTCTAGGCATAGTATATTCCTAAAATGCAATATGATTTTCTCAAGGGAGGAACTCTTAAGTTTTGTATAATTCCAAATTCAACTCAGTAAAATTTGCCAACACTCCTGTGGTTAATTTGGAACACTCTCAGTAAAAATAAAAAAAAAATTAAGTTCCAAATTACATAATATTTAAAATTAAGAAAACTGAGAAAAGCCTAATAACAGCTCAGAATTTCCTCTCAAGGAGGAGTTTTAAAATGCTTTATATTAACTTACTCTTGCAGCAACTCTTAGAACTCTTCTGCCTTAGAACTATCCTTCTGTTAAATGTAGCCTGAGGATTATAAAGCTCCCAGATGCCAACCTCTTGATTACAAGGAAGCAATTAGTAATAGAATCTAAATTTATATTTCTCAAGATGAAGAAATAAAACCCCTATGAGAATAATTTCTCTGGGCTGCATTTCAGAAGAAAGTACACTTTGAACAACAAAAACCTTTACTGTGAAAAAGCAGCATGATATCATTAAAGTTGTGGCAGACAGTGTTGCTGTACTTTAAAATAAATAAATTAGTGAAGTTGTGTTTTCATTTTAAAAAGCACTTCTAAATAAGAACAAGCTTTGGTAATTTCAATCATGAAATTAAAGTATTTTCAACTTGTAGCTGTTTAGAAATGTAAAATGAAATATTTAAGATAACAGGTCAATATGTCCTTAGAAATTCTTTCAAATTCATTGCCAGCTTACATAAATACAAAGGTTAAAACTGGATGACCAGTGCTCCCTGTGAAACATCTGCATTGCCAAAATTAATTCAATTTATTATTTCAGAAAATGTCATTAATCTTTTTGCTTTGCAATAAATATGCTATCATTACCAGGAAAACTTAACAAAACCAATGCCTTTGGCACTGCTGATATTAAAATTTTTCTCAAGAATGTAGGAAAAATGTGAACTAACAGTTGTTAAAGTGTGTTATGGAAATGAACTATTTTATGGAGAGCTTTATGCTCTTTTTTAATAAGATGCTGTTTGATCTACCAGACTGCATAACTAGGATTTAAAGTTCACCCTTTTTATTAAAGGGTTACCGTTTCCTTAACCTCTTATAAACTCCAAATGAATTACTTACAAGTCTTCTCTATTCAGTGATACTCTTGGACAAAGCACTGTGCAAGGAACTATAATTTGGATTTGGCAAGGTTGTGTTTCCCTGAGTTTTAGTTCAGGTCCTAACTGCAATATCTTCCAGTGATTTTAAGATTTCTGTCAGATGCAATGTCTTCAGTGCAATTCACAGAAAAAACTGTATGTAAGAAATAGCATTTAGAAACCCATTTCTAAAGCCAAAGATAAAAAAACCCTAAAAAATATATTATTTTAGAATCTCTAAAACAAGAGGGGAAGAGGATAACAAAGATTTAAATCTTTCATCTTTAATCTTTCTTAAAAGTTTAATTAGCAAAAAAGGCGGTTTTTTGTTTGTTTCTTTTTGTTGTTTTGTTGTTTGTTTTTGTTGTTTGTTTTTTTGGGGTTTTTTACCATTACTACTAAAATGGAAAAGAATAGTTGATACTGAGAAGGAAGAAACCTGCAAGGTAAGACTTAGGTTCAGTTAATTTTCCTATTGTGGTTAAAACTTCAGCTTATTGAGATTTTCTCCAAGAGAATGCCTTGTGGTGCACTCTTGCCCCTCTCCATCCCACTTGTATACTCAAAATCCCTAAGACTTCTACCTGTAAACTTTTAAATTAATGTATAATGTTATATCATCACAACTATCACAGTACCTACAAATACTAGACATTTACATATGGTTTTGTGTTGCTTGTGTCAGCTTTCAACCTAACACAAATTGTAAATTTATTTCATGCTTACAGGTTTATCTTTTGCATAAATGATATGTTCACTGGATCTTTAGGATCCATCACCTAATTATTTAATTCCTTTTTTTGTGTTTACTATTATCCAGGTCAGCATCCATGTGCTTTGTTAAGGTTTCCTTTCTGGTTGTTTAAGGGTAATAATTCAAGCCTTGCACTGTTTATTTGTCCACATTGATGTGTAGATAGATTATGCACCAGTGGTGGTGATGATAAATACTTAGTGAGTGACTTCTTGGCTTTTTAATTTTCTTCAACTTTTTATCTACTGTGTGACATTTTACTAGCTCTTTCTTTAAATGATTACTCTATCTCAAAGTCATATACTTTGAACCGAATAAAAAACAGTCGGAGTTGAGATAGCAGCAAGTGGAGACAAACCTGAGGTAACACTGCTCTGAGTATCTTAGGCAGGATTTGTTCCTCTGAAATAATGAAAGTGTCACTGCAGGCCTGTAATTTGCCTCTTCTGTTCTTTCTGGTGTTCGAGTTGAGCCAGAGAGGATTTAAGGTGTAATGTGTTATCCTAAGAAGAGGCTCAAGCACAACCCTTCTCATGAAGCCTAAGAGAAATTCACTCCAAGCTAAGTGGTGCTTTCAGCTCAGGTGTGCAGAGCTGAGGGGAGAAGCACAATCTTTACTTCTGTCACCAGTCAGGGCTGACTGTGGCACTTTCTCAGAGCTGTAAAACAAAACAACAAAAAAAAAAATGCAAAGAGGAGGATTAAAGTATAGTTTTGAAAAGGAGAAGATGAAAAATAGAGCCTGGAGCGCTCTTGGCTACTGGAAAATCTTTTAAACTCCTTTAAAGCTTAATCTAGCTGAATTACACCTACATGTAATTAGTCACACTTCCAGATACATTACATCCACTTTGGTTTTATTTTTTTCTGAGTGATAGGTTGCTAATAGTGGTTGCTCGCCACCATGGCTCTTTAAGCTGGACTTGCACAGAGCACTCAGCTCTTGCTTTATGTCTTTTTCTTCTGGTGTCAAGTGACAAATGGTTGAGCCAAGAGATCAAGCCTAAGGGCACAGAAGAGGGTGAAAAAAGCAAGTTTATAGCTTTGCACTTCAGGAGAGGAGAGTTTGTCCTCTTAAATGATATTCTTAGGAGAGTCACCTGGGGATATAAGGCCCTGGAGGGAGGAGGGATACAAGAAATCTCATGTGTTTTCAGGGACCACCCCCTCCCAACTCAGGGCTCTCTCTTTCAAAGAATGAGAAGCCATGCAAAGATGCCAGAAGGCCTCTGTGGATAAACAAGCTGCTTCTGGCCAAACTCAAAGACAGAAAAAGGAAGAAGAGAGAGGGTGGAAGTAAGGATAGGTACTGTGGGAAAAAATACAGAAACCTTGTCCAGACATCCATGGAGGGGAGAAATTAGGAAAGCTAAAGCCCAAATATAAATAAATCCAGTTGGGGACATCAAGGATAATAAGAAAGGCTTTCTATAAGCCAACACAGGTGATGAAAAGAAGAGCAGGGAAAATGTAGGTACATTAATGAGAGCAGGGATCTGGTTACACAGGATATGGAGAAAGCAGAGAAAGATATGGGGTGCCTTCTTTTTCTTAGTCAGTGCTGGCCACACTGCTCTTTGGGAATCCCAGGACCTGAGAGGAAACCTTCTCAACAGTAATTCTCACTTGACTTCCTTGAGAAACTTCTAAATGAAGTGCCAGACTTGGTAGATGAACTCCAAAAGCCCCTTCCAGTGTCAGCCCTTCTGTGAAGCCATTGCAAAGCTTTGTCTATAACCATAGATTAAGCATTATTTTTAATGTAGGACTCCACCTGAAGAAACCTGTTTATAATGAAAGCAACGGTGCACAAGAAGAATTTAGGGAGAAGCAAGGACAATTCATTTTGTTAGGAATTTCCCTACAAAAGGGCTTGCCAGACTTGAAGTTGTTCTCTGTAAGAATGACTAGGTGTGTTCATAGAAGTGTGTGATGAAAGCTGCAGAAGAAATTGTTACCCTTTAATATAAGGTAAGCATTAAAGTTTTGAGAGGAACTGGAGTGAAAATGCCTGAAGATGCTCAGGTTCCAAGACTGAAGAACTTGGTCAAATGACTGCAAAGAACTTGATATAGCAGAGAGAAACTGCTGTTACTGATTCCTATAAATAAGAGATACTGAATCTGAGTTATTTTTGTTGAAGCTTGTCTTGTACCATCGAGATTTGAATTTGGCCAGATCAAATACAGTTAATGTTTATAGAGGAATTCTAAATTTAGGAAATTTTTTGTTTGTTTGTTATAGAGGCTTGGATTTTCATGATGCATTATCAGGTAGGACAGAAAATGTTGATATTTATATCAGAAACTACCAATTTGTCTATAAATAAATGTTGAATGTAAGAGTATTTCCTTGCTACAACCTGTCCACTGCTACATTACAAAATTGAACAAAGTGGGCTGCACACAGCTAAAGAGAGACCTTGAAAACTTAATAAGATCATTCTATTCATTTTAAAGCTTTGTCAAAAAAGAATGAGTTAGAGAAGATATTTCATTTAATAACTTGAAATACATGGAAATACATAAGTATACTTTTCTAGGATCACAAAGTGTCTCCAGAGTATAAAAAAGATGCTTTATGTCTAAGGTAAAATTGCACTTTCTGTGCAAAGCTGGACATGAAATGTTAAAGACAGACTGGCAACAACTGTTTATTCTTTCATGTTTCTTTCTTGCCTATTTATTGAAAAGTAATGAAACTAAAATTAGAGGAAGCAAATTCTACATGTGACTGTCTCAGCTTAATCTGTTTAAAATAAGTCATAGAAAATTTTGCTTAGCTTTACCCAGTTTCCTTATTTCATTGCATGGTATCAAGTATGTGATTATTTCATAATGCTTCTAGTTCCAAAAGTGAAAAAAAGATCTTATACACTCATAATCCACAAGAAATAGAAATTCATAAGTTTCCTTATCCTCTTGGAAAACAGCATAAAAGGTCTGTCACAAGTCAGTTCTGGTTAACAAATATTTTTTTCTTCCTCTTTTCAGACTGAATGTAGGTTAATCTCTTGTATTTATCTGTACTGAAGGTATCACATAAAATTGCTGGAACTGCTGTCATAGTGAATATTGACAAGCTGAAATAGTGTAATGATACAAAAGATAACTTCAAAAGGAGGTATTTTTCCTCCTAAAAGCTACAGGCAGTTCATTGCTGCTGGTAGTCTGTGCCTTGCCCAGAGTGTGTTTAGCTGGACTCTTTTCTTGCAAGGAGAGCTACCTTTTATATTTGTTCTTGGAACTTCCATAGTTTTGTCAAATATTTTCCTTAGCAAAGGTATCATTAAATTAAAAAGTCAAAAATTATATATTGTCAGCATCAAATCAGATTTCTGAACCAAAGGTAGTTACAAGTGATATTGATGCATCACATATAAGACCATCAAGGATTTCCTGTTTAAAATACTATCTTTGCCAATCTTCAACCCTTTGGGGCTGATGCATGTCATATTTCTGCTTTATTCCAAGTCTTAAGGAACTTTTTTAATCACAAAAATCTCAGCTATACTTTACTATGAGGGCAAACCAATACAATATTTTTGACATGGTAAAACTTTTTGATGTTGCTGAAAGATTTTGATATAAAATTATTCAAGTTCTCAAAAATTCATAAAAGCTAGAATTAAAATTGCCATATGGCTTCAGTTGAGTACTCCAGAACAAACCACTTGGGGTGTAATTTTCAGTGACATGATGACAAGCGATGGGGTTTTGCAGAAGGAGAACCCCTCCTACACTTTATGCCCTGGAGATTAATTTGGTCAGTGTGACAGGGTGGCAGTTTTCTGTGTGCATAATGGCTCATTTGATGAATTTGAAGGATCACACAGAGTAAAACAGGGCTTGCTAGAAGAGACTGAAAAGTTGAGACCAAAGAACAGAGAAGTCCATGAAGGCAATGCTTACTATTACACAGTATTAGGATATGCACAGGGAGCATAGGACCTCATAGGCAAAAATTGAAGATTTTGTTCCTTCTATAAATTGTAATTCAAAGTGATCATAGGTCAATTTAATTTGTTGAAGTTTGGATTGCACTGATGACAAAAGAAAGCCTTGAATGACAACTGGGTGAGTAACAAGAACAGCAATGTTTGCATAATAGAAGATAACAACATTATTTGTAAAATGTATGCTGAAATTTTGTCTTTCCAAAAAAACCCAAGTGCAGTGGTGGCAGGGTTAGCAGAGTAAGCAGGCTGGGTTAAAAATTCAAGTTGTATAATTTTCTCTTGACACGTGGGATTCTGGTCATCTTAGGCAAATGAGACAGCAGGAAGAAATTGCACAGAAATGGATGTGGGGCTGTGACAAAAGTACTGGGCAAAGTGGAGCTGGCAGAGCATTCACCGTATGCCAACATTTGTTCCTTTTAAAATGTGATAACACAACACTTACCGACTAACTGTGAGCTTTCAACTCATGCTCTTTGTGGGACTGCAGTGGAACTCTACAATGCACGAGCACATCCTCAAACCTTCATTAAAATTTCATTTGGACAGCAGGGCCCCCTATGTCAAAAATGAGGTGGCAGAAAATGGCTAAATAATTGCAGTTGGGGGATAATGTGATAATGTGATAATGTAATGTGATACAGATACATCTTTAATGAAGAGAATGTGGATGTAATCATGCTCAAAAGGCATTTCCTAGCACACAAAAAGCTAACAAGAGAACTGGCAGCCGCAACATGCTTCAGAACACAAGGTGCCAGGTATGTATCTTGGTAAATACTGTTAGAGAGATTAGAGACATCCATGCATGCAAAATAAAGCCCTTTTGGCCAGATTCCTTTATGTAGTGTGGTGTTTGCTAAGTTTGACCAGTGAAGTGATGGATAAGCAAAGGATAAGGGCATGGAAAAGCTTCTTTTCCATCAAGACTAAATTACAACTATACTGCTAAACTTAAAGAGGGCTGTGGAGCTTTTATTTACTTTCTTTGGTTTTGTTTTTTTTTTTTTTAGAGAGCACTTGGGCACTTGTGTTCCAGCTTTGCTTCACTGAGCGCATTTCGAGGTCTGTGAGCTGCTTCTATCACTGATGAAGGATGTGCTGATCTTTGGATAGCAGTTCTTCCTGCCAGACTATAACACAGTCCAGTTCACTCATGGAGTCTGTAGAGACGTATCTGGTAAGCTCAGAGAAGAAAAATACTTTTAGTGCCCAGTAAGTATTTCAGTGCTGGTGGATTAGTTTTTCATTCAGTGTCCATGTTTCCTCTCTGTTTCTTCTTTTTATATGTGCTGGGTTTGGCTGGGGTAGAGTTAGATTTCTTCACTAACCGGTGTGGGGCTGTGTTTTGGATTTGTGCTGAGCACAGAGTTGATAACATAGAGATGTTTTTGTTGTTGCTGAGCAGAGCTTGCACAGAGCCAAGGCCTTTAAGTTTCTGCTTTTCATACTGCCATGCTGGCAGGGAGGCTGGGGGTGTGTGGGATTTTGGGAGGAGACACAGCCAGCACAGGTGACCTAAACTTCCCAAAGGGATATTCCAGACCACATGATGTCCTGCTCACTGTATGAAGAGGGGGAAGAAGGAGGAAGTGGGGGACATTTGGAGTGATGCCATTTGTCTTCCCAAGCCATTGCTGTGTGTGATGGGGCCTTGATCTCCTGGAGATGGCTGAACACCTGCCTAACTATGGGAAGTGGTGAGTGAATTCCTTTTTTGCTTTGCTTGTGTACATGGCTTTTGCTTTGCCTGTTAAACTCTCTTTATCTCAACACTCAGGTTTTCCAGTTTTTACCTTTCTGATGCTCTCCCTGGTCTTGCTGGTGGGGAGTGAGGAAGTGGCTGCCGGATACTTGTTTACAATCTGGGGTTAAACCTCTTGATATTACGATATAATTTACATATCTATATCAAAATTTCAGCACACCTAAACTGGAGCAGCCATGAAAAAGTCAGAAAGGATAGGATCAAACAGCAAAGTTCCACTGATGGATGAAATCACTAGCAATTGAAGGCAGTAAACAAATATTTGCAAACCCAGATAGAAATTGATTTAAGCAAGCACTGCAGGAAAGCTCCATTCCATTTCCAGTTCTGCTCTTATAACAACTGCAGTTATGGACATGCAGGAAGGTGCAGAGTGATCATTTAGAAAGTCAGATATGTCCATGAGCAGGTGTCAGTCCTAACAAAGCAGGCAGGGCTATGAGGAACGCCTGAGAACAGCAGTGCTTGCAGGTCAGCTTGTTCATGCCAGCCTCTGTTTTGGGCTCTGCAACTAGAAGCTGAAAGTAGGTTTCTTTGGCACTGTGAACATTAACAGATCTGACACAAAAGTCTCTCATTCTCCCTCACAATCTTCAGAATAGGAAACACATTCCTTGGATAGCTGAAATGATCTCCATGGCAGCTGACCATTGCATTAGGTTGGTAGGGAGCCTAATTTACTTCTGCCTTCGCACCATCTCCTCAATATAAAAACAGGAGATAATTTTGAATCCATAATACTTCTATCTGCAGCATAAAATAACTGATGCTGTTTTAAATGTGCCAAGGGGATAATGTTTTTCTATTTAGTAAAGATGCTGCATAGGTAGATCCAGTAAATTATTACAAGAGATTTCAGAATTATATCAATCAGGAATATAAATACATATAGAGTAGGAAGTGGTTGTTAAAAAATTAATTTGAAAATAGATTGCTCCTTAAATTAGGACCAGTTTCATTTTTACTGAGTTAGGTGTTTCCTCTAAGAGGACTATTGGAGAAACAAAAACTCTACAAGGAACGTGATTATTTAATTTAGTAATTTGATTTATACAGATTCCAAAAGAACAGTGTGATAACCTCAATTCTGATCACAAAAGGAAAAGCAAGCAATACCCAATCCCTACCATTAATGTTTTTAGGTGAATTTCAGGTTACAGAATATACAGAATACAGAATAATTTTCAAATTGTGCTTATTTATTTTTTAATATTTATGTGATTTCTTTATTTTCTATTTATTAAAATATTTTAAGATATTTTATAATTTTACACTAAGAAGTGAAAGTAAAAGATGAAAAATAAGAAAGGAGAAGCAAAGAATAATACTCAGTGGAATTCTGTACTTTTATACAATGACACTTCAAAAGTATTGGTTGTCTATAACTTCTTTACCTCAGAAAAATTTAAAATTGAGATTTGGATTAAATGCCAAAAATATTTGCACTATAGTAATATCTGTTTTTCTTAGTATAATAGATATCACCTGTTTCCTAAAATTTAGATTAGATGATTTGAAAATACAGTTATTCAATACAAATTGGAGAACAAGCTTTAAAAAAAAATACCTAATACTACCTATGAAACTGTATCGGATTTAAGAAAAATGGTGTTCTTTAGAAGGAAAAATTACTCAATAAGGAAAGAGATAAAGACTTTTCTAGTTGGAAAAGCAGTTTGCTTTCTTAACTTTATAAATTAGAGTTGCTGTTTGAGAAAATATCCCTGCAACTTGGGCTGTATGTATTTGGATCAGCTGATCTATATTCAATTTTGTGCAGCAGATGTTGTTCCACAAAAAAGGTTGGAGTGTGGATTGGCATTTGTGAAGGAGAAAAACAATGGGCTTGATTTTCAGGAAAGAAGAGCTTAGCTGAATTTAAGCTCTGCAGGCTGAAGCGCAGTGTTCAATTTATGACCTATTTTTAGGAACAATCTATCACTTTCTGTAACAGTGACAGATACACACACATATATATAATTCTACAGGAAGGAAACAAATACTCTAATTTTTCTTTGCATTGTAGCAGCTTAAGGAACAAAACACAATAATATCTTCCTTTCATCTCTTTTTGAAAGTTGCTGGGTTTTGGCAGGAGAAGGCATCTCCTGGGCTGTAGATAAGGGCTTAGCACAGCACATATCATCACAGCAAAGGCACTGGTGTAATACATATTGTGAATGTGTATTATTTTTGAAGCTGTCTGTCTGATGTGTTGAGCAAATACCTGGATGATACTCAGTAGTAGATTGCAGCAGGCAGGATTCATTCCTCAGCCTGCTGCATGGGAATATTAACTTTTACTATGTCATAGAGGAGGAAGACTGGGTCCATTCATTGATTAACCCATCATGACACTATTTGAACTGATGTGTCCTGTGTCTTCTTTTCCCTCTGTCCTATTCAATCTTTTCAGTCACTGAATTCTAAAATATTAAACTCATTTCAAAGCATTAGAAAAGGACAAGGTGACAAACTCAGTAATAAGCACTTGTCAGAATATGCCATTGCTTCATTCAAGAAGAAAAAGGGAAAGAAAAGAAAAAAAAGTAAAGTTCATTCAATGCAGTCATGAGTCATAGAGTTGGTTTCTACCCAAACTGCAATTTGGAGACAACTCAAAATATCTGAGCCACTGTAAAAATTATTTTGAAAATTAATTTTCTTAGTAGATTACCAGCTTATTAAAACAGAACCAGTTTTCATCCAGCCTAATGGGGATGTGGAGAGGAGGGAAAAAAGTATGCTAAATCAATATGGATCTATTTTTGTATACTCAGAAAAGAGGCCTAGTTATTTTCTGAAAGGGAGAAAGTGGGTTTAAAAAGGAGTCCCAAAGCTGTGGCAGCAGTGGTGAAGTTTAGGTCCAGAGTTTTTGTCTCTTTGCAGACATGTTTATATCCCTAAGAAACACAATTTGTTATTAACATTTCCCCCTTCAAATTAAGGGAAAAAAAAAGTCACAATAACAAGTGTTTATTTCTGGTCAACATATTTCCCATGCTCTGATAGTGCTGTTTTATATCAATGTGTTGGAACAGGGTACCTCAACTGAAAGAATGTATGCTTGCTTGTCTAAAAGCCCTTAGTGCTGGTTAGTTTTGTCTGAATGTAAGTATATGAAGATCAATTAGACAAAAATGTTTCTGATCAACTAAATTATGGTACTGCAGCTGGTCCTGTGGCATGGTGGAGGTTAAGGAATGCTGAACATATGTTTCATTTATCTGTTCCAATTCATTTAAACTTAAACACCTCAGGTCTGAAGGTTATGCAGATGACAAGGACAAGGTTATGCAGATATACAAGTCTCCAAGAAACCTGAAGGCTGCCTAAAATAGCAATTGTCTTCGACCTTGCCTCTGTACAATGGCAATAAATGGTTTTTAATTCAAACTCGCTGGGTTCATTGTGTTTTCCAGCTAATAGGCCCTTGCTGTCTGTGCAAGTTTGAGTGTATATATAAAATTCACTAACACTCAAGTCAAATATTGATAATTTCTTAACCTGACTTACAAGGCAAACTTTTCTATTTCTGAAAGATTAATAATGGAAATCGATGTGGCTTTAAATCTTTGGGGAAATGTCCTCTCTTGCAGCTAAACACCATTGAATTCCTGATGGCTAACATATCATGGTGACCATTATGTTGATATGTAAAAATTTGAGTTCTAAGTCAGGGTGACACAGGTAAGGAAGTGCTGCTCTTTACCTGGTCATGTCTAAGCCATAATGACCAAATCAAAAGCTCTGAATTTTTTAGGGATTGGATTATTTTAATTTGTCATTTTCTTTGCCTGTAAAATGTGCTTCATGATGATGCTTCCTCGATTCAAAACAGAAACATTATAAAGCAAAGCTGATGTTTGGAGAAGTGCCTTGAGATGCCCAGGTGGAATACTGTAGAATTGCAGAATTCTGTAATGCCAAAGTCAAAATTCAGTTTATTGCTACCATCCATCTATGTCATCAAAGTTCTATTGCACCTACAATGCACCCACTCGTGCCTTACTAGAAGAGGATTCAGTTTAGTAACTGAAAATATACAGATTTCACAACCTGTATAACAATTTGCACAACCTGTAGAAAATCAGGTATAATCAAATTACTCTTCCTAAGATCCAGCTCAAATCCATAGTTAGGACTTCTTTGGGAAACACAAAAACCTGCAGCTTTTAAGAGAGCATTGCTGGAAATAAATATGTGGTGGCCTGGGGGTTATTTTATGTAAGAAGAAAAATATGGGTGTGTAGGAAAAGCAAATATGGATACTGTGGATATACTGCATTTTGTACAGAATTATGTTTCAGATATATCTCTTACTATAAAATTATTGCCGATACTGGTGAAACAAAATAGGATAAGCACAGTGGGAAATGATCCTTTTTTCTTTAGTGAGCAAGATTGTAAGTGCTGTCATAGATTTTGCCTTGTGACCATAAAAGATAGGCTTTTATAGTCTACTTTTAAAGATCAACATGTTTGGATTGTATTAGTTGAAAGAGAAGAACTACATCCCAAATCAAATAAAACTCCACAGAGAAAGTTCTGCTTGCTTTCTTTGCTCTTTTTTTTTTTGTGTGTTAGCTGCAAACCTGTCTTTCATTTGAAAAAGTCAGTGTGAGTCTGATGTATTTCTATAGGTAATACACACAGCAGTGTTAGAAAAAAAAAAAAAGGGAGAAAAAAGCAATCCATATGTTACCTTATTACCTTTTCTTTGCTCATTTTCTTAAATCAGTATGGCTGACTGCCAGTGAACAATTCATGAAGGAACAGAGATTGAAGTTTCTCCATGTTTGGCTCATTAATGCAAGTGACCCTCACATCATCCAAGCTCTCTTAACATAAAGAGAGTGTCATATAAAATGAACTCCATGCATTTTGGAGAGCTGCTGTTTGCAGAAGAATTATAGGTAAAGTATCTTCTCCATTTGCTGCCTTGCCTTCTCGATTTATGTCTTGTACCACATGCATGTCAGTGTTCTTATAGTCCTCAAAGATATTGAGGAAAAACTGTATGACTCTATAGTAGTTCAGTTATTGATAAGTACCAGATTGTATTTTCCATTTTTATTAAGTGGGTGTTCCTCTATTGGCTTTTACTCCTTCAGAATGCTTTAATTATCACATGTTTATCAAGACTGCTAAGCAAATATTTTTATGATACAATGTATCCTCCTCCAAATTATTTTTATGATACAATGTATGTCTTGCAATTTATATAGCTCTCAAAAAAAAAAAAAAAGAAAGAAGGAACGTAAATGTAGCTAAACTATCTTACAGGAAGCAAAATATAAAACTTCCAAGTACCCAAGTACCAGAAGATTAAAACAGAAATAATGATGAGTATTTTAGTGAAACAAAGAACACAGTTTTAGGATTAATCCAGCTTTTGCAGATATGCAAAATCTGATAGGGTTTTTCTCATTCCTGCAGTTTAATCTCTTATTCTCTAAATAGCACCATCCTATAATCCTCAGTCTTCTGTTGGACCTTGACTATTTTGAGGCAAACTTTTCCAAATCATGAGCTTGATAAGCCTAAACCATGTTTAATATAATGTCTAATAACTTTAGGTAGCCTATTCTAAGGTGATTTTTGGTATGCATGTGTTTTTAACAAACACAGGTGACTTCTGTGAGAAGATACCAGAAAGTGAAGATACCAGAAAGTAAAGATGTCACTGATCTTGAAAACACAGGAGATGATTGGGAGAGTGATGGCAAACCACAAAACTACAATGGAAGCCAGCATGACGTGGCTCTGGCAAACACTAGCCGTGATCAAGAGGGCTGCTAAGACCAAGAATTTAACAAGAATCAGGCTGGATCAAGAAAAAACGGACTTGAAGGTCTCAAATTTCATTTTAATTTTCATAGTTTGAGGATGCAGACTGGGAACAGAAGTAGCAGGGACTTGCTGCAAGTCGTGGAGTCTGATCGTGCTGGATCATTGGGAGAATAGGTGGGGCATTTGTTAAAAGTGGTTAATGGAGAATTTCTGTAACTGTGGGCAAATGAATTCTGCAAAATATCTCCTAAAGTCTTCAGCAAACTCCTCAGGCACTGCTAGTTCATTTATTTCCCAGTCCCTGAAATAATCTGGTTCTCTTATAGAAATTTTGTCTGAATTTCCAACCACGACTTTCACAGAGTCAGGAGAAGTTCATGTCACACAGTCTTTGTAGAAGTGGCCAACTCCAAAGTAAATGATGTATTTGAAATAAATAATAAAGATTTCAGCACTGGATTTTGAATATGATTCAAGCTCTTTCAGATGAGCAAATTAGAGAATGGAACAAGTTCAAATCAGTGTATTCATCATGACTTCAATACTTTGGTTAGGAAAGGAATTAGCCATTAAACATCTATTTAAGTATTTTGTGTGCATGTGCATGATGGCCAAGTTATTAAGACTGTATAAAAACACAAAGAAAAAATACAATTCTTTATATGGTGAGAGGGATTAATCCATACTCTACATCAGTTTGGGGCCTATTATATATAGAAATGGAAGTGCTCTATTCAGCTTGGGTTGAGTTGCTCATAATTCTTTTAAGACACTAATTAAATGTCTTATATCCAGTAAGTAATAGAGCCTGCTGCCTCTGACAAATGGAGTTTTGGCCAAAACCTATCGAGTTCTTTAAAAATATCTGAAGAATGGGAACACTACAATACATTGTATAGAAGCCTTAAATCTAGTTTCAGGGAGGAAAAAAAAAGAAAAAGAAAATATTCTTTGATGAACTTATGAAAGGAAAGATCTATTGCAGGATGAAAGTCTGACCTTCTGAATTCTACTTTGCAGGATCTGTGATGTGGGTATCGTGGTTTAACCCCCCAGCTGAAACCAGATCAGTGGTGAAGGTAAATTTCCTTGCTTAGAACATTAATTCTGTTTTAAACAATATATTTAAGTAGAAGACCTACGACCCTTGCAAAACTTCAGAAATACTCCCTTTTTTATTTTTATTTCCTAGTTTCTAAGGAAGAGTTTGATTCTTCCTTTTCCTCAGAAACCTCAGGATCAAATTATGATAGCCCATTGTGCAGAAACCCCTTCATGTGCAGGGTAAAATTGTGGCTAATTGCATTCCAGTGGTGCGATTAACAATTTGGAAGGGAAAGTGTCAGGCACTCAGTCTCAAAATGTGAGCTGGAGTTCACAATCTGGGGAAATTGTCTTGTCTATTTAGACATGCATTTTATATTGTTTCAGCCTCCAGTTAATTAACACTGCTTGTAGAACCTTTCTGACTACCTGTTACATGTGGTACTTTTCAGAAAACAAACCAGATGATTTCTGCCTAAAGCTCTGACAGATTTTGCAGGATAAAACAGGGCCTGTTGTGTGTTAAGGGATGCCTCTTAACCTCCTAAATTTTGCACTATTTACTAGAGCTGCAGAGGTGAGAATCATTCCCAAAACTGTTGAGAGGAGAGTGCTTAAACCTTGTGTTCATTACAGCCATTATTCTCTTGTCCCCAGCTTTTTGCCTGGAAGGGGCAAAAATATGACTTTTTAAGGTCACACAGGGAAGTACACAGTTTGTCTCTTAAACCTAAAACAATAATCTGCAGTGCTGAAACCATTTATTTCTTTGGTTCCCCTACCATTTATCAGAGCTGATGAGAACAGTGCCTGTGGTGTAGGACCAAGCAAATGAATGTTCCATCCAGTGATGTCAACCAAGCAACAAGAACCAAAGTAGAAGGAAAAAAAAAGTCTTCAGCTGACATACAGGGTCAGCTGCCTCATGAATAACAACTTTTCTTTCCCCTTTCTCCTCCTTCTTTCTCCTCCCCCTTCCCCTCTGTTCCCTTCTTCATCATGTGACATTTTTTGTGTGGTGTTCTGAAGCTATTCCAGTTTACAGCCATGTTACATTTGTGCAGCACAAAGGAGCAAAACATGTCTCCCAGAGGTACAGCATGATTCCTTTCACAATCTAAAGGAATGGGAATGTGAACAGTCCAAAACCATGCTCTGAACCCTCTTCTGGTATCCCTGGCATTATTGTTCATGAAGTCTAGGAGTAGGTATGTAGGTGAATCAGATAGCAATGAATTCAGCAGCAACAGACAGCACCAGTAAAAAAAAGCAAATTAATTTTGGTTTAGTTTTAAAGATTTTTCAATTTTAAATTTTTAGAGATTAAAGATTTGATTGAAGGTTTCACAATTCCTACTTGCTTGTAAATGTAAAGAATAGCAAAATTCAAAAGAGGAAACACAAAATGGAATTATTTATAGCAGCATACATAGTACATGGTACATCATGCATAGGTCAATGATTGTGAACCTGGTTTTGTCAGAATTACTCCAGGCATTCCCAGGCAGTAGTAGTGAAATAAACCCCAAAAATTTATGGGACTACTCTTGACGGTAGTCAGCATGTATTGAGTGAAATTCACCTTTCTAAAAGTGACTACTCTGTGTGACATATCTGCTGCAGGTAAATCATACTCTGAATATGTGATAATCATTTAAGTTATTAATGCCTCTGCTTTGTTCTGTTCAAAGAGCTAAGTCAGGAAATGTTTGCATTGTACTGTGGCTGTGACTCAGCTCAGAAGGGGTCAGGTGTACCCTGGGTTGTCTTCCTGAGCAAACATCCAGGCAAAATTTTTCATCTCAAATTTCAATTACACCTCAGTCCTTCTCCTCCCCCTCCTTCTCCTTTAATGAGAAAAGAGGAATCAATGCACATTAATGCTTTTCCAGACCAAGTAATTTATTTCTGTATGTGGCTTGCTTACACTGGCTTGTTCATGGGAGGAATGGAATCATTGTTCCTCCAGGACTGCTTCAGCTTCTGTGCAGGGACTTGCAGCCTGTTGAGTTCTAAAACAAGAACAGATCTCTCTCTCTCTCTCTCTCCCTCCCTAATTGCCTTAATAGAAGATAAAAGGAATTGCTGGGTAATTCATGGTGGATCCCATTATTATAATGTCTCTGGGATTTCTTGAGTAATATAATAATTTGCAATCTTCCAGATAGAAGTGGCACTTTTTTTTCTCTCACTTGTGCTAATTTTACATCAGTGTGACTTCTTTGAAGCCAAATGCATCCTATCTAGAGGGAAAAGACTTGAGAAATCAAGTTATTACTCCTCCCTGCCCCATTCTGGAGAATCAGCTATTTCTGTTCAGGAAGTGCTGTTACCCTTCTGACCCTGGCTTCAAAAATAAGTCTCCAACCAGCAGCTGTTGAATGAGGAAAAGGCCCTAATTACACCTTTTTATATGCAAAACCTCAAAGTTCATTTGCCTTGCTTAAATGTTAAAGTGTGTTCAGAATTGTACAACATGTAGTAGAAAAAAATCTGATGAGCAGAGAAGTTGGGGTTGATGCTGGACCCCTTGGATTTTTTGTGGGGTTTTTTTCCCACTTCCTGGCCTTTGTTATGACATAAACATTCTGATACTGTTATTGCACAAACAAGTTTTTTTGCATTAAATATTTAAGTGACTGTTGATGTCCACACAGTCACAGTTTCTGAGTGTATTTTTGTAAGATGGAGCAACTTCATTCTTGGGATCTCTCACTGGTCAGAGTGACCCTGAGGTGTGTTAGAAAGTCTCTTTTCCCAGCCCGGCGCTTGAGGAAGGAGTCAGAGCTCTTCATTTCTCAGTCTCAAGGTTGTTTATTGTTCCTTATCTATAAAATTTTTTCTCCTGTCCACCTGAGGTCCACCCAGCAAGACAGTCAGAGGCACTCTCTCTGCCCCTGGGGTGGTGTTATGTCTTTATACTAAAAACTACGTGTACAATGTTTACAATTACTTTCCAATACCTATCACCTATGTTAGACAGTGAGCTTCTACTCTAAACCAATCTAAAAGTGCCAACATCACAGCAGAACATGGAGGCCAAGAAGAAGAAGGAGAAAGGCTGGACATGCCCAGATCCCTCCATCTTGCCTTCTGAACCCCCATTCTAAAAACCCCAAAATCTACTTTTTCACCCTGTGACAAATTCACTGTCATTCCACTTAAAATGCCGGGGCCTGCAGATCTTCATCTAAGGTTGGTAATTTTCTCCATGGGTGATAATCAAACCCACAGGCATTTTGGGCTCTGTGCCAGGGTCTCTGAGCCCCCTGGCAGGGGTCTTGGCTGCTCAGGACAGCCAGAGGGATGTTCTGGGTTCCAACACTTCCTCACCACTTAAGGACATTCTCACCTAGAGAAGTAGTGCCTAAGCATCCTACTCCATCCTGGCAGTAAAATCACTCCAAGTGATAACAGTGACTCCTGGAAGGTTTTCCTGGGAGTCCTGAGCTGATGTGATTTTGCACTTCAGCATCCACTATCATCTTCCCCTACTTCAGAGCCCTAGCACAGTGTGCACCAGTTGGAAGGGGCACATGCAAATTTCAGAAGTGATTTTGTGTCCAAAGAGCAGGACCAGCCCCTGCCTGGCAATCCCTGAGCTGGCAGAGCAGCCCTCAGATATCACTCAGGCTATTATTTGCTGCAAGATGAGCTTGTGCGTGCTGGTCTTGTCTTAGAGCTGCACTGTCAGCTTGGCCACACCTAAAAATCATATCTGCTGACCTCCTGGGCCATGGTAAAATGCCAAAGGAAGATAAAGCTGTGCCTGGACCCTGCCTTTCCCCCCACTACAGGCACTTTGCCTTTGCAATTTCCAGCTGTGAAGTGGCTTTCTCTTATGTACCCCTTATTCCTCATCTGGCTCCTGTCCAGACTCTTTTGTTTGCTTGCTTCTCAACTTCATTCCTTGCAGCCATCAGAACTGGCTGCTTGCATGGCAGGCTGCCAAGGAATTTGTAGTAGGATTCTGGTATATTTGCTTTCACTTATTGATGCTTTCAACAAGGTGTTTGTAGCACAATCCCCTTCTTACCGTGGCTCTCTTCAAGAGAAATACTCATAATTTTGCATTTCCTTAGCTGCAGCTCACAAACAAGTCAATAATAGCCCCTTTATTGCTTGCATTCCATCTATTAGCTAGCAAATACCTGAGAAAATGGATATGTGACCTTTGCCTTCCTCTCTAAAATGCTGTGGATGTGAGGTTTGTTTGTCATGGAGTGTATGAGGGGCTGTATATTAAAAGACAGACACAATGGCCCAAAAAAGAAAAATTTAAAACATTGTACTTAAGAAGTTATAAATTGTATGAGTAATTTTATTTTTATCAGTAGTTTTATAATTGGTGAGTGATTTCATTGTGAATCTCTGCCTTTCATCTGCTTTTACCTGCCAGAAGGAAACTCTTACTCTTTAGGACTTGGAAAAAAACTCCTCTGAACAATTTTATATGCAGGTAATGTTCTAAAATCTGTCTGAAAAAGAAATATCATGTCCAATTCTGCCCAGTTGCTTTTCCATAAAGCACTAATGCCTCAGGCCTGGAATGGACCTCACTGTGTAAAGCCAATCAATTGGCTGATGATTTATGGTAGGAAAGTAACAGCTTCAATTAATCCAAACAATGTGTCTGTGGAAAATAGTTCCAACAAATTTTACAGTTTGTGGGTATTTTTAATAAATATAAGAAACTCTCATATTATTAACTGCCTTTGTAAGGGTATAATACTTGGTTACAAACACTTTTTTTTTTAACCTTAGTTCAAAATTAAAAAAAAAGTAAAAATCTGTGCTGATAGTAGTATTAAACAAACAGCTGTTGGAAACTTAGAATGCTATTTGGGTAATAGGAAAGATCTGTTCTACATTTTAAACTTTAAACTTTTCTCACCATGGCAAAGTTTTCAATGTTAATATTAATTTTCCTGTTCCTTGAAAGGCTAGATAAAAGAAAGTTTGTTCACACAGCATGGAGTGAGATATTTAATTTTCTAATAAGAGGTATTGCCTTTTTAAAAATTTCTGAAATATTGGAAAGCAAATAACCATTTTTAGAGTTGAAGGATTAGTGCAATTACTAGGAGAGAGGTTTTTAGTGAGGATGAGGGGGAGACTCAGATGTTAGCACAGCTGTTGGCTTTGCACATCTCATAGCACAGTGAAAGTCCTGTGAAGATGAGTAAAATGACTTACTCCTAAACCAAACGTGTCCAATTAAAGAAACAATAAGTTTAGAAGTTAAATTTGGAAATTGCTTTAAATCATGATGATTTGTTATTAGCATGTCCTGCAAATGCTGTGTCTCTGCATGCATTTGAATGGCCATGGACATTTTGTTAATCAGAAATTGCACAGTTTAAAATTTAGTGGTTTATGAGAGGACAGATTGTTCTCTGAACCGCTTGTGAATGAAGAAAAAAAAATACTAGAGCAGAATCACTGTTTGACTAGAACTGTGTAAACAGTTGGGATGAATAATTCATGCAACCAATTTATTTTATTTTACCCTTAATGTGTTATCTGTGAACAGCAGAAAACTGTCTTGATTTTGAACATTTTGCAAAATCATTTAATAAGGAATTTTGCTGATAAATTCTTAGCTTCCAGTTCATTTATTAGGAACACAGGTTAATGCTCTACTAAGACTATTTTTGTCTATTTTTGTTCATATTAGATTTCATTGCAAACAAAATTTCTACTTTTGGCCATTTTTTTTTCTATTCAAAACAGATTATTGGGCCTTAAGTGAAACCCTTGCATGTTGTAAGCTCAAAATTAATTTTCAGCATGCATTCTCCAGTATTTACTTGCCTTGAATTATTTTTACTGGCTAATTTGTTGGGGGCTGGGGAGGGACACCTATAGGAAGTGAATTAATGTTTCACTGAGTCATTTGTTCCATTTGTTGGTCTCTTATAGCATTAGAGCATTCAAATCCTGAATTCATAGCATTCAAATCTTGAATTCAAGTATTTCTAGGGAACTATTCCAGGTATTCCAGGTGTTCTCAGCTTCCAGGCTGATGTGCCATTGCTACACTACATACAAGTGTAGCAGCCTGGATATATTTGAACTGGTGAGTACCTTGTTTTATGAAATGTGATATTCTCACCTGCTGCAGTGTTCTTCAGTTAAAGATCATTAAAAAACCAGATCTTGAAGGGACCTTGTTTTTTCAGGGCTTTTTAATGCTGTTTTGGAACACTGCCTCAAAGAAGAAATTTACTTGAAATATTTTTCTTTTATCAGCCCTTTCTTTAAAGATGTGAAGCACTTGACAGAGATTAGTGTTGAGGGAGACAATTTGGTTAAGGAAAATGACATAAATGAGGTATTCCTGCTGTTGCCACTTTGTCAGTCCTCAGAATTGCCAAGTACGGATGCGGTGCTCTCTCTGTAATACCTCCTGTAGCGCTCCACAGCCCTGTTGTGAGGAATTTAAATAAACTGTTTCTAAATAGTGCTTTTTATAGAAATTTATATAGAAGCTTATCATCACCCCTTCTTCCATTTGCTAGTAAATCTTGATGACCCATTTGCTAGAAGCAGTATCACTAACTAGCCTGTCCAAATAAAGACACTACAAGGTCAATGGCTAATTCTTTGCTGGTGTTCTCCACATCATTGGCCCTGTATTCCATAGGCAGAAAGACATTTTTAATTCTGGAAATCATGTCTAACTTGGCACTTTGGAGAATGATACCAGTTTCCTGTACAGTGAGACATAAATGTGTGTGTGTGTATAGACAACATATAGTCAATATCTCTTCAGATTTTTATCGGGGGAAGTCGTATTTTCTGCTGACTGAAGAGCTTCCAGACTGAGTTTAATATTTTGTCTTCATTATAAAATTAAATTTCTTAAGTCAGAGATGAAGATATGGCCCTAGCTCTGGCTGTCCTAACTGGCGTTGCTACCCTACTTTTTAATCTCTCTTTTCCCTCTCTCTCTCTCTGTCACCCTCTTAACAATGTGCATTGCATCTTGGGTGGCTATTTGTGTTCAATAATGTATTCAGTCTATTCACTGTGTCTTATTAAATTTTAAAGCCACTCTGTTGTAAAGTATTTTATGTATGTGTAGCTTTGGTCTGCTGTCAGTCCACAAGTAGAAGAAAACAATCAAATCTTATCCTGCAGTTCTTGTTCATGCTGTATAATAGCACTGGTGAGCAGCAAGCCAATTGGATGCATTTGTTTCAGATAGAAGATAAATGAAAGACCTACTCAGATGAAGCAAACCAGGTTTCTTTCAGTAGAATTCAGGTAACTGTTTCCCCTCTTTGTTCCTCTCTTTAAGATTTCTAAGAATGAAATCAAACAAGCCTCCTTCCAAAACACAGAACTTGACAACTTAGCATATAAAGATGTGGAATCAGGAAGAAATATATCCATTTCCTTTGTCATCCTGACCATTGTCATCCAATTCTAACAGTAGCAGAAATTAGGCCAAATTTAGTCTGATTACCTTGACTTTTGGTGAATGCTGAATGACAGCACAAAAGAGTTTGGTGACAAAACACACCTCACCCAAGAAATAAAATATTATATGAGGAAATTAATATTTTAACAGTATAATAGCATTCACCATTAGTCCAATAATAATTATGCATTATTTGATATAATAGGCCAAATTAATAAAGAAAGGCATTGATGACATTAATAATAATTCATAATTGCTATACAAGAAAACCAATAGTCACCCTTTTCTTTGGTGTGATATTCAGCTTTCCAGTGTCCCACTGGCTCCTGGCTGAATATCATGTCATCTCTTCCAGAATATTTTATTTATTGAATATTTCTTTGTATTCACATCCTTCCTCTAGGTCCAGCTCCCCCTTCTATATTAAGGTACTCAATGTACTGGCATTTGGGGCTTTTAGAAGCTCAGTACATTGATGGAGGAGATTGCTTCTCAGTCTTTTTCAGGGTGTTGAGATCAGGGCTTAGATACAAGCTTTCCCTCTCTTTCTTTGTTCCATAAATTGAGATGTTTAGCTTCAAAACCATGAGTACAGAGAGCACTTGTCTGCCTTCCATGAGGTCTCAACTGCTTTATGGAAGGGCATAATTTAAACTACCAATGTATTAATTAGCTAATTTAATTTTTTATAATTGCAGTCCTGTGCCTAAAAGATCAAGGAACTTGACTGCAATCAATTTAATGCATTCTTAAATAGAGAGCTATTTTCAATTCCTATTCTTCCACTATATGGATCACAGCCAATGTGCTACACAAAATCCATTCTTTTAAGGGTTGCTAATGACACAAACTAAGTGATCCTGAAAGACAAAATCGTTGGTGTAGTTTTCATTGATTTTGGCAAAACATTCAATGTGAAATCTCATTTGCCTTTTATTCAATTGTGGAAAATATCTCATTCTGGATTTTTTTCAGATCAAGCTGAAAAATACATAAAAACTTATCTGTTGAAGCACAATGCAGAAAAATAACTGAATGATGGAGAAATATATAATCTTGCCTTTGGAATCTCTATTTCTTTATAAATTGATCAAATGTTTTTGTCTGCTATATAAAAGAAGTGTTTCAGGAAGATTTAATCAGTTTCTAGCCAAATCTTCAAAATAGTTCAGAGTAATAATCCTGTATTTTTTCCATAGGGAAGGACCTATTTTTATTCAGAGAGCTCTCTGAAGGCCATGGAGTTTTTATTTATCAGATACAAGTCCACTGACTGACATCTTGGAGTTAAGTAGCATCTCCTAGAGAATGGTAGAATCCCTAAAAAGGAGATGAATTCTGCTGATATTTGATGGATAAGAAAGGATGATGGACAGAGGAGACCAGCAAGCAATCTTGAAATATTTATGCTTGCATATTTTTATCCTGCTTTGGTGAATTTCTGTTCATAGTTACAGAAATTTCTCAGCCACAAAATGCAGGAGCCATATCATAACGACTTTACTTTGTGTCAGCTAATTTTTCTGGGTTTTTTCAGTGTGGTAGTAATTTGGGAGCACAAACATCATGGAATGAAGTAAAAGAGTCTGGTTAAAGATTTTTTTTTTCTTTTGAGGTAAAAGCTTTTGTTCAGTGCCATGTGTGTTTATTATAAAATAAAAAGCAACTGAGGACTGTAGAAGGACTGAAACTTGTATTAAGAAAGGACTTTTGGTCTTTTTATTTTGTATACAAATGTGTAGATCCATAGGCAACCTGCAAGGTTTTTTTAAGTATCACACCATGAAAACTCTTCAAGTTCTCGAGCTGCTTTTTTAAGGAACTTGATAGAGTTTAAGCAGTCCAGTGCCAGATCTGCATATTTCTCAGACTTTGCAAATATGCTTAAAGCTCAAAAGATGCTGTCAAATAACTTCTGAAAAATCAGTTTATGCAGCCAACATGGTGTCAGCATTAACAGACTTGCTGTTTAACTTTAGTCTGTTTATTTACCTGCCTGGAAATTGGAGCTGGATGTCAAGAGGACAGGCTTTTCCACTTCTTGAGGGAATTCAAGCTTAATCTCCCTCATGTAGAGGGAGTTTCCAAATCAAGTTTCATGCCCATGCTGGAAGGAAGGTGTCCTTCAATACCAGGCTTTGTGCCATCACCCTTCCTACCATTACTTCACCTTCAGTTTGCCCACAAAGTGTTCACAGGGGACAACAGTCCAGTTTCAGAATCAGCTGAGATAGGAGGGAGCTCTAAGGGTTCTAGTTCTGCCTGTGCTCTTCACAAGGAATAGCAATAGGATAAAATAAATGTCTGTTTTACCAGAATTCAAACTCAAGCATAGGCTTCAAACTCTTTGAGGAGAAAGAGAAAGCTTTGTGTTTCAGAGTGGTGTGATTTTTGGTTTAGGGTTTTTTTCATTTTTATTTTCTTCAAAACTTCCAGAGAAGCATTGCTTTTAATCACTTTTTCAGAGAATTTTATATTTATAAATATATATATTTAATGTTGTTTCTATTAATATTGCTATATATTTCTATTCATTTCTAAAAATATTAATATATATTTCATATTATTTCTAAAAGACTATTAGTGTGAGTAAGGTATAATGACATAGAAAAGGACAGTCTGAATGTTATGGGTGAATCTCATACATTGCCAGGCATGCTTGGGGTTGAAAAACAGACAACCTAGAGCTGCTGCTGCTCAGAATTGACTAATTATCTTAATGGGATAGCAAAGGCCAAAATCTTCTTCTTAAAACCTTTACAAGTACATGAGGAGTAACTCTAAAACCCATACTCTGTAAGACACAGAGTTGCCAGAAGCTTGTTAGCAGGTGAGAAAGAAAGGTGACTTGTCAAGGACTGCTCAGGGAAAAAAAAATATTTATAAATAACTTCTTTGTTATATTCAGAATAGAATGTTGTGTTATTGAAATATATGTTGAAATAATTTGAATACTTTTATGGATCAAGAAATTGATGTCAGTATTTGTGAGAGGGATGAAGCAGGACATTCAAATCTAATTTCTTGAACAATTGCTCTCCTTATTTTTCCTACATCATATTTAAAGAGGATATCTGTTCTAATACTGGGATCAATCTGAGGCCAGCCTTACTTAACCAGGAGCCACAACCTTAGGACTTCTTCATCAAGCATTGGCAATCATGTTACTGGGGAGGAAGGTTCTTGTTTGCAAAGCAGGACCTTCTCAGAACTGCACCTTTGATAACCATTTTTGACTTTTTCAGTCTTGTCCTTATTTTTAAAGAGTACAAGATGTAATGAAAGGTACCAAAGAGCTGGATAAAAACGTGGTGACCTGGGATTGTAGATAGTGTATTTCTGTGCTGAAAGCCTTTAAGAAAATCCCCACCATCCTGCAAGAAGGGCTGAAGAGGCACAGAAATATTTTGGTCAAAATCCACAGCTGAAAGTTTAACTTACTGAATTGACAGCCTCTAAATTGTGACCTGGCTTAGAGAGTTAAAGTACAAAAAGTTAATGTGTCAGGTTCCTAGAGCAGTTATGGTATGACCTGTGCAGCTGCACTTCCATCTAGAATGTTGTGCAATGTTCTTTATTTCTGGTCCCATTGACCATCTCTTGGTTCAGCTTTTTGCCACAGTGTTTTGTGAGAACCTCTTTCCTGCAAAAACCAGAAAATAAACATGTCCTGTGACTACAATTATGATTCACTTACTAGTTGTTTCTTATGAACTACTTGCTGGCAAGCATTTGTGACATGCTTTTTTACAATTTTTCTTTTCAGTCCCTTCAGTCTCATAAAGAAAATTCAACTTTGCTTTTCTATAGATGTGTCATAGAAATGAGGTAAGCAGACATTGCATACACACACAGGCATAAGAAGACAAAGAGTATGTTTAGAATTGTGGGTTTTACTTCAATAAAATAGAGATTTCTAAGGGCTAAGTGATATTCTTCTCTATAAATCTTGTATTCAACTTTCCTTTGATATTTAGAACATAGTTTGGTTTTATTTATGGCTCTGACAACATTTCACATTGGTTTTTGCACTACATATTGTTCATCACTTAGTTGTGAGTATTCACTGCTGGGTAAGTAGTATATATCAGACAGGAGGTAATAAAAGGTAAAATTCAACCTGTTAGTTGTAAAAAAAAAACCCAAAACTTTTGCAAAAAATTGGGAAGCGATGAACAAATAAAATTGTCTGGTCCTGTCATGGTTAAGGAAACTGATGTAGATATTCTACTTTTCTGAAAAATATTTTGTAGTACAGTAATCCTTTAAAATGGGGAATCTTAATTTTATTTTTTAATACATATGTCCAAGTAAAAATGTGCAGTCCTAAAATTTTATCTTAATTTTTCATTTTTCTAAAACAATATGTATATACAGAGCTGTTAATATTAATAATATCCAGCTATTTTTCTCACATAGAAGATAGTAATTTTAAATAATCATCACACAAATGTAGAATTATGCTGACATTAAACAATCAAAACTTTCCTTTGATCAATAGAAGGAATTCAGCTTTGATTACACATTGCTCTTTTAATTAAAAAAAGTATGCATCATCTTTTTAGTACTAGTATCTCTTTACTATTAACTTTCATGATTTTTTTATTTCATCTGAAAGACTTTTGTATGGAAATTAGGTTTCCCTTTCTAGTTGAACAAATGCTAATAGAGGTGCTCTACAATTACTCACTGAAGTTTTAACCAAAGTCAATTTAATTATTTTGCACCCCAAATGTCATTTTCCCCTCCAAACATCCCAGCAAACTGGGTTGCCAGAATAAATATTTACAAATGAAACAAATATCAAATGTTGGAATATTTTAAGTTTTCTTTCAGTAGTAATCTCTCAAGATGATGATTAATCAGGGAACACATGTATGTCAAAGTTAAACATCAAATGCACAGTTCCTATTTCGTATACCAATTAATTCTAGCGACCTTCTTGTATCCAAACTCCTCTAGAATTCCTCATCTGCCACCTGGCATCTGTGACACTCCCCCCAGCAGTGTCATTGTGCTATCAGCCTGAGGACAGTGAATGAAAATGCAAGGTAAGGATTTGGTAGATGCTAGACTGAGAGGTAGGACTGCAAGAGGCACCGTGCTCAAACAACTTGATATGACAAATACTGCAAACAAGTGAATTTCTCACTCCCAGTGAGTCCCACTCATCAGAATAAGGTTCATACACAGAGATGCTTCCATCTGGGTGTTAATGTTGGGCTCTGAAATCTCCTCTGTATTAGGTAATTTTTTTTGAGCATCAGATGATGTTTTTCCTGAGATTTCTTTAGTGCAGCAGCATCAGCTTTAGTGCGTTTTGTTGGTTCCAACTTGTTCCTGATTTATTGGCATTCAACTAAATAAAATTCCATCAAAGCTCTTCCTTTAAAATAAATAACCTAGGAAATATTTTTATTATTTTAAAGAGGGAAAACAAACAAAAAAATGTACTCTTTTTTTATGTTTACTGTAAAATATTGTTGTCCTTCAATGTTCCAGTCATTAAAAAAACAGACATTTTGATCTGATCCATTGAAACTGATCTTCAGTGTGCTCTATTGCAAGGGGAGTTATAATTTATATTCTTTCTATGTAATTTTTAAATGCTTGCTATATAAAAGAACGGAATTCTATGAATTATGGCAGGAGAAGGACTGGGCAGAGGAGGGTTTAGGTGGACATGTGTTAGATTTCTATTTTGAACTGAAGAGCTGCAATGATCCACCAGACCAATTTTTTGTAAATGTTTTGTAAACTATTTCATATATAATGATATAAACAAGGCATGTTAAAAAGAAAAGATTCTACCATTTGGCAAATTACTTTAAATTTGCATATATTTTGAATTAGGCAAATACATTCTTTGTTTAACAAAAGTTTCTCCAAGTAAATGAAAGTTTTATACTTGGAGTTGATTTACTCTTTTTCTGTCTCCTCTCCTCTGTGAGTTGAAATGTTTTAGTGTTTTTTTGGGTTTCTTTTTGCCATTTAGGACTGTATTTTATCCTCAAGTCATTGCCTTTATTGTTATTTTTGGTTCTGGTGTTATGTTTTAAAGTGTTTTCAGCTTCATCTAAGGAAAACCTTTTACTGCTTAGCTCTAAATGATGATAAAAGCTACAACATGTAGAGAGGGATGGGTTCCCCCAGCTTATCATTATGAAAGATCATTTTGATTTAAATTAAATATAGGAGGTAGAATGAGATTAAATGGAAAGCTCAAGTAGAACATTAAAGAGAACTCCATCTAAATACTGGTAGGAGTTTAAATTATAATAAAGGACTTACTATTACATTCTACAATCCCAGTCAAATTTCAGGGATATTTTAAGAAAATAGTGTACTAATTGAAAAGGAATAGACCCACTGAGCCAAAGAAAGAAATTATTCAGAAGGCAGTAACAGAAAATAGGAGAAAAATAAAAATATTTTATAATTGTGATGTAATACTAAAGATTTTTGTGTGCTCCTTTTGAATAGAGCAATTGATTTCTATCCCAATATCAGATTTACAACCAAATTTTTCTAAGTAATCTGCTGAGGCTGGATCACCAGTTCTGCCTGGGTCAGCACAGCAGATTTTGGGCCATCACAGGCCTTAAATAATCAAACAGCTGCTCCCTAAGGTGAAATACAAATGTCATACCTCATTGAATTCTCTATGCTAATCCGAAGAGAGAGTTCTTCACAAATGCTTCTTTTTTTTTACTTGAAATTATACAATTTTTCTCTGTATGTCTAATTTACATCATCAAGGAAGAAAATTTGAACAATGTAAAGAAAAACAATTAGGAATTTATGTATCCTCTATCTTCTGGAATATGGTGCTAGAGGGAAAAGTTGATACAGAATCATTTCCCATGATATTCTGCCCAAACTACTCAGCAGATTAAGTGAATAGTGCACATGATGGCCTCTGAATTTCTATGATGAAGAAATAGTTAACTATGGCTCATGCAAATATGAATTATTTTTTTCACCAACCAAGCATTTACTTATCTTTCTGATCCACTGAGAGTTTCTCTGTTGGGCCCAAGACCACAAGGGAATCTAAAAACCCTGGCACCCAACCACCTAAACATTTCTTATCCTCCAAATGTACTCCAGGATTAACAGTTCCCAAAAATGCCAAAAAATTCCCCTAAAAACGTAATTTTTCTTTTTTTTTTCTTTCTTTAAGAAAACATCTTAAAATTGTCAAGGTTATCACAGACCTCTTATGCAGTGATGAGAGAGGAAATACTCTCCTTCCTAAACTTTGCACCACAAGAGTCTCTAAGGCAGCTCAATCAAAAATGAAGCAAGGGGTCATGTCTTTTGATCGTAGAGAAAAGTCCCAGTAGCTGCGATCCAAGAGGAAATGTTGTATAATCATGCCATACTGCACAGATGGGTTCTGTTGGAAAGGTCACAAAGCATCTCTTTTTCTTCTTTTCCACTTCCCAAAATTCTGGGCTTGCTGGATGTTTCTTGCTTACACAAGCTCTGCTTTTAAAGGGACGACACCAGGTTTGGAAAACAGGGCTCATTCCTGAATAGATCTCAATCTGCATCTCCCAAAGTGACTAAAACGACCTGGGTCAGTGATGTTCTTGTTTCTTTCTGCTGAAGCTCTTTCACTTTTCCTGGGGCACTTAACCTTTCAGTGAACCCTTGACTTGCAAAGGGCAAGATTTCAAGTGGGTGAAGGATTTAGGAGAAAGACAATGCTGTTATCCTGTGCCTGGCACTTTATTTGAGAAATAGGTATTAGTACAAGGAATTATTGCACTGTTTTAATTTCTTCTGAAAAGGCCCTTTGCCTTAATTCTCAGAAGTTAAAGATTGGTAGACTTATCCTAATTGACAGAGTAGCAAAGGCAGTTGAATAAATTACATAATCTGAGCAAACTGGAGTTTTATTTGCCTTAGTAGTAGATTCTGCTTTGGTATTTAAGCTGTGGATTAAAAGAAACAAACAAAAATGTTTCTTTTGAAAAACGAGTCTCACTATTTAATTTTTTTATAAAAGTTTAATAAGGGGTAAAAGGGACAATATCCAGAGCTAGGGTGGTTGGCAATCTGCCAAAAACACCCTGTTACCTTAAAAGAGTTTTCTTATATATTTTTCATTACAGTGGTTAAATGCCTATTAATAAGGGTTATACATATTCAAACATTCCCGTGAGTTAACACTCTGGGAATTCTTTTACTTGGTTTTAACCTTTCACTTGTCTGGATGCCATCCTGTAGATTAAATCAATAAATTTTATTTCTTCTCCATTCAGTTGTTTTGACACTTCCTGATAACTGGAGGGTCAGTAGTAAATATTTCTCTTGGTGTCCTGGTTCTTGTCACTGCTATCATTCAGATAAGATAGTCCACAAATACATTGAATCAACACAACTATTTCACATCAGTATTTGAGTTAGTTACCCACATAAAAGTATTTATCAGTACATAGTCTCTATTTTATTATTATGTGAAGTTCTAAGCTATAATATTTATCACAGTACTATTTATAAGCTATATAGTGCATACAAAAACTGACAGATTGTACTATCTCCAAAGCAGTTAAAAAGGGATTACAAATTGTACTATATCAGAATCTCTGTAATCAATACTACCTTGCAAAAGCCAATACGTAAATGCGAAAGTCAATAATTATATTGTCATTTATAACACTTCTTAATGTGACAGAAGAACCAGATCCTGAAATATCCTATCATATGTTTCACGTGTGAATTTAGAAGTCAAGACATTTCCCCTTTAATTAAGTGGTTACTTTTCTGAAGCTAAGTTATTGGCAGGTTGAAGTTGTTAACTGTGAAATGGGATTTTGTTTCTCTTGTTGAATATGACCCTTAGATATGTTATTTTGCTGTATTTATGCAAGTCAACTATGTGTAGACCTCGAATTTAAATACTTAGTCCTGTGAGAGGTATCTCTAAGGGTACAGGTAGCTTTCTCTTGTGTTGTGCTCTTCCTCAGACCCATTGAAACTGCTAAAGGATCATTTGGAGCTTGAACTTCACGCTTTTCCTCACGCAAATAGAGTAATGCTCAATTCTACGTGCAGCTATGAGGCTGGGCTCTGGGGAAACCTGGAGCCAAGTGAAAGGGTTACCACCAGCCCAGGAGTTTTCCATCCATGAGCACTTAATGATTGAATCTAGTGGGATTATTCCTATGAATAAGAGCTGCAGAATCTGAACCCTGAGTACTTTATAGTGAGGACTTCACCTTTTGTGTCCTGTGAAGTGCTGTTCATGTTTTTTGTCCTGTGGGGAAACAATGCTCTGCTGTAATAGCCTGAACCTCTTCTGAACATTCTATATGTTTGGGATATACAAAGTTTTCTGCAACTTGTCTATTGTTTTGCTTCCCAAATTCTTCCCAGCTGGGGACAAATTACCATTTTTAATCAGAAACTTCATTTGTTTATCTTTAATTCTTGCTGGTAGTTGTGTAAAGTGACTATGAACACTGCCTTAATTGGGCAGGAGAGTCATTTTTTTTGATTGCAGCATTAAAAGAAAGAGCTGCAACATTTACAGTCTAGTACGCCAACTGAAAAATTGTTTTAGTTTGTTTGAGGATTATTTTGGTTTGGGTTTTCTTTTTTTTTAGCCTCTCAGCTGTCACAGGTCCCCCTTTATTGTTTTTTAGAGGCAATGTAAAAAAGACTACACACAGTAATATTTAATGTGCCTACAGAATGACAAATATCCTTTATTCATGGAATTACTGCTGTTCGCTGTTCACTGCCCATGAGGGGTCTTACCAACCTCAATTTTTCATTGTGCCATAGAAAAATGCCTTGATATAGCTCAAAACACCTATACAAATGAAACTATAATTGCCCTTTTTGAATCCATTTGCATGTCTTGTAAAACTTTCCTATTTTGCTTATGCCACTCTCTGTAGTTTACTTTCTTCATGGTCTCTGCAGTGTCTTGCTCACATTTGCTTCTACACACTCAGATGGAACATTTTTACAATGTGCATTTCATATCCCTCAATGACAGCCAGTGTTTTCATGACTTATGTATTCACATTCCTGATGAGGTATTCCACAATCATAACAAATTAAATGAGTGGCATACAGTGTGCAGACACTTGTTTGCTCTTTGACTAGTTACAGAGAAACAGCTTGTGCTAGAAAAACAAAATATGTAATTCTGAATTACTGCAATATTGCCAAGCTAAAGGTGCCACAGTTTATTGAATTTCTTTTCTGTTTCTGAATGCTGTAGTAAAGGTTGCCTATAAGCTTCAATTATAATTTCTAACTGACTTTTTTGGAGAAGTTATTTTAAAAAGTTTGATTTGGTCTAATATTGTGTAATTCATACTCCATCTCTCAATAATATATGCCTTGTATTTTCGGGAAAAGTTGAATGAAGGAACTCTTATATGTTTTTTGAACAACTGGAAGATTTGGAGGTTTGAGTTTGGTTTTATTTAAATCCACAAATCAAAATTCTATAACATTTTCCTTCATCCTAATCAGTATGCTTGGTGGTTAGAAGAAATGAATTTCCAGTTTTTGAGTATATTTAGTCTTTTTGAATCGTCAGAAGGAAGCCTATAGCAAATTTCCTTTTTCTCATTTCATTTTCCTCTATATTGTTTTCTTTGCAATAAGTAACTCTCCTCATGTCTCCCTGCTGATTGCTCCCCACCTTTTGCTGGCCATGCCTTTAATAAGAATTCTTACCAACTTTGTACAGCTGTAAAAATGAGGAATAGTATAACCTCCAGTGTTTTCCTGCTATATAAATTTTAGTTATAGAGGTTTAAATTTTGGAAGCTATATTTTGTGCCAGCAATCCTAGCTTTCAAGTGCATAAAATAAAATTTCTTAGATGAGGTGGATGATATTCCTGCTACAGTGCTCCTGCAGATTACCAAAGGTGCAAAATAGGCAAGGAAAGAAATACAGAATTTTGTCACATGTGGGTCCTTGTTCTTAAGATTGTTCTGGAAAATAAAACTCCTGCTCTTCAAGATAACAGAATCAACAACCTGTTCACAATGGAGCAGCATTAAAGCAAAGTTTTACACTTCACAACATATGGCAGTAAAGTTACTTTCAAATAGTGCAGAGGAGATTCATCCATCTTAATGTGAGGTAGATTAGGCAGACAAAAGAGATCCAGGATCCAAAGAAAGATAAGGAAAGGAAAAGGATCAATACAGACCCACACAGAAATTATCTACTATGAAAATAATTCAAGGAGTGGGACATGAGAGAGAAATAACATAGAGGGAGATAAAAATGATACCAGTGGATCCTGGATCCTTTTCGGATTTCTAACCTTGATTTTGATTTAGAACAGTAACACATGTCCTGTTAAGCACCTATAATGTTTCCTTTGTTCCTTTTTGCACCATCATGTGTGGCTTTGTGAGGATAGAGGGTAGGGTCACAGATAGCAGTTGATCTATTTTAACAAGGCCAGGTTTGGCAACACAAATATTAGAATCTGAAAATATGGTTAGTTTGAAACTATTTCTTAGCTTTTTTCCCCCCTTCTTTTCTTTGTTTTTATCCTGTTCACATTAGGTGCTGCAATGGTTCCTCTTGATCTGCTGAATTCCACCCTGCATGAGTTGCATCTCAGTCTGTGCCAGAAGAAGCTCTTGAGCTCTGCTTGTGGTTCCTCCCCTACTTGCATGCTTTAAACAGTACCTTCAAGACATACCAGACTGCTCTTGCATACCACCATGATTATTTTTTTTAACTTTCTGCTCATAAAACTGCAAGATAATGAGGTCTTTCTATCCAGAATGACAGCAGGGAGTACAAAGAAATTAATTTCTCCTTATGTACCTTCAAAAAGTGCCTTGTGTGCTTTAAAACATTGTCTGTGAATTTGGAGGTCAGGAAAACACTCAGGATTCAGAAAGATAGGTACAGTGGTGGTAAAGCCTGTAACAAAACTGCAATAAAATCATTGCAGAGTAGAAATTCCAGCTTCCAAATCAACTGCTATACTTGCAATTTATGTGGAAATCAGGCTTCTTTGGATTCAAATTCTATTGTAAAACTCATCACTTCTCTATGTTGCTAGACCCAGTACATAAATCAGAGGATCACAGAGGATAAAGGGATGCCTTGCTTTGACAAAAAAATGAAGTTGAAACTGCTTTGCCAGTCTGCCTTATGACCATATTGTCACATGGTTTCCCTCAGGTGAAATTCTTCTCCAAACCGGTTTATTTTCATTTTTCTGGATTTTGCTTCTTTAACTAACTATGCATATTTTTTGGGCTATATCCAGCAAGAGATTTTCTCACCCAGTTCAGTGTTCTCAGGTTTCACATACCTGTGTCTAAAGCTGGGCTGCAGCTGAGGCTTTCACACTGCTGAGTACACTTCTGAGTGTACTCCACGATGCATTTTTAATGTTGAGATTCCCCAATGATCAAAACAAAATTTTCCCTTATCTCCTTCCTTTCAAAGGTATTCTCAAGGCACGTTTAATGCATCATGCAGGACACAACAGGAATTGCTATTTTTTCTTTTACATAACCTGAGGAAATGCTTACACAATCCCAAAACTTCTTTCTCTGCAATCCTGACCTTGCATGGGGGCATCTTCTCCACAGGGTATGTTCCCTGTGCTCCAGGGCATTTTGCATGTTCCTGTTGTAATAAGGATTCCAGTTTTCTTATGCTGATTATGACTCTGGAAGGAAAATATATCTTGACTTGCATCTTACATGAAGACAGGTTAGATATATTTTCTGAAAATTCTAGGAAAACATACAACAAACACCTCAGAATCTTTTTTTAATTGTGTCTGAGGGAATGTCTTCTGAAAAGGTCCATCCTCTTAAATAAAAAAAAAAAGGTGTTTAAATGATTTTGTGGTTAAAAGAGGTATCCCAGATTAAGAGTGTTGTATCCTTAGTATGATTATTGATCTTTCCTGAGGTCCTTATTTTGGTTCATATTTGGCTTTGCAACTTAATTTCTTTATCCAAATATTTATGCTGAATTCCTGGAATGGCAGCAGGAAAACAAAGAATTGCTCTGTATTTTATTTTTTCCCCTATTTGTATCATTTGCCTGTGTGTAAGAAAAAAAGTCCATTGATCAATGGTAGGATTAGCATTTGATTCCAAAAGGGATCTTTTTTTTTCTAGTTTAAAACAGGGGTTAGGAATGTTACTACAGTTCTTCTGGAATGGGAGGTACCTTCCCTGCAATGAGTGAAATCTCTGTAGCCCAAAGCAGACAAAATGGATAAATGTGGATAATTCAGAGATATTTTGAGTTAATTCTTTTTTTTTTCCTCTCTGCATGAATGCTAAAAGGTTATTTTCATATTGTATGCGTGATCCTGCCCTTCACTTTTGTTTTCTCTCAGCCCCTGTTTGTTTAGAGAACCAGCTGGCTGTGTGCCCTTTTCCCTGAATGTGGATGCACTTCTGTTTTGTGGGATTAAAAGAATCTGTGGTGATACATGATGCTCTGAGCTGGAGAGTGTATCTGTGTGTACTTCTGTTTTACTTCACACAATTCTCTGTTTATAGCACCTGGTAGTATTTTAGAAGTGATATCTATTTTTTTAAAGGAGTTATCCTTTGTGAGGGATGTTTACACCTGACAGCAAACTGAGCTACTATTGTAACTTCTCAGTTGTTCTAATACAGTCTTTTTAAGAAATTTATTTTGCAAAGGGTAAGTACAATGATAGATTACAAGGTGATCTATGTAGGTGGCAAACATCTGTTCAAGAAATAGTGCAATCCTAGAAATATGGATTGACTGGCAAACTTTTGCCACAACCTCAATAATATTTCCTTTTAATATCAGCACTGAAATCCCAGTATCTTGTCACAGGGTGTGTTCACTGTAAACTGATGTAACCAGGTTCACCTTCAGACAGCAGAGTGCCTGAATGTAAATAAAACATATTTGATTTGTCCTGTTTATTCCTGATGAAAATATCATGGGTTTCAAATTCAACTTTTTTTTTTTTTAATCGTTGGAATAAAAAAAAAAAAACAAATAGAGGCAGCAGTTTTTGGTTTTGTTTTTTTGGTTTTTTTTTTTGATCCTAGAGTTGCAACTCTAATCCCAACACAGCAAGGTCCTCATACTTGAATACCTGACTTCATGCTGGGTAGTCCTGCTGACTTCAACAAAGTCTTGCTCAAAGCTACAGATATTTGTGTGTATTTGGGGCTAGGTTTAGCTCATTAACATGTGACCTACTTTACAGGAGAGTGTGCTTTATGATTTTTTCACCAATATCCATGTGTGCATTCTGTTTCCTTGCCAAGGTAAGCATTAATGTAATTAACATTGATAAATTCAGCATACTTCTGTGGGCAGTTTCTACCTGAAGAGATGATGAATCTCAAAGCTGAGGTCCTTCTGTGGCAGCTCAAACTTCATAAAAATTACTGTATGTAATTCAATAAAATAGCCCTTAGATGGAATGAATCCCTAGAAATCAGGTTCTGTGTTCAGAGGAGGTGCTTTTACAAAAGACATTGCGGGAGGATAAGGAATGCTCTGGTTCTCTTGCATGCACAGAAGGCTGTGCTGGTAAAAATTACATATTTATGAGTTTACAGTGAGTGAAATCTGATGTGCTTGAAATTGCTTGAAATTTCCATAGTTTTCAAGATTTGGCCCATGAAGCAGGCAAGGAAGAAACACAGTAACTTTAGTGAATCTATTTTTCATGTTGAGATTATGGCCTTGAACTTCTTGCAGAGTTCACACAACATTAAACTATATAGCCTTATATGATATTTATTTGACTTACACTTATAATAGTAATGATAACTATTGTCCTTTAAGTTATTTGCATTCAAATTCATAGGGAAGTTGATCATGTGGCATTGACATGCCTGAACTTATTCTCATAAGTAACTGCTCATTCTTTTTGAAAAAAAATTATTGTAACACACTTACCTGTGTGCCTGTTGCATTATTGGTCTCGTAGGAATCCAGATTTTGAAGACAAGCTCCTTAGCAAGACCCCAGAAGACCAATTAGATGCCCTAACTTCAAATGTAAGTTCACAAAGTCAATCCCAATCTCACTACCTATTAATTTGGATCAAAGTTTGTAAAAATACCAGAGAATAAGTAGCCCTGACAAGGATTTAAGATTTTCCATTTTTATGGCAAATTTCTTGAAAATAAAAATGTGATACTATCTTAACACTCAAGGAAAAAAAATTCCAAATCCATCTTATTTTAAAGTACATTGAAGCTTTTTGCATTTTAGATTTTCTTTTGCATGCATTCTTAAAAGCTTTTAGTACTAAATGAGCATTTCTAAAAATGACAACAGCCTGATTTCAACATGATGAAATGCTTCTATTTTTAAAGTCTGTACATTTATCTGAACTTTTCAATTCAGCTAAACAACACTTCATAGGGGAGAAATATGTTCCAGAAAATAATGAAAGTGAGACCTGACAGGATTGGAAATAAATTTATAGTGAATTTTTATGTGGAATGCAAGGGAGCTTAGAAAAACCACAGATGTAACAGCCTGCTGAGCATTAAGAGTCAGAAAGAGAAATACTCAAGATGCAATTTTAGTGGTTTGTGCATTCACAGTATTTATCTTTGCTATAAATCCCATTACATTATTTGGATTTCCACACAACACAGGAAAAGTTTTTGGGGGTTTTTCGTTTGGGTTTTTTGTTTGTTTGGGCTTTTTTGGTGGTTGTTGTTGTCTGTTTTGATATTGTTTGGTTGGTTTTTTGGGAGTTTGTTTTTCTTTTTTTTTTTTTTTTTTTTTTTTTTTTTTTTTTTTTTTAATTTTCAACAGTTCTGTTTGTGCTATGGTACCTCTTGACGTCCAGACCAGTGGGCCAGTCTCTTAGGCTATGCTTGCACTGTCAACTGTAGCAGCATTTTAATATGCACTTGGACTTTGCCAGAGCTGATGGGGAAATAGGGAAAATGGAGATATTAGGACTCCCCTATGTCATGAAACATTAATATGACCATAACAGAAGTCTCATTCATTTGAATTAATTTATAAATCTTACTTGCAGGAAACTCCCCTTGCTTCCTTGCTTCCATCTTTTAACTCCAATCTTTTTTGAATTTATTACTGATGACTGAAGCAGCCTCTAAAACTGTAGTCTCTAAAATCAAGAATGGTCTTAGAAAGATATAAAAGTAATGCAATTCTCTTTCTAATTCTTCATATTTTCTGATTTCCTAAAAACCATATCTGTTCTTCATTTTGCAATAAAATTAAGGTTCGCAGAGGGGATCTGATAATCTGAGTCATCTTTTCTGACTCTATACTGAAGAGTTGTGTAATTTAAACACTGAAAGAGGCTTGAATGGGACTCTATGAATGACTGTGGAAAGACCAGAGGAAGCCGCTCAGGACTGGCACAATTGGGCAACATCTACTTTAAGAGGTTGTGAAGATGTGGGTGCATTTCCATGCAGCTTCTCAGCAGCTCCAGGATTAGGAAGAGGGCAGCTTGATCAAAACACAAGTCATCGGAAAGCAACAGTGAGAAGGTGAGACATGACTGAAGTTTTATCACCCCCAGATCAGAGAGATGAAACAGTAAACAGATGATAGTGACTCATGGAGGTGAAATACTCCAGAGAGGCAAAATTTCCTAATCACCATCTGCTCAGAAAGAGTGAAAAAGGCACATCTAAAATCAGCACATGATCACTAACTTCAAAACTTTCCAGAAGACATAATAAAAATCTTGATAATCACCATCCCTCTTCTTCCTAATTAAACCTTGGCACCACCTTCCCTCTCAGCCATCATCCCAAGGAAAGCTAGCTAGCCAGGACCACTTGAACACATGCCCACTGGTGCGAAAGTCTGTGGGTGAAAACAATTTTATTCTAAAATAAAATCACCCCTGCTGCCAGAGGGATGCATGTGGTGCTTTGCTGTTCTGTTGCTACAAGTCCCCACAATCTTATTTGGTTTCAAAGTGTTGAAGGCCAAAGGTAGGGTTCTCAGCAACTCGTTCCTTATGACCCTGGAAAATTAATAATACCCAGATGTGTCTGTATTAGAGACTGCAAGGTCTCCGTCTGCCTGGCACAGAAGTCTGAGTCCACTGTAGGCTGAGTAGCTTCATGCTGAGCTCCTAATGCCTAAATCCTATGAAAAGAGGCACTTTAGGCATCTCTTTGATCATAGAGAAGAACTGCAAAAAAAGAATTGGGAGTTGAAATTTCCTTTCCTTGCATTTCCTTTACCTTTTAAATATAATAACTGAGCTTTTAGAGCAGTACCTTTAATATTAAGGGAACAAAATCTGATGTCTTGCTGTTCACTAGTCTCCCTTATCAACCATGTTGTAAGTTTGATTTTTTTGCTGTTGTTGACAAAATTAGCACATCAAGAGAAAGAATTAAAACGCAAATATGTATGAACGGATATGGTATGGTGGAGCTCTCTAGTTCCCATGGGGTCCCATAACACTGTTTGTATTTTATTCATAGGTTACTTAATACAAAAATCTTCAAAAGGCACTGGAGCAGAGAATGAAAATCAGGTACCTTCAATTTCCTGGTGAATTCCTTGATATTCTTACCCACACATTTTCTACCCCAAAGATACAGTCTATTGATTTTGCAAAAAACATTATCAAAAGAATCTGAGTGTTTTCTATGAAGTCTGGAATAGCAGAGTAAGGCACTTCATTGTCAGCTTGGAAATGGGAGTTGAAACTGCTCTCTTAAAGGAATTTAGCCATAACTCCCATATAAAGGCTGAGTGTTGTGCAAAAAGTGAATTAAATACATTATCACAGGAAATATTATTTCTTGAGCCAGAATTTGATGTATTGTTCATTTGTGGAATGAAGGCTTGGCTGCTTACTCTGAGCAACAAGCTCAGAATTAGGGAACCTTAATGGCTAAAAGGAGGTTTAACATCCTAATGCTTTTCACAACACTACGTATAACTTAAAATTTCAGTCCAACAGTGCCTGCTGCCTGGGTGAGTGCACTCAAATCCATAGTTGGAGCACAATTTCTGTGTGGGTACATGTAAAAAAAGGAACTCATTATTCAACAGATCTTTCTTCATGCAATTGGTTGCATCTACTTGTTCTTGAGACTGAAGTGATGTTAAGGTTTTTTTGTGTGGGTTTGTGGGTTGGGTTTTTTTCCCCAGTCTTCCTTGCTGCACCTTTCTGCTGGGACAATGCTGAAACTGAATTCTGTCCCACATTATTATGTCTTGAGCAGAGCTGCTGGTCACGTTCAAAACTAACCCAGTGGGAATTGAGGACAAGTTCTTACTGTTTCCTTGGGTCCTTCATAATCACAAAGCCTGAAGTTACTCTGGTTCCAGACTCCAAACCAAGGAGTTTCTGGGATTTTGGTTGAATTTGGTTAAATTTGGTTTTGGCTTGATTAATGGTATAGTAAACACCATTTATTTACCTCATAGTCTTCAGCATGTTGAATGCTGGGAAACAGAATCATTTTTTTGTGAAGCAAAGATCCAAATGAAAGAATTACTGGAAATACACCTCTAAGCAAGCTGCAAAACCCTCTGAACAAGCTGGGTGTCTACTTCTTCTTCACTTGAGCAAACAAGACTTTAGGTGAGGGTCCCTTTCCTGGAGTTCAGATGAAATTGAAATGCTGCATCAATAATCTGATTTACATCTCAACCAGCTACTTTTGTGCCTGTTTCCCATTAGGACCTTTTTAAATTTAGCCTTTTCTCTGCTGAAAGCTGCTCCCACCACTGTGTCCTTAGGCTGGGAAGGCTGTCACCAGGCAGTGGGATCCCTGCTGCTCAGCAGGGTTTGTGCTCTGCCTGGTGGGGTGGGTCGGCAGAGGAGCCTCACCACCCGGTGTCGGTTCTGCTCAGCAGATTTTGTATCTCTGTTTACACTCTGCTCAGCTATAATTGACAGTTCTGTCATCATTTCTTCACCATCTTTGGGTGTATTGTTATAGCTGAATACATACTATACAAGGGAAGAATCCTTGCTCATCACAGCTGTCGCTTTCCTCTTCTTCGGTTCTTCTTGTTCTTTTTTTTCCTACGCTTTGAGTAGTGTAAGTCATGGTGCTTATATTGCATATGCATTGACAGATTTCTTGACTGACATGCAAATTAATTCAGAGGAAGAGGAAAAGAACATTTTTGTCTCTGACACTTCTTTATTTTTATCTTTGCGTGCCATCTTTGACAGGCTTTAAAATCTTATTCGTATTTTAAAAGTAACTTTAAATAAAGAGCAATTTGTTATATCAGATATAGTATATCATACTGTTTCTTGCTTTCCAATTTGTACAAGTCCACACTAAGAAAAGCTTCTCAATGATTTCATTCTGACACTAAACAAGATCCCTGGAGTTCCAGTAAATTTATTGTCTTTTTTATTTTTAATATGCTTGAGGGAGTTTTTATAATGGTCCTGGGCAAGGAATTTTCCTCTGGTGTCCTTTACCATGCTCCTTCAGGACTGCACATGCTGAACCCTGAGAAATATTCATAATGGCTAAAATTAAAGAGGATGGGCCCAGAAAGGGCCGTAACTGAGAACAGAAAACACATTCTCATTAATCAAGAATAACAGCAAGAGGACCTATTGTCTCAGCATCAGTAATGGATCAGCTGCTGCAATATGAGACTCTTGAATTTTAAACCTCATTTTTATTGGCTCTCAAATGACTGCTTCTGGCTTTCATTTTCCAGTTCAACTAGTCTCCTAGTAATTTCACTTTCTTTCAAGAAAACAAAGGCTTTATTTGTTTTTCCCTTTTTATATTTACTTAGATTGGGATTAAAATTACCTGTGACCTGCAACCTCCCCAGAACATCAGCCTTGGAATAAATCTGTGAATTCTGAAGAAACAGGAAAGCAATTTTATAGGGAGGAAATTGCCTTCATATTTATAGTAGATGAATTATAATCTTGCGTGAAGTTTTTTTTGCTAAAAGATCACAATTCTCCAGTAGAGTAGCGACCTCAATTTTTTCTCTTGTGGTAGGAAATTGTTGGATGTCTTTTCTCATTTCCTGTTGGGGCATGGTCAACTTTGAGACCAGTGCTACCCAGTGTTGTCCACCCCAAGAGTTCAAATGCAGTGCAGGAATTTCTCTGTTATGTGTTAGTGGTTTTCAGGAAGGAGAACAGCATCTATTGACTGGAGAGTAAGGCATGTGAGGAAAAAAAGAACAGTGACAGTAAAAGAAAATATAAGCATAGAAACATGGATACTGAAGAAATAGAAATGTCATTTGGAGAGGAGCTATGGGAAAGGCAAAAAAGTATAAAATTAATCCTAGTTCTTTATTGTCATTGTTCATGTCTTTTTCCCCATTCACCCAAAATATGTTTCCTTCTAAGATAAAATACTCTCTAATGCAGCAATATGTCACAGACATTTTGGCAGGAAGCTTATTTTTTTGCAGTAAAATTTTTAGAATAACCCATGATTTGATGCAAAAGACTAATAACTGATTTGTTGTTCTTCTTGCAGAGGTTTTTCAGTCCTTTGTGTTCTTGAGGCTGGTGCCTTGAATTTAGCTGAAAGCCATGTTTGTCAGTGGATGTGATGCTCTTAGCTAGAGAGGAAAACTCATACAAACAACATGAAGAGTGAGTTTTTATTCTAGTCTGAGTACTTTAAAATTCTTTGCACTTTACAAGCTTTGTAGTGCTTGATTTGTGCTCCTGAACAGACAAAGGAGGAGGAACTGCTCTGGAAAATTCAGCCCTATGAAAGCCAATGACAAACCTTTGGGTTTTTGTTTTTGGTTTGTTTTTTTGGTTTTTTTTGGTTTTTTAATGGGTCTTGCACTCATGGAGAGTTTTAAATATCCAGGTGTTACAAGATGTAAGAAATAATGGGGCAGAATAGTGATTATGAGTGGCAATTAGTCACTGATCAGCTCTTTTTAGTGGCTTGTTTATAATGATGCTTTTTTTATACCCACAAAGTAGGAATAAGGATTTAAATCTTTTTCTTGTCTACTGGTTAATAGGTGTCTTAGAATAAATTTACAGTGACAGGTTCTTGTATCAATAATGAGTGTAAGTAATGAAAAACCAATAAACTTTACCAGCCTGTAGACTTTTATGTTTGCTTTCTACTATTTGCCTTGTTTGCATTTCAGAGCAGCTATAGATTCTTTCCTTCTGTTTTTCTTCTTGTATAGTAATTTTAAGCAAAGTTCTAGATACTGCTGCAGTTATGGAAAGCAGGTATTGAATTACTGGGGTTAAAGTTAAGTATGGAGCAATTTTGTTAGAAGAAAGCTAAAGCAAGATTTTTGATTTAAAGGTAAAAAAGCCCAAGTCCAAATGCTAACCTGAAAATGAACCTGTAAATCCTATGCAGATTAACTATCCTGCTTTGGAGTACTTTTTTTTGTTTGACATGAGAGATAAGTTTCTTTTTCAGTAAACTTATGGAAATGAAGTTTTTTACTAACCTTACTCCATCTCAGAACATTTATTTTTGAATTATTCATTTGAAGGTTGCTTGCTACGGAGAGATCACAGTTCCCACAATGTTCATTTGTCTGACTTCTTTCCTTCCCTCCCTGAATGTGCCTGTAATTCATCACTGCTTTCCCTGTTTCTGAGGTCTATAGGAATGAACATCTTTTAAACAAATAAATAGTTGTGCCTTTCTCTTTCTCGTCACCTTTTCAGTATTTTCTCTTAAAGTTTTTCTTACTGCCTTTGGGGCATGTTGAAAAGCCTGGAGAGGGGAGGAGGTGGCTGTTTCCAGAGCATGTTTTTGTTTTTGTGGTTTTTTTTTCTGAAAGGAGTTCCTTTTAGCAGGATACCTGACAATCTCCTTCCCTTGGCACCAACTCATGTCCTGCCCCAGATGTGGAGAAGCTTTGAAAAATGAGAATATTGTACTTGAAGTGGAGAAAACAAGTTAAGCTGTGTGGTGCTATGAATGTGTGCCTTGTTGCCTTTGCTTGCCAAGACCAGCTCTGCAACTCAGCTGCTGCTGAATTTAACAGCACAGAGTGGGACCTGAGTCCCATCTTTAGGAAATTCTGAAAGAGGTGAAATAGGTGATTACACTCTGGATATCTTTTCATAGCAAAGTTTTTTGAGACAAATGCTTTATATTTTCTGCCTCAGACACATCACTTAGAATGTCTTGATTGAATTCCTAGAAAATAAATCCCTGGAAAACTGATGGTCCACATTATAGATAGCATTTGGCTGGGTTCAGTAGTGACATTTTTCTCAAAAGTGAAGAGACAATAATGAGAAAAGATGTTCGGAAGAGTATCCTTGGTAAAGCAGCATATTGGGTGTGGTAATTTATTTTTCATTTAATCTGTGTGTCTCCCCCTTCATCCAATACTTAGGGAACATTCTCATTAAAAGCCACCTGTGTAAAAATCTTCTTAGGCCCTCTCAGTTCATCTTTCTGTTATGCTGAGCACTCCTTAGCAGATGTGTCCCTTGGTTAAGTGAAGTTCCAGGGAATCCTTTTAAATTCTGAACGATCTACTTTGAATATTAGTTTATTTTGCAGAATAAGGGAGAGGAATAATTTCTTTTCAAGAAAAGTTATCACTATCACTGAATTGTGAAATAAGATTACTGGTAAATCATAATTTTTTCAGTGCAGCTGATGGAAGAAATAAATCCATCTAGGCACATCTAAGCAAAGTATTTACAGCTCACTTAAACAGCCTTTCTAACTCATATTTCCTGTATAAATCAGTCTTGTTTGTGACCTTGGAAATACATCAGAATTACAAAAATAACTAAATTGCTTTCTGCCAACTCAAGCTGAGGTTCTTTTAACTTACCATTGCCTTCAATTTCACAGAAAATGTCCTCTCTGATTAAATATAATTTTAACATTACAAAACGCTGTAGGAAAAAAAAAATAAAAAAGGCTAAGTCTATCTATAGTTAAAGTGATACTTTCATAATACCAATCTGAATTTTTACTACCATCTATGAGTTTGACCACAATATACTGTAAATATCTGTTGACATGCAATCTCAGAGAGAAGTCTGGCTTCGAGTTTGTAGTTATAAATTCCTTTTAAATTCTTTTATAAGCCATTGTGTTTGAAATGCCCTTCTTTTAACTTAAGATATATCCCCATAGGAATTTCCTAACACTTCACCGGAGGTTTTTTGTCCCTGGGCTGAAAGGCCAAGACAGCTAGCCCTCTTTTTGTTCCCTATTTCTTTTGAGGCTAACCTAGACTGCCTGCTGTTCCTTTTGAAAGTTCACCCTGCTTCCACTGACACAAGTCCTGACCCAAATGCTTATTGCAGCTTGTCTTCTGCCTTGTAGTTTCTCAGGCACAGAGAGCACAACTGTCATAATCCTTTAGACTTTACTGGTGTCAATATATTGATGTGAGGAAAAGATCAAGCTGGGAGATTTTGGTCACCTTTCCTTATATCTGGGCAATGTCTAGACATGGTAAAATGTAAGTTGATGACAAGGGAAGTTTTTGGTGTTTAAGGATGGAGCACTGATAAAGATCCAAACCAAATAAAATCAAAGCAGTTGATAAGGAAATACAAGGCTCGAATACCCTTGGTTGGTTTGGGTAATTTGTGTGAAAAAGGTTTAGATTTAAGAGGAGCATTGGTGTTACTACATTCTCATTACAGTCTTCCTTCTTTTGAGGGAAGAAATTGAATGAGATTTTCTTGGAACTAGAAACTGCAATTTCACCTGGCTCTTCAGGCAGCGATATTCCAGTTTCATCACATAATAGTAGTGTGTTTGTGCATTAAGTCTTGTGAACATCCATAGTTTTACCAAAAGTTTTCCCTTTGGAATGGGAAGTTGGCATGCCCTTACATTCCATACACTCTTTTGTACATTTCTTTTCCATGCACAAAATCATACCCAAAGTTTCAATGCTGGCCACAGCCTTTAAAAGAAAACATTTCACATTTAATCTGTGAAGATGTTTGTTACTAAAATCTCAGAAGATTCCACCTACATTGAACAACCAATTCTTGTTACTGCTGGTATGACATGATTAGCACCTAAGAAATTAAAATTTACATGAGGAAAGGCAACCAGGAAGAGAGACAGCAAAGAGGCAAAACAAAATAAATAATTGCAGAGACTAGAAACTGAAGGCATAAACTTGTTGAAGGCTACAAGGAAGATTTCCAACTTGAATTGTCGACTTTAAAAACATTGTGTTTGTTTATTTTGTTGGGAAAAAGGATTGTGGGAGATTTTGATTGCATCATTATTATATTTGTAATGCAACAGCAATTCTACACAAAATCTATGACACAGCATGCTCCCTTCTAATCTGAAAGCTTCCCCAGAGAAGAGAAGAAGGCACTTGCAGAGTTTCCCATGATGACTGAAAGGTCCCAGCCTTCTCGGGAGGTTCTCACTTTCCTAGAGTAAGGGACAGTGTGGGGACACTGATTTTATGTGGTAAGGGGATACTAGATGTTTGCTGGCAAAGGGTTTGAGGAAATGGGTATTGTTTTCAGCCCTCTGAAATTCCACAAGACCTAGCTGCAGTTCTTGATCTTGCCTCCTCTTTTCATCAAGGTAAACTAAATAGAGTCTCTAAGCATGGGGATCTGTGTCGTATTTCTGCCTGAAGCTATTAAAAACACAAACTGATTCTGCAGTTACCTTTATAATTAAAGGTCAGTGCAACTTTATAGCCTTCAAAAATGTACCCCTGATTTACAGGAAAACATAAAAGTCAGAGGAGAATTGGGTCATGTAATTTAAAGATCATTATTGTCATTCACTTTGAAATAATGCTTCCACATTGGAATTGAAGTTACATTATTCACTGTGAATTGTACTTTTAAAAAATTGGAGATGGACAATATTTTTTTCAGGCCTCAACCTTTAGCCAGAATGAATTATGGTAATTGTTGTAAACAGAGTATTAATGTTAGCAAAGAAAAGATGGCAGCAAATTAAAAGTAAAACTCCGCCAGGGAAACATTCAAGTAAGAAAAATTTATGAAGGATAAGGGAAAGCATTAGACTTGTGAATATCATTGTGATTATATGGCTATTTGTTTAAAATAACATAGCTATAATTTTTAAAACCAAAACAGAACTTATATTGGCTTTTGACAGTGCAAGAATGTGGATGCAGATGAAGATAGTAGAGCTTGAAGGGGTAGTTTGGACAAAAGGATATTGGAAGATTTACATGTGGAGTTTTGTATTCATGAACAACATTTACCTGAAAGAAAGAACTAAAATATGAAGGTTTTGGCTTGCCCTTCCCTCCTCTCCACACACTCAACAGGGTAAAGGAGATTTTCTTTCCTTTTACCTACGGTAAAGATTTAGCAAACCCTGTATGTTGTACATTTACACTCCTCTCAGCCTGAAGATCAGGATTTGAAAGGGACTCAAAAGCAAACACTACGAAGTTTGGCATGAGAATTAAGCTTCTGATTATTTGTACAGTGGGCAGAGACATTTTTCTTTCTCTATTTAATTTTTTTTTTAACTAGGAAAAGAATAGCAGCTACGGAAGAAGTTGGACTAGGCACTGCTAGTTGCCTTCCAACAGGTAAAAAAGATTCCAAAAGAAATCACAAGTTTTCCTGAATAGATCTCAGAGGATCTAAAGTAATGAATCTCAGACAAATTAAACCAGAAGCATTTTATCTAGTCTATTGTCTTGTATATCTAAGGAAATAACAAATCTTTGAGCAGGAAGATAAGAAAAGGTGGTGGTAAGTGAACAACTGATTCTTTCCTGAATTTCCTGGAGCAGTGCTATTCCAAGCCAATTTAAACGACTTTGACAGACTCATCACAATGTAAAAGGCATTTTTTCTTACCTTCTTTCCTCTGTGACTAATTTACTGGGCAGAAAGGAAGCTGACAGGAGGAAATATGAAGAGGATAGAGGCTACTGCTGCATCCTTGTCTTAACTAATATTTCAGGTGCTGGTGTGAGCAGAAAAAAAATTACAATTCTGCTTTTAGTTTCCATTTGCAAATGGAACACACTAGAGAGATAGTAGAAGTCAGGGCTTCCAGCCATTTGAACAACCCTGGATAGGAACAAGCTACTCCCAGGAAAATCTTCTTTTTCTGCATTTAAATATATTTCAGATTTTACACCTGTGTATATATGTATATAGAGTTTTTTATTTCTTATAGACATATAATTTAGATTTCTGACTGATACATTACTTAAAAAAATTAATATTTTTGCTAATGCTTTTACAGGTGATATCTAAGCCTTTTTTTCCTTTCATCCAAATACAATGCAGTACTAAAATTTGCAACTTTAAAACTTAAGCATTTATAGAAATATCAAGTTTCTGCTCTAGGTTCTGAATGTATTTTTTTAACACATATCTTTCTTCTTTGAAAATTATTTTCACTAGCTTCATTTTTAAATGGGGAAAATGTGTGTGGGGATTCAACTATGCTCATTATATTATTTGTTCCTTTTTCATTAAAATCAAAGTAGTACATCCAGGTGATTTTTTTCACCAACCTGCACATTCTGGTCACATTCATTATTTTTCACATGGCTAGGCAAATCTCATAAGATCGAAGCAGATGGTGACAGCTTCCTCATACCATCAAATCAAATTGAGATAGCAAAAATAAACATTGCTCCCAAGCTTAGAAACTAGGTGAACAGTCTGCCTTCTGAAAAGCTGTGCCAATTTTTTAGAAACCACGGATAAAATAATGTTGATTAAGAAATAACCACGAACATCCAAAAAGATTTCTTAGGAGAATATTGAAGATATGAGACTACCTAAGACTTAATGTTCTATATCAAGATGGGGTTTGTTTGAAAAGTGTGAGTATTCTCCCTCCAGCCTTTGTGTTCAGAATGTGCTCTGATCAATAATTCAGTGCCACCTGAGGTTCACTATTTGAAATTTAGGAACTACAGGTAATATTTGCAGTGTTTCCTCAACCCTCTCTGTGAAAAAATAAAAAATTCTAGTACTAAAATGTTGCTTTAGGATGAAAATCTAGTAAATAACGCCCAGGTTCACTGTTTTAATTGTAAGATTAAAATTTGGTTCTGTAATTTTCTCCTCTTATTAATTTATTTTGTATATAATTGTTTTTCATCATTCAGAAAGCCTTGCACCATGGTACATGGAAAACAACTGCAGGAGAAGAAACAAATACTTTGGGAATATCATGTGCACAATACATTGCACCAGCCTAAGAGGTACTCCTGATTTTGAGCATAAAGTATAAGAAACAAGCATACTCACTGATTTAGGACTTGCAGCATGTTTGCAAGAAGGAAATGCTTGTCTGGTCAAAAGAGTGAGGGCACTAGATTCTTTCAATTAAATTATTACCAAACTTCTAAACAAAGGTCAAATCTCTCAGTGTTCTCAAAATAACAAAACAAACAAAAAACCAAAAAATCCACTGAGAAACAAAAAAAATAAAACAAAAAACCAAACATCCCTCAACTTTCAAAGAAAAAGCAACCTTTTTTCCATATGTAACATTTCCATCTCAGATGATTACCTTTGTTAAATTTGTATGCCACAGGAGCTTGGGTATATTACTGATGGAAAAGTAGAGCAACTGATTGAAAAGTGACACAATTTCTATATTACAAAACTGTTGCCTTTGAATGAAGAGCATCAATCATAGGTAAATGCATAAGTAAAAGGATCTATAGCATTAATGCTTTTATGTGACAGTTTAGGTGTGTGGAGCATTGCAAAAGGAGAGGTTTTATGAGAAGTAGGCTGGGACAATAAAATACCATTTGCCCAATACTGGTATCATATATTTTATAAATAGGGAGAATAACACAGTTCAGGCAGAAGGGTTTAACAGTCCCTCTCATTTGGAATGTTCTCATTGTTAGCTTCCAGAGGGTGACTTATCCTGTAAAAATCATGTTACACAACCCATTATGTGTCTTGATATTCATCACAAAGTAAATGTTATGACATACTAATTTGATGAAAAGATACCGTTAAAAATATTACAGCAAAAATGAAAAGTGTTGTGATTAACAGAGTTCTAGTGTAGTCAAAATCAGGTTGTATTTCAGTTTTTGTTGAGCTCTGTACCCAACTGAAATAAATTGTATCTAAATTTGTCATCTAAACTTTAGATGGAAAATTGTTTAATCAGTAACAGGGTGTGTCCTAGATGTGCTAATACAGGACTGAGGGAAAGAAAATCCTCTTGTGCCAATGAATAGCACTTATGAGTATTATATTAGAATATTGCATATTATTTGTATAATAATATTGTATAATATTATAATAATAATAATATTATAATACTTATAATTTGGTACTGTGCCCATGCATATGGAAATGTCAGTCTTACAGTGATTTTTCTCGTCCTTCTATTAGATCCTCCTATAATTTTGAGGATGTGAGAGAATCATGAAAGATTACTGTTAACTTCAAGCCTAAATCCATAATCTCATTGGAATAATGGGGGAATTCACTTTCTAATCCACATTTCTGTGCTGCCTGAGGAATTTGGAGCCATAGCATCTCATCAGTTTAGGTATGTCTTTTAGATTTCTTTGTTTCCTTTATAATCCCAAATTATATAAACACTTTATTTTAGTAATAACAAACTGTTTTGTACAGCCTCAATCAATGTATGTATCAGCCAACTTAAAAAAAAAAAGCTGTAATCTATGTGCCATGGGCTATGAAATGTGTTGATTTTCCTGCTTACTCCTGCTATACTTTTTCTTCTATTTATTGCATTGATTTTAAGTCATCAGGCAACATGTAGCATGGATTTCCATCTACTTCCTTGCTTATGTCAAGGATCCCTTTGCCATTTGACTGCATTTTTCTGATCCCTCTTTTCATCTTTTCTCACCATTCTTTATCTTTTGCCTACATTGTCCTTTTTCCTCAAGTCTTCTATTTATCTGAAGGGATACACTGAAGAGGATCAGTAACAATGTGGGATTTTTGCTTCTACCTCCATCTTGGAACTATTTTTCCTTATTTCAAAACTAGGAACATTTTTCCAAGTCTTACAGGGACAGAACTGCAACAGCATTAACTCTGTCAGATGCTTTTCCTGACTCCAAGTTGCCTTCCCATCCTCAGACACAGAGGTCTTTTTCTTCAGGGGAAAAAAACTAAGCCATTAACTAATTTTCAGATCTTAAAACTGTGGGATTCTTATTTTCAAATTATCTGAAAAGTAGTCAGAAACAATAAAATGGGGGGAAAAGATGATTACTGTATACTTCAATGGATTCATTATTGCTGAAAAGGGGGGCATACATAATCAAATATTTAACAAAGGATCCTGAACTTTGATTTTAACATGAATTTCCTCCAAGACTTCCTTACAAATTGCTCTGACATTTAAATAAATTTGAATTTATTTACCACAAGATATGTTGCAATGAGACAGCATATGTCCAGTAATTTAACAATATTTCTGACAGGTTCACAGTATCTCCCTCATTAGAGCCATTTCTTCCTTACAGAAATATTCTCCCAGGACTCCTTTTAGCAAGAGTGTTTTGGTGCAAAGGCTCCTCCTGCAAATGTTCACAAAGTACTAACATGACATTTCAATAGTATTAAAACCTGTTCAAGTTTACTTGCCAACTTGTGCCCCATTTGCAAGTAAAATATGCCTTCCTTTCTAATCATCTGCTGCTTTAAATGATCATTTCCCATTCATTTAATAATATATGCCAAGTGCCTTCCAAACATGTTTTATCCTTAGACTGTCTCATCATCCTCTTGTGTGGTAGCAGTGCCCCTCTCAAAAGAAATGAACAACATAAGGAACTCCAAACGTCTAGGTGGCAGTTCACATTATGAAAATACAAAATGTCTGTAGCAAGACCTATCTAAAAAAATACCAATACATTTTTTAAATTCAACAAAAAGTGGAAAGTAGCTGGAGGAGCATTTGGGCAATTTTGATCAATCAATGACTGCTTTAAACAACATCTATTATTCGTGAGTTGAAGAATCTGTAATATATTACCATAGAGATGATAGTGGAAAAGTGGTATCAGTTTCTAAATTACTAATTGGAAAATAACAATCCTGATTCCATGGAAATAAATATGTTACACTAATCAAGAAGGAATTGCTAGTTTTAACTGGAGTGCCAAAAAGGTACATCCATCAAAGGGGAAGAAACAGTTATTTGTGTTTGCAAACATTTTGTGAGTCAAGTTTAGTTTTGTGAGTAAAAATATTGTCACTGTTATTTGAGAGAGATTTAGATAATCCAGCAACAGGATAACAAGTTAGCACCATCTTCCCCAAATAGCTTATGAGGCCAGCTTGTGGAAAATGTTGAAGATGAATCTGGGAGAAGAGATATTTTTAATATCTTTACAACAGCGAAGCTATGTAGCAGAAAAAGGTATAACATAAATAAAACAAAATAAAACTTAAACTGCCAAGGATGAAATAAGATAAAAACTAATACAAATTAGGTCGATCATCTTAATATTTTAATCCTCTCTCCCATGACCAATACTTTTAATATTATATTACTTAATTCTGGGCCTATGCATATATTTTATATTTGGATAACTGTCACAATCATAGATTTTTTTTCCTCTACATGCTTCAATTGTGTCTACTCTCCATGATACAGAAAAACTAGTTCTTCTTTTGCACTTGACAATTTAATGTACAGCTTGAGGGATTTTTTTAATGTTTTTGTTCTTTGTGAATACTGGTACCTCATTCTTGAGGATTTTTCAATTTTCTGTTTTAGAAAATGCATGATAGTGTACAATTACTTCATAACACTCAGAATATTCACTATGGTAATAGAGCTGATAATCTTGGCAGAGCTAATGAACAAAGTTCAATGCTATTTCCAGAATGGATGGGTCTATGCAAATTTTAAATACTACTTACAGCTTGTGTGCTCTCTCAGAATTTTATTAATAAAGACAGATGAGATCTGAGCAACAAGACAAATACTAGTTCTCAGAAAATGCAGCACATATCTCAGGCAGCTCAAGACAACATAAGCAGCTGAAGCACTTTTATTGTGCTTTACATTTTCAAACCAACTTGTTGATGGCCACAGCACTAGAGTAGGGTGGGTTTGTTCTCACAGCCTTGACTACCAGCCTACCTTTCTGTGGTGGCATCAAGACAGCTGTTACTGATGAAATTATTTACTTGCCATTTTTAAGAGATAAATAAATGGTGTTTAAGAGGGACCCAAAGCAGTTTATGCCAATAAACAAGTCAGCATGTTTGCGGTTTTATTTTAGAAATGTTTGTCTGTGGTTCACATAGAGTTACTCGTCACTGGGTATCAGTAAGTTGATTATGCAAAGTAACAATCTGTTTTCAAGCTTCCAAAGAGACCCAGGATATCATCTGCATCTAAACTCCTTCATGTTATGCACTGAAAGTCAAAAAAACCCAAGGATATTTCCTTCACAAAACGCCATTATCTCAGGAGATGTCAACATTTCCTACAATACTCAAAACCACAATATAATCTTATGATTGAAATTTTTTTTGTGTGTCAAACAGAAGAAAACCTGTTAGCAGAGATAATGTAATACACTTGTAAGCTTATAAGCAAAATACAAAGCACCAACACCTCCTCTTCTCCCCCATTACCTTGCCCTGCCAAAAAAAAACCCTAACCCATGCTGTAATTTTCTTATCTTGTCTGTTTTTCCTTGTCCCTGCTCTGTTTTGCATCCCCATCAGTTCAATACTTTCTCAACCACCACACCACCCTGTTTTTCTCCCTGTCAGCTTGCTGAACAGTGTACTATTACATCTGAACCAGCTGGCTTTTAAGCAGTTCTCACTTTGCCCTTTGTCTGAGAGCACAGAACAAAAGAATTGATACACCTTACCTAAAGGCCTCTTGCCCCCCTTATCTTAGAGCCTTGTTTACAGTGAGCAACCAAAATAAATATGTTTAGATGTGAACAACGGTCAGACAGCACCAGAAAGATCTGTAGGAATTTCAAATGAAACAGAGGAGTTCATGGAAGCAGAAGCCTTGAAAACTATTGAGCACTGCAGAAAGGAAGGGAAAAAAAAAGCAGAATATAAAGTTTTTCTTGCTTGAGCTTATGTGACACAGACTGCTTTGGGATCATGGAGAACATACCTAGAGCTCTGAGCTACAAACTGCCCCTTGTTAGGGGAATTTGTCTTTTATGAAGGAGATTTAATTGCAGCCATCTTCAAACAAATTGGAAAATAACCAGGAGGTAAGTGAAAGATTCATTTAATAATCTTAACAAGACACAGCCTAGAGCATCTGAAGGCCTTTAACAAGTGCTAATGATTATACCTGAGAAAATATCTGGTTCTGACTCAGAATTATTAATTTAGGAGGGAGGATAAGAATTCATAACAATTTTAATGGAGGGAATTTAAAAAAAATTAAAAAGCGCAAACTGAATGTTAAAAATGCGCAATGTTAAAAAAACTTACAGACCCAAATATTTACTAATTCTTTAAGACATTACTTACTTTGTCTTCTATGTATTTTTCAAGTTGGCTTTTCTATGGTCCTGTGCATGGTTAATTTACTGATATATTCCAACAAATCCCAGTAATTTCCCCAAAAGGGGTTTTTTTTTTTTGGTCTTGGAAAACAGAGTCCCAGATCTCTGTAATGTCAGGGGAAAGACCTAGATGATATCTGAATCAAATACACTCCACAGCATCCAGTATAACCTAAAGTCACAAGATATGGTCACTGTGATATAATCAGGAATACAGCCCAAAATCAATCACTTCTTCATCCAAACTACCAGAGAAGAAAAGCAATCTGGTTACACAAATGAATCAAACCATGGTTTGCTTGTGGTGGATGTGGCCTCCATTTCTCAGGTTCAGGGTCCTTGGATCATCTTGTTGTGTGGTACTTTGTGATTGTTATAGTTATGTCACTGTAGAAATACAATGAAAAATCATGAACTGATTTTTTTATATATATTTTTTTTTTTTAAATAGGTCCAGTGTTCTTGAGTCTGAGGGCTGCAGTACTAAAGTCAGAAATGCTACTGAGTCTTTGTTATCTGAAGAGGGAAGCTTTGAAAGAACTAAAAAATAACTTGCTGAAAAAATACACTGAAATTTTTTACTCAGCTTTCAACAAACTACTGCTTTGAGACCTTTCCATGTTACACTTCATCCCTAGTTTTCAGACTCTGTGAATATCTGTATTTTATATTATTTTCCTCAAACATATTAGTTTGTATTTTTCCCATTTGAAGCTCATTTTGTAATTTTCTGCCTGATTCCTTAATCTCACTTGGTCCCATTTGTATTATGCCTTTGTGCTCTCTGGTGTTCACCTCAAGTTCTAATTTATTCTCACCTGCATATTTCATTAATGTATTTTTACTCCCACATGCACATTATTAATAAAGACGTTAAACTGGATGACTCTCTACAGAATGCTATTAAATATTCTCCCCTACACTCCAAATCTAATACTTTGAGCCCTTTTTTGTACAGCTAGCTCTCAGCCCTTGTGACAATGCTCTCTGCAAGTCATTGGGAAATAATTTTGAGTAGAATTCTGCAAGTTATCATATCAAGCACCTCACTAGATTCCAGACATGTATATTGCATTCCCTTTATCCACTAAGTAGGTGATTGTGTCAAAAAAGAAAAAAAAAAAGGAAAACAAATAGCAAAGTCTGTTTTTAGGAAATAGGTGCTGTATTCATTGCTTGATGACTAGGTTTGAGACTGGGGAAAGAATTATCTGAATTATTTTTTTGTAACCTTTACACCATGATTTATAGAGCACTGTTTTCAGCTCTACCCAGATTCTTTCCAATTTCCCTGGTACCAGGACCTGTTTCTGTTGCTTACAGTGTTTAGCACCAGCCCCTTGTTCTCAGGGTGGATAGCAGGGCAAAGACCCCTTCAGACCAAACATTCTGCTGATCTGTGGTGAGGCTTCCGACAAGCTCTACTGCCAGTGTTCCACCAGAGACAAAAAGTCACTTTTGTGTTGTCTGCAACTCTTCCATCCCACTCCTACATGGGAGAAATGGCCCCAACTCAAACTCCTGACCCCAGGGCTCGGGAAGGCAGCACGCCCTTGTGCTGCTCTGGTTTTGCTTTTCTCAGTCTGCTTTTAATACACTTCCTATTCTGTGTTAAATTGTTTCCCTCCCTAGCAATTTTCTCCCAGCTACTCATGTTCTCCTCTAATTACCAGGTGCAATTAGAATAATTCTACTGCTTTCTGCGGATTCTGCAGTTCAGCAGTGGAATCGGATTGGGATCAAGTTCAGCTGTGGTTTTCTGTCTAGCAAAGCCTATGTGTGCTTCAGGAAGGTAAGTTGGATGCCTGGTGTGTCTGTCCAACTGTTTAAAGCCATAGTCAGCATCAAAACAACACTGAAACCATTCGTTAGGAATTCATGCAGTGACTGGAAAGGAAAAACCATTTCTTCTCATTCTTTATTTTAGATTTGTGCAAAGACTGTGCCAAAAAGAGTTCAGCCACAAGATGAAATTTGGACTTGTCTCATAGATGCAACAGCTAGGAGAAAAAAAACAGTTTGCTTTAGAATGACTGTTGGAATAGCTGCCTTTAAGACTTACTAAACAATTCAGTTCCAAACAGTGTATTTTGACATCCCAGCTGTGTGCCCTGGTGTTTCAAACCATACACTAGATAAATTATTAAACCTATGTGGGCTGCTTATTTCCATTTCAAATAAAACACAAACCAAATATGACATTTAAAACTTTTCTATAATGTCTATAAAGAGTGCTAAGAACACAGGCTTGTAAAAGAGGCTTATTCAGTGCTTATAAGAGTGACCTATCAATAATGGAAGTCAGTAAAAATACAGATCTTCCCTAGGATGATTTAGGAGAATATTTTTGGCTTAAAATGTTGAAACACTGACTGTAAAGGTAATATCTGCCTCAGTTTCCCCTGGGCTTCTTTCTCCAAATCCCTCTGGCCAGGGACGTCACTCATGACATAGCTCCTCTTCCTAAGAAACCGTCTTTTCTGAGATGTTTAGTTTGATTATTTTAGTGCTAAACTGTGTGGATTCTGGTTTGCTGAGTATTTTAGTTATGTAAAGACAAGATGGGTTCTCTGCTTCTTTCTGTCAAAAAAAGGACAATGTCTGGTAGGAGTTCTGTCAGTGTTTTCAGGCCTTTAAAGCTAATGAAAGTTCATTTGCAAGTAAACAGTCCTCGAGTTTCTCTGGTTTGAGATTCACCATGTTTATAAAAAAGGTTGTGCATAAGATATGGGTGTGATCTTCTAAACACTGATGTTGGGCATATTTTCCATGTTTGTTATGATAATATATTTAGAAGTTACAAAGAATTTCCAGAGCTCAGCAAGCACAGTAAGAGGTAAGATTCACTAGCTCATCAGAGCAGGAAAAATAATGACTAAAGAGTAAATTCATGCCATGCTAACTTAGATATTCTGAATGAGTTCTGAGAAAAATTATTCTGGCACTAGAGTCAGGACAATCCGACATTTTGTTTAGATATATAAAGACAAGTGCTTAAAATATATATGGTTGTTTAAGTGTTATAAATTTTATTTTATAATGCACGTAAATGGAGTATTTTAACTTCCCTGATGTTTTGAAACTTATGATTTTTAAGTATATGCATAGAACAAGTGCTATTTGTAAAATTGAACAAAACAAAACTATGTCTTTAATTGCAATAAATGTTGAGATTTATGATAGATTAGGGGTTCTAAGAGATTTATGACAGCATTTTCAAAGTGATCAAATTTAGAAAGCCACGACAAGGGAGCTGGATATATGGAAGTTAGGACAAAATGTGTACCTGAGAGTCTTCTTCCTAGGTGTTCAGTTTGGTTGCCCCAGCTGGAATTTCTGAAGTTCAAATTTTCCCTGTTCTAACACAGTGCTTTAACCATGTCCCTGAATGAGATATAAATCACTGCAGACCATGCAGCAAATGTGCCATTGCTTCCCTTGCGTGGAAAACTTGCTAAGCAGACAGCTATAAATAGTGGCACAACCTGAAACTTCCAAGACTCTTTCAAAGAATAGTTCTAATTGCTAAAGTTTTAGTGAGTGTTTCATGCAGGAATATAAAATACATGGTGAACCTAAATTCAAGTTTATTGTTGTGTTGCTGGAGGAAAATATTAAAAAAAAATAAATTCAGGGGCTGATGAAGATTGACAAGGACATTATCTTTTGAATCTTTGTACCATGTCTGGTCAAAAATATTCTGTTGAAAGCAATTTCCAACAGAAAATAAGTTTTTATTAAATTGTTGTTTTGCTGTCTTTCAATCAAAGTATTAACATTAAAGAAATCCAAACCAAAAAACCTTGAACAAAATCTCCAAAAGACATTTTGTCTCCTCTCACTCCCTTCATTTTGCTTAGTTATATGCAGAGATGATAAACTCTTACTTGATTAATGTTTGGCATATGTCCCATTTTTTCCCTGTAGTTTTCTTACAGCTACTGTTTTGCTGTTTAAAATTTTATATCCAGACCTATTATTTTTTATAAATTATGGCTGATTAAAGCTAAAAATAAAAAAAAAGAAAAAGAAAACTTGTCTCCAGTCATTATCACATATTTATGACTTTTGTGGTATGGGAAATGGAAGGGAAAAAATTTGAAAAATTTGCTCATCAAGTCCATGAAGAATAAAATAAGAAAGTAATTAGATTAAACTCCAGCACAAAGGAACATGGATCAGATACTATAAAGATTTTGAAGATAAAGATATAGAAAGGAACAGAATAAATTGCTGGGGAAAACTGTAGCTGCCATCATGGGGCACCTTTATTAATAGGCTCGATAAACATCAGCCCGGAGTGACAGAGATAAAATTAACCTTGTGTGAGGCAAGGTGCCAAAGGAAGCTTCTCGAGGTACTTTACAGACTCACTTTTCCATGATTCTGTCCTGTAGGTGTGGATGTGTCATGAGCAGTTTCACAGCTGTCAGTGGGACATCTCAGAAATGCTAACCTCTTGTGAGAGACTCTCCATGGTCCCAATATTCACAGTCTGACAGAAGCAAAAAGAAGGAAAAGCATATATTTTAGTAGCATTCTGTTTTCTGCTTTTTGGGTTATTTACCATCTGTTCTCTAGCATAAGTTGCTCAACATATATTTTATACTATGAAGAGATAAATGCTTCTTACAGGGTATGGGAAGAGGTCACACTATCTATTCCTTGGAAAATTCCTTTTGTGTTCTAAAGCTGCACTTTCAGATAGAGGAATATCCAGCAAAAGGCAAGTGTAGACAAATAGATTAACAACCATTACTTAGTCTGTCTTGAAAATTTTTAAATGAAACTCGGAGACCTTTGAGGTTTCTCAGGCTTTCTGTGTTCCAGTTTCCTGTTAATTCTCTACTCACTAGGGAGCTGAGAAAAACAAAAACCTTAGAGAAACACAAGAGTTATCCAGCATCCCTGAAGCATGGGAGGCAGTTCTTCATCAGGAAGTGCAGAAGCTTGAAAATTGTTACCTTAACTCCCCTAGAGAGCCCCCACTGCAGCTGGAATTGGAACTGCAACTTGGAATTGTCTGAGCCACATTCTTGACTGATCTGATGCAATGAGAGTGGGCTGTTGGAACATGACTTGCTTGCCTCTTGCCACAAGTTTGTTAAGCCTGTTTTCATAATTGTCACAATTTTATATTTTTCAGTCAAAATCTGCCTAAACTTGGAAAACACCACAAGCAGGTTTGTATTTAATGCTTTAAGCTTTGGATGCAAATCTTCTAAAAGAAGCTTGTAAGGAAAAGCAAAGCTGAAACAAAAAAAAAAAAAAAAACAACAAATGACAAACCAAAAGTGAAATCTATTTGCCAACAAAATCAAACTTATTTTATATACTAGGCTTTTATAATTCTGCCAATTTTTATGGGCTTCTAGTTACTTATTCCTGAGGATTTTCATATTTTGCTCCTCTGTTGCTGTGTGGAAAATCTGTGCCAGCAACACATGAATTGACTAACAAACTGAGTGTATATTGGAAACAGTTACTTTGTCAATACATAGTGTACTGCCAAATGTAAAAATGTCAAGCAAATGGGAAAAAATAGTCAAGAATTATTGCTTTATCTCTTGTGGTTAGTATAGTTTCAGTTATTCCTTGCAGCAGTTGCAAGCAAACTGTTTTCAGGCAGAAATTATTTTAATTGTCAAATTTTCTTCAATATTTCGTAGATTTTAACCCAATGAAAATTAAACAGCTTCAAACTGCCTATGTGAATTCACTAAAGACTAAATTTACTAACTTTTTTCAGTCCTGGTACTTTCTTCATACTTGAGTTCTTGTTGCTATGATATTTTCATTGTGTTGTTAAAGAACAATTGGATGACATGAATATAAACTGCTTAAATATTTATGGCATGGTATTTGGCTTAGTTGCTTCTGTTGCATAAAAATAAGAATCTAGTCCACTGTATTTTGATAAAAGCAGAATCCTGCCTATTCTGAGTAATGAAGAGATTTCTTGGACAGGAGGCTGTATGGAAACCCATTCAGAAACAAAAGGGGAAGGAGACAGTGAAAGATCACAAAGTGGAAGATAAATTATCAATATTTAAAACAGAGAAAAGGAATCTGAAAAGCCTTTATCTGACTGTATTTTGACAATAAATAGAGTCTGAGTTGCAGGTTTATTCTAAGTTCTTGCTTAACAGAAATCGTTCTCTTTTTCTTTGTTTACTCAGAGCAGGATCTTCATTTCCTTCTCTTCTTTCAGTCAGAAGCTTAATGACTGTGACTGCTAATTTTGACTACCTTGACACATTCCCATTGATTTTTTTAATCAGCTTTAGCTGTTGTGGTACACCTGAGACATCAGATTTTAAACTCTACAAGTCCTGCAAGACCAGTTTTGTGTCAGCAAGTCAGGTTTTTCCTGCATGCCAAAATTCACATCTGTTTTTACAGATGTTGGGGTGATTTTTAAAGAGTGTGTTCAGCTTGATTCTTAGTGAACTTGTCTGTCTCAAAATCCTTATAGAATGCTTTGCATAGTGCAGTCTTTTTGTTTACCTATTCTCAGAGCACAAGTACTGTTCCCATGTGTTGGGCATTCATGTGATGTTTCTCTTTTGCTCTACAGCTTCGTGTCCTAGCTAAAAAGTTTTGTTCTTAGATTTTTCAGGTGTTTCCCCCCCTTAATTTCTCTTTCTCCTTAGTGCTTTATGGTGCTTATGTACTGATTTATTTTCTGATGATTGCTTCTTACAGACCTTCTCAAGGACTGTCTACTGTAATCTAGCTCTGTAATCCAGTATATGATTTTTGACACACCCATTTATTTTGCATACACAGCAGTTTGGATTTTTTTTCCTGTGCTTTGATCCTAAACATTTGCTTGTTCAAATGGTGAAGGAAAGAGTGATGAAATAACTTTAAAAGGGTTCTTTAGAGGCAACTAAATTTGTAGACAAGTATTCAACCAAATCCTTAAATTTTCTAAACACACAAATGCTGTAGGGTGGATGTGTCCTCTTTTATGTACAGGCTTTATGTGTACTTTTATGTTCTAGTGTCTTTCCACAGAAAGCACCCAAATCAAAGGTGTCAGTTCACAAACAGCAAGGTTGTGTTAATGTGAGTACAGGTTTGCAAATCTTTGCATTAAGACTTGAAGGGCTTAAGGTTGAATACACAGGTGAGTAAGGGCCAGGAGGAAAGAAGATTTTTCTTGAAATTTGTTTCTATTCATGATAGATGCAGACTTCTTCAAATCCTAGAACCTTTTTTTTTTTTTTGCTAGCTGATGGACAGCATGACATTTTATTTCACTGCTCCAAAAAGTGCTGCATAATGGAATTATCTTCAACATCAACTAGGAGCGATGACTTTAGGCTGAAGGAGGGTAGATATTAGATAGATATTAGGAAAATATTCTTTACCATGAAGGTGGTGAGGCCCTGGCACAGGTTTCCCAGAGAAGCTGTGGCTGTCTCATCCCTAGAAGGGTTCAAGGCCAGGTTGGGGATGGGGCTCTGAGCTACCTGGTCTGGTGATCTACCTTGCCCATGGTAGGGGGATTGGATGACCTTGAAGGCTTCTTCTAATTCAAACCACTCTATCATTCAGTAATTAAGTAAATAAGCCTGTGAATTTAGAGGAAATAAAACAAAGAATTTTTTTAAAATTCTTTTCTGCAGGTAGGAAAGTCTGCAGGAGTCCAACAGAAGGTAATAGATTTGGAAGATAGGTAGTGTGTTATCTTTCTTATACCTGCTAAGCGTTCTAATTGTTTCATTATTGGGATAAACAATGTGCCATCTCTCTGGGAACACAGGCAGAATTTATGAAATATCTCTTCTTAAAGACATGCTGCACTAATAGCTATAAAATAACCACAGAGATGCATTTTTGGGAATGAGACTGGCTTGGGTCACCACAGGAGATACACTGATATTAGTCATTCAGCCAATGTTCACAACTGTGCTCAATTTATTGATTCTGTGCTGAAGGGGGGGAGAAAGGCCAATCTATCTGCTTTTCATGATGAAAATCAAAGAACAACACAAAAAAAAAACCTTCACTTCTCTTTTCTTACTAGATCTGTGACATCCCTTTCTTCACTGGTACTTTTAAGGATGAGAAACTCCAATGTGATTTGGCTGCTGTAAGCCAAGCTAATTACACAATCTGAGATCTTGGTTTCTGTGAGTCAATATTCAGAACAACTTAGAATCTACTTGCACAATGTAGACATAAAGGTCAAATTAAAATATTAATTCTGTCTAGCTATTTCCAATGTATTAAAATAAATTTTCCTCTGTGCTTGAAAAGTTTGAGCTTTCAAATGCAATCCAGATGCTTTTGTCAATTATCCATTTACACCAAATGACCAAAGAGGCAGCTTTGTACTGTGAACACTTTCTTGCAATTTAATGATGTGACTTTCTTTCTGTCAGACATAAGAAATTCCAAAAAGTGACTTCTCAGCAGCTTCTTTAAGTGGTGCTGAGTAATACATAATTTAGCTGTAAAAATATGGACTTGTAGTCACTCAACATAGGTTTAATAAATAATATGCCTGAATACTGTCGTACTACATGGTAATATCTGCTCTTAACGCACAGGGTGATAATGTATATTGAGTTCTACATTTTGTGAGATTTATTTTTCCTTCTTTTCATAAAACTTTAGACACTTTGTGGATTAGATGGTGGTAAATTCAAGTCTGTTACAGAACCAAATGCATTTTAGGATAGCAAACAATAGCACATGCAAAAATTTCTGTAAATATCTTACACCAAGTGTCATTTTTTCACCCACCTCTGAAGAATAATATCTTTATTCTTCTGTATGTTCCTGTTCTGTTTGACTGCATGGCTGAATTTCCTCAGGTTGTTTGTCAGGTTTAGTACAAAGTAAATGTTGCTTAGATGCTCCAAATTGATTATGTTCACCCTCAGGCAATTTCACAATAACGTATTGCAGATTAAAATCACAAAATGCTATGTCACCTCCAGTCCTTATTAAGATAATTGACCCTCCTACTGAATTAATAATCTATCTCCTGGTTGCTTAAATACTCTTGCTAGTAAATAGTGCTCCTAAAGTCTAAACTGTAACATATTTTGATGAGATAATTGAACTTGTTTGTCTTCTTATTCAGCTAAGCATCCTGGACTGATAAGAGCAATAAAATTCATAAAAAAACAAGTGCAAGGTGCAATATTTGCCAGGGATATTTTCCATAATTTCGAAGTTAATTTATTCATTATAATTCTGCTATTCAAAAGAAAAAATGATAGGTGAAAATTTAAGTTATTCAAACTCAAAATTATCAAGTCATGTATAATTTGACATTATAAATGTATTGGCTTTGAAACAAAGCTTTTTCTCTGGTAGTAGGATACCTTCTATATTTTCCCATATTATGGGTTTACTTGAATTTTCAAATTAGTGGGGAATTATTTAAATATGAATGAAAATGAAGCTGCTCTTGAATAATTTGTAATTTCTCATTGAGATAATGAGTTTCAGAAAGCTTTGAATTTCTATCAGTGTGGAGATACAGGCACGCATTTAACAAGATGTATGGGAAATAGATTTACTTTGTTGGGGTATTTTTATTGCCTATCCTTTGCTGTCTCCCAGATGAATACAGATGAAATGAATACAGACAGAAACACATGAGAATATTTTTTTCCTCATTCAGGCAACAATTATGCATCTGATTGTCAGTTTCTGTACCCACTGTTGCCTCATCATATTCCCTTTCTACCCACATCCCTTTTTTTATGCTTCTCCTTGTTCTAGCTATTCAGGTAAATATAGACTTCCTCTAGACAGAGCAGACAAATGGTCTGGCTGATTCAGCCTTGCTTGAGAATAAATCTCTTCATTTCTTAACTTTTTCTTTTCTCCTAATTAAATAGGGGATTTTTTTTGTGTGGGGTGGGTGGCTTTTAGTTCAAGCAATGGCAAGCCCATATCCATGACTGCTTGGCTCGTAATTAAGTAAATTGATCAAATGGAATCCTGCTACCATGAGTAAATTCTGATCAAGTTCTTACCTGGGAAAGGAACCATAAAGGAGCTCTGTAGGACAAAACATCTGCTGTTTTCACCCCTTAAGTGTCCCTGTGCACTTCACTGTCAGTGCACCTGCTTTTATACATTGAATCAAAGCAGTTTTGGGTATTGTGTGCTCCAGGCCTGACTCCACATGCTGTATTTACATAAGTAGCCCATGGGGAGTCAGGTAAGCTGCTGGCATGAGAAAAATGCTCCTGAAATTTGAACTTCAGGTTTTACATCCTGTATAAGGCAGATAGAAAGTACTCTATAAAAATATATCCAAACAGAAAAAGTTCAAAAGAAGAAATCTTGCATGTGGAAAATTCTTCATTCTTGAGTGTGCTTTTGCATTACTGATGCAGCATCATCATTTCTTTTCAGCTCAGAGGATGACAATGCATACTTGGAATTGCATACACTGACCTATTGGATAACTGGGCAAATCAGTCAATGCTCACTGTCAATTTTATTTCACTGCATCACACCTGGATCAAAACCCCTGGGGGTTGTGCACCTCTGCTATTCTAGACCTACTTAGCAGTCCTGTCAACATACTTCTTTGAACTTCTTTTACAGTGCTACTGTACCTTGGTAACAGCTTCTTGCACCAGCCAGCTACACAGAGGACTAGTCAATAAAAAAACCTAATCAAAATACTATATAAAATATCCTCAAAATGGCCAAAGGCATTGAAAGAGCTGAAATTAATTCTCTCAGCAACCAGGGTGTGAGTGAGTCCAGTACATCAGTAAAAATTCTTTATCCTTGCTGACTTTAAAGTGTTTAGCCTTTTTCAGGAGCAGTTCTGGAGAACAAGTTACTTTCTCAAGCTCCACCAGTGGCACTGCATTTAGCCTTCTTTATTTAGTTAAAACAAGAGTACAGAAAATAAACAGTGATCATAAAATGCACAGGTAAACAGATCTGGAAAAAAGTCCCCATATTAATTTCCATATTTACCTCAGTGAACAGTTCACCCCTCCAACCTTGAAAAAGTCCCACATTAAAAAGAAGCATCATCCACATAAAGGAACAGTGTTTAGCTGTCTGAGAAACTTTTTGTCTGATTTTCTGAAGTCCAGTTTGCAGACATCACTCTGTCTTGCAAAAGTAGAGAGCTTTTCAATTAGAATTTGCTTTTAAATCATAATTATTGTAGGTAACAGGTCAAAAATGTATTGTTCTATTATAATGGATAGCAAAGCTTCCCTTACTTCCCTCAAGCCCAAAATTGCCACAATTTGATTGCATTAAATGGATACCTTTCCTTTTCCCCTGAGGTATTGCTTGCTCTTCCACATCCATATGTCTGATACAAGTTTTTCACCCTAAAAGCAGTTCTATATCTTTATAGTGGATAAGCAACTACAATCTGTGTTATCCCTCACCACTTAGACCTTTGGAAAGGTGAAACTTTGGCAAAGTGAGCAGGGTCTGCCAATCTCTTGATTAGTTCCTAGTAAGTACTCTAGTGATATTTTTTCCTTGTAAATAATTGTTTCTCAGAGTATTTTAAACTCATTTCTATACCTCTCAACATTTACTGTAATACATAAAAATGCACTTTTAATTTTTATATTTTTTAATTCTTTTTCACTGTTGACTCTAATAAAATTGTTCAGGGCTCAGGAAGTTATTTTGGTTTTGATTAAGACTATTAAGTTCTTTCCCATCCTCTTTCTCACCAACCATCGAGTTTCTAGATGTTTCAGGACTGATCACATTCATAATTAAGTTATGACTGTCATTCCCTCCATGAAATGCTTTATATAGCTAAAAAATGAGAAATTCCATTAGGTTAAAAAACCAAAAAAAAAAAAAAAAAACCCCAAACAAGACATCAATTTTTTTTCTTTTTTTTCAGTCCCTGTCCCTTTTTATTTGTTTTCTTTGGGGGACCCTCTTTTTATTATGTATCTACTGAACCTGCAACCTAAAAGGTTAAAAGTTTTTGCCACAACACAGGATGACTGCTCGAGAGGTAACTATCATTGTGCTTATTTGGCATGTGGGTAAACAAAAAAAGCATAAAACTCCAAAAGTTAACCTGTTCAGTGTCTCTCCTGAGATGTGCTAGAGTGGGATCACTTCTACACCAGAATGAGAGAGCTGCAGTGCAGATCCATAGCATGCTTGCTGTATTACAGCTGTCAGCTTCTATTCCAATGGAATTACGTTCATTCCTCCTGATCCTAAAAAAAAAATGGGTTTTGCTAGACCAGTAACACTTAACTGCAGGAAGTGAGTACTGGCTATTCTTTCTCTTATTCAGCAGGCAAGTTACTTGTTAATAAAATAATGCCTGATTAGAATACCACTTGCAAGCAGCACTGACTAGATAGGATATTAAATATCCATTTAAAGAAAACACCTGAATTTTGGAAACAAGAGACCACTTGCTGGCTGTTGGTCACACTGGGTCTGCAGTCTAACACAGTGAACTGGTGTGTATGAGAAAACACATATCCATAGTTTGGTATCAGTTATGAGAAAGGAGATCTACTTATAAATTAACAAATTAGGGCCTGCATCTGAAAACACTCTGGTGCTGCTGCAAGAATCAATTACACCTGTAAAATGTAAACTTATTAGTAAAGAACTGTAGAAAAAAAAAACCCAACAACTCTTGGATAAGAGCATAATAAAATGGAGTATTTTCTCCCTTCAGATACAGTATCTGGGATCTGACAGTACTGCCTCAGAATTTTTGGGTTGGCAATAGAAATCCAAGTAGAATGAAATTGTGATTTGCTGTTATGTTGGTTCATGGAAGACTGACTGCATAATCTCCAGGAAAGGTGCTGTGCACACTTATCTTTGATTTGTAACTCTGTGAATGCACAAAGTTCTGGTTCATCTAGGTGTGCTCTGAGCTCAATGTAAAAGACATAAAACCAAGTTGGCTGCCCCACATAAATATTTAATCCACTTTAATCAAGTTAAGGACACAGTGATAGCATGAACACAAGCCTGTAGTTTTGCATACTATATTAATGTGAGTCACTACAGTTGATTTGATTTGAATATTTTTAAACATACACCTCTGCAAGAGAATGGGTGTTAGTCTTTTCTTTCTTGCACTGTGTTATAGATATTTATTAGGGAAGTACTTTATTCTCTGTGTGTGCACGACTATTGTTTCAAAATTCAGAAAACTTAAGTGCTTTTCCTCCCTGAAAAAACACATTTCTCCTCCCTAAAAGCACTATTTATATTCCTTAGTTGTTTTTGGCCACGAAGTAGTCTCTACATGATTTTCAGTGCTGTCTTGTAACTGTTTCTAAATGTTTTTTCTTCCCACTATTTTTTAAAACTTTTTTTATATAGCAATAAACTTTCATTTATTTTCTCACCTTTGCTGTGTGTGAAAAGTGAAGGAAAAATCTTTAATTTTAACACTGTTTTTATGATGTGGTGTATGAAACTCAGTTTCATGTGTGGTTTGGTACACGAACTCACGGAGTTAAATTATTTCTATGAGTCAGGGGTAGTCAAAGTGTAATCAGCCATGAAGTTTGTGTTTCACAAAGCTGCTTACACTGAATAATTCAATATTTGAGCTTTAATGATATTTGAATAGGAATTTGTATGCAGACTGTACAGTGAATAGATGAAAGCAGGCAGACAAACTTTTGATTTCTGGCTGAATCGTTAGGATGACATCGCTTCTCAGCCCGCTGTGGGATCAGCCCTGCCTGAGCCCCTCACATGCAGCTCTGCCTGCGAGGGCAGGTGACCTCCAGCACCTCCTCAGGTTGTGCACAGCCCCTGGGGCTTGCCACAGCTTTTCCCTGGGGCCATCTCATCATGAGACAAACCCCATGGATGGCAGGGCTGGCTCTGCTGGGGGAACGTTCCCGTTCCAGCTCTGCCGTGAGCCGCGCTGTGACTGACGGGGGAAGCGTTCTGGGGAGCACAGCTTGGCTCTGGCTGGGGGAGGACAGACCGTACCCATCACTCCCTGTCAGTGCCAGATGGGAGGGAGAGGCTGGGGAGGGAAGCCAAAATGAGTCCAGAACAGAGGAAACACACTTCAGAAATGTCTGCATGGGGATTTTCTGCCTATATAAGGACAGTCTGGGCTGTTCTGCACAGAGTGTGATGGGGGCATGAGTGTCAGTGATAGAAAGAGGCAGAAACTTATTTGTTATGGTGTTGAGCTTATTTGTTGTGGTGTTTGAAGCATGGCTCTCCTGACCACAGACCCACTTGTAATCCCTGGAGCCAAGGTTGAAGCCGTGCTGGGCCAGGCATGGCGCAGGGCGCTGCAGCCCCCTGTCCTGATGCGTGACCAAGCACCTTGCACTGCTGCCCCTGCTGCTCTGGCAGAGGGTGGTGCCATGCTGGCCTCCCCTGGGGCTCTGAAGAGCTGCAGGATGCAGGCTCAGCAGACAGGGGTGAGGACAAAAGTTCCGTGGATGTTCTGGTTGATAATCAAGTGCAACTTGAAGCCAAATGGACTGGTTGCCCTCAAACATTTCAGCTTTGTGCTGGTCTGCCACATGGTCGAGGAGATTCTGGAAGGGCCCTGGTCATGACAGCAGCTTTCATCCCAGGGAACACTGATGGATTGTACTGGCATGCCCAGTTCTTCTGGAAGAGCCCAGGCTCCTGTGTTCAAGAAGTTCCACCTGAATATGAGGAAGAACTTCTTCACTGTGCTGTGACTGAGCACTGAAACAGATTGCCCAGAGAGGTGATGGGGTCTTCCTCACTGAAGATATTCAGGATCTCTCTGGACAGTCCTGAGTCTGGGATGACCCTGCTTGAGCATGGAGATTTGATCAAGGACTGCTGTAGTCCCTTCCAATCTTGTCCATTCTGTGATTGTGTAATTCTGTGACAAAGAGATGCAAATATCAGTATAGAAACGGTGCTAAAAACCTCTTACACAAGTCAGACTTTGACAGTCAGTTGGATCCTAAATAATAACTTACCTTTTGAGTATATTCTGTCTTCAAGCAGATAATAAATCCAAACTACCATTTGAAGAAGTATTATTCCTATAGAATTCTTCCTAAATAATTAACATGCTTAAACATTTTCTGAAACAAATTTGAATCCAAAACAAATAAATATTTCTGATGAGCAGCCCTACTGCCCATATTCATACTTTTCAGTATACTATTTTTAAACTTTTGATTTAGAAGGTATTATGTTATCTCCAGGTTATGAAGGATTCAGGAAGAAATGAGAGGTACAGTCCAAACTCCTGCATTATCTCAAGAAGACTGTACACTGAATTTCTAATGGAATTTCTCTCGAAGGGTCTTAATCTCAGACTCTTTCTAGGGTAGTCTGAAAAGAACAAGATAGAATCTGCTTATCACCCTTTCCCCTTGAAAGCACAGGAAAGGTAAACAAGAAAGGCAACTTGTCAGCATTGAGACAATTACTTCTGTTTCTAAGATCACAGCCTAACACTGATAAGGGACTTTTATAAGGGATTTTTGTATCCAGATTAGAAGAAATCAGCAAGTGTGCATGGGCATTCTACTATCTAGATTTCATGTTGTTTCCTGTGTCCTTTTGTATCTAAGGGCAAAGTCATTTCACTTTAATTTCACTTTAATTTCACTTTACTTGGCGTCAGAAAAAAAACCAAAACAAACTAAGACAACAAAAACAACAACAAGAACTAAAAAAGCCCACAACAGAAAACAAAAAAAACACCAACCAAAAAAAACCCCAAAATCAACCGTATCGATTTATTCTGGAATCAATTATTTTATTTTACCAGAGTAAACTATGAGAGAAGATGCAGACCTGCATTGCCTAGCAGTGGAAGATACACCCATAGAAAATACTTTTTCCACGTAGCTACAGGTGTGGCACCCCATCCTTAAAGGAAAGGGAGCACCAAAGATTCGTAGACACCTGTTGTCAAACAACAAAATCCAGAGGGTCCACAAAAAGTTTGATTTGTAAATTACATGCAGCATGGAAACTGGTATGTTAGTCCCTCACCCTAGAGCTATTTTTTTGTTTTTCATGCAAATTAGCTATTATGCACAGTCCATTCTTCTAGACCTTTCTGGAAATGGGTCAGAGGCCTTAAGGGGTGGTTTTGTTCCCCACTCCTGGATCATCCTTTGGTTGGCAGTCCATGCCCACTTCTCAACCTCGTTCCTCTGCTCGTGCTCTTGCTGTGTTGTGCTTGTCTCCAGGAGCCAGAAAAAGGATGTTTGTCACAGAGAAACGCTGCCCTACCTCCACACGTCTCCCTTCCCCAGCCACATCCTGCTCTTTCTCAGAGCCTGTCATTACCAGCAGCCCTTGGTTGGCTCCATGGCTATTCAGCCATTGGTGTTTGAGATATCAGCATTAGCCCCTTATCTTCTAGGCTGCTACACAGGGTCCTGCCCACAGACAGCCCTTTTTTGCCAAAAGCACTTCCCTTCTCTTCTTTTGTTGGTCCCACTCTGCAAGCAGGTGTGAAAAGGTTAGATAATAGACCTTTCACTCAGCAATCTTCCCCCAGAACAGAAATGTGTGCTCTCAGGAGAAAAGCCTGATTTCGATGCTAGCAGAAATAGAAGAGATAAAGCCATTAAGCTTTTTTTCCCACAGAACAATCTTTTATGAAACCAGGAACAATTTTGACAATTATTTGTTCATCTTGAAAATTGACATTTTTTCTCTGCAGATCATAACAATCTCCAAAGCATTTTGTCACCGAGCAGCTTGAATCCCAATGAAAGTTGATTTGAGTTCTTAACTTACTCAGTGTTTTTTCAGCATTGGAGATTCCAGTTAAGCAAATACCAAACTAACCCAATATTTGCTTTTCATTTAAACCTTGGGGTTTTTTTGGGGAAAAAACCCATAGAAAATCTTTTTTTTTTTTCCTTTTCCTGAACTAATTAATTTATTATGAGGGAAAATTTCATTGGGACAGATCTCTTTACTTAGCAAAGCAAACCTATTTTATTCTGGAATGTGAAACCACAAAAAAACATGGCAATGGTACTTGATCTTTGGACAAAATACTGGTCAAAATAACTGTGCACATGGTGTCACTGGGTACCTTATCTTCCATGGCCTCACAAGAAGGACCTTAAAAGTCCTCACTGAGAAGAAGACCAAATTCATAATGTATCTTTAATCATTCATGTGGAAAGAAACAAGAAAAAGAGAAGCTGACAGAAACACTTTGTAGTAAATAGTACTTCCGAGACAAAGTACACCACTGAAAAATCAAGAATTAGTAAATAAATTTAACATGTTATTATGACTGTAATAAGACTCATCTGTCTCCAGGGCAGAATCACAAGCAGTTTATTTATTTTCCTAACCAAGAAAACCTTTCCACAGAATTAACCTATTTCTTTTTTTTTTTTTTTAAATAACAGTGAAATCTTTCTATAGACTGCACAGATGGCACACTCAGTCAATTCAGGGGGGAAAGTTGGAACAAAACTCAAGGGCAGACTGTGATATATCTGATTCTTTTCATTAATGCTGTGATAGTCTTAACCACAAACTAAAATGTCTATCAACAGGCTAAATGCAACAAACCTGCAGTCATTTCTCAGCCCAAACCTTTGTCAATCTCAGTTCAGAGCCACAACTTGGGCAGAAGTGCAAAGTTTGGGTTTATGAGATATCTGTCAATCCAATGACAATTTACAAAATTTCACTTTAAAGGCAGCCCCATATGTAATCTGATTTCAGGCACAGTGTTACATTTCTCTTCGGAAAAATGCCCCATTTTTCAGATTTATTGCATCTGTTTGATTTTAGTGTAAATCTTTTATTAGTGTAAAAATGAGAATTAGTATATTGTAACCAATACTGTGCATTACATACATAGAGTGTCATCAATATAGTGTAAATACGTTTTATTTAGTGTTACTATGTTTAAGGTGAAGGAAAAGTAGTTATTTTAAAACATTATTATGTTAATATTTAACATTATTATGTAAATATATAAATATTTTATTATATTTAATTATATAATGTGAATCTTAAAATATACAGGTATTATCCATTAAATGCTAAAATGAATTCTTTAAAAAATTCCAAAATTCCAAAAATGGGAATTTTAAAGAATGTTGATAGTAGCACAGGATAGTACCAGAAATTCAAAATACTGTGTGTGAAGAAGAAAGGATTTACTTATACGTTTAAAGATGAATTGAAACTGGGATAGGGATAAGAAAATAAAACTGACACTTGTCAAACTAAATGCTGACTTTATATTTGATTTAGATGAATTCCTTTGATACAGAGCAGATAACAAAATTGAGTTAAAGAAAATGGAAAATATAAACACTTAAATTTGTATCATTCTAAAAGAACAGCAGCGAGATAAAAACATTTGTATTATATTAAAATAATCACCACTAGTCAATCTTGTTTTTATAAGCTTTGCAAACACACATAAGCTATCTGTGTATGAGCTAAATGGACATTCTATATTTTCCATGAGAAAGTACCTCTTATTTGAACTGTAATTAGCCACTTTCTGTCTCTCTCTCACAAGAAATTGCTTCTTTTGAGCCTAATCCCACCCAGAATTTATGTAAAATCTGTGCATTCATGGAAAATAGTTGCATAAGGCTCAAGGTTCCCTTTAAAAAGAATTCTAAAATGATTCTTCTAGGCAGTAAAGATTTTTTGCATTAAGTGACTGGCAGTTCAGTACTTCTGAGAAATATATCACCTATTAAGATCTTTGAATTAGAAATGGATTTTTAAATGTCTCTAGTCCATGCTGGTGCTTTGGGATGTGAGACAAATTTCTATATATCTTTTGTGGGTATTTTGCTTCTTCGATTTAGGAGCACAGTCTGCATTAGAATCAATTTGTATTTTGAAGTAATTTAGGCTTTATTCTGAACTTACCAAATGGGATTTTAAAACCAAAATGGCATTGGCATTTGAGCTGAATATGAGAGCTGTGCTCCCTTCAGGGGATATTCAAAAGATGTTAGGTGTCTCAGAATGGGGAGTTTTGAGATAAGCAAAAGAATTCACTGAGGACGTGGTCATATTGAAATCAGACCCTGATATTTCAGGGATGTTGGTGCCACATTATAGGTACTAGGCAGGAGTGGGTCTTTCTGAAGGGAAACAGCTGCTCCTTCATTAATTAATTAAATCTCATTTCAGAAGGAGGAGCTTAAAGAGGATGTCCTGCCCATTTTCCCCACTTTTGCTGATGCAGCAGTGGTGAGAGCAGCCTTAAAGGTCTGAGTTCAGTGCCCCCAGGCCGATGGGCAACTTTTCAATTCTAGTCATCTGCAGGTATATTGGAAGCTGTTTATTTTCCATATAATTCAGTGAGCCAGAGGGACATAGAAAGTTGCAGACCAAGTCTCTAGGGAAGTGTTGGGGTCATCCAGCTTGAAGATGGAAATCCTGTCTTGACTGTGCTCAGAGTACTCTTTGTTTGTTCTGCATTAAGCAATCACTGCATAAAATATTGAAATACTTGAAAGAGGACTGGAGCACAGGCTGTGTGGCAGACAGGAAAAGAAGTTAAAGGTGTGTTTCATTAATGTACATTAGTGGGACTTGGATGTGAGAAATCCACTGAGCTGCTCAGCTCAGTCAAGTAGTGAGTGCTTCTGAGCACACCAAAAAGATTACTCTGTTGCTTCAAGTAGTGAAAGTAATGTGTGTTATTCTTTAAATAGTGTTATATGAACTAGGAATTAGATGTTGGAGTTTTGAAGATCTAAAGTCAGAGTGGAGATGCCCTGTTTTTCTGGATTTATTAATTATTTCTGGAAAAGCTTAGGTGTGAGCAGCATGGCTTGTGGTCTCCACATGTAAAAACATTAAATGTTGTATCTTAATGGGAAACTTCATTTCCCATCTGAACGTCTGATGCTGCATGATGATTCATAGAAACATCCATAATTTACAAGTGCCATGTCTATTTCTACTGCAAAGATACTCAACACCCAAGAATTCTGCTTACTCTTGGCCTTGGATTTTAGAGTTGTGTTGTTGCTGTTGTTTTTTTTGGTTTCTGTTGTTTTGCTAGCTTGCTTTGGACTAGATAGTTGGTGAAATAATGGTTTACTGCAGCTTAGGATTTTCTGGTAATGGTTTTTAATGGGCTTCATTCAAAACTGTCATGTGAACATTGTCTCAAAAATATAGCAATCATCAAATCTATGGTGAGATTGATATATATGTGCTATGGTAAGCAATGTTATAGATGTGATTGAAGGAATTAAATAACAAAGCTGAGTGAGAGGGTGCTTGTGCCAGGGTTAATGGGAGGCAGGAGTAAAATTATGTAAAAGGTTATTTTTCTTGACCACTGTAGAGCTGTTTCTTTATATCTTTGCTGGGAAAACAAAGAAACAAAAAAAAAAACCCACCAAAACCAACAGGGAATCACTGCTCCAAGTTCCAATTCACTCTGCTTAGACTACCATAGTCAAAATTTATAAGGAGAATATTTCACAAACACAGAGATAAGTACTGGCTATGAAGTATTTAATTTTCAAAAATTTTTGTTCTGCTTTGGAGAAAAGAAGTATCGTTAAGAGCAGTAGATAATTGAGAACTTCTATTGACTCAGGAGCACCCACTTGCACCATTGCAGAAGACCTAGGTTCTACGTCTGTTCCAAATCAGATGGACAATGTATTCCAATTCCACAATCATTAGTACTTTGACTCTAGAACCCCTCCTTACAGGACTCCTTCTGAAAAGTATGATGGAAAAAAAAAAAGATTTCAAGTTGTTTTCCTAACATAGAAAAATTTTCTTGAAGTATTCCTCATCAGACCCATTGAGATGGCATTATGGGAGCATTTAAATAGCACAGGCTGAGGAGTGTGGAGGGATAGAATGTAAGAGAATAGTGCAGAAGGTAGTCTCACACCTGAGGAGTTGCAGCTGAACTAATCCCCAAAGATGTGGAACAGGCCTGCCCTTAACAGGCCACAGCTGTGTCCAATAAGAAGAAAAGTGCTACAAAAGAGTGGGTTAGCTGGGTGAGGACAGTGTTGGAATTTGTTGGCTGTGCTGTGAAGAGAGTTGAAGTTTGCTGGTTGTGCTGTGAGGAAGGAGGAGTCAGTGCTGCAAGGAGATGCCCGTGAGAAATCACCAAGAAGGCAGGGGACCTTTGCAGTAAGATGACAACAGAGCAGTAGAGAATAGTACTTGCCTTGTTTTCCTGAAGGCATTCAAGATGTGGGCCCTCAATACCTGAATTACTCTGATAACTCTGTGCAGCATGTCTCCAGCACCAGTAGCTTTCCCCCTCCAGCCCATTGTTATATCAAAATTCCTTTTCCTCTGGGATTAATATTTATTTAAATACTATTATATCCCTTTAGCCCAGCTCAAGAGGTAATTTGTTCAGTGTATTGATATGAAATTTTGCAGAACTAGTATCTCTGAGAATCTTATCACTCAGGGATGCTGTTAGGTATTTACCCTGGGGTGTTCTGCTCACCTCAAGCAAGAAAAGGATTTTTCTTCATAATGTGAAGTGTAAGAAAGTTATATTGGGCTGGGAGCTCAGCTGGAATGGGGATTTTCAAAATGGTAATTTATGCCTTTCTGCCATGAAAAAAAAAACCAAAAACACTTAAAGAGGCAGATAGTTAATTTTTGAAATAACTTTTAATTTAAAAACTACAGACATGTGTGGAGTTGAAGGCTGAATGAAACACAAATTCTAAACCAAAAGCAAATATATATTTACTTTGTAAAACTACATTATTAACTTTGGATGTTGCGCTTGAGTACCTCCTGTACATTTTGTATGTTGTTAAACTGTAACGATGCATAGACAGACCTCAGAAAAGCCCTTTGAAAAGGAATGGATTTCAACCTGGATGTCTAAAAAAAAGCAAAGCTCAATTACTCTGGAGTACAATGTAATAGTAGCATTGAATGTTGACTGAGTTCAACATTCTCGTAGCCTCCACCCCATTTGTAATTTCAGAAGCAGCAGTCCATGTGCTTTGGCACTTATTCTAAGGGATGCTGTTTTAAAATAAACAAAATCTGAGAGCTAAAGGCAGCATTCAAGTGTGTGGGAGAGTTCCCAACAAGTCTGGATGGAGGGACTCTCCTGTGCACATTCAGTTGATCTGTAAGCTGTTCACTGAATCAAATGTATGAGCTCCTGAAAGAACTGGGACTGCAAGAGCGGAAACAAAGAGCAATACCAATTCCTCAGGGGTTCTTATTATCTGATCAATTTTGAAAGAGTAGCCAAAGAACCACTATTCACACCTCAGAGCAAATGAAGAAAAAAAGTTTTGAAATTGCCTGCTGTATTTCCCTGCCATCAGTTACCCGTGGCCAGCTGAAAGTTAAGCATGAAGAATGCAAAAGGCTTTAATATGCACCCAAATATTGTGATTTTTAAGATATAGAAAGCACCTCTTTTTCCAGTTTAGTCATTCCAACTCTGCTGTAGGTGAATTGGAAAAATTTAACAAACTGGTTAATTGCCACTGGAGGACATGGGGAACTAAAATGCAAGAATCTTCTTATTCAAAGGGATACCTGTATAAGAGAACAGAGATGTAACCAGAGCCTTATGTCATGTCAACTACTGAGGAGTCTGGATGCTTTAGTCAGATTTGATGGGCTAGTAAAGTTTACTAATGCCACTCTAATTCATGATAGCACAGTAGCAATGGGACTTGTTATCAGCCCTCTGCCAGAACTTGTCCACACACTCTTGTTCAAACCTTTCTATGAGCCACGTTTAGCACTGCATTGAGAAACAGTGATAGAAAGGTCTGACCGTTTCCACAAAGACAGAATAGTCACAGCTGGTCAAGACTTAGCCCTTAACCAGAGGTGCTGGAGCTGCTTGCTTATGGTTTGTGCTCTCTGAATGTTTGCACCTTCCTTGGGGCTTTGGAGAAGTGTCTTGCTGACCGTTTTGGGCACTAGAGCCATAATAAAAAGAAAACAGAGCTCCTAAATTATTCTTGCCTGACATTACAACATACAGAGAAATTATGTGCATCAACAAGGGAACTTTGCAGAAAATCTTCTGTGAGTTTGCCCAAGGCTTCCCAAAATACCAGTGTTTGAGGGGCTCTGTTTAAAGACTCAGAGACATTAGCAGGATTTCTTGAGGTAACCTTAAAGCTGTTGGAGCTCCCGCAGAGAAATATTGATCTTCATGGTTCTGCTGTTCCTTTTGAGCCTTGGAGCACAACACCCCTTCCTTTTTAAGTTCTGGAGTACTTTATGCACAAAGTATCTGACATATGAGCTATGTGCGCTGCAGTTCAAGTAGGGTTCCTTTACAGGTCCTGTGTTTTTAACAGGATTTTTTTCTTTAGGTTTTTAATACTTATATCTACTCCTTACACCACTTATTGCCTTTGTGTAACATGCTTGTTTCTGTAATGGTTGAACAATAGCAGAGAGTCAAGAAAATGGCTTTAGATCAATTGGGAAGTAATTTTATCTTCCCATTTTCTGTGCAAGAAAATGTTTCTGTGCAAAACAAAATGTTTTTTCTTGAAAAAACAAAAACCCCCACAGATTTTCAAGTAATTCTGACCTCTAAGAATGTGATATTTAGGCATAACCTGAACCAAAATGCCATTTGTGAAATAGTTCATTTTTTTCACATATTTTTATAGTGTTCAAATTAAGTATTTTATATTTTTCTCTCTTTACATTTCTTTTAACTAACATGGTGTGACTAAAATAATTGTTTAAGTGATTTCCTTTGTGTTTGACTGCTCTTCTTGAGAGGTCTCAGTGTGGAGAGAATGAAAATGTAAAAAAAAAAAGTTTCTGAGGAGCCCTGGTCTCTTTCAGCTGCCTAGCTTCATGGTTTTTATCTGCAGAAAAATTAATGCACCTTTTCAAAGCACCTGTCTCAAGCCATCCATAGTGAGGGAAGAAAAATTTAGGATCTTCCTACCTGCCAATAGATAGATTCAATAACAAAAACTCAAAGAATTCATCAATAATTCAAAGGAATTGCTGCTTTCACACACTTAATGCTGCCTTCTGTGCTATGGGTGAAAATCTGCCTTAGGCAGGTGATCAGTACTAGGCCTGTGTTCTAGCTAAATCCCACATCAAATCCTCCACGTTTTTTATATATATGTATATATTCATTATCAACTCTTTTTCCATCCCACAGCAGATAATGTAGCACAAGTGGGGATAACTGAGTCATTTTCTCATTATAAACTACTTTACAATTCAATGCAAAAAAGAAAAAAACCCACTCTACATTAATATGTATAAGAATTTTTGAAGTTGAGAAATGTTTCACATAGAAGCCAAGTCAATCCTCTTCACATATGTACTATTTTATTACAGAATTATATTTACAGTTTAGTTTCATGCTTCTGTATACTTCTGCATGTTTATACCATTGTAGAAATATTATGGTGGTAAATATCTTCAAATTTGATGACTGGAGGTACAAAACTATTGTTGGGTTGCATTGCTATTGATATTTATGAGGTAGAGACAGCAAAACCAGGATTCAATCAATAATTCATAATTAATTGTATATTCAAATTAAATATGCTTAAGATTCAGTGTGAGATTCAAATACATTTTGTGCATAAGTATATTTATTTCATGCCTGGATCACTGCATACTCAAATAAGCTATGTTCAGCTACCCGCATATGGGATGTGGGACTTGAATCAGTGCTTTCCACTTTGTGGAAATATTTTATATACTCAGTTTGCTGCATTGTTATCCAAATACCTATAACCAGGTAAATTTACTGGGGTTAGGGGAGGGGGATGTTGTTTTTTTGGTTTAGGTTTTTGTGGGTTTTTTGTCTGTTTGGGGGTTTTTTGTTTTTTTTTTTTTTTTAACATTTTGATACAAACAATACTAAAAAATATGCTGGTACAGAAAGAAATATGGTTCAGTAAATGCAGAGCAGAATTCTAACTCTGTTTGATCTTATGTTAAAACTGCAGGTGATTGAAAGGAGCTTGCTGGTATCCCAAACCAAACAGGGCCCATTTTTGTTGTGTGCTGCCCTTTGCCAGGAACAGAAGCATAGATATTTTTTCTGATTAGTAAGGTATTCTCTACCTTAATCAGTAGAAATGGATGATAAAGGGAGTAGTCTAGAGGTGGCTACTTCCTTAACTTCAGATTACTAAACTCTGAGAGGGATGGTCCTTATAATGTGAGGGAATGTTTCTTTCACATTCCAGATAGAAACTGCCTGAAATGGAGCTAGAATTTTCATCAATTATTTTACCCTCACTCAGATGAAATTGTTTGAGTAGCCAAATGCTGCCATTCTTTGAACTGTCTCACACAAACTGCAGTTTAAGTTTCTCACGTGCTCATTTCCATTCTTTACGTGTCCCTCTAAGTCTGGATGTCTCTGAATGTGTCACAAGTATGTGACTCCCCCTGTGCTGTGTCAGTACCAAGGTTCAAGCAGGTTTCAGCTGCTGTAAAGGATGAGCTGTGAAGCCAAAAATGCCCAGAAGGGCCAGGAGATGTACCTAGATGCAGCTGATCGTCTACTAGCACAAGCAGACACATTATGGGTTTATTTTTTAATTTTTTTTTTTAATAAACTGCCAAGTCCTGTTGTTGAAGCTACTCAGATTTATCCTTTGCTTGACAAGCAGTCCCAAACCTCTCTGCTTGAACAGTCAGGAATTGTCAGCCCCCAGGTTCTACAGGAACACATTGCTTTGGGTAAATTTCCACAAGGAAGCTGGCCATCTTGCACAAACCCTGGTTGCTGCCAGCTGGCATCCCCAAGGGCTGACAGGAAGCAGAAGGCCTTGGGAATTCCAGCTTTCAGGCATGCTGTCCTCACTTTGCTGGGATCAAAGTGTACATAGCTTGCAAGGAAATCAACACTAGAGTTGTCTTCATGACAATGGAGTACAGAAGACGTGTTTTTGCAGGGAACTGTAAAATCCATTACTTTTAAAATTGAAATTAACTGGAATTTTATAATATTTATTTGCTCTCTGAAATAGGATTATTGTTCTGTAGGTATGTTAAAACAGAAACCTACACATTCCTTTCGGAGAGAATAATCTTTCAACTGACTGTGGGATTTAACTGTTCTAGATTTTGGTTAAGATCACCTTGGACACAACAAAGTCTGATCACTTCTTTGTCTTTCTTTGTGGCTCAGAGAGATGCTCAAGTGTCACTTGGTGCCTGTGTCATCCCACACAGCATTCAGATCTCTGACCTTCTGTGTCTGCTGCTGTCCACTACTTTTCTTCTTACCTTGTGTACTTGTTACTGTACTTGTATTTGGACTTGTTACTTTACTGTTATTTTACTTTACACAGTAATGATGTTCTCAACCATTTGGATGCTGATGATTGGCAGCATATGCTTTTTCTGTTGAGAAGAAATATGGCAACGCATGGAAACATTTTAGGTCAACACAATGTATTTAAAAAATACACTAATAATCAATTCCTGGCAGAATAGTAAGATGCATTTGATGTGAGTCACTGAAGAGAATTTTATCTATGCATGCAGCTATTTTGTATATGAGACAGTAATTTAACTTAGGGCCTGGTTGGCCATTACCTTCTTTGTGTGTATGTCTTCATACAGAAAACTCATTTTTTAACTAGAGTCCCTTGTTGATTTATTATACTTTTTAAGGCTTATTAGCTGGATTTGGGTTTTATTGTGTCTATTGATGATTTTTTTATTAGGTGGGCTGGCAATAATAAATTGTTCGTTTTTGAGGTAACAGTGAAGTTAAATGAAATAAAATAGCCTACGTGGTGTGCTTCTTTTATCCTGTGTCTCCACTAGAGTTATGTGTTGTATTAGCTGATGTGGTACATTCTGATTCTCTATTGCATTTTAAGGTTTTTGCTGTTTTCAAGTAGTCATGCAATACAACAGGTACAGTTTACCATCTGTTTTGCAAGACATGTAAAAAACAAGCTCCCTGTGTTAAATTATAGCTGGCTTTTGTTTTGTTTTTTCTAAAAATCTAGAGCTATTGTGGTTTAGCATATGCAGAAAGTAGTAGCGTTTCTTTTGGAGATCTTATTTGGTTTGTGATAGAGTAAATATGGGATAAAGTATTATTTTCTGTGGTAGTAGTTATATTTTCAGAGTCTACTTTGGTTTTTCTTGCTGTGCCTTTTTTTTGAAAGAGTATCAAGAGAATAATTACTAGAAAAATCATATGTATGTTTACACACAATATATGCACACACCATATATGTACCTTTAAAGCAGAGGTTTTTGTTGATCCCTGTTAATTTTGCTTGGCTTCAGACCTCTCTATACATAAAGACACATTAGCAAGAAGAAAATCAAACATCTACAGATAATCTCTATAAAATACTTTGCTTTGGATGCAGGTAAAGACAATTCTGTTGACACAAAGACCATTTAAAATAATATTACTTTGTTTTCCATTTTATCTTCAACATGACCAGTTAATATTGAGCCAATACACATTTTTCTCTGTGTCTATACCATGATTTTTAATTAGTTTAAAAATTACCTTAACCTTTTCAGGTCACGCCTGCTATTAATAGCATTCTACTTAAAAGTTCTTGGCTGCACTTGGGTTTTCTGTGCCAATTTTTCTTTCTTATGTGTGAATGGTAATGGAAGTATTGGGCTGGCAGTATACACAGTGGCAGTGATTTATCCAGCTAGAAGTAGCTTAGGCTCACTACATCTGGGTTTGTGCCTACCCTTGGATGAAGCAGTGATACCCAGGTTTCCAACAAAGAGCTATTGGATAGCTGAAATTAAGAAATCATATGAACTTGAGAATTTATGGCTAAAATTTTATATTAGGTGTTTACATGAGTGTTTACCCATTTCTCATTTAGATTAATTTTGCAACCAAAAATGTTATTTGAAAAAAATACTGACTTGTGATCTAGATCAAAAGCAGATTTTTTTTTATGTGGTGATGATAAAAAAACCCCAAATCCTAACCACTTAGAACTTACATAGAATTCTTGTAGGCAGGACTTGTTGAATTAAAGCTAGGTTTAGAATTTAAACACAAATTTTCTGTAAAGTATTGGGGACAGTCTTTTATACAAGGCAGATAATGTTAGATACAGCAGAAAGAAGTAAGTTTCTTAGGAAAGAATTATCCCTTACTGATAGTTTGAGCAAGAGCTACGTTCAGTCATAAATCATGATGCAAGATGTCCTGACCCCTGTGGAATTGAAGCCAATTAGAAATAACCTCTTTATAGCTTTTATTTGCAAATAGAAAAGGGGGACAGGGAGAAAGAAGTGAATAATGCCCTTACATCAAAATGCTTTAAATACCTGCACAGAGAGAGGTGAAATGTTGATGGAGCAATATGGCTTTATTACTTTATACTGCCTATCTTCAAATTACAAGTTACAAAATTCCAAGTTGGGCCCCTTTTGCAAACAAAATGGCTCAAAAGGAAAAAAAGGAAGTCTTGCAATTATAAAGATTTTCCTCAGATGACAGTTGTCTGCAAAATATTGACTGGAGCTCTTCTCGGCTGTCTATTGTACAACTTAATAGACACCACAGTCCTGGAAACACAGTGGAATTTTGATTGTGGCATAGAGCTATTGACATGATCTTTACTCTTTGAGAATAGCAGAAAATATCTAGGAAGCAAAATAGAGATGCTTATGTTAACTCTATCATTTTGACAAAATTCTCTGTTGTACCTGGCCTTTGTGGTACTGGTAAGTTCTTGATGATATATAAAAGTTCAAATAAGAAGGCCAACATCATCCATCAACTCTGCCATGGGCAGGCAGAATAGGCTGTGTCTGCCTTTCCCTTCCAGCACTTCAAATGCTGCAAAGCAGGGTCAAGCCATATTCATTGCTGTGACCCTCTAGTGAGGTTACACGAGGCAACTCATGGTCAGAGAGAGCAAAAGGCTTCCTACGAAGGCAGAGAATCTCATCTATTTCATCCATACACATCAAGGGTAGTGTCAGGAACCCTATCACAGCATCATGTTTGTAAATGTCTGTGCAGTTTTGGCTCATTCAGAGAAAGACATGAAGATAATGAAGGATGCATCATTTTTCAGCAGTCTCAATAAACTTTGTCTTAACAATTAGCATTTCAAAGAATAAGTTTATGGGCTAACCAGCATAAAATAAATAGTGGAATTATGTTGAAACAAACATAAAGATGATGAATACACAGTGACAAAATTCACCTCTGAGTTCTCACAAACAACATGCAAGGAATGAAAATATCGTGTACAAAAGGGCTTCACTACACACTGCAGTCTGTAGAACTGTGTAAACTTGTTTTGGTCTGTGTCTGGTGACAGCAGTGCAGAGTGATGATTAATACTGCATTGCCCTGCTTCCTATGCTCTGCCCAAGTGCTGAGGCACAAAACTGTTACTCATGATGGGTTAGTCAGAGATAAAGGGGGAGCTTTGTGTTGTCTCGCTGAAATTGCTCTGTTTAATGTCCAGCTTCTGATTCAGAGTGAGGAAAATGCAAAGAGCTGCTGACTGCTCTGTTAGGGCTAAGTTGTGGTAGCTTCCAAGAAGAGGTGGCATGACAGCTTATGTGTTGAGGGACACTGCCCATTCTGTGTCACAGGATCAGGTTTCAGCAGAGTGTGCATGAGTTGGATTTGATTTGATTGAGAGCAGCATCTGTGTGGGTGCAGAACAGAGGGAGCACTGTCTTAATGCTTTTTTCCTGCTTTTGATCAAGTACAACCAGAAAACCAACCCAACAGCTAAAGCAGAGCAGAGTGCAGAAGTGCAGGCCTGAAAAATCCCAAAGAAAATGAGGGAAAAGACATTAAATATGTTAATAAATATTGTTATAAAATATTTCTTACGCTTTGTCATATACATCACCAGAAGTAGGCCATTAAACAGGTGTATATATATATTTTGTACATGAGCAACACTAAATTAAAGAAAACCCTAATTCTGTCCACTGTTTCCTTCAGAGGATGCAAGTTGTGTTATTTCACTGTTTCACTGAAGAAGGATATATGATAACTGGTATCTATTGCAAATTAGCAAAATACAAAACATGCATTTGTTCTAACCTGATAGGCAAGGAGGTTTAAAGATAACACTAATAAAGAATGAATTCTTGTTCCTCTGTGTGGGTGAAAAGTGTATGTGAAGGTAAAGCCAGTAAAGGGATGCTGCCTATATGCCATAAAGGGAGAAAAGGATTTATTTAAGTACTATCAGAAGACCTCATGGGCTAATAGTGGAGATACAGAGCATAACCATGGCCGTTAGGTGTGCCAAGTGTTGCCACTCAAAGCTGAAGTTGAAACCTGTTGTCCTTGTGGTATTCTTCAAAAAAACCCCACTATTTCTGCAGTATTAAATAATATGAGGATTATTGTCCTTTTAGACAGTTTCTCTTCTCAGCTGTCTAGCAGAGGTCTCCTTGCCCTGTTGAACCAAAGGTGATCACATACACAGTTGTTTTATTTTCAGTTGTATCATTTGTCATAAGAGTTTTTCTTCTCCTTTTTGCCAATTGGTATTTGACATATTTGGACACCATTACTTGCAGTATGTATAAATAATTTGTTTAAAACCCACAGATGGACAAGAGGTATTTCAAATCTGTCTTACTGAAGAAAAGCAAGCGCCAGAAAGAATAAAAATATGTCCACTAAGAAAAATAAGACTATAAAAATCAAGTGTGGATATGACAGGTCATTTAACAAGGAAAGAATAAAAGTAGTGTTGGGAGAAATGTAAAGCTACCATCAGTAGCTTGTACACAAGCTAGCTTATGAAGTAATCTTGAGTACTATAATCAGATCCCATTGTGATCATATGTGGGTGTTCCCCAAAAAAACGTTAGCAGGATGAATCTTATGGCTAATGATGTTTGTATTTTTGTAAAGACATGAGTATGCTGTATAAGATAGGGGAAAGGATAGAATTAAGCCAGTCTGGGAAGTTTTCTGGCAATAGAAACCATCTATATCAGACTCAAGAAAGATACCAAAAATACCCCAAATCTCCTTACCATGCCTTAGTCTCTACGTCTGCATAATGATTAAATCTTTATCTGTGAGACAGGAGAATTAAAGATAATTATTTAAAATTGACAGGAGTCTCACATACACAGGCATTTAAATGTGGCCAAACCTACTGTGTTTTCTAATTCAAATCTAAGTATTGTTAAGTAGTGAAAAAAATAGACAGGCTGGCAAGGGTGAGAGTGGGTTCTGGGAAACCAGCACAAAACCCAAGAATTTATCCCAGAATCTGTTAAAATTATGGATTTTCTACTATGTACAGGGAAAATTAATGTGCTTGGAGCTGACTCAGAGATTAAGGATGACAGGCTGCTGTTGACCAGCCAAAGTTTGAATAGTGAACTGCCTGTGTAATTATCAACATTAAATCTCCATTTCATGGCCGTGAAAAACCTCATCCTATAGATGATATTCACATGTAGTGAAGGCTTCAAATGACAAATAATAGTTAAAAAAGCACACTGAGATGGGGTTACTGGTGGTTTGCAGCAGGAGGACAAGGCCAGTGTTGAAGCTTTGTGTATTTGTTAGCATTGGAGGATTTGCCAGGTTGGATATAGCTACATATCCTTTATCTTTCACAAACACAACTGCTTGATGGTACAGCATATAACCAGAAAAGTGGTTTAGCCCAAAACTGATATGAGGTAGATTCACCTCAAATGTGACACAAATCTCTTTGCCATCAGAAATGGCTGAACTTTGCAAAAAGATGTCTCATTCTACTCAAGTTCTTTCTAATGCAACAGCAATTTGAATAAAACCTATGGATAAAAATGTGAATTTCCCTTAGCTTTCAGTGTAAAACTATTAATTATTTATCATCTTTTACAATATTGCATTTCTATTTTTAGTTTCCTATGACAATTTATGCTAATTGCTTAGGGCACTTACTATCATAGGCAGCTTTTACATTTATTTGCTATAAATCTCCGTTTAAAGCAAATGTGAAGTTTATCATCATCTTCATCGGTCAAAATATATTTGACTAAAATACAGAAAAATCCTCTTGAAATTGCTATGTGTGCAAGTTAAGTCCAAGTACATGTTGACTGCTAAGGAAATGATTTTTCAAACTATAGGTTTCTCAATAATTTAAGTGATTCGAAATTTGTGATCTTCAGCAGATTTTAGATCAAATATAATTTGATGTTGTATTTAAATTTTGGTAAACCACTCTATCACTGATAGTAGTAAATTAGTGAAGTATTGACAGAGGACAATAAAAAATGTATTTTGTTAGTCTATGACAAATGCATCTAGACTGGTGAAAAAATAAATATTGGGCAAGATTTTAGTTTTATTTTTCATTTCTTTGATCCAATTGAAGGCACTAAAGCAGATAAGGAATATGACAGTAGAGAAAGATGTACCTTTAGGACTTTTTTTATCCTGGGAAACAGCTAGGAACAAAGACCAGTCTGATTCTAAAACCAAATGTAGTCCAAAGTAACCATCTAAATACTGGATTAGAAATTGAGCTGTCAGCGTGTCTCTTGTGCACAGGAGAACCAGTGTGCTCCTGGAGGGCATCAGGGTGGCCAGAAGGTCAAGGGAAGGGATCCTGCCCCTTCACTTGGCCCTGGTGAGGCCACATCTGGAGTGCTGTGTCCAGTTGGTGGTTCCCTGGGACAAAAAAGACAAGGAGCTACCAGAGAGGATCCAGCAGAGGCCAAAAAAAGATTAAGGAACAGGAACATCTCTTATGAGGAGGGACTGTAGGATGTGGGCCTGATGAGTCTGGAGAAGAAAAGCCTGAGAGGGGATCTCATCAATGTACATAAGTATCTCAAAGGGGGCCAAGTGGTTGGTGCCAGAATCTTCAGTGGCTTCCAGGATGAGGGAAATAAAATGCAAATAGTCTCAAACCAACAACAGGAAGAACTTTACATTGTGGGCAATAGAGCATTGGAATGAATAGCTGCCCAGGGAAGCTATGGATTCTCCCTCTCTGGAGACTTTCAAACTCACCTGGACATGCGCCTGTATAACCTGCCCTGGGTGACCCTGCTTTGGCAGAGGAGCTGGACCGGATTGCGGTAGCCGTGACTTTGAAAGCCCCGCCTGCGCCGCCGTCCCCGCCTGCCAGCAGACGGAGCGGGAGCAATCCGCGGTTCCTCGCCTCGGCGGGCGGGAGCCGCTCCGTCCTCAGGGACGTGCCGGATCGGCGTTCAGCTCTGCCAGAGGCGGCCAAAAGGCACGGAACCACAGACAGGGAATGGGAGAGCGTCCCCCCGACCGGGGCCAGTCCAGGTTTTATTCCAGAACGCAGAGCAACACCCAGGGGAAGCCGCCGGACCGAAGGGCCGCGGGGGCACGGAATACATGTGTTATATAGGAGAGACGGGAGGGGGAGAGCTCAGACAGGCAGCGAATGGGAGCCCACAGGGAGCGCGGGCTTTTCAGAGTGACAGGCCGGGTGGCCAACCGAGAGAGCTCAAAGGTGGGACCCCGGTCCCCGGCCCAATAATTCCACGTATAGCACCGAAGTTTCTGGATAAAAGGGGGGCATTTGGGGGTGACAGAAAGGGCGCGAGTTTCCAGGTAACTGGTGATTGACAGGTAACTGGGAAAGAGGGGGAATTCCACACAGAACCATTATACAGAAAAGGGGGTAACAGAACATTCCAGCTTAAACCGGGGGAGCATAATAACGCAACGCAACACCGGATGATCTCCACAGCTCCCTTCCAACTCAAAGTGCTTTGCGATTCTGTGAAATTGTATTTGATGAAGTTCTTCTCAACATAAACTTGGTTAGTGAAGGCATGATCTTGTGTTCAATGCCATGAAAAAAGAAATGAGGCAGAAGGGAGAAATTGCACAGGGCAAAGGTGGGATTTTATGTCAGCCATTAGGTTTTAGTTGTACCAACCCAAATGGAACACAAACTGCTGTCATTATTGTGGTGTTTGCTAATCATTATGTGCTTTTTATAGCAATTGCCACAAAAGATCACAGAACATTTTCTATCATACAGGCTACATTCAAGCAGAACTAGAAAAGATTTCTCACTGGATTGGAAAATAAATATCAGAGATCTAGTCAATTTGGAGCAATAACAATGCCTAAAAAATTGACACCCCACCTCCCCTCATGCTTTTCAACCCCTTTAAAAAACACTCTTTTTTCACAAAAACCTGTTTTTCATCAACATTCTGGAGAAAAGTTCCCAGATGAATCTGTTGACCAGTATGTTTCACACAACAGCATCTGTCTGTCTGGAAGTAACAGTCTGATACATATTCCATAACGAGGATAATGTTGTCCCTGGGAACATACAAAAAGGAGTATTAGAAAGTGTTTTGTACTTGACTGTTTTTTCTCTCTTTTGTCCAATTCACATCTCAGCTTCCCTGATTATTTTTAATTTTTTTTTTTTTTTTCCTGAAGGGTAAACATGGGTTATGCTCCAATAATGAACAACTGCAGTAAAATGCAGTTTGTGGGAATGCTGCTCAAACTGACAAGACTATTTTACCTACTAGCTTTATGGTTATGGAAGCTTTTCATGGTTCCTTTTTTGAATATAGGCTATTTGCTCCCAGCTGGAAACACTGTCAACTTCACATCTCCTGAGGTCTTTAGATCCTGGGAAATGAAGCTGAAACAGAGTATTGTTAGTGGCTTCTATGATGTGCTAAATGTGAGGTGAATTATATGATATTGGTATACAAGTCACTTTTCTCATATACAGTAAATTGCAGCACAAGGGTGCATAAAAGCAATTAAGTGATTTGTGAACCAGGCTCTAGATATATTCAAAAATTACTAAGGTGAATTACTTCTTGGATTTGTGAGATAATTATAGCACCAGTCTTCTACTCATCAACAATGTAGTCCTCATACAGGCACAATTCCAATGGAGTGCTGTATTTTTGTATGTGGCCCACACTCTAATTAGCACATTCTAATTTCAAGCTTAAAAGAAAACCACAAGAAACATATGGCTTATAGCATTTAGTTATTAACAACTAAGCTGTGTGTCTCACTGTGAGACAAAAAGCCAATCTTTCTTTTCTTTGATTCAGCCTTGCTCCCTGCTTTTTTATTTCTATCAGATAATTAAATAACCCAAACAAGATGAAATTAGTTACTTAATTTCTTTAGGAATTAGAGGTAATTTAGGTTTAAGGAACTATTTTTTGGAGTGTTTGAATGTTTTGTTTATAACAGCTTAGTTCAGCCTGTTTGTTCACTCATTTCTTTTCATCGGCAAGATTTAAACTCAATCAACGACGCCCTGAATTCTGGCTATATTTAATGAGAGAAAATGCTTGTTTTATTTTGCAGTTAAATGCTCCATACTTCCCAAATCTCTCTCCATTCCACCCTATTTTTAAGCAGCACGTTAATAGCATTAGACTGCTAAGCTGAGGATGTTGCCAATAGCAGAATCACAGAGCATGCTAATTACTTTCAGAGAGGTCACAAAGGTTGGTGAGAGACAGATTCTGATAAGGTGGGGCAATTGCAGTATTCATGACCTCCTTTTTTTGTTCCTCTCTTTTTTTCCTTCTGAAATGCTCACACGTCTGTGCCCGATGAAGGGTAAGACGTCTTCATTTGAAGGGATCTTTCTTGGAGGATTTTTGTGGTGCAAAGCAGATGACAGTCCTCCTACTGTCTCTTCAGAAGTGAATACATTAAGGGTAGTGCCCCACTGGCTCTTTGATGAGACAGGTCTGAAATCATCAAAGTCTGGCCCTCTTTTCTCCATCAAAAAGTACAAGCAGGGTCTATAGAGACCACTGTCTATGGAAGATGATAGCAGTAATTAGCCTTTATGATAGATAAATCTTCATCATCTGATGATCAAAGACAGCTAAAATTACCAAATTACATGTGGCAGTTTTGTAATATGAATAAAATGAGGCAACTTTATAATCTCTATGATCTTGTTACATGGAGTGCTAACTCTGTTTTAAGTGAATTTTATATTAGTTAGGTTAGTTGTTTCAAACACAGGAGCTTATTTTTTGTTAGAAACATTCATTTAACAATTTATTTGTGATACAATAAAACAATTTAATGAAAGGTCGGAAAGAGAGAATCAGCATAAAGTGAATGGGGAAATTTTTTTTTACTTGTTTCTCCTTTTCTCTTTTCTTCCCTTTTTTTCTTTAATGTGCCATTTTTTCCATCTTTTCCACTCTTGTATCCCCATTAAAGGCTTATTAGGAGTAGCATTTTCTAGATTTCAAGCAGGAGATGGGACCCACAGGTGTCCCTCAAGATCAGTCCTGTCTGAAAAACAGGAGCAGGTGACCCAGCATGACTGGCTTGAGAGAGAGCTCTAATTTTTGCAAGAGAAGACATTTCATTCTTGTGCTAATGGTAAAGTCTCTTCAGTGAAGCAAAGCACTGAGAGCCTGAGGGTCTGTGTTGCAATTTAGCAATCTGGTGAGGGTTTTATGTCCCTAAGAAGTGAAGGTCCTTATTACTGTGATCTGTGTAGATAATGCTTTTCTTTTCTCAAAAATAAAACCCCCATTTTATAAGTAGCGAGAAATTCTTTGATGTTGTTACTGGTGACACTGGCAAGATCACAGTAATTTGGGATTTAAGTGCCCAAATATCACTTAAATCTGTTGCTAGACTTTTTTTCCTGTTTGGAAACCAAATTTATACTTAGAGGTCTTTAGGAACTTTCTAAATAAAGCAACAAAATAATAATAATTATAAAAAAAGAAGTAGCACTCTTTGAGAGCTATCATCCAGTTCTGATAATGACCTGAAAACTTCAGGGTCAAATACACCACTTTACTTGCTGCTTTCAGATGATAATAGCTATGCATTATTATTATGTAAAAAATATGGATGTACAGTATGTTCTGAAAGGGAATAAGTTGTTGCCAAGGTTACAGAGTAGAATACATCCCCAATATATAGGTAATGTAAAAAAAAAAGAGAATGCTAAAATAGTTGGAGAAAAGAGGTAGAAGAATGATGGAGCACTAGAAGGTATTTCACAATATATTTCAATTTTATTACCCAACAAGAGAATTTACTTCAGTCAATAATAGACTAATTTGAAGCTCAAAATTACTATTATTATTTCATGATCACAGTTTAGTTTGTTTCACATCATGCTCAGTTTTATCTACTAGAATCCAAGGTTTTGTTACTTTCCTGTGTGGGATATGTTTGTGACAAAATAATTTGAAGAAAAGGGATATTTTTGCTGCACAAGTCAACATTAAAGTAAGATAACTTTGTATGAGCATACAGCAAATATTTTTGCAGTAAAATTTGAGGGCTGGTCTAATCTTCTCATAGTCTTATTTTGAGCCAAAAGTTCTAAGCATGTTTCTGTCTCTCGGCTGCATCCAGCAGTTAGTTTGCTGGCCAAAGGCCATATCAAAGGGAAGCATCATGGAAGAGGTGAAGGACAGGATTAGAGTGAGCTTATGATTTGGTGGTACTAGCAGAATTCCTTGCCTTTCTGGCCAAGAATGAAAGGTTTGCATTTTAGGAAGCACTTGGTGTCCTGCTTTGTCCAGCCTGGCTTTGCAATATGGATACACAGTGCAGCAGTTATTGAATCATCTGTGTGTAATGTTTTCCTCCTCATTGGGATAATAATGGACAAAGAAAAGCATTAAAAAAAAAAAAAGGCATGACTGGGCAGAAGTATATTTGGTCAAATGAGTGTGAAGGCTTTAATTCAACCTGGTCCTTCATTCCTGGTAAAGGCAGCCCTTCATTTCCTAGGGAAAAAGTTATTGCAAGTTATAGATATGTTTGCATGTTGAGACATGTTCCACAGTAGTGATAACAGGTATCCACATTTTAATGTGGATGGGACATAAATATTTTTAATGTTGTCTATAAACCAGGAAATGCAGATATCTCAAGTGTGGTATTTTCAAGGTCCCCCAGATAATGGGAAGAAAATGATGAATTGAACTCATGTCCTTAGAAGGCTAATTTATTATTTTATGATATTAAAGAACGCTATACTAAAGCTATGTTAAAGAATAGAGAAAGGATACAGACAGAAGGCTAAAAGATAATAATGAAAACTTGTGGCTCTCTTGTCAGAGTCCTGACCCAGCTGGATGGTGATTGGTCATTAAGTAAAAGCAATCCACATCTTGGATAAACAATCTCCAACCACATTCCAAAGCAGCAAAACACAGGAGAAGCAATGAGATAATATTGTTTTCCTTTTTCTCTGAGGCTCCTCAGTTTCCCAGGGAAAGGATCCTGGGCAAGGGGCTTTTTCAGAAAATATGACAGTGACACTCAAGAGATTTGTTTGTGGAGTACTGATGACCCAGTTAATGGAATTATGAGTGAGCTGAACTATTCATAAGGCACATCACTAAGCTGAGTTAGCTGGCCTGCACAGCTAACAGTTGGAGCTGTTTCTTTGTGGCTGTTTTAATAAAGGGTTTTAAAGGTGCAGCTATAGAGTATGCCATACATTTTTCATCAATGACACAGTAACACATTTAAGGTGAGCTTATTGGTCCAGAAGTGAGCCTTGTTAACTGCTCCATTGCTATACTGTCTGTCTGGGCAAAAAAATCCACATTTGTGAAGCTCTTTTTTGTAAACAGTCCCTTAATGCTGAGATTTTATCCATCCTAAGCATGGTCTTTGGTTATGGTTTTAGCCAATATGAAAACACACATGAAATGTGTGGGGGTTTGGTGGTTTTCTAGGTTGTCTTGGGTTTTGGTTTGGGGTTTTTTGTTTGTTTTGGTTTGGGGTTTTGTTGTGGGTTGTTGTTGTTGTTTTTTGGGGTTCTTTTTTTTTGTTTAATGTGAATGATGAAAATAACTTCCCATGGAAGCACAGTAGATATCCGGATATCTGGATAGGTAGGAATTAGAGAAAATGATCTGAGATAAAAAAACTTCCAATAAATTGAGTCTTAACCCAGTTTATGCATATTCCAGTCAATGTGTTAATAAGTCAAGAACTGCAAATACTTTTAGATAAACAGAGAAAAGCGTTGCATCAATTTTGCCTATAGAAACAAGTCAAATTTACAGCTGCAGCTATGTTTTGTAAGCAAGCACATATATCAGGCAATGCCAGGTGGCAGGCATGTTTTTGGAATCCTGCTACTCTGCTTGTGTTCTTGACTATCAGGTTCCTCGCTCTTTAATAAAGCTAATTAATTTTACTATCTGATACTAAAATAAACAGATAAAAATTGTGCTGAAGAGGTTTCTCTGTAGCAGGAAAGCCAGCACTGCAGAGCTCTGGTGCTGAATGCAGCTCTCATTCACACACAAGCTGCCTAATGCATGGCAGGATTTTGAGAAAGGGCAAGAGCACGTTCAGTGGCTCCTAATCCACAAGGTGTGTGGAGGCAGCAGAAAATGGAATGCATTCTTCTCTGAAGGGCTAAGAGAAAATGGACCCTTCTGCCTCTCACTCCTGCCCCAGATGTGGCACCAACACTGAGCTTAAAATGCAGCTTTACATGAGACACGTGGTTTAGTGATGACATTGGACACATCTTCCCCAGAGCATATTTGGGTTTGTATTTTAACCTGGCAAAGTGTTCCAGATGTTTCATGTTCTGGCATTTCACAAACCAGATCCTTGTGCAAACTGTAGTTTTCAAGAGGGAAACATCCTCTGCTGTTCCTTAACCCTCTTCCTTGTGGAGTCTGGGGGTGAGGAAAGATTCAGGGTGAGATGATTGATTCCTTCACAGTGCAGTTCAGACATGTCCATGGAGAGAGGAAATTGTCATCTTGCCTTCAATAAGCCTTTTGCATAATTCAACTTGCAAACTAGCTCTTAGTAAATCTTAAACAAACAAAACAAATAACATCTTATGGAGAACTGCAGTAAGAAAGCTGAAATAGCACAGTGAAAAATCGAATTATTAATCCTGTCCTATATGATGTTAACCTTAATTCTCCTTTATAAATAGTGAAAATCAAATACAGTCTATGAGCAAGAAGAGGCCAGACATTTTGGTCAGTAACTGGCTTTTTTTTCCTGTGGAAAAAGAACTCTCTAGCCTGAAAAGGTGTTGATGTTCAGACTGAATTATTAATAGGAATCTACATGTGTTCTGAACTGTTAAACAGTTTGTGATGTTAACCTGTGATGTGCTCTTCTTCAGCTTATGTGATACTAGCCATTTGATTTTCTCTTTTCCTTCCCTTTTCTTCCCACCTGAATTTTTTGCTATTAAAAGTACTTTTTATTTTTTTAACTTTTAATCCTTTTTTCTCCTCCTAAAAATTCTTAAGTTACAACAGGATTTAAATAAGTGAAAAAATTCTACTTGACATCAGTGGGAAAAAAAACAAAAACCCTAGGATTCTGAGCATGCAGGCCTATTGGTCACAGCTCCAGAAAGCTGTTCTTTGCACACCTTATTCCTTCTTTTCTTCCTGTTTCTCTGTGATCAACATTTCATACACTCATCCTCTGAGGCCCTTAGAGCCAGTGGTTAACTCGCATAGTTAACATCTGTCTTGAGACAGGGGAAAAAATAAAAGAAGGGGAAAAAAAAGAGTTAAATAATCCCACCAGACTGTGCTTTTCAGTGGAACAAGGAAAGACACAGCCAGTCAATCAAGTGCAATCTCCATGGGACCCTGGGATCAGCTAATGATAAAAGACACTCTCCAGTGGAATTTGTCCTACATAGATCTGCACTGAAGTGCTCAGCAGGCAACAAAGCCAGCCCTGATCTTCACACATCAGTTCTTATTCCATGTCCTGTGCAATTTGATTGCATGTTTTGTATGTTTTATTTATTTCTGGTCACGTAGGTAAACAGGTTTTCTTTTCAATTGTATTAAAAAAGAATTACATTAATGAGATATAAATTTAAAATTACATCTTAAGAGCAATTTTATATTCAGTGGTTACATTTCCAGATATGCATCTTTTCCCTTTTTGTTTTATTATAGATAGAAATTTTCCCAAGATCTTTCCAGCTGTTATTTTTGACCTTAGATAGCAAACTGGGATTTATGACTGCTAGATTAAAAAAAAAAAAAAATCTTCTCTCCTTACAACATAGCAACAGGAACAGATTTTCTAAGGGCTCACTCTCCATTTCACCCGTGCCTTCTGATTAATTTGAGTCCATCCCAAGTTACTGCCACAATCCTCTCCAGAGGTACCACATGCTGACCTCCTTCATGTTGCCTTTTGAATTCTTAGTTTCCAGCAGGTGAAGAGGGGCAAGAAAATGAAGACCCATCTTCTAATGAAAATCCTTTGTGTCCTGAATTAGCTGCACATTACAAACTGACATCATCATGCAATTATTACCTTACAGCTTTCATCCTGTATAAGATTCTATTGGGTGACATAAGAGAGGAAATGCTTGTTTCTCTACTTTATTTTCTATCTCTTTTTTTTTTGTATTTTGAAATACTCATATTAATATTTTTGTCTTTATGACCCCTAATATCTTTAAATATTTGCATACTCTTTTGCCTCCAGATGAGTTAAGCAACTGTGTAAAGTTGCTTGTTACAAAGCTGAAATAAGGACAAAGCAGCTTATGATTTTCTTGGTTAGGGTGTTTTTTCTTTCATGGTATATTACAAATGTAAGAACTTCTGACCTGAAAGTACCAGTTTTCTTGCCTATCTTGATCTGCTCAAGTTAGTTATGGAATTGAGGAGCATATTTTCTGCTGATTTGCTACATCTCAGAATATAACTGGTGCCAAATCTTAGTCAGATTATTTCATATTGCTGGTCAATCTGTCAAAATTGGTAAATTTTCCTTGTTCCCTATGTAAAATGTTCCTAGGAGTTCCTCTAGGTACTCAATTAATTTTTCTTTTTAGACACTTCATGAAAAGAGGAAACTATTCTCAGTATGAAGTTTGAATACTTGTCTTTGCATCTCAGGAACACAAGATAATCATGATTACTAACTAAAAAAATTAAATAAATCTGGTGTTATTTCATGTTCTTATCCAAGAGAATTTGTGCACATACTTTAATTCCAGGTGGAACGGGGCTCTGGAATTCTTTGTGACCTTTTGGGCCCATTTCCTGTTATCTTTTGTTTGGTAATAGGATGAAGTTGTGCTTGTTTTGATATTACAAAATTTCCACCACAATCAGCGTTGATTTTTTCACAAATAAAAACATTTATCCTGTTCACATAGTACAGATGTGTGCTGACATTTTAAAGACTTGTAATTAGGAGTGAGTTTTGATGAAATCATAATATAGACTCAAATACATGGAGGGGGAACCAAACCTCTCTTGCCTCTCCTTAATCAGTAGTAGACTGGTTCAGGCATAAACAAAGAAAGTTCTACCAAACCCAGCCAGTCTATGATAATGGATGGAAAAACATCCATCTGACAATCAGAAAAAAATACCATATGATTCAAGGTGTAGTTAAACAGTCTTTGCATCTGTTTAAGAATTTAATTAATGTAGCTGAAGTTTGAGTTAGTAATCTGACATGCAAACATTACTGTTATAAATGGTTTGTTCTTTTTTGTAAAATGTTTGTTTTTTAAGGGTTTTTTTTTCAGTTTGTTTGTTTGGTTTATTTTGAATCATGGTTTCCTGTAAAGGAAATATAGTACACAAAGCAAAAGGTATATACAGTGCTCCCTGTCATTTACATAATATAAAGATCTTTATGTAAAGAGTGGAGAAAACCAAAATTGTGAACCATTGGGAGAGAAAGAAATGCTGGTAGAGGGCAGGCAAGTTACTGCAGAAATGCACTGCACTGAGCCACTGAATTAGTCATATCATTCCTAAATCCTCAGTGTAAGGTGAAAGCATTTACATGCCTTAAGGAAAACAATGATTGCTCTGGCTGTGAGAGAAACCTCTCTGCTTTGCTGCCTCATTTTGATCACTGACTTTTCCTTCCTCCTTTTCATTTCTTTTCTGTTTTTTTCTTTCAGTATCATTTTCCCCTGGCAATATGTGAAACTACTGTGTTACAACATGTGTGAAAAGTGCATGTCACATGCACAACAGGGCTGGTGTCCCTACAGGTGCAGCCATGCTGACAAATAAAACCCCACTAACCTGTCAGGCAGCTCCCTGGCTCTGTGTCCAAGTGCCCCCACCAGCCTTTGCTAAAACAGAACTCAAGTGTTCTCCTGGGAATAGATTCTGATGAGGACTGAATTGCTCCAGGTTTATGCCCCTTCCTTCCATGGAGTCCTCTGGTGCTGACCCAGAGGTGCTGACCCTCAATTATATTCACATAACTTCATTTTTTTAAAAGAACTCTTGTCATTGTCATATTTTCTGGAAAAATCCCTTTGCCAGGATTCTTCTCCTGGGAAGCTGAGAAGCCTCAGAGAAAAATGAAAACAATAATTATCTGATTTGCTTCTCCTGTGTTTTGTTGCTTTGGAATGTGGTTTGGAGATTGTTTATCCAACAGGTCATTGTTTGATTGGTTTCATGTGAATTGTTTTTACTCAACGACCAATCACAGTCCAGCTGTGTCTGGAGAGTCATGAGTTTTTCATTAGTATCTTGTTAGCCTTCTGTAAGTATCCTTTCTCTATCCTTTAATATAGTTTTAGTATAGTATTCTTTAATATAATATCATAAAATAATAAATTAACTTCTGAGGACAAAGAGTCAGATTCATCTTTCCTCCCCACGATGGGGGACCCTGAAAAGACCCCACACACTCTTAATGGCTCAAGCAGGGCTCATCCTGATTCCTACATGAATGGAAACCACACTGTTTGCTGTTATTGGCACATCACCCATGTGGAAGCAAGGCCAAATGCTGTTCAGTGTAGATGTGGCCAATATGCCCTAAAAGATAAAATGTATGATCTTTCTGAATATCAGGTAGACTTGCTATGGATTGCTCATCCTTGGATTACAGATCTATCCCTGAAGCCCTTTCATTTGGAAGGATAAAGAATCCAGTATTTTCTAAAAGTATGCCATCAATCCTCTAGTAAGATGCCCTTTGTTTTACTAGCTTCATAATCCATTATTGAGGAAAGCTTGTTGAAAACTTCCTTTTGAATGATTTTTTTTTTTTGTATTCTGAAAATGTGTATTTATGAAAATTTGTATAGTTAAAACTAATGGGACTGCCAGGTGTAAATTGGTTTTGGTTGCCAAGTGAAAAATCTAAGGATTTTTGCTTCCCAAACTTTACCACTCAGGTGGTAAAGTTTGGGAAGCACTCCTTTTGGTTGCTATTACAACATGATGCATTATGAATTATGCTAGGTGAAATTGTGGGAGAGGAATCTGGACACCAACGTAAAGTTTCTGTGCTCCATCAGCACTGGAGTTGGAACTTGCTCTTTCACAATACTTAAAACAGTGGTGTTTCCAAGCAAAAAATAGAGAAATGGCAAAATAGCTGTAAAAATACCCACGAGGGGTGATTACAGTTCAAGTTCAAAATCTGGTGTTGGAGCATCAGCCACAAAAGTGAAGAAGAAGAAAAAAAAAAATCCAAACCAAGCCTAAACCCTTTGTGCTGCAATCCTTGAAGCCTAGGTGAAGTAGAGCTAAGCACTTGTTTCTTCTTTCTACAGCCTCTGGGAAATGTATTGTAATAAAATCTAAGTATACAATGTCCATTTGGAGATCAGTTTGGCTGATGAGCATATGGGAGGCAAAAGGGAATGCAGTGCCTATTAAAATGCTTATGAAAAATAGATCAAGCCTTTCAGACTTTAATACCATGCTATTTGATTCTGTCAGCAGATAACATTGTGCACAAAGTATCGTATAGCCATGTTTAAGGGCTAGAAAGTCATCAGGCTAAGAAGGATTCCAGGAGATGCAGTGCAGGATAGCACATATTGACAACCTGCCAGTTCTGAGGGCATGAGGAGGACACAAGCACCAGAGTTTTACTTGATTTTGTGGAAAAGAGAGGGATAGTGTCATGAGGAGTGAACAAACAGGGCGGACATCAACTGGACCGAAAGAGAAAATTTCTGTGCAGACATTCTGTGCAGGCAAGATCTAGTAATGGAAGCATTACTAAATGTATTTATGTCCTTCCTGAGATTCTCTACAGAATGCCTCTATGCCACAAGTTTCTAAATATTCATTTAAAAAAGTAATAGCCAAACAAGCATGGCAAAAATCCTGCAAAAAGCATAAATAACTGAAGGATTCTTGCAGCTATGTTGTTTCTACTCAGACTGTTTAGGGTCAGACCACAGACAGAATGATCTGATCCATGACATTCATCAGGATCACTTGATCTGATATGCCTGGGGGAAAAAAAGGTCATAGGTTCTCTTTAGATCCCTTTGCCTGTTTTTCTTGGATTTTTCCTTAATGCATGGAAAAGGAATAAATCCCTTTTGCACTCTGCCATTCCAGCAATGCTCATGGAAGAGCCCCTGGCTCCATGGCGAGGCATTTCTGTCTGATGTTGCTGTAAATCTGGTGTGGTGTGTGTGCACTCAGCACAATGGTGTTGCTCCTGTCCCCTGCCTGCACTGATCCCAGAGCGCTGGCAGAACAGTGGGAAAGCTGATCTCTCACTCTGCTACACACACCTCCCAACAACACAGCAAGCAGGCATTGTACCTTCTCTTATTTATTCTTATTCAGTGTTTTGACCTCAATCCTGGTTGCTGTGCTTAATATGATTTATTTATTCATAAGGTGCTAAACTAACAATATTGAGTTTAGTGTGGACTGCCCATGAGACACTGAAAAGAAATGCTGACATGTTATTGCTAAGGGCAATGGGCAGATTACTCTGCCTCACATTCACATGCTGCATTTATTCACCTATAAGCATTTTTATAGTGACTGTAATTGTAACACCTGGGCAATATATGTGCACCATAAAAATGCTGAAAACTGTCCATTAGGACAATTAATTTTCTGTCCAGCTTCTGGTTTAATTGAGACATTGTGCCTTTGGCTGTGTTATTGTTTTTAATTTAAGGCATGCAGTAGGCAAAGCTAACTCTCCCAGCTGTGAAAATATGTGGGTAGGTACTTGGATGCTGCAGGAGAGGGACAGAGAGTCTGACTACAGAAGCAGTGCCAGCACAGTTTTAAAAATCATATTGTTTTCTTTGTTGTGATGACACTGGGCAAATCTTTTTTCATGACTGGTAATTAGGATAGAAAATTGAGCTTAAAGGGGCCTGAAACTAATCAAGGTTGAATTTGACTAATAGTTCTGGTCAGAACAAATGCAGGGAGAAATTTAAAAAATGTCAAAACATATCATTTTGACCTTTCTGAAACGAAATGTTTCATTTTGGAAATGCCAAACCATTTCATTTTGACATTTGTAAAATGAAACTTTGACTTTTTGATTCAAAATGTCACTTTTTTTTTTTTCCTTTAAAACTGACCTACATTGCTCACATGGTAGAAAACTAACGTAAAACTAAGGTAAAATAAGTCCAGACCACTTTGAGCTGCGTAAAAATTTAATTTTTTCAAAAAGAGATAAAGGAATCCCACTTTTCTTGCAGTTTTGTTTACTTGTTTTGTCTGTCCCTGTTGATATGATGGTGACTATTACTATTATTGTGTTTTCATATTCAAATTTCCCTTTTTCCCTCCATTTTGCACTAACTTGGAAAATCTGTACTTGTTTTATTGTACTTTGGTTTGAGATTTTTCTTGGGAAGTATTTCTCTCTGCAGTTGTTTGAGGTTGTTTGTTTGTTTGTTTGTTTTTCCTTTAATTTATTGGAGATTTTTGATTGCATATTCAAAAACTAGCCCAAGAACGATGCTCTAACTTTAGGACAGCGCTGTCGCAAAATATGAAGTGCATGGTCTAGTCAAGTTATATACATCCCCACATGCATGTTGCAGCACAAGAAACGACTGAAAAGTGTTTGAGCTGCTGAATCTTGAATTCTCCAATGTGCTTGTTAAGTTTGAAACAGATTCTTGGGAATTTCCCAATCAATTAAAAGACCAAAACAGCCGCACATGGGAGCAGAATGTTTAATGCTTCTGTCGGTACCAGGCGTTTGCCAACAGCCATCTTCAGTGCAGTCTAGGAAATGGCTCTTTTCAAGAACCAGATTTCTTCTTATGGTTTTAAAGCAGACATAAAGATAGAAATGCTTGATGGACTGCCAGGCAGTGAATGAACTTAGAGCAAAGCTGGTTCCTAAACCAGAACTGCACAGGCACATAGTGTAGCTCAGTAAATTCACTGGGAATGAAGAGCAGCACTGAGTTTGATACCCAGTCTTCTGCTTTTTCCAGAACTCACTTTGATGAGAATATTTTCCTGATAGTCCAGTTAGATGTGGTCCTGCAGGGTGCAAAGCTTAGGGTCAGTAAAACACCACCCTTGGAAGAGAGAGCTTACTGCATAAGCAGCAAGGACAGGGAGGAAAATGAGTGTACAGGTATGACCAAAGTTCTCTAAATAATTTAGTAATGGCGTATTTGGAAATCCAAATGTAAAAATTATTGCATAGTAATGAGCAAGACTTGGAAAAGCTTTTAGAGAATGGAAGCAAGTGGGTGATTTTTCTGTTTATGTGATATATGAGTAAAGATCTGATGTAAGTATAGAAACAACACTGAAGGCCACTTATTAAAGTTGAAATAAAAAATAAAGTAAGGGATTCTTGCAGTTATTCTTGCAGCTGATGAGCCACATCATGTGTATAAATCTGATATACTTCTTTAAATGATTTACATCACCATCCAGACTATACACCCTTTATTAAGGTGCTATCCTTGTGAGAGTTGGAACTTAACATTGGCACTTTTCTTTGGCTGACAGTAGAGTATTAAATTGTTACTGTTTTTTTTTTTTAAATCCCCTGATTATGAACAAAAACTGAGTAAAAGAACTGAAGCTTAACCAATGGACTCATAATCCGAAAAGCAAATCAAACTAAGCCTGTTAGACTTAGACCAGACAAAATATTTTAGGAGACGACTTGTGGAAGAACACTGGAATGTTTTGCAAGTCATGGGCTCTTTGATGTTCTAAGTGTCCAGAACAAGGCAAGAATCCCTGTGCAAAGCACTTGCCTCCTTAACAGAGTGACAAATGGAGTTTGTCAGTGCTGTACTGTGGTTTTCTGGATGGTGATGTAAATTACAGGAATACTTGCTCCAACTCCTCTTCCACTGGAGAAAGCAGTGAGAAAAAACATAAGAAAACAGTTTCTGCATTGCTTTGAAAATTGTAAGAAAACCCCCAAAAAAGTATTTGTTCTAATCTACAGTAACAATTCCTGTATTCTGCTAAGAACATCTCACAGGCTTTCAGTTTAATATGTCGCAGGAATATTGTTGAAGTTAAGTTTCTTCACAAGAGCTTTTGATTTATGGAAGATCAAAAGTACCTCAAGGAGTTTTTAGCTAAATGAATTTGACTTGGATGTATCTAATTTTAAAGCAGCAATACAAAGCCAGATGCAACTGAATGAGGAAAAAAAAGCTTTGTTCCTTGGAGAGCGGAATAAATGAAGTCTAATTTTCTATCCATTGTGTCTCCTAGCAGGAGTCTTTAGGTCTAATCTTTTCCCATACTTTAGGTATTTACAGTGTTGCTATCCTATAGACATACTGAAGTGTCTCATAATGGTTGAGTTGGTGCTGCATCCTTTTTCAAAGTGATGAAACTAATTCAATGTTTGCCCATTTCCCAAGAACATTCTAAATACTTAATGGCTTTAATAGTCCTAATTTTCGTTCAAATGTGGCTGCAATTTTTAAACAGTTATTCAAAATTTAATAAAGAAGAGAAATAATAGGATGCAGGATAACAATATTAGGTGCTAGGAATTTTTCACATTTTGGAACACATAGGCCAGACAGATAGGCCAAGACCAATGGTTAAACAGGACTGGGTGCCAGGTCCTACTCTTGGCCACAAAAATCCCATGCAGTGCTGTAGCCTGGGAAAAGTATCTGGAAAGTGGTTGCTGATCAACATTGGCTGAACATGAGCCAGCAGTGCCCAGCTGGGCAAGGAGGCCAAGGACATCCTGGCCTGTATCAGCAATGATGAGGCCAGAGGACCAGGGCAGAGAGCATCCCCCTGTACCAGGCGCTGGTGAGGTCACAGCTGGAATCCTGCATCCAGTTTTGGGCTCCTCGCTTCTGGAGGACATTGAGGAGCTGGAGCAGATCTGGAGAAGGGCAGTGGACATGGTGAAGGGTCTGGAGCACAAGTCTGATGCAGAACAGCTGAGGGGTGTTTAGCCTGGAGAAAAGGAGGCTCAGGGTTGACCTTACCACTCTCTACAACTCCCTGAAAGGAGGGTGTAGGGTAAATGGTGAGAAAACAACTAGAAACATATGACTGTGACTTAGGTATCTGTAAAACATGAACATTCAAAAAGCAGGAAGGTAGAGATCAGCTTATTTTCCTCTGTAAGTTTGCCTACAATGTAATAAAAATGTGTTTAAACCAGTGTCACTAATTGGACTAGAGAGCATTGAGTTTTGTGGGTTATGAAATTGTTTTAAGCATTTGGCTATAAATATTTTCAAATTTTTAAGGCTTGTAGTAATTTCATAGTTAAATTCACAGGGTTTTTTTTGTTTATAATTTTCTATGTCTTGCTCAGCCCTATAGAGTTAAAGCTACAAACAGCAAGAATTTACTTACAAACTATCACAGAAACCAAAAAAAAAATCATTAGGAAATTTAATTTAGTAGTTATGAAGGACAGAGACAGAGGGAATAAGAGGATCACCAGTCAATTAATGTTAAAAGTTACAAATAACCAGTGCCTGATGAATGGGATAATAATGATACAGTTAGCCATACTGTCAGAGCTTTCGAAGATAAATACTATGACTGAACTGAAAAATTCAGTCTTTTCATATTTAACAATAGATACAGTTGTTGAAATGCTCAATTACTAGCTTTTATATCCTTATTTTTCAAGTATTGAAACAGTATCTAAAGCCCACAAACCTTCTCATATGTTTTGCAATTAAAAGTGAGCAGCAGTCCCTCTTTACAATTATTGGCATATGCTTCTTCTCAACATCCCCTGAGACTACACTTGGGAAAGTAGTTAACACATTTATCTGTTTTGCTTATAGGTTAGCCTGAAATAGATGAGAACCTCACCCTCTTCTCTTAGAGTTGCTGAAGCTCTTCCTTATGGCTGACTACTCATGTGTGTGAGTATATATGGAGGTATTAATTATTTTTTTAATTGTTTGTAGGTTTTATTGACTTTTTATGTATTTATACATTTGTTTGTGTGTTGATGTGTCTTTCTATCCAGAACATGTATAGTCTGGTCATGTGTAGGTTTCAGCTTGTTTCAGCATTGATCCTGTGAACTAAACCAGAAACTTTGAAACTCAAGGCTGCCTGAGAGCAAATGAAAAATGAAAAACAATCCAATGTCTTTCACATAAATATTTTTACATCAGGTATTTATTCTGAGAGCACCAAGGTCCAAAGGTGATTTTTCCCTCTGAGGGACATCACCCAAGCCTATCTGAATGGGACATCCAAATATTAGTGAAAAGAGAAATCTCTAGTCTATGCTGAGAACTACTGGGTAAAACCACACCACCCACATTAACATTTTAGATGATCTGGGATAACTTTTACCTTCCACTTCTGAATGATGATTTTCTCCAGTCCTCTGTACACAAGTCCCAAGGAAACCTGTTTGGGATAAAATGGGTTTCTAAAAATAATATTAAACATCCATGCCCAAACAACTGACCTGCATTTATTAGATGTGCTTTAGAGTAAAAAATTTCCAGCCATCACTGATATTTTGCTGCTGCTAATTTCCCAATTCTTTTAAAACCCAGATTGCAGGCAGATTTAGGGAGCTGCTGAAATAGTTCTGAATGACTGATGAGGAGCCACTAATATCATGTTTTCATACGTATGGATTGTTTTTATTTGATAGCTACTGTGGAACGGGGAAGAAGAAATCATTATATGTGGATTACTCAAATTTGCAGGATATTCTAATTCATTTTTATTTTTTGGATTTTATACCCTGCCAACCTGAGTTTCTAAAATGTAAATATCTGTGTGTGGATCAGTAGCATAATAGTCCAAGCTCAATCCTGAGATATTACAATTTTTTTTTTCAAATGAATGAGTTACATTGGAGTTGCGCATCTTCTACTCTGTACTGTGTAAGCAGATCCATCTTGTTCCCTATTCTATGAAATAGCTTTCTCTCTGTTTCATTTAGGAGTAAATTTTCTCAAGTATTCTTGTCTATGAATCCATGCTGCCAGCACAATTCCCACAAACTGACACTTGTTGCCTTTTAAGCTACAATATCCTTTACGTGCCCTAAAGTTCTATCACTTCAGTAGAGATACACAAGAACTGATGATTTGCAGGTCTGGGTTTTTTAAAATTTAATTTCATAAATTCATAACACTGGTCAAAATTAACTTTCAGTTTTGGTTTCCCACTGTGACAACAAATTTGCCTTGTCAGGCTGTTTGGGGATTAGTTAGTTTTTAGGTTAGTTGACTGTATAGATTCTCTTGCTGACAGATGATGCTGTGAATACTCAGTAGTCCCACAAATCAGGTACTCAGGAATAAATAGAAATTGGTTTAGTAAGTTACTTGTGTCACATCACAGTTTTGTTTGCAAGTTTCTCACTATTGGCCGAAATAAATATATATTTAGGTGTATTCTCTTTAATAGAGGGATGGCAAGGCAGTTCAGGACTATTCCTCCTTTGGCCTCCTATTCCTTCCTCTCTTTTCCTCTTCTATGTACTGCCCAGATCCTCATCCTGCTGTTGGTAAGTGGCAAGCAGAGACTGATCCCAAGGACACTGGATTATCTCTTGAAATTGGAGAAAGGGAGTAAGAAAATGCTGTGAAGAGATAAAATGAAGTTTTAATTTTAGGAGACAGGCTGTATTTCTGACAGATGGACCATCCTTCTCAACCATATAGCCTCCAGTCCCATCTTGCCAATGAGGAACACGTCAGCCTGAAAGATTAAAGTTCAGCAAAATTATAGGCCACCAAAATCAGGGCTTTATAATGGGAACTGTCATCTGACTTGAATAATAGTCCCATTCATAATACTTATACTGGATCTTAATCTCACTTAAAGTGAAATTACTCCAGGGACTTAAAATAGGAGTATTTGTAATTTAAATGTCTTCTGAGACTCTTTACACCTTGGATATAGGGTACAAAGATGAGCTATGTGTGCTTTCTACAAACGTGTCTGCATGTGTGTAGAACTACCTTTATATCAATATGTATTTTTTTTAAATAAATAGATATTGTAATACCAATAATTATGAAACTGAGGAGCATAATGATGATTTTCTTCTTTAATTATTCCTAACATATTTTTTTAAAACATCTGACAAAACGTTATTTTGTGTTCCCCTTTCCAGTGGCAAATATAAGAATAAAATAGAATGGAGAGTTCAGAGGAATGAGATAAAAGGAAGAATAAAATAAAAAAAATGCGGGTAGTAAAAAGAAAACACTATTGTTATGATCAGCCATAGAGAAAAAAAAAAAAAACTCAGATAAAATGAAATATTTCTCTCCAGAAAAATATTCTATTGAAAGAACTATAAGGCATCCATACAGCCATCTTTGTTTTATGCCCAGAGCTGCCAAATACTTTCTGTGCTCAAGACTGAGAACTAGAAACACTGAATTGAATTTTCTCAGGGCTAAAAATTTTTTAATATTTTTAGCATACATTTATACCATTACTCATGAACTTTCTATTAGAGACACGCTCGCAGTGAACTCTCAGTGGGATACAGAATTTCATGCTACTTATGCAGTGCTGGCCATAGCTTCTCTTCAGCAAAAGCTCATCAGTTTCTGCAAATTATCACTGCTCTTGCAGGTAGAACTTTATTATAGATGATGCACATATGCCAGACTCATCCAGTATTATAACACTTTCTGTCACCTTCATCCAAACAACATCTGGCAGCAGTCCCCAAAGTGACATTTCAGACATGGAAGCAGAACTAATATGAAGAAAAATATGGTGGCAGTGACAATACAACCAGAGAACAACTTCCTCCCCAATTAAGTCAGTATGCTGCTATCCTTCAGTATCTCAGGAGCCCCTCCTCTTTCCCAGCAGTCTGTTTTCTCCTATGTAGTTTGCAATAGTCTGGGTTTCCATTGTGCTCTAGGTCAACTCCTCTCCATGAGAAAGGATGACAAAGGTAGAATTTAGCTTTTTGAACCTGACATTCAATAATGAGGTAAAGACAGGCAAAAACCTTGACTCGATGAGGTCCTGTACACAAGCATGCTCATTCTCTGGGTTGAATGGGCTGTGAACTGAATTCAGTGCAACATCACTTAAAAGTCCCCTAAAGCACAAAACCCACTACAATGTCAGATTGTATTGTTGCATGTCACTCCTTAGGTAGTTTTCTCAAAAGGGTTCACTTAAATCAACTAAAACCATAAAAAGTAAGAAAAAAAAAAATCGCTGTTTCATTAGATGCTTGAACATAGTTCTGTGGTATTAAAATGTTGTTCTTAATTAATAAACCTGCCTGCAGGTGACAGTGCCCTGTGTTTCAGCCAGGTTCCTGCCCTCCCCCTGTGACTCTTTCCCATGTGGGCAATATCTCACAATGTGATGAGCCCAACGGAGAAGCAGAATGTTGTGATGGATCTGAAAGCTTTCAGTTGGGTTTCTGATAAGACAAAGAAAGACCTTCCCAAATACTAGCAGAGGAAATGCAGAGGATTTACCAACAGATTTGTACTCAGTTGCTGAGCCTGGTTCTTGTCACTGGACTTGTTCTTTGGCTCAGGTAGTTTGGGACAACCCCTTTTGGCGAGCCCTCAGTGTAGAAACCAGTGTGAGTTATAGAACAAGTAACTGCTCTGCTGAACATGCAATCCAGGCAGGATTTGGCAGGTGTCTTCAGATATATATAATGTTTTTTGTGACTGAGGAAAAAAAGATCAAGTTATGAATTAAAGTAGCTGAAGTAACTGCTTTTATTCATGAAAGCGCTCAAAAATAATTCAAAATTTATTTTTTGTTTGCTTAGGTATAAAATTCTGAGGTAGGTTGTTTAGAGGTATGTCACCGTCATATTTTCTGGAAAAATCCCTTGGCCCAGGATTTTCTCCTGGGAAACTGAGAAGCCTCAGAGAAAAAGGAAAACAAATTCTTATCTCATTTGCATTTGCTTCTCCTGTGTGGTGCTCACATGTGGAATGTGTTTGGAGATTGTTTACCCACAGGTGGTTGTTCCATTGGTTTCATGTGAATTGTTTTGACTCTTTGGCCAATCAGGGTCAAGCTGCGTCAGGACTCTGGAAAGAGCCACGAGTTTTCATTATTATCTTGTTTGCCTTCTGTAAGTATCCTTTCTGTATTCTTTAGTATAGTTTAGTATAGCATTCTTTAATATAATATAGTTCATAAAATAATAAATTAACCTTCTAAGGACAAAGAGTCAGATTCATCATTCCTTCCTTCCATGAGGTACCCTGCAAATACAATAGAGGTAATCAAGGTAAGATAGTGGTCAGTAAAGAAGGCCAGAAACATTGTGTTCCTATATAGATTAATATAAAGTTGATTTTGTCTCCAACTACTTTTGGTAGCACTGATCAATTAAAATCAGCAGCACAAAAGTTTGGAAATTCAGCTGCAAGGCAGGCACCTATTCAAGGATTTTGATTTCTGGATCTGTCCCTCTATCATCAGCAGGGAAGTATTCCCTGGGCATAGTCCTACTGCCAGGGGTAGCAACTTGCAGACAAAATATCAGTTTTACAGAGCTGCTGGAGCATGAAGTGGCTGGAAGCAGGAGCTATCCACAAGGGAAATGCACATCCCTGTAACAGACTAGAGAGGAAGCAAACGTGCAGGATCCCCTGGTGTGAGGGAGCTTGGGAGATTCTGAGGTTAAATACCAGAATTTGACACAATCTTACCTGACATGACAGTGATTCCTGTGAGGGACATGTGAATAGTCAAGAAGGGATTTCTGAATGCACGGAGCAAATGCCTCAGGGTCTGTAGGAAGAATTTATACTTCAGGTCTTGGGGGCTGCCACGAGATGAGACCTGAGACTCTGTTGAGATGGATGTAATTTACCATTAAATTGGCACTGACATTTGTGTGTGTGTGACATTTGTGCCTTGTGAAGGACTTTTACATATCTGTCCCATGGCTAAAGTGTCTCTTTTCCAACGTGCCCATATCTGTGGGTCAGGAGTTTAGGTGTGGTTTTCAGGAGTGCCAAGGATAACATAAACTGCTGGTTTTGTTTTTTTCCTCATGTATTTCCTGCTTCAACGCTCACACATGTGCAGTCCTCGTGGGTCCTGAGGGTAATTCTTGGATCTTTGATCCATAAACATTTTAAAAACTGGGAGAAGAGCTTGGGCACAGAGGCATTTTTGGTGTCTGCAGTAAGAACATGGTTGCTTGGTGGGATTTTGACAGGATTATGTACTATTTTACATCTGCACAGGAGTATGAAGCATTCTGATTATATAGATTTAATAACCAGTAATAGCCTCCTTTCTCTCTTTTTAATTTTTTTTTTAATTTTTTATTTTTAATAGCACTGACAGTCTTCCTTAGGTTCTCTTCTTCCACTCAAAATGTTGTCAGACCACTTGGATGTAAAAGTGCCTCGTTCACCTTGGACTAGAATGATCCAGCATTTTTAAGACTTTGGAATCTTACACTTTTCTTTCTTAGGGTAAGAAAATGAACGAAAATTAAGGTTTTTCTTCATATGAGTGAGACTTGGCTCTGAAAGCTGAAAATGTCAATAAAATAACCTTCAAACCTAAACCTTGCAAAACTTCAGCAGGTTAGGTGTGCTTCAGGCATATTGTTTCGCCACAGATCCTATGCTTTGGCATTAGCCAAGCAAGCTTGATGAGTTGACTGCTGTGCAAATTGTTTTGTATGGGTTTTTTACTTTGACATCACCCTATTCAGCTGAGGGTGCTAACCTGCTCACAGTTTCAGTCCTGCAAATAGGAGACTGAATTGATCCATAGACCTTATTGAAGCATTTTGATTGATATAGGCCCTGGTAAATAAGGGTGAGTTTGTTGTCCTTATGAATGTCTTTGGTAGGCAAAGAGTGCAGGGTCAGAAAATTCAAGCATTTTGGGTTTGGCACCAACTGAACTAGCTAGAAGTGACAATCAAGTGATCTTATCAAGGTTTTTACTTTGGTTTTGATACTCCTGTAATTGAGCATCTTTCTCTTCTGTCACCTTTCTAACTTTTAGAGATATATATATTTTTTTTTTTTATTTCTGATTCAAGTTAGAGCCATGGGAAGGATAACTTAGCTGTGGGAAAGAAAACCAAAACTTACCCCTTCGTGAATTTTTTAATGGTAAATTGAAAGATAGAGAGTAATAATCTAATGGTACCCTAATTAATTTTAGGTTTTGGGAAGCTTCTGTTTTGCAGCTTTTCAGCTTTTTGGTTTTTGTTGGGAATTTTACCAAAAGAAAATCAGGTAAAATAATCTGGACTGTGTACCTGTGTATGGCCATGCAAAGTTTGTTCTGGGTTTTTTGGGGGGGCGGGGGGGGGGGGGTTTGGTTGGGCTTTTTATTGTTTGTTTGGGGTTTTTTTTTGCTAGTGATTGAAACAAGGATTTCCTCTAGACTTGGGATAGAATAGAGATGAACATCAGTGTATGCATTGTTTTTGTAGTTTAGGAGTGAAGAAAATTAGTATCTGGGATGTCAGCAATCCTTGGGAACTGGAAAATGTACCCCAAAACTTTGATTTTTTTTTTTCCATTAGAAAATCCAGCTGTTTAATCTGAAGGCTGCTATCAAATTTGTTTTCTCCCCATAAATCACAATCTCTTCTGCTGTTATGAACTTGAAGAAACTTGAAAAAGGAATGAAGACTGAAAAGCTGCAGCACTAATGCTTGCTCCTTAGAGATAGTAAAGGGCCTTATCACACATAGACAATGCAGAGGCTTAGGGTTTCTCTGGTCTCCTGGTGCAGTGGGTTTGGATTTTATTTAGATCTCCACAAGTGAATGCAGGGGAAGGAGAGGGAGAACCCACATGAGTATTTAACTGAAATCACAGAAGAATTACATAAGCTGCTGAATTTTTAAACTTTTTTGTAATAAGGTAAGACTGGGATGTCTTCACCCCATTAACTAGGAGGCAAATAATTAGTGAAAAGAAGGAAATCCGCCAGAATATCTCCACAACTCCTGAAAATGAAACTCTATATCAGGAGTCAGGCAGATATGATGGTACTTATTTCACCTCAAAACATGACCAAAGAAAGACAGAATTGAAATAATGTCAGAGAACCCAATAATAATGCAATCTACTTTGGGATGGTATTATCTACAATGGAAAATTTGAAAACCTCTGAAGATTATGAAGTGAGAAGAACAATAGCTACCTGCTGCTATTCAGGAGAAATGAAAAAGCCATAACAATGCACATTATGCTGTCTTTGAATGGGATACATTCCCCATTTGGTGAAATCACTTTAGCCACTGATTCTTAATGCTGTGTGAAAGGAAGCTATTTGCTGCTTCTAAAGAAAGACTAAAACACACTATTTCTTCTAATATATCAATTCTTACCTTGGCAGACAAAAATATCAACTTTTTTTTTCCGCCTTTCATTTTCTCCTGCCTGACCTAGTGCAAAACTGGGTTTTGTTTGGTTCATTATTATTATTAGTTCAATTCCATTGTCATTAGTCATATCATCAACCTCTGTGTTCAAAATCTGTGCCCAAAAATGAGTTCCATTGCTGACCCTTATGGCCAGTAGGACTGCAAGTGCTTGAAGCAATGCTGAAATCTGCCTCTGTCTTCCTTTATTCTTCCTTTATTTTCCTCAAAGAGGTATTCGAAGAGCATTGCCCCTGCCATGTTAGAGGACTGCTGTTTACCCAATCTATATCCCTCTGAACAGAAAGGCATTTATCAAAGCAGGGATGTCCCCTTTTCTCTGTGTTCAGCTAAGACCTCATTTTCCCTAATGCTTTATGGCAAGAATGTCACCCTGAGCTCACTGGGATCAAGAGGAGCTGAGCCAGGAGCTGCTGAAGCCCACAGCCCTCACAGAGGGGCTGTGTCAGAGAGGCCCATGAGGACTCTGACGTGGCAGCAATTATAGAGCAGCTGGAGAGCCCTGCACCGTTTTATCAGCGTAGCCCACACAGGCCTGGCAGATTCCTGTATCTGAAATAAGTTCAGTGAAGCTGCTGCTCAAATAAGTGATTGTTATCTTAGTGAACCAGGGGCTCTGATCTGTTAGCTTCACAGAGTATGATCTCAGATGAAGGGAGGATAAGGTTAGTGATCCAATAACTTGGAAAAGTCCAAACCCTGACACTGACCCTGCAAAGTGACCAGTAACCTTAGCAAAGCCCCTACTGTGATATCAGTCTAACAGCCCAAGACTAGCAGTATCTATAAAGCTCCTAACCTGAAATTGAGGCACCTTTGAATTTTGCCTCTAAAGTAGATCCAAAAATCGTGCTTTATGTATTATCCTGATGCCTTAGGTTTTAGCTTTTGTATTTTTCAGATTCTGTGCTGCTTTAGTGTGTAGTTCAGAGCTTCATATTAAGTGTTGTTGAGCTCTCTTCACAGAGTAGGGAGACAAAACAATTCCTTCTCTAGCTGGGGACCAAGGACAACCATTGAAATCTCAGGCCCAAGAGGATAAACAACGTGGACTGAAGAGAGAAAAACAAGAAGAAGGGGACTTCATAACCTAAAGCTGAAATTGGACAATTAACTCTAATATGCAAAAGGACCAAAACTTCTAAAAGTGAGAGACCCGATGACCAATCGTGCATTTTGTGACCATTTTGGTTCATCTTGGGTGTAGCCCTGGCTGGGCTCTTGTGCTGCCCAAGGTGTATCCACTGAGGCCTTTTAATAAATCCCTACTTTATTATTTAACTCTGTCCAGCCTCTCTTCCAGGTCAGCCTTCACAAGGCATCAATCCCATAAATGTGATACAGCCCTTACCTTCCAAGGCTGATTGTATGGGGCTTTCCAGAGTATCTGCTTTTTATGGTGATGGTAACTGAGACAGATTTGCTGCTGCTTCTGCTGCTGGAACCACTAAGTGACATCTGAGTTAAAATGTAAAAGTTTCTGGTGACTTGAAGCATGGGGAACTGGCATTTATAATTCACATGTCCTGTTGGTAATTTTGGGGAGACCTACAATATATATTGGGTGAATACCATGTAGTAGTGTCAGAACAGCAAAAATAGGTGCATTGGTTCTTTGGTAATGTAGATTTTCATGGTTCTTGGATCTGCTGCTACATCCATGCCAGCTACAGAAGACTTGGGACATAGCACAGAAATGAAAGACTGCCCTTCCGTGATTAAACATGGGAGTAAGTGCAAGGGATCTTTCAGGTAATGGTATTGTAAATCTGAAGTAATGCCCAAGAAAGTTTTTCCATGATCTCCAGTAAGCAGGTTTATTGTTCTGAGAGTTGCACACTCTCCCTGCAGTCTGAGATTGTGGCTCTGCAGCTAATGCCAGTATTAGTAGTTCCTGTGTTCTTTCTCTGGTCATTTTTTTAATTCCCCTTGTGGTTCATTTTTTTCCTCCCACCTATCTCCTCAACTGCACAAAGTCTGTCCTGTGGTGGGCCGAGCAGGAAACTGGATCACTTAATTCTGCTATTTGAAAGAACTCCTTTAAAGAAAAACAAAAAAGAATGTATTGTGCCCAAATCAGTTGTGACAGATGGCATTTGTTATCCCTGCCCTTTCTTTGTGTGCCTTAAAGAATCCTGGGCAAGGTTAAGCCTCCAGAAAGACAGGGAAATTGTTCCTTTTGCTGGAGATCTGTTGTAGCTGCTCAGAAATGGGTGGCTTGGGGGGGGAGCTGCACTTGAGACTCTAGTGAGGATTAGAGAAATGGCAAAGGCTGTGCAAAGTGACTCTGCTCAGAAAGTCATTAACTTGTTTAAGTCTAGAAACCAAGCAAAGGAGAAAATTTCATTTTCAGTGTGTTAAACTACTTGTGTTGAACTTGCTAAATTCAAACATATTGCTGTCATTTTTATTCTAGAAGTCCTGAGGCCTTATAGCTCTCTCTTTAAAAAGCATGCCTTGAGAAGAGAGATGAGTCAGGTGCAGGTCCCCATCAGGCCATAGCCAGATCTGCTAGATTGAAACTACAGCCTTATTAAGTAGCCTGTAGGCTTTATTCATTGCCAAGGTCTATCAGGCATTTACTGATGAGTTTTTCTCATCAAGTCTTTGCTGAAAGCTTTTGCTTTTGTATAAAAGCGTTTCTCTCTCCTAGAAGCTGCACTTGGTTCTTGGCATTCCTCTTGTTCCTCCTTCTTACCATTTGATCAGATGCAAGTGTTTATATTTTAGGTGTCTGTTTTATCTCATGTGAAGACACTTGGCTAAAATAGGCTTGAAAGAAGGGTGGGCTCTGTTAAAAGATGGACTCTCAAGCCAAGAAAATCCCCAAACAGTATTTCAGAGACAGAAGAATTTCTGCATAATATTGGTGACTGATTTTTTTAGCAAAGCCACAGCATGGCTCGTTTTGTTATAAACCGTCTTCAGAAGAAGGTAGGGTAGAAGGTGAAGAGAGGCAGAGTTTAATCTTGCCTGGAATTCTGGAATTCTTTTAGGGCTTCCAGAGCTGAAGGAACTCAAATGATTCTGTAATTTGGTGAAATGTAAGTGTGGCTGTATACAGGGCTAAAGACAGTTTAAAAGTATACTTATATACCTATTAAACAACATAAACTTCCATCATATATACATATATATTTATAGATATGATCATATTTATATATATTTATATACAGGCACTGACACTGGAGATAATGAGGCTGTCCTTTAGGGGTGTTATCAGTGAACAAACTTCTATAAGATACTATATAGTAACACATACTCCATTGTATTTAGTTTAGGTATCTGTAGCCCTATACGTGCCTTAAATTTATAGACTCATATCTTGGCATGGATTAAAAATTGCATGGGAGGTCAAAAGATTTTTTTCTTTTTCTGATGAGAAGTATTGAAATAAACTGGAATTTATTTTGACAATTAAAAGGCTGGTATTTCATGGCTACCTACATTGCAGGAGAAATGATGAAAACATGAATAACAAAGTCTGGCAGTCATTTGTCAGAGCAGAACAGTCTGCTAGTAAAGCAAGGATGGGATAAAAATGAATTGTTTTCTATTTGTATTTTACAGGTGATGTGTGGTGTTCTGTGTTTTGTTTCCTTCCTTCCCCGTTCTCTTTTTGTAAGGAGAGGTAGAAGGAATGGTCTGCCACTGTCCAGAGATGCTGTTAATTATAGACCAACCTGCCTAGTTAAGAGTCTGCAGCTTGGTTAAAAACATCTCCTAAATTCATTCCTGTGAATTCCACTTCCAGGGCAATCTGTGTTTCCTACTTTTCCTGCCCCAGGCTGATTCCTGTTGAGCATTGCTGACACTGACCTGGTTTCACGCAGTAAAAGAGAGCTGTTTGATGGTACTCAGGGTCCATCAACAGTTTTCACAAGGAATAGCCTGGAAAACTACAATATCCCAGTTGCTTCATGCAATCTTATCTCCTTATATATTTTGTTTAAAAAGAGCTTTGGGACTTGTACTGGTTTTACTCTGTATTACCTCATAATACAGTGTGGCAGGACTTATCAGAAGTTCCAGGCAGCACCCTGCTAGAAATAATTTATAGTAGTACTTCACACCAGGGAGCTCCTGCTTGCAGATTCCAAAACAACTTTGTACAAAAGAAGTGTTAATACCCACATGTTACTGGGAGGACAGCAAGAAAAAGAGGTTTATTATGCAGTCACAGGATGTGTCAAGGCAAAAGCAAGGGGCAGAGTCAGCCCCACCTGACTGGCTCTGTCCTGATCACTCTTGTTGGTTAAAATGCTGGTGGCATTTGCAGAACCCCTCCCCTCCTCCTGTGCTATAGTCAGGGCTCAGTGCATTTCCAAATGTTGCATGGGGAGGGGGAAGGCTTGGAAATCCCTGCTTGCACCTTCCTATTTCCATTTCTTCTCATAATAACCCCCAAAAGACTCAAGCTACAGCAAAAGTGAGGTAGAATATGTGGCTACTGACTGCTGCAACAGCCTGGCCAAGAAATGGATAGGATGTCACTCGCTAGGATGTAGCTTCCAATACTCATATATCTTCTGTTTACCTCCCTCTCAGTGATTTACTGTCTCCCCACCATATATCCTCTGCTCACCTTGGTTTCTGCCTTTCAGGACACTGCCCTGCATGATGATGAGCTTCAGAGAGAAATGAGTGCTGTCCATAAACCCGGCCATCCATGCTCTGCACTGCATTACCCAGGGCCCAGGGGAGGTCTAAATGCAGGTGAATGCTGATGGCAGAATCCACTTACAGAAAGGGTCTGTTTATTTGCATACAGAACTATCTGTAAAGCATTCCATTACTCCATTCCCTTAGAGTTTTCCCAACAACCCTTTTCTGAGGACAGAACCATAAAAATGAGTCCTAAAAAAAAGCAGTGAGCTAACTGTAAGGATTTTGTTTATTCTTAAAAAATGAAGGTTTCATTTCTTACTGTGTAAACAGAAATTAGTGAGAAGGTGAAAGAGACTAGAATTGAAATCAGAAAAGGTGATTATTTAATTTTGCAGAACATTTCAATATTCTGCTTTTGGCATTCTTTCTTTATTTGGTGTAAAATATGTCATTTTAATTCTCTGTGAAAGAAAAGAGAAATGTGGACTCTGGGAGAGCTCTGTCTCTAGCACAGAAGGAGTCCACCTGATGTTTTTCCCCAGAAAACATTTTCCCTTGATTTAGTGAAGCCTCAGGAACATCCACTCTGTCTTCTCAGCAGCCATTTGGTGAAATTCTCAGGGAGCAGTTTGCTGTCCAGCAAACTCCCTTAGCACCATGGCAAAGTTGAAATATCATCTCTGCATCTCATTTAAAGTTCAGGAAAACAGTAAATTCCGGTTAATAAAAACAAAAACCAACAAAACCAAAACATTGTTCAAACTTGCTACAAAAAAAATATGGCTTTGTATGTTTAGTTAAGTTTTACTACCAAAGTAGTGCTGCTTTGCAACAGACTATATAAATTAGTGTTAATGGATCACAAACTGCTTCCAGACAAACAAGCCTTAGCCTCTAAAACTGCTCTGGTAAAAAAAAAGTCTTGTGTAGGACCTCTCTGCCATTCACTCCAGTTCAAAGGATGTGTCAGGGTAAGAGTGGGTAATAGGAGATAGGTCCAGGGAATGCAGTCATTTCTTCTTTCTGGAGTCTGGCCTCCTGCAGGGAAATGGACAAATACTACAAAGTTGCTTTTGCTCCTCACTGCTTGGAGCAGGGGAAAAGACTTGAGAAGTGTGGACTTCATTTTTGACAAATGGATAACTATTTTTCAGGAGAAGAGGGAAGAAGCTTTCAAGTCCTTCAGGGTATTCAGGAAGAATACCAAGCCTGCTTACCTGTAAGCCTCTGATTTCTAATGTGTGTAGAAAGCAGGAAGATTATCCTTTCAATAAAAGCTGCAGGCCTTTTCCTTCCCTTTATCTCATCTATTTTAGATGTTTCTCAGTGGCATGTGATTCAATTAATGTCTTTCAATGAGGCAAGTTAACCCTTCCTTGCCAGGCTGAGTTCTGAGCTTTATTTCCAGTTTCTTGTTCTTGAGGGCTTTAAGGGACACTGTGAGAATTCTGCACAGGTGCTGCTGCTGCTCTCCATTATTTGCAGTAGGTGCTAGAGAAACAAACTTTTCCTGCTAGTCTATGCTCTTTCTAGTTGGTCCTCTTATTCACTGGTATTAAGCAGACAGATACCTCTTATTTCTGCAGAAATTACCACTTTAGTTTAAAAGCCTTGGTTTGTTTTTTTTTTATTTCCATTGATGTTGTCACTGTAGCTCTGGGGAGAGTGTTTGCTACATGGCCCTCGTGCCCCAGAAAAATGTACACAGCAACAACAACTGTGTTTACCTTTGCTGTGTAAATAGGGCTCTTTATTCTTTAATACATGGAATATGAACAAAGCTTGGGACTACAGAGTAATTTACTCTGCATACTAAATGTTTTTGAGGTAAGTCAAAGTAGGCATGAAATAGAATGTGAATATAAGCTTCAATCCTTTTCCTGGATACCTTTTTACTGAACTCAGCCTCTGAATACAAGACACTTTGCAAGGCACTGAAGGAATGCAGTCAGTTCATGACTAAGTAGGGCTGCTCATCACAGCTGGCAGGCACAGATATTCCAATCTGGAGATGTTTTGGCTCTCTTCAAGATTGTTTGGTTCTCTCTTGGCAGGGAAAAAAAAAAAAACAAAAAAAAAAAAACAACCAACACAAACAACTTTTGGAGCTTTGTCTGTGAGGTCAAAGCTGCAGAAGCTGTGGTTTGCAGGTCAAGACTCCTACAAGCACCAGGAGAGTTCTTTGAGCCTAAAAATTTGGAATTTTCCATTTTGTAGTCCTAGTAGAGAGTTGCTGAGACACCTACATGGTGAAACAGCAGCAAATATTGGCAAATACTTGCAGTATACAGTTATATTTCAGGTTAAAGAGTAAAACTAGAAAATAAAAACTACGAATATCAGTTTTTGATACAGTATTAAAATTATAGGATTTACTGCTTTGTCATTCTGGCAGCATTCCTGACTTCCACAAGTTTCTGTGCCACTCCTAGCCAGGAGTGGTTAACTCACAGCATTACCTGTTAGCAGCACCTGCTATCAGCACCCAGCATTGACTGTCTTAACTGTGGAACACAATCACACCTGGTAAGGAGCAGATGAGCTGACCTGCAAGATTTCCTGGGGATTTAATTAGTGTTTATTTAATTTTATTTTCATATTTATTCAACCAGCTGTGTGGCCACATCCATTTTCTTTATTAGTGAGATGATTTTTAACCTGTGGTCACTAACTATATACTGCAGCCCAGCTTTTACCACTTTGACCAGGCTAGTGCTTGCTTGCTCTTCTCACTGTGCTTATAATTAATGTTGGTCTAAAGTATGATATGAGTCAAGCAGAATTTGAATATGAAGCTGAGAAACTGTATTTTGAAAACTAGTCAGATTTGAGATGGGTTGGGTTGGGTTTCTCACTAAGCATCTAAGCATGTAATGATTTTGTCCTGTGGCAGCAGTGTGGAGAATCACTTTTATAGGGCTTGCAAGTATATTTCTTGTGAGATACTTCTTTCTTTCTTTCTTTCTTTTTTTATTTCTGAAGAAGAAATGTATGTACAGGGATTATTCTGCAATCTGCAGGAGATGCAGAACTTTACCAGCCAAACCCAGGAGGATCTGTTGGTCCAAAAAACTTGATCTGAAGGAGGATAATTTTCAGCCCACAGCAGGAGTTTTTGGGAAGGGGCTTCCAGCTGGGAGCTAATTAGATGCTGCTGAGCTTGCAAGGGCTTCAAGGTGGCAAATGCCACACATCTCGTGTCACAAGCACACTCCAGCAGTCCCATCACATGCTCCTGCTCCTGGAAGGGCTCTCTCACATCTGTTTGAGCTCTGGGAATGCTAAAGGCATTTTCCTTCAGCTGTGCTTTTCAGTTTCAAGTATCAGGTGTGGGCCCTGTTGCAGTCTTTGCTGCTGGCTCCCATTTTGTTGCTTCCCCTGCTGGGTTGTGATGGCTTAGAAAGAAGTGCTCAGTGGGAGGAGACAGCATTGCTGCAGGGATTTTGTTTGTGTGGGCATGGGAGCTGCCCAAGTGATGCTCATAAGGGGAGCAATACCTACAGTATCCAGCTGTGCCTGTGCTGTTGGATCCTGAGGCAGCTGCAAGCTCAAACATGATTTATGCTGGGTGCCCACACTGCCAATTCTAAGATGCCAGCAGCTTGTGGCTTGTGATGTCAAGGCATCCTGGAATGAGCCTGGCCTGGGGTCTCTGCTGAGCACTGGGAAGCCCAAAATTGCTGAGGGGGATCACAACACACCTGGCCACAGGTACTGTGATGAACTGATTCTTAATCAAGTCCTCGTGACTGGTGGGGAGTGCTTGAGGTAGCACTGCCCCAGCCCTTCCTCTTGCTATCCATGAAAGCTCAGCTGAAGCCAGAAACTGAGTCTTGTCCGTGCCTGAGCAGCCCACAAGGAAAGGCAGTTTGGGTGTAATTTCTAAATGCATTTTGGGAGAATCTTACAAAGGTTATTGCTTTGAAAGAGGAGGGCTAAGAAGACACAGCTAAATAGAAGCTAAAATTGAAAAAATAATAAAAAGAAAAAAAGAATTTGTGACACACATTAACAGAACTGTGTCGTTTGAGTTTAGAAGTTAATATGGGACAAAGTGAGGACCTCACCTAAGCTGCACTCAGGCTGCAGACTTGCTTAGTCTCAGCTTGGAGTTGCAGTAGGCACTAGAGGAGATATAAGGCTGTTTTAGTCTTGAAGCCTAACTGCATATTTAAAAGTCTGACCTAACTTTGAAAATGCAACTCCCTACAACCATTTATATTTCAATAACACCTGCAAACAGTTCAAGTAAAAGGTTTCAAGTAGCTTTCTTTATTACTGTAACAGCTCTGAAGATAGTCCAGTGGTATTAATTGTAAAAATTATTCAAGATTCTCCTTATCCAATATCCTGTAATAGTCTTCATGCAATTTTTTAATTCCTGATTGGCCAGCTCTAGCTGTTTTGGTGGCCCAGCTTTTCAGCAGCATTGAGAGAGAGCAGCTCTGTGCAAACATCCGTGGCCATCGTAACCATTCGGTTTACAGCCAGCCAGTGCCTGTGAAAACTGCAGATTAAAGACAATCTGTTCTTGCATAGCTGGAACAGCAGGAATTGACTCCATAAGTGGTTGAGCAGCTCTGAGCAATACTAAACTGTAATGAATTTGTTTTGCTGAAAAGAGGTGAAGGCTCAGAGCTACATCTACACAGGACATCCATGGAGCAGAAACTTGTGGGAATACCATGAATTGCCCAGAGACACAGTGGGATTAGTGTGTGTTTGCTTTTTTAGTACTGCCCCTTTATCACACAAAAACAGTTATTATTTGAGCTGCTTGGGGAATACACTGTATGCGTTTTCCATAAGTATTTTCTGTGAATTAGCTTTTGTCAAGTCCAGATATTTTTTTTTTACTAAACCCTTTTGAATATGAAATGCTTTACAAGTGTCCTCCTTTTCCTTGCCTTGCACAACTAGCTTTAATTTTGGGGCTTTTCCGGTGGGGTTATTGCATCTTACAAGATTGTTTCTGCAAGATTATTTTCTCCATTTTGTATGAGAGTATTATTTTCTTAATTTCTGTATGAGAGGAAATAGCACTGTAGTTTTTAAAAGAGATACATTTGAACTTTCTGTGTACTTCATGTTCAACTTGATGTTTTCTTTTATGATATTAAGTGCAAGCAATAGCTAAAATGTAATTTTATTTAATTATAGGGGGTTTTGATTTTTTTTTTTCCTCCCTATTTTGGGAGGGTGGGGTTTGGTTGTTTAGGCAAGTATATTTCCAGCTTTATGAACTGAATGTAAAAAGAAAAAAAAAAATAATCTCCCTTTGGGAAAAGAGGTAGCTGATTACTCTTCCTGCAAAGGTTGGGACAACAGCAGAGAAAAATTGGGCCCTTAGAGTGGCTTAGAGTCATTGTGGCCTCACTGGCAGGAGATGCTAGGGACAACAGCTCTATTCCCACCACTTGTAGACAGCAGTGGGAAAAGAGGCTCCCAAAACCTTGTAGTGTCCACTATATTTCAGGTGAAAAGGAATAAATGCTTTCCCTAAAAGGAGCCCTTTGCTTAAAAAAAAAATATTGGATGTACTTTGAGAACCTTGTAACAGCTAAAATTAAAATTACCAGGATGAGAGTTTGTCTTGTTATATGATTTCTAGCAGCTTTATAACAAGCCTCTTAGAAACTGTACATGAAAAAGACCCAGAGTCTACAAGTTAATTAAGCTTTGCTTTAGATTCTAACTTAACAGAGAAATAAGCTGCTAGATTTTTTCCTAATTAAACATCATTTTCAAATTTTACTTATGCAAACCACATTATCATATGTAAGCAGCTGAGACTCTTTCCTTAACTCAAAATATTAAAATTTGAAGTATAGAAGTGTTTTAACTTAGTAAGACTAAATTCAAATCCAGTCAGAGATTTATATTAATAATTAAGAAATTCCAGGCATTTAATATTATTAGAAGTTGGATGCAGCAAATGGTTTGGTATTTTAAGAATGTTTAGAAGACAAGTGACTATGTTATTCTTCCATAAATATTTTAACATGAGATCATGTTTTTTCCCCCTGATACTGTAATTTTCTACATAAGAGAAAATAATTTCTGAGGCTTTATATGTACATAAATGTATATTTGTGAGGATTTAAATGTATATGATGCTAGTTTTATCATTCTGATTCAACTTATTTAACACTTGTGCTGTTTCATAGCTATGGCCATAAGAAAGTCTAACTAGCTTTTTTTTTTTAATGCTGGGATTTGTTCCACTTAATTATTTTGTACTTCAGTGCAGAGAAAAAGAAAGGTGTCTCTGTAAAGCAGACATTCCAAATAGATTATGCAGCTATAATGTAAAACCTCTTTATAGCCAGATTTCATTCAGTACTAATCAAAAAGAGATTGTGTGAAAAGAGTGTTTTTAATGCCCTCTATCCAGTGGACTTAATTTCATTCTAATTTTGGTGCAAATGCTAAGTTGTTGGCTTTTTTCCCATTGGAGAAAACAGGTGCAAATGAACAGAGAGAAATCAGCTGCCAGTAAAACTGGTATTTCGAAGAAGAGAATACCCCAATATGTTTAGTAGATCATCATGAGAATTCAGAGCCCTCCATTAGGCAGATTCCACTAATCATCAGCATTTTAAGAGCTCTGAGCAGAAGTTCAGCAGAAAGTAGATATTGGTGCCTTTACTGGGCAGCTTTATCACTGCACTCCCGACCTCAGGCTAGGGAAGTAATCGGAGGAAGAACACAAAAGCTGCAGGAAACTTTGGTTCACAGTGAATGCCTCAAAGTTTTTTCCCTTAGAAGTGTGGCCTCAGCACATCTTTGCATGTCCCACCCTTTAGCAGAGCAGTCCCACTCAGCTCCCATCCTTAACAGCTCAAGAGCCCGTGGTTTGAGCCCTGTGCTCGGTGGGTAGAGCCTGCAGGCAGCTGAGCACCAGGACAGCATCTCACCACCTGCAGTGCTAAGCAGATGGGCTCCTTTATTTCCTACCAGTTGGCACAAAGTGTTCTTGCAGCTCTGAGTAAGGCAGCACTCACTTTCAAGCTTGGAAATTCCTGGAATAACTCCCAGTTCCAGAGGAGGAAAGCAAGATCCACAATCAGTAATACCTGAGATGGGTGAGTGTGGCGACCGACCCTTATCTTGCTCAAATGAGCACTGAAATAAACTGCTAGATGGATGTGTTGCAGCTGGAGATATAGTGAGCTGTGGTAATTCAGGTAGATGGTGAACTGTGGGGCTTTTCAGTTCATCTCCACACATGGTAGGTAATTACTTCATTCCCAATCTTTGTTCAGATAGCCACTGAGGGAATCGATAGTGAGCCTAGCCCCCAGGTGAAGTGTGTTCACCTTTAAAACATATTTTAAGTGTAGCAGCTGCAAAGTGCTATAGTGCACAATAACATTTTCCCTGGGTGTCAAAATCAAGTGACTGAAAAGCAGGATAGGCATTGCCAAGGACAAAGGTAACATTATATTACTTACATTTATGGCATGTTGCCATTATTTCATTTGCAGCATTAAGGGGAGTAGAGATATAGCTCTGCATATTTAAATGCAGAACACGTTAAAATGCAGGCTAAAGAGAGCTACTCTGTGCTTATTAAATATAACTGGGGTTTTGAAACATATTTATTGTGAAATGTGTGAGAACATTATTAAAAAGTACCCATTTGTATGCCATGGGTAATTAACAATAATTATCTTCCTAGTGGTCAGCTGAAATATAGCTGATATAAAAATGAAATTTCACACATATTTAAACTAAAAATTAATTACAACACATTTTGAAAGTGACCCAATTTGACATACAGTTATATCTGTCAACAAATACCAAGGTTTGCCTAAGTTATCTAGCCTTAAGGAGATATTACCTGTTCAATAATGCTTGGTTTAATAACAATAACTAAAGATACCAAACCCTATATTGTCATGCTAGGAAAACACAGTTCTGCTGACTAAAAAAACCAGCAGGGAGACCTTCATGATCTAACCCAATTTTGTTCCATTTGAGGAAGGGCCTCAGCAGTTAAAAAAAAAAAACAGTCATAGAACAAACCTTACTGCATGACTCAGGAGTTTTTGTGAGAGCTTAGTTCTCACTGTTTCACATAAATTCTGGCTCCTCTTGTGCCTGGACAACAGTGATTGGTATAAACAGAGGAGAGATGCAGTTTTGTTCCCCTGGTAGGTCCTGCTGCTCCATGTTTCCGGTGTCTGAGCAAATTGCTTAATTTGGGTAACCTCAGGATTTTTGCCACTTCATCCTCTAAGAGCTTGGGATCTGTCAGGTGACTGAGATCTCCTCTCATGTGTCTGATCCAAGTGTGATGGTTTCTCCAGAATCCATGAACACAGGGAAATAGGAATTGACTTAGAGACTGCCTTGGCCTTTGCCCAGGGACATGGATACAGTGGTTGTTGTGACTCTAATGGGATACCAGTTAATTGCTCAAAATCTACTGAATATAAATTGGAGTTGTCAGAATCTGTCTCCTAGTGAGTGAAATTTTAGGTAGGATGTATTTTCTTTTATATTTTAGCACATTCTAAGCCAGGGTAGTTCAGTAATGATGGGTAGAAATGCTCAATTCTAAAAGATCTAAAACCAAAACTGATTTAGTGAACTATCCATTTTCCCAGCTCTGATTAAGGGAACACATCCAATTACATAAGTATATTATTAATGTTCATCTGTAGTGTAGTAGAATTAAAATTGCAATGTCTCCCAATCACAGTCTAAACCACGCAGTAATCAAGCATGAATTTAGCAAGTTCATTTTTCCATTATGCTGTTTTCAACACAAAGTTACCATATTAGCATATGGTACCATAACATTGCAGTTCAAACTAGAAGAAAGAAATTCTTTCCTGTGAGGGTGGTGAAACACAGGCACAGAGAGGCTGTGGATGCCCCATCCCTGGAGAAATTCCAAGGCAGGCTGGGCTGGGCTTTGAACAACCTGATCTTGCTGAGGATGTCCCTGCTCATTGCAGGGGGGTGGGACTATGGAGCTCACCTTTGAGATGCCATGATTCCTGCTTGGGACTGCCCTTATCTTTAATCAATTTTAAAATGTAAGGTAACAGAAAGTGATTGAAAACCCTTAACCAGTAGCATTTGCTGAAATGAAGAGTAGAAACAGCATATTTTAAAGACTTGTTATTTTAAACTTTCAGTGCTTCAAATTCTCTCTTCCTCTTGACTCTTGCCCCAATGGGCCATATCAAAATAGGACTAACCTTATGCCACTGTACTGACTTCAAATCTACAGTGTCCAGGAACCTAACTCTGCTGAATTCAAGTTATTTATTTTAACTATGTGCCTCTGTATTTGAGCATTAAATTAGAAAGGAGAAAGAAAAGTGAGTTTGCTTGGTTGATTGTGTTTTTTCTCTGTCTCTGTGTCTCAAAGAAAATTTCTTTATGAAATGATGCACTGAAATAGCAAAAATGTTTAAAGGTTTATCTTTGGAAAAAACAAATAGTGTCCTTTGCACTATGCCAAGGTTTAAAGGCAATTATTTCTCATTATATAACACCCTTTTCCCCCCTTTTGTTCTTAACTCAATCAACCTTCTTCTTTTTTACTTCAGTCATCTTGTTAAAACTAGGCAAAACTGTGCAAATAATCCATCCTCGGTCTGCCATTCATGCTTTTATTTTATGTATTGCATTGGTAATTTTACCTACTGTAAAATTTTTAGGTTTAGCTAAGATTAACTACACTTCAAAATACTTTCAATGCTAATAATACAGACTGTCCTTACATAAGCAATCTGCTCATTTGTGAGGGTTTTATTTTTTCACCATTTTGTGATAATCTAGGTCTGTTTTTCTCTGACTCACTGATCTGCACTTGCATCATGCCACCACTGAGGAGTATTTTCCTTAGCAGCAACCATGCACAAAGGAGAGGTATGCTCACAATTCAGAAGATATAAGGCAAGGAACATTACCCTCAAATAGAATCTTTGGCTAAAATCCAGTATATATACAGCTAAGCCTGAAATGCTTTATTTAAAAGAAAAAAACAACAACAACAACAAAAAAAACTACAAAAAAAACGCAAAAAAAAAAAAAACAAACAAACAAAAAACTCCAAAAATGATACATTTAAAGAATGAAGCTGTTTATTTCATTGACTAAATTCACTCTGCTAGAAAAAAAAAAAAAAAAGAAAATCTCTGGTTTTACTTCTACATTGTGCTACTAGACCATGACTCTTCCCTTGGAGTTCATTCTCTATGTCACTTGCTAATGTTGTTTTAAAAGAACCCAAACATAGGCAGGTGCTAAACCACTAAATACTAAGTGAAGACATCCAGATTGCATAACTAATAGCAATGTAAATTGAAAATAATAAGTTAGGGAATATAATTTTATATTTTAAGCCTTTGCAAAAGCAGACTTTGACTTACTAAACACTAATGAGTACTTATGGACTCCTATATTGTTCAGTATTTTTACAACCATGAATATGCATCATGAACTAGATAAAAGATCTTGTGGGTATTTTATTGGAAAAAAAGTAGCTAGATGTTAAAACTTCTGTATGTAAAAAGTTTGTTTTGTTTATTTTTTATCTTTTCCTTATCATTAAACCCAGAGCAATGTCCGATATTTTCATAGAATAAGGCGAAACCTTTCAAGCAACACATTAACTGCCTGGAATTTTTCATACTGTTTTCTGAAATTAACTTTTTAAGGTGTTAAGTTGTTGTTTGGGTTGGTTTGTTTGCTTTCAGAGGAAGCAGGCAGGACTATCCTGCTGCTCCTGAGATGTAATGACATTTGTTCCCCACTCTGACTCTGAGCCCAAGCCATTTTTCCTGTTGTAGTTTTACATCTTCCAAGAAGGTCCCAAAACTTTTCATTAGATTCTGTCATTTCTTCAGAAATATTTGTCTGCTTGAAATTACTTTTATGCAACTGATGCAAATTAAAGAGAATAATTTTTGTAGTAAGTTTCTATGAAATTAATGTAACACTGGGAATCTTGTGGCTCAGCTTCTCAGCAGGTCTGAAAAATGCTTCTCTGACTTCATGGAATAGGATCCAGTATAATTTATATCAGTAAAAATAGACAGATTTGGGCCACTCAAAAAACCCCTGTGATCCTGAAATAGAGATCAAATAGGTGTACAATATATAACTGATAACTGGAGCAATATCAATTCTCAATTTAAGGCTGTGACAGGGGACTGTTTTAGCTTTCTTAGTAAACTGGTGAGGGTTTTTTTTAAAGATGCTATTAGCACTTCTAAGAGTTTCTGAAGAAACAAGTGAGCATAGGTAATATTTGGGTTTTGACCCCCTATTTCAGAGGTTATCAAGAAAGGCTAATGTCTAAATTCAGCCATGATTAATGAATAAAAAATTATAAAGGGGGTAGTAGGATCAGTCACAACGAAGATAACATTTAAGGTATGGTTTTAAACTCACAGATCTGAATTCCTGAAGAAGAATTAATAAATTCAGGCAAGATGGCCTATCAATTTCTCTTTAATTTATTTTGGTACAGAATTTTGCATGAGTTCTCAAAGTTTCCTAGCATTATCTGGAAATGTTGTGGTAAGTTTCCAAGCTCTGTTTAGCAACAAACTGATGATTTTTATTAATCATTCCAGAAAACAAGAAGCCCAATCCTCAAGTTCAGGAATTACTTGAGGAATGAGAATTATTCAATTCTTTGCTCCTACTTTTGTGTTTTTCATTGCAGGATTACTATTTATCTGAGCTGCATAAAGAAAATTTTTTAAAAGTTGCATTTGTAGATAGTCATAAATGTTCATTTGAACACTGATGTATGGGCTTTGTTATAGGAATACCAAAACCTTAATTCACCCATTTCTTCAGTCCTGATGGGTGCACACAAAACCTGACTGATCAGACCGAAATAGTGGCACTGTAGGGAAACGCAATTTATCCACTTGAGTGTATACTGGGTAGTTTTGCTCCTGTAAATCCCTTTGTCCCATGGGATTACTCTAATATAAATGGAATAATCTTTCCTCCTTGAATATGAAAACTGTAAAACCTGTCACCTAAATAGTCTGATAATATGATTTCCTGAAGAATTCATTGCAGAATAGCTGGAGAAATATATATATATAATATATATATATATATATATACACACACATATATATATACATGCACACACACATATATATATATATATGCTCCAACTACAAGTAAGGAACCTGTTTTTCAGGAAAATAAACCAGAGATTCTCCTGTGATGTTGTGTCTGTACAGAAATCACATATTGGTTTAGATTTGATAAAGTCTGTCCAGGGAAGAAGTTAGGTTGTTCAGTGCCTTTAAATGCCCTTTAGAAGTTAATTACTGTGCTGAATACAAGCCTGTAGAAGTTATTGTTATTTATAATTTGAGCCTTTTTTACTGCTTCTTGCTCTAACCTCTGTCTCCCCTGCCCCCAAAAAACAAAAGATTATGTTTTTTACTACCTTCAAAAGATTTGACAGGAGGTTAAATGTCTACAGGATAATTCAATTTTCACACACTTTAAATAAATAAGATAAAAATTAGGTAAGAAAGTGAGTTTTAAATATTGACTTTGGATACTTTTTGGTCTTTTTTTTTTTTTTAAACATGGTTGTCTGCAAATTGCTGCTAAAATGCTGCAGGGAGAAGCTTATAGACACGTAAAGGTAATAGCAAGCCTTAGGATAATTCAGATAAGTAGCCAAAGAGCTAGGAGACAGGCCTGTAGGAAACAGGAACTCAGGTGCTCAAAAAGCTGTTTATTATCCACTTTTCATTGTTTAAGTCCAAGAATAGGCTTCTCAAGCAGATGCTCCGTTGCTTCAGGGTTTCGTTGGGTCTGTGACAATGTCAAGCACATTTTAATGTTGTGCTGGGTTAAGTGTTCTGCTCATGCAGGCCTCCTGCTGAGCAGCCTTTGTTCAGATGTGCTTCTAAAATTGTGGTGTGTTTTTAGCTGTGAAGAAAACCCACAGGTCTCAGGGGAGGCTACTGTGGTTTTTGTAACGTTTTATTTCCTGACTTTATGGACAGGCTTCATTCCGGGAATAAATTCCAATTTGGTTTTTAAAAATAATTACTGAATTTCACTTTTTTTTTTTTTTTAATTAACATTCTGAATGTATCAGGGACTTGTATGTATTAAAAATTAAGATTTTTTTTTTTTAATAGAGAAGGATATTTAGGGATTCCATTTAAGCTGCTCCAGGATAAAAACAAGTTAGTAGCTCAGACTTTTGCCTTTTCGCTCTTCTTGCAAAGACATCTGCAAGAATCTTAATGATAATCTCACCAATATCTATATCTGCCCTGTTCTTTCATGGGTGATAATTACAGAAGTAATGGAAAAGAAATAGTAGAAACAGATGAACAGGCATCAACTGGGATGGCACTGCTGGCAAAGTAGCAAGGCAATTTTCAGTATATGAAAAGTGCATCTACTTAATGAGGGCCAGAACTATACAGAGCCAATTAAGTGAAGATGAGCACAAAAGAAGAAGGTAATAGTGAATTTACAGAGATTCCTTGCATGTTTTGGGGCTTGCTCCTTACTTTCTTTTTTGGTTTTATTTTTTTTCTGAGTACATCCTCCATTGCCCTTGGCAAGTCTAAGCATGAATTTGCTGTGTATTGAATAAGGTTTCTGAGTGCCCGTGGTATGCTGGAGGCTGTGTAGTCAGCCCAGTAAATGTGGGATCTGTTTGCAGGCATGTAAAGCAAAACACTGGGCATGGGAGACTCTAACCTGCTTTTAATGTTCTTCAGGCTTTGTGTGCATTTCCTGCCAAATGACTGAGATTTCTGTTCCAGCAGCCTGCACAACCAGGGACAGCCAATATATTCTGTGCAGAATAACTTGGAGAATCTCAGCTCCTGGTTTGTGACCTACTTATACTTAAAATGGTACTTGGAGATGAATGTTCTTTCCCCACATATACCTATGCTGTGGAGAGATACTCTTAAATTTAACTTTGCTAAATGTTATGCAAATTCAGTGCATTTTAACTTTCACAGTCTGGAATAGAAGTGCTACGCTTTACTTTAAACACTCATTTTGCATAACAATATTAAGTTCCATATATTATCTTAAAATGCAAAATGTATAAATCTACATGGCTGCAAGAGCATAAGCAGAACATATTGCTCTGTGAAAATGGAAGTCCCAGCAGCGTGCAGCATCCGTATATTAATCAAGCCCACTGATAGCTTTGTTTCAGGAAAAAGAAGTTAACTTTAACTTTTTTTTTTTGCTTTAATTTATGAAGAAAGAGGATATATTAAGCAATAATGCACTCCAAGAGAGAGCATTTAACACATGAAGAGGTTCACATTTTTATCCTACTAGGCTAAAAGAAAAGCTGTAAAGTTTTCAAATTTATAATGCTGCGGCAGAGATAAACTCCAGAAATCATAATTTAGCTGTTTCTCTGTCAGTCAAAAAAAGCAGTTACAGTTCAGTAATCAGATCCTAGTTACTAATTTTTCCTTCTTAAAAAATGAAAACCTCAAAGTTTTCTTCACTGAGCAGACAAATTTCCATCAGTGCAAAGCAAGACTCAGAGGACAGAGAGAGATATTGACTGTGCACCATCTCCTTCTCATGGCTCTATTCAGTGTGGGATTGGGAAGTGGCAGGGCCAGAGGAGGCTCCTAAGTTGTGCTGAGAAAAGCAGAAAAGCATTTTTTTTATTTAAAGGAAGAACTATTCTTTACCTCACCTTCATTCCCCTCCCTCCCCATTGCCTCCAAAGGCATCAGGACTTGCCAAAGAATGCAGTGGCTGCTGTCATAAATGTGGGAGTGAAGAGACTTGGGGTTGTTCATCCTGAAAAAACTGCCCTTCCTGTGCCTAAAGGGGTCCTACAAAAATGCTGGAGAGGAATTTTCACAAGGGCATGTAGTGATAGAACATGGTGTGTGGCTTTAAACAGGAAGAGGGTAGATTTAGATTAGATATTAGGAGGAAATTCTTTATTGTGATGGTGATGAGAGACTGGCACAAGTTGCCCAGAAAGGTTGTGGATGCTCCATCCCTGGAAGTGCTCAAGGCCAGGATGGATGAGGCTTTGAGCAATCAGATCGAACTAAAGATGTTCCTATCCATGGCAGGGTGCCTGGAACTAAGTGATTTTTAGTCCAACCTAAATTGTTTGATGAATATCATTAATGATTATTATTTTGACATGTTCATAGTTCAAGATTTTTCAAAGGTATTTAAACTTTTTGTTCACAGAAATGGTTCTCAGTAGTGTTTTCTGCATCTGCTGAAATCCATGGGACTTGCTTTAGCACCATTCCATTAAATGTAGACAATTCACCTCTGTGCTTAACTGCATGTTTGGGTTCCTAAACACTTCTAAGAATATAATCTTAAATTACTTGTCTGCAATAGCAGAAGAGTTTATGACAGACTGCCATCATTTACCTGCACTCACAAACATAATCGGTTCCCTACCCACCAGAACATCCTTTAAAATGTACTGAATAAATCACCTCTGCCTAAATAATTACATGTTCAGGTTGTAAGCCATTAAGGTTCAATGATTTATTAGAAACCTTTAGAATATGATGCTCTGGTTTGGTAAACATTCCCAGGCATATCAAGAAGCCATACTCCTGGCAGGGAAATAAGGCAGAGAAATGATCTTTCTGTGGTTTTATCTTTTTTCACCAGGTTCTGCAAAGTGTATGCCCACAAGTATAATCATGTCCTATTCCTCACAAAATGTTTGGGCTTCTCGTTTTCCCTAATTGAAGGAAGCATAAAAAGACAAAATTCTTTCTTTTACTTTAATAATAGTAGTGGGAAAAGATGAAGTGATTGCACTCTGCTCTCTTAGGTAGACTCACATGGTGCCAGAAATAGTTAAATGTTTCTCAAACCAAATGGCAAAAATCTTGTGTTAAAAGCTTGTGGATTTTCCAGTTCACTGTACAGATTCTTCTCACAGAAAAATCATTTAGTCCCTACTGGCTTTTTAAAGGTGTCATAAATGTTTTGACTATATTTAAACTTAATTTATGCCTTTCATGTGGAATACTATCTTATAAGAAGGAAAAGGGAAAAATGAAAACATGGCTTTTTTTTAATACCATATTAATTAACTTTACTTTTCAGACTCTCGAGCACATTGGTAATACGACATAATTTAGTGTTAGTGTGTTTTGACACCTATTGACTGATTCTGGGGGCAAGTTTTTGGCATGTGTTTGTAGGAAATTAGCTCTTTTTATTTGTTGGTTGCAATGTGCATGCAACTTTGTTTTTTGACATGCTCTCCTAATTGTTCTTTATGTGATAAAGCACTTTTTGCTACACATCAGACTGAGCAGCCTGGTTGTTTGTTTCATGTGATAGTAAGAATGTCATAAACCTTACAAAAGGGGAAAGGGGAGCTCCTTTCTTCTCTGTGATCCCTCAGAAAAGTAATTTCTAGCAAGATTGATTGAAAGGACTATTTGATAACACCTTTTTGGGTGTTCCTCCCACACTGCATCTGTTCTGGGTATCACTGCATATATCAGTACCCAGACCAACACTTTGGCTAACCCCATTCTTATTTTTATGGCTGATACTGCAAACTAATGTGGACTAATAAACCTGGACTGGTAAACTCTGACCTAAATAATGGGGAAATCAAATTTATACTCCTCTGCTTCCTGAGGATGACACAATAAGTTAGAAACTGAACCTCTTTTGACTTTACTATCCAGACCAACTTGGCAAAATTTATAGATTTATAGTTCCAGTGAATTTCATGTAACTTGCTCAGGACCTTATGCAAATTAAAATGTCTGCCTACCACCTACTACTTTTCTGGTACCCAGTGCAAAACATTTCCTAAAAAATCAATTAAAGATTTATCCAAAGGCTTAGGAAAAGTTAGAGTTTGAAGAGGTGATCTTAGATGTAATTTTCACATGTGGTGTTTAATTTTTAAGCCCCCCTGAGCCCCTGTACTTGTGGAGAATAAGCATGGGCAAGCAGTCTAAAAACCTGCAAACAGTGGAGCAGCACAACAGAAATATGTGAGGGATTTGTTTCTGTTTTGTTGTTGCTGGATATGAAGAAAGAAGGGAGAATACAGGACAGGATATAGAATAATTTTTCCTACTCTTCAGACAGAGCTATGTGTTTAACAGGTATTAGTTTGAGCAACTTAATAAAGAGCCGGAACTTTTCCCCTGGACTGTCTGGCAGAGGAATGTGTTCAACTTAGGTTGTCAAGGTAACACCATCAGCTTTTTCAGGCCCCCTGAGTGCTTTATTTTCCATTCTTTAATATTTGCTGGATATGGTGAGCAGAGTTGCACACCCCTCAAAACGTTTCCCAGGGCCAGCAGGTCATTGCTGCAATCTACCCATGAGACCCCTCCACTTTCTTGAGGTGATCTTGTAGCTGTTGCAGGAAACATCATTTTTTATTTTTTTTTTTCCAAGGATGACAAGTTTCAAAAGCCCTGTCTTAAATAATTTTTTTAAAAATTGCACTGGGGGAGGAGAGAATTTTTGTGGCTTTAAATCTCTCACTTTCTACCATAAGCAGAATTGTGCTGGACACAGAACACAGAATTAAGGTCATGTTTTGAAATCCTTCTTGGTAATGCACGGGGCTCTGCATGGACCAAAGCTTTGCTGATAGAACCGTAGAAATAATTTCACAATTAATTTGTTTATAGTGCACTAATTCCCTCTCTTGCTCTGCATGTTAAACAATATGTGTCCATAAATTAGTTGCAAAAACACACTGGCAAAATTATTATCTCCCTGGCCCAGTCTCTTTGCATTTTTCATCAGAAGGGTTGCAGTCCCCACATTGGATTTCACAGTATGGTGACTGTAGCTGCAGGAGCACTGCAGGGCTCCATTTGTGAGAAGCCTCATGAATTGAATCCCATGGTTCTGTCTGCAGGGGGTGACTAGCAATGAACCAGCCCCTGTATATTAAAATATACTGAAGAACATTTTCAAGGGCAACTGCCAAATGGTTTTCTTTTTTAACAATTAGCAGCTAACTTCTCCTGCTCCTGTTCAAAGGCCTCTTATTTAACTGCATCACTTCACTTTGATTATTCCAAAAGACTCAGCGCTATCAGTGTGCTCCCATCATCTCAGCTGTCTTTCCTCCAGAATATTTTAGTGTTTCTTTCCATCCATACCCCTTCTCTGTACCTGCTAACATAGAGAGCCTAGAATGTAAACCATCGCATTTTGTGAGTAGGATCGACAGGAGTAGCTAATATACTTCCCTAAATACCAACAGAAATACACAGAATGTGTCTTCACAGGCATTTTAGCCCAGATCAGAAGTGTGCTGTAGCAGTGAGTGCCTCAAAGGTAATTTCCCATGCTGTGGTCTTAGTTTTCTGGCTGGGGTTACACCACAACAGGCAGACAGGCTGGATTTCTGTTGGTTGAAAATAAACTGGAATGTTTATAATTCTCTCTGAACTCTTATAGTCACTCAACAGGGCAAAAATAGAGCTAATCTGAGGTGGAAAAAAATATCTATATATATAGACAAGATATCAAGTCCTCAGAAGCAGCACTAGTTTTTCTCAATAAATCTGTGTAAGATGGAGCCAACACTAAGCCAACTGAGCCAACACTAAGTCTCATTGAAATCAATGGCACTTGTACAATTTCCCCAAATGCTGGGAGAAATGACTTCATCATTTCCTGAAATGGCCAATAATTTGCATCTTTGAGAAGACAAATAGTAAGTTCAAACTTTGTTTGAAGAGGTCTGCTCTTCACAATAAATTTCTAAACCCAGTGTAATTCCTCACTGTATGAAAATCACCTCAAAATTACAGTCTCTTGAGAAATTAAAATATTTATGGATTGAAGAAACAAAAAGCAATGACAACAACAAACCCTCATGCTAATTTGATGCACTTACCTGTAATTTTAGGGAGAAAACAAGGCTCAAAAGCCAGTTCTGTAAGGATCTATAATTTCATACAACCTGATTTGGCTCAGGTGGAATTACAGATGGGATTATGTGTCTTCTATAAATTAATTTTTTGTGTGTTGTTGTCTTCCAAAGCAAAATTCTGACTAAGTGAAACCGTGGATGAAGAGCAATGTGCTCCAAATTGCAAGGAAAGTACATTACTCAGCTGACAGCTGACCTGTCATTTATAATTAATGTCAGAACAGCAGTAAACCAAAATGACTACTTTTCCAACTGATATAACTTGGCTTCTGCCTTGTCCTTTTTAAACCTCTTTTAAAACACTATATCTATTTGTATATCCTTCTAAAACCCCTTTCAGTGCTGTGTTTTGATCTCTTTAGCCAGTTGATTCCATTTTCTCACAGTGTACTTTTGTTTAATTGAACAATGTTCTCAATTAAAAAATAATTAAAGTGGAATTTCACTGAAAATATCTAGATCTCACCTTATTTCCTGTTTTGCCTAGGAAGACAATCTGTTGGAGCAGCTGTGTGAACAATAAAACACACCTTGTATTAAGGGGCTAATCTGTTTTAACCATAATAAAAGTTATCTTAGTACTGCAGATACCCAGAAGGATCTTTTCACTCTCTTCCTTATCTCTCTTAAATCTCTCAGAGAAATGAGAAATCTCTTCTTATATTCTCCTGGATTTCATTTACATACTGTCAGCACTCTTGACTGGTCTCAGAATTGACACATGCAAGAGAATTGAAAGAAGAATAATAAGTTGAACTATTAAAGTAAGTGAGAAGGGAAAGAAATGAATATTTGTGAGCACATGCACAGAGAATATACTAAAATAGAAAATGTGGAAGTAAAGGATGATGCATGCATTTCTTCTTTTAATGTAAGTACATAATTATGTCTACCATGTCTGAAATCCTATTAGCTATTTGGGAGGAAAATTCTCTCAAAGACTTTCTATCATATTATCTTTATTCAAAATTAATATCAGTGAAGAAAAAATAGTTTAGCATAGATTCTGAGTGCCCATGGCTATCTCATATGTGCATATATAATGCATTAAATACATATATATACACATTTTTATATATATTATATTATGTAAATGTCTAAGAGTCTTTCATACCCTGAGTCAAATTGTATTAGTGACAACCACAGACATTTAAACTTTCATTAGGTTCCTGCTAGTATCTCTTCAACTTCATCATTCCCTGACAAGCACAAGGGGAAATGATGTGCCACTTTTCATTTTCAAAATATGATGCATTTAATAATGGAAGCAATGTTTTTAAATTCTACAATTTGAATAGAAGCTTAGTAAAGTAGAACGTTTTAAATAAGAGTGAGGTGCTAGGATCCATCTTGTGACAGAGCTGACCACTCAGAAGTTGGGGTGAGGAAAATCAAAGGTGTGAGAATTAAGGATTGTTTTAGAGAAAAATAAGCAGGACATAGGTACATGCATATAAATTCTTGTCATATTTCCTCTGTGTACTCTTGAAAAGAGGTAAGTGTTCCGAAATAATTTCTCTTTCTTTGGAAAAAAAAATTTGAAAGTTTTGAATTATACATTTGAACTATCTCTGGCAATTGCTACTCCTGCTGGTAATTATTGAAGACTGAAAACTGTTGTTATGTGCATATGTGATAGACTCCTCAGAGACAGCATGGCAAATATTAAACCTGCTGCATGTGCTTGATCTGAACCATAAAAGCAAGTGTATAATCAAATAAAACAGGCCTATAAAGTGCACTCACACTTCAAAGCTTGCTATTAAAGCGTCTTTGTTGGATTCAGTGTTTATTGGGCTTCAATGACTTCTAGGGAAAATGTGCTAATTTTACTCAAGGCTTGATATGTCCCTTTCAGGAGCCAGGAGGACTTTTCTGTCATGGATGTGATGGACAGGGAGGTATTTCAAGGCTTCAAATGCATATCTGTGTTACTGTGGTATATGTGAGCATGAGAGTTTACCCAGTGTTAACCAAGTGATGGCAGTTGTTTGACTGACCTCTCTTTTTCAGTTTCATAATTTACTACTTTGTTGCTTGTACTGGTTTTGACTGGGATGGAGTTGTTTTTCTCCACAGTGGCTAGCACAGGGCTGTGTTTTGCATGTGTGCTCAAAGCAGGATAACTCAGGAATATTTTAATTTTTGCTGAGCAGTGCTTGCACAATGTGCCAAGGCTTTTCCTGCTTCCCATGCTGCCCCACCACTGAATGGTCTGGGGGGGTTACCAGAAGTTTGGATGGGGACACAGCTAGGACAGCTGATCCCCACTGACCCCTGGGATATTCCAGACCATATTCCATATTGACCGCTGCTTGTGGCCAGCAATTTATTTGGCATTTTTATCACTTGTTTTCCATGTGCTTGTTATCACTGATGGTTTGTGTTGTCTTCTTTTATTTTTTTTTTTTTTGTAGTTATTAAGCTGTCCCTGATGGTTCTCTCTTCCATCTCACTCAGTGGGGGTTAAACCATGATGCTGTTGTATGCGTATGAGTGTGCACGTAGGTGGTTTCTGAGGAGTAGCTGAGGTTCTATAAATCCACATCATCTCTTGCTTTGATGTGACCTGTGCTTCTCTCCTTGAGATGCTCACACACAATTAACAGTTCCTTGTGGTGCCAAGGATGCTGAAAAGTAAATTCCATTGGCATGATTCAAATATGTCACAAAGAAGAGATTTTAATATATTCTTCACTTATCTACTACCCTTTAGGCTTTACAGTAACCAGTCTGCATGTATCCCTTTTGCTGTGGAGACCATATCCCTGCAGAGGAACCCAAAGAATGTAATGTTTGGAATTACCTGCATTGTAAAATTGAGCAAATATTTGGTCCTATGGGCCACAAAGAACAGCAGTAAAAAGAAAAAAAAAAGCTATAGAAAAGGGCTGATTAAGGGCTGGGTGTGATGCCAGATTTATGGATGGCCTGGGAATATTTAGCAGCATTGGGATTCTTGACACACAGCAAGGGGAATCTTTATGAAGCATGTAATATCTGTAAAACAGGCTGTGAAAAATTTAACATTAAAAAAGTCAGATGAAAAGAATAAACACAGATTTTGAAATAATCTTGGATCTAGGCTGTATTTTTCCATCAGTATCTTGCATTGGTTTTGACAGTAATTTGCTCTTGTAAAATATCAATGGAATAAAATACTGATGTATTTGATATAGGTATGGTATTAGTAAGAGCAACATTCACATTTTCAATGCATGAATACCATTTCAAATTGGCATATTTTTGTTGAATTTTGACTGGTTTTGTTAACAGTTCTGTGAAGCACTTATGCAACCAATATTAAATGTATATAATTTCACTTCCTTTATTTTCTGATATAAACTTTTGGAAATGGAAAAGAATATTTTTGATTCTGCAGCTCTTATTTTTGCATTATCATTTCAGCCTCCCAAAACCAGGTTTTAAGTGCTGCTACCCAAACATCCTATTATAGGTATTTCTCAGCCTACTTTGTGTAGTTCTAAATGATTACCTAAATTATTATAGAGAGAAAATTATCTTATTAGGAAAATAGGTTTAAGGTTAAAAAAAAAAAAGCAGCACATTCCTCCAAAAGTAGAGCAAATGGTGGTGCTTTCCTAATCTCCTTTCTTCTATTTATCCTCAACTACTGTTTCACTTTAATTCTTAATTCTTAAAGGCTAAAGTAAAAAAAAAAGAAAAAAAAAGACATTGATTTAATTGGAATGAGAGTAGCTCCTTTTTGTAAGGTAGTAGTTCTGGGTCAAAATTAAGATTATTTGCTACATGTGTGTTTGTTTATTTTTTATATCCAATGAGGTCTGCTTGTATTATGTACTGCTTCATTCTTACCTTCAATACGTCCTTGAAGTACTGCTAGATTTAAGTGAAAGAAAATGGGTGTGAAGAGTAGATTATAATGTCATCTGTATTAGAGCAAACAAACCCAATGTGAAAAATGCATGGTTGCAGAAATAATTCTTTTTCTCCTCCAGTTTAACAAAAATAATTAAACTGCATTATACATTCCACTTAATAATTTTGCTTAATGTTACAAAATGTATTTAATTTTGAACTAAAGGATAAATGGTCAATGACTCACATACATTAATTCAGGAACATCTGCCTGCTTACAGATAAGAAGCAGGGAAGGAAGGCATCTGTGAAGCTCTTTCTTGAAAAACAATGTTTTCCTGTATTGTGGAAAAAAAAATGCAGCAGCAGTAGTTGATTAGTGGATTGCCATTATTTCTCAGATGTCATTATCTGGAGAAATGCTCAGGTGCTTTAAATCCTTGCTGTGTCAATCCTCAGTCTTGAAGTATTTTGGAATTGTTGATTTTTTGGATTGCTGACAGTCTTAACTGAAGTAGTATATGAAATTCTCTCATGGTGAAATTAAAATGACCTCCATATTGTGTTTGACTTTTGTTTTGGTCTGTCTTGTGTTTTGGGATGGGATTTTTTTTATATTTTTTTACTGTAAAAGCCAATTTATTCTGAGTTCTTCTGAGGTAAGAAGAAAAAAAAAAAAAGCAAAGGAAACAAAGACAAATGTGTGCAATCCCGGAAAGGAATGTTGTATATTGTGAGCTTAAGAAAAAAAAAAAGTTGTGGTTCAGCTCAGATTTTTTTTTTTTTTTGTTTAAACATAAACTACAGCCCATTTTTTGCCTCTTTTAAGGGATTGTTGAACACTGGTGTGGTGGGAGGGAATGTAATTATTGTACACTGAGGCTAAGTCGGTTTCACCCAAAGTGATTTACTTCGCACAAATGTAATGCATGATGAATGCATGGTGAATGTATAATCCTTTCCCTTGCAGTACTTGTTATCAGACATAGGCAAGGCCAAAATTTTATTTTCACATACAATGTATTTTATTCTAATTACAGTAAATTAATTTGACCAGAAAAAGAGAGATAATAGTGCAGGGAGAATGTGAATGATAGTCTGCAAACATGCAGAGAGACAAAATGGAATTAGTTTGGAATTTTTTTAACAATTGTCCTTTTTAATAGCTGGGTGGGGTGGCAACTGAGACTGGATTTTCAATTACTCTTCAGGTCATTAATGTTGATTACATTCTTCTTCTAACCATAACTCTTTATTTAATGAAAATGTATGCTACCCACTAAGCAGGCATGTAGTTAGGGAACAATACAGCAGGATTTGATTGCCCTATTAACAATAATCATTGTGAGACTTTGGGAGTAATAATTAAATGACTTCTTGCACTCTTGTTCTACTTTTTGGTAGTGTTCATTCAGCATGTACTACAGTGATATCTCTAATGAAATTTAAACTTGCCAGAAAGCATTAGCTAGAGATAGACAGGTACTGAAATACCAGACCTAAAAGGGCTCCAGCAACTGTCATTAAAATACCTGTGGACCAGGTAACTTAATTTGAATAAAACAAGGTGGCATCTCAGAAAGAGATAATTAAATAATTTGCAATGACTGACAGTGTTCATGTGGAGGAGATTGGGGGTTGAAGAGGGAAAAGAAATGATGTTAGTTTATCTTTCTCCTGCTCACAATTCAGAATCATTGCCAGCCTTGTGGACAAAGTGCAAGGCTGGTGGCACAGAGCTGGAACTGACCCAGCCAGAGAAAATGGTGGGACTGCTAAAAGGTTCCCTTTTATGGGGCTCAGTCTTGCTTACAAACAGGTCAGCTGTCAAACCCTCACTTGATGGATGCAGCTCCTGCTCCCAAAAAAAACTCGCTCTTGTGAGTTCTGAATTGACCAGTGGAAATTGTTTTGCTGACACAAAAAATAAACTGTCAAGGAAGACATTTAACTCAGTCCTCTATGAAGAATTAGAGTTAGGGAAAGTAGCTGCTGCTGTGCCTTGTGCCTTCAACACTTTTTTGAGCCAGAATAGAGAACTGTGTTTCAATTATCTGGTTGCAAGTTTGCACAGATTTTCTCCTCGCTCAGCTAATTCTCTGAGCTTTGTTATACACATTCAAGGTAAAGAATACACTTAGTAATGTGCTGGGAGGGGGTTTACTACTGAATGATGTCAGCCACAGAAACACAGTGTGCTCTGAGCATCCACCATGGGCACTCATTGTCTGCGCTGTGGTGTCTGAGGTCAGCTGCATGCTTGCCCATGAAACCCAAGGTAATTCTTTTCCAAAACACACTTCAGTCAGATGTTGCTTGATGTCATAAATATTTGATTGCATGAGTCCAACAACTGAGAATCTGTCAGTAAGTGGGTGAGAGTTCCTGCTCCATTCCAGTGTGAAGTTAAACTTTACTGTGCTTTGCTGAAATTAATCTCTCAAACACCAGGCTGAGGCTCTCAGGGGCCTCTCACAGGACCAATAACCACACTATGGCTTGGAGGCTGTAGCTAAGGGATGGAAGTCTGTGAAGAGGCAGCTTCCTAGAACTTCACTGGCATAACTGCTGATCAGTAAACCTGGTGCAATTCAGCTGAGATCAAAGTATAAGTAATTTGCAGCTCTAGCTGAAGGCAAACATTCCCACTTAGAGCTGAAGGATGGTTTAACAAGGTGTTCTTTTTTTATATTCCACTAGTTGTTAACTATCTCAGAGCCTGAAGTTTGTGCTTTGTTTGTTGTCAGTCCATCAACTGCTCATGTTGCAGAAAGGAGGAAATGTAGCCTTGTCATCTAAAGTAAATTAATTTTCATCTCATGCATAATCATGTTTTCATTATACTTGAAGCACACATTTAACATATTTTTCTATTTTTCTATAAATAAATATATAAAGACAATATAAGAGAAACATAAGAATATAATAGTATGAGGGTATAAAATATATCATTCTTACACTTCAAAGTCCTTTCTGGATCATCTCTTTAAACTGCTGTGGTTAGGAATAATGCCAGAGTTAGAACAGAGGGAAGACTGTAAAAAGTCAAAAGGTAGTCAATATGTCCTAGAAGGTAGTAAAAATGTATATATATTCTTGATATCTTTACAATATATGCCAACTGTCTAAGTAAAATTCCCTACACATGTAGAGAGTCCCCAATATAACTCTGTATTTAGTGTAAATATAGAAGCAAAAGTAGATGTTTATAGGATTAAGAAGATTATATCCAGCTCTGCACTGAGCCTTGCTCTAAAAGTTCTTCAGCAGGAAGAAGTGGCCAAAGCTCTTATCCCTGACCTCTGGTGCTGTGCAGCACTCACAGTAACCATCAGGCAAATTGAATATATGCTGTACCATTATTCCAAGAAAGAATCTTTCTGGCTTTGAATTGTTTAAATATTTCTGGACCCCAGTAATGTTCATTTCAGTAACTGACACCTCATCTCCTTATTATTCTTGGGATCTTTTAAGAGAGGAATAAGACTGACTTTAGTAGTTGTTAGTTAACTGATTGCTGTTTGGGCAAGTAGTAGAAAACAAGCTTTATTTTTTGTGGTCTTTTCATGTTGTATCACAGAAAATTTGAGGAGAAAACTTACTGCTAAGCAGATACAGTCTTGTAGGCAGTATAAACCACATCAGCATTGGAAGGCAGCATAACAGGAAGTGTTAAGAATATCAATCACAGAAAGTGTTTCTTTATATCCTATAAATTCACACACCACAGGCTGACTGACATACAATGTCAAAGTCAACTTTAATAGACACAGTATTTCACTCTGGATGCTCAAACCAAACCTGATGTTTTCTTCTATTTGCAAAGCACCATAATTTCAGGTCAAAGAGAAAGGGTTTTACTTTAGAGCATTTATCATGTCCAGGAAATGCACTGATGACTCCTGTGGAGTGGCTGTGGTCACAGAGTAGCAGCTGCAATGCTGCAGTTCTGTCTGTAAGCCAGGCTTTGACCACTTCAATAAAATTCTGGTTTCTTGGTTAGAGTGGCAGAGAGTGTGTCCCCTACTAGGTAAAAAAAAAAATAAAATTAAAAAACCAGTAATTTCTAGATGATGATGATGATTTTGCATTTTTGGGGTTTTTTTGTAAGTGTGGGTCTAAAAGACTTTTTCCTAAACATTCTTAACATAGACTCAGAACTACATAAATTGTCTTGTGTTTTTTTACACATTTTTATCATTCTTTGTATCTGGTGAAGACTTGTCAAGAATTATTTAATCTGTTCAAGTGTAGCATTGGATACTTATATTACAAAGTGTATCCATTGCACTTGAAAAGCCTTTCTCTTACTTGTTCATGTGATTGGTCTTTATTTTCTCCCACTTCAGGGAACTCTACACATTAATCTAAAATTTTATAGGGAAAAAAAAAAAACGTGTCCAGGAATTTTTCACCTGCTGCCCCACAGAGCTCGCAGAGTTTGAAAAGGCACATTTTCAATCTGACCTTGGCAACCTTTCCTAGCTCTTCACTTAAGTGGTTCTTCATCTTCCATCTGTCTTGTTAGACAGAGACGCCTTTGTCGAGCACAGGAAACTGACCTCTATGATTTCTTTTAGATGCCTGCCTTGATTACCCTATCTATTAGCAACCTATATTGCTTACTACAGAGAATTTCCTGAATACCTGAGGAAGATATCAAATAACTGAATCTAAATAGTTTTCCACAGAAGAACTCTGATTTTAGGGAAACTAAAATCTGTTTTAGTCATACAACATTAAAACTCTTGTTGGACATGTAAAGGATTGTTTAGTACACGTCTTCTACTGGATTTAAGTTGGGTTGCTTTTGGAATCGGATTTGAAAGGGAAATAAAATCTTCAAGACAGTTTTAGAAGTTCCTCATGAAATTAAAAACAAAAATATAGTTTGTCTGATAATTGTTCAATATAAAGGCTTTGATTTTAATTCTTGATAGCTCCCAGAATTTCTAAGGCATAAAAAGAGAATTCAAAGAGCTTGGCAAGTTGGGGGCTTAGGGTTATAATTACATTGATAGTAATATGATTAAAAATCGGAGGCTTGGGAGAATCAGTGATTCCATGTCACAAGTTAAGGCAATTGAGAAAGTATGATAGCTCTTGTAGTTCAGTTTTGTGAAGGAAACATGTTAATTCCATTTACTTATCTGACTTAGAAACTCTCCAGACTGAGTGGGAGGGAAGAAGGCAAACACCACTTCTGCCAATAAAATATAAAAATGTGGAAAAGGGGACAGAGAGTTTTTATATGATTAAGAAGTAAAGAGCAAGCAGGTGACTTTAGGGTGTTTTTCTTTTATGTTTTGCAATCTTACAGCTTACATTATTTCTTAGGATTTCTTTGACACAGAGTGGTGATTATTGCTGTCTTACAGAAGTGTGAAAATTCTCTATATTCTTAAGCTTTGGAGTGTCTCTAATTTATGTTGTTTATTTTGGTTTGTATTTCTAACATCTCCTGAGACTTAACCACCTTGCATTCCTGTTTATATAACATATTAAAAGGCATATAACCATACTGAAATACTTTTCTGTTGGCACTTTTTCCCTCAAATTTTTTCCACTCATACTGCCATTGAAAGAAGGGATTTGAAGTTGTCCAGGCTAACTCAGAGTAGTTCATTTCTTCTGGAAATCAAGAATAACTATGTATATCATAATGCACATCCAGCTAGTTGTTCTCCCTGAATAACTTCAGTCTCCCCATATTTTTATGGCATCAAGTTAAGCAGCTTCCTACAACTACTCAAACAGATGAGTGATAGTTACAATCATCTAAAAAAAAAAAACAAATTAGAACCTCCAGTAGGAGATGAAGGTTCTGGAAAACTGTTCCAATAAATGTCAGTTTTTAGCAAAGCAGTGGGACTCAAAACTGGTTATTTTCAATTTCTTCATTTCAGTGTTTTATATGAGAAAACTTTAATTTTCATATCAGTGTAGGTTGTTTTTAATTTCATAAAATTCAATTTTGTTTTCATTATTAACATTTTAAAGACTAATGATAATAATAATAAATCAGAATATTGCTTAGAATCCAGCTTTTAGAATTTGCCATATTGAGATATTTGAAAATTTTAAAGAAAATGAAAAAAACTTTTGTAAAACAGATTATTTTTCCTAACAAAATCTCCATATAAGTACTTATGTGATAGAAAGAAAGAATTCTACCATGGACCCAAGTACTAGTGAATCAGAATCATAATCAATTTCGTACACCCTTGTTCTCTCTGGGCCCAGTCCATGTGTTATTCATTAATGATAACATGTTTCTTACAACTTATTCAGCTGTTTCTTTTTGTGGGCATGTTTGTTCATGTACAGCTGTTTATATTTTCAAATGTCTTTATTTACACCTGAAAAAACATGTTTGTGGAAAGCATTCCATTTCCTAAGCACTAGACTGGTGTTTTTTTTCTCTTGAATTTATGCTTATGCGGTCTATTGGGTACAGGCTATCCACTTGAGATACATAGTAATGGATGCTGATAAATTCCTGAAGAACCAGAGAGCACTGGGCCTATTTCCTTAAATAAAATGTAAATCTTCACCAAGATGGCTTGAAATGTTTACTCTCTTACACATCTACAAAGGTTTTGGGTGCTTTGCTAAACGGAAAACGTTTCGTACTCGCTGTGTCTCCACAGACATCACAGCCTTTGCTTTTTGAAATGATCCTTGCTGCCTTTAACAGCATTAAGATTTGATGGAGCTAAACCAAGATCCAGGGTTGTGAGAACACCTGGATCTACTGCATGTCTTAGTTACATCCTGACACACCTCCAGGTCTTCTTCTGTTGTATCTTAATCCTCCCCCAAGCCCAAGTTTCTGGTGGAAATGTATAGGGCGATAGAATATAAGAAAATAAAGATAGTGTAGAGAGTGATCTTAGCCTTAAGGAGTTGCAGCTGGGCCAATTATCAAAGATTGGGAACAGGCCTGACTTGAGCAGGCCACAGCTGTAACCAATGGGAAGAAGAGTGCTATAAAAGAGTGGGGTGGCTGGGTGAGAAGGGAACTGGAGTCAGTGGCTGCTTTGGGAAGGGGAATGAGTCAGTGCTCTGAGGAGCTGTCCATAAGAAACACCAAGAAGGTATGGAACTTTTGTGATAAGGAGACAACAGCATGGAACCCCTGCAATAAGATGACAACAGAAATGCAGTTGGGATTTGTCAGGTTTGAGACCACATTGCTTATTCCAAACAAAATGGGACACCAGGGCTGTGAATTGTGTCTGTTCTGGAGTCTGAACACACACAGCGGCATTTTGCCATACTTCACCATTGAGATAATTCTGAAGTATGCTGTTGTACCCACTAGAAATCTTTTATTCTCCTCTTGAGTGTAGTCCTGGTTTGTATTAAGTATCTTTAAAAGAAATCCGTCTGAAGGCATATAGTCAGTGAGATTGATGCATTCAAAAATTTAAAGAGAGGCTTTTGAATGCCAAAAACTTTCTATATGTCAGAAATAACCTGGCATTAAAGCAAAATAAATCTGTTGAGGCTGGGCTTTCCAAAGAAAGAACCAGAGGTGAAATAGAACAGAAATAAAGAGGTTTGAAAATACATTTTCCCTCTACCCTCTGTCTCTTGTCAGCAGATATTCTTCTTAAGGTTTCTCCTCAGCCTGGCAACCACATATTTATGAGAACAGGAGGAAAGTCCACTCAGCACTCCCCAAGTTCTCAGGAAACGCTGCTTTTCTGTTTTCCAACCTTGTTCAGTGTTTCTGGCCACATGGTTCTTCCTGTATTTTCTTTTCCAGGTTATAATTTCTAGCTAAATTCACATTGCAGTGGTGGTTTCTTTTTTGTTTTTTTGTTTGTTTGTTTGTTTTTCTGTTGTCTTTTTTGTTGTTGTTGTTTTTGTTGGTTGGTTGGGTTGATTATTTTGTTTTGGTTTAAAACTCACCCTTTCCTTTGGTAGTATATATTGTGTAATTTAAGGCTGGCTGGAATTTCAGGTCATAAAAAAGCAGTATTTTGATGGAGTCACAAAAAGATGCAGTCTAGGAATTTTTGGTTTGTTTGAGTATTTTTGGGGGGGATGGTGAGGGATTTAATGACGGTTTTGTCCCAAGCCAAGAAATTTCACAACAAGTAAGTCATCCCTTTTTCTCTTTTCTTAACAGAGCTTATGGGCTGAGTTTACTGTTTCTTCTAAAGTCCTCAAGCTGTTTAGCACTGTGCTGTCCTGTAGCTCAGAGGTGATGGTGATACTGTGCTGCTGTCAAAATAATGGTGACACTGCAGATGAGTGAATACATGGTGGATGTCACACATATTTTCTCTCCTAGCCAAGCATTGGAGCCAGAAGAAAGAGAATAATGTGTGTATAACCCTTAGGGAATCTCTCTGGTCACTCTTCTCCTCACTTTATATTTTCATTATCATTTACATTTCTAAAAATGGAGCTTTGTTAAAGACTTTTGGCTTTTATCAGTGGGCTGGCAAAACATGGTTCCCCTGAGGGATAATGCATGTGAAAAAAGGAATTATGTGAAACACTGTAATAATACTGTTGTGATGGTATCTTGCAAGATGAGGGAGACTGAGGAGATATGTACTACAGAGGATATTTAAGAGTTGGAGTCCAATATCTTTCCCCGCTTTGGCTCCAGAGCAACTCGTCTGTGAGTAATTCTATTGCCACTTAAGTAAGAAAAAGTGGATTTGTAGTTAGGATGGCCAAGGAATTTGGACTCCATTCTTGCCTTAGCCACATTTTTCCTGTAAAACCTTGGAAAAATTATTTGATCAGCCTCACAGGTAGAAAAGTTATTGTTATGTTAATGTTATGGTGTCTCAAACAAGGTTTTATGCTAAAACCTTGGCACAGGTAAATCCCTGTTAGATATGATCTATGTTTATGCCTTTTTAAATAAAATCCCACGTTTTTCTCATGCTCTGGGTCTTGAACTTCACTTTGCCATGGGACCCTCAGTATGCCCCAGATGAAACCACATATTGAGATTGCTTACCTGCTGCAGTCTGTCATGTTACTAAGAAACACCAGTCTGTTCTTTTCACACTCTGGACTGTAAAAACCTCACCAATTTGTATGCAAAAGGCAGTGTTTTGGGACCAGTCTGCAGCTCCTCAGCTTCAGTCTCTCCATGAGCAAGATACAGAGTCTGATTTATAAATACTGGCAGAGGTTGATGCCTGGTAGGACCTCAGTAATCCAGCAGTGGTTGGATAAAACTTGTTATTAACTCAGAGGTCCTGTAATACTTCTCTTTAGAAGTATAAATAGCTTCAAATAGTACCTCCCCAGGTTAATGACTTTGCTGCAAATCAGTGCCACATCCACCCACTGCAGGAGTAGCACTATGAAATAAACATAATGACAATCAAATCTAATGTATGCTGGGAAAGGTGACCTATGCATAAGTTTTTAATTCTAATTCTCTTTCTTGAGCTTGTGGTATTTATTTGTTGCCAGTGATGCTAGGGGTGCAGTGAAACAAAATGAAATCTGTTTCTAATACATCTTCAGATTCCCATTAGGGTAAGATTTGAATCATAAAACAAAGGAAAGAAAAATGTATAAAATGATATATTTTGTTTCCCCCCTGTGGATGAGGTTTACAGCAAGAAAGCAAATGTTAACTTATAATAAGTAGCCAGCCATCCACTGGATATCACCTTTCCAACTGAAGGGGAAATAGCATTCTTTTTCATTAAAACCACTTCTTTTATTTGTGTTAAACATATGCACTCACTCAGTAGATTCTCTGCAGCAGACCATAAATTAAATATGAAATAATATTTTAAAATCCATACACAATGCACACAGACTATAAAAACTTTGTGCAACTGCTGCTGAGCTTTTTTATTCACTGTAATATCTACTGCAATGAAACCAAAATCCTCAGTATACTTTTTCTTCAGAAGTAAATAAGATGTGATTTTGGGATTTTGCTTATACTTGTTTGTGGAGTTCTTTTCCCTCACTTTTCCGTTCCTCAGTCCAGGAAGTTGCTTTGTTTTTTTCTAAAATGCAGTTTACTAGTGCACCTTTACCATAAGGTAATTAAAAGCTTAAAGATTTAAATTAAAAGCTTAAAGCAGGAAGATTTATCCAATTATTTGGACATGGCACCAGAGGTTCAGGTGACATTTTTGTCTGTTTTGTAAACATTTCTACTGGCTCTTCTCTGGTTTTGGTGTGTGTCCTCAATCACATTGGAGGTGACAGTCTAGTGGAGATCTTATTCACCACATAGCAACAAAAAGTGGTGCGAAGTCCTCGATCCCAAATGCAATAAATCCAAAGAAAGGTGCTGATTTTAAATGAGTCTGCAAAATTATGTGCTTATTTTAGCTTAAGAAATGGCAAAGGCTCCATCTATTCCAAGATCAGGTTGTTTTTGTCCACAATTTTGGAGCTGCTTTAAAGCATTTATTGACAAAGCAGAGCATTCAGTGTCGTGTAGATTCCTTTTATTCTTTGCTAAGTAGCTGCAGACTTCTGGCTTCACCAGGACCTGTTGTTGCAGAAGCTGGCATGTCCCAGCTTTCATTTCATGAACATCTAGGGTGAAGGTCATTCATGGAAAAAGGTAAAAAAATAAATCTTTATTAATACACTAGCTGGTCTCCACCTTTGCAAATACTGAATATAAGTGGTTTACACATGAATATTCCAAAATTGTAACTGTCATCAAATTTTACAAATATTTTGGAAGGAGTGACAGAATTTTGTCAGTATTTTGGTAGGCATTAAAGTCTCTCTCTCCTCTCTTCTGGGGAGAAACCCTCTTTTCCTCTTTTTTCACAGCTCATTGTGCAGTTACTAAAGGAGTAGAAATGGTCACTGTTGAGTATCATTTTCTTAAAGTAATTATTTCCTTTCCTGAGCCATGCCAAGTTATTTTCAGTGTCACTAAAACTATTTATAGTGATTTTATAGACTTAAAGGTCTGATGTTATTTAAAAAAAACCTGCTACTGTCTTTTCTAGAATCTGTCTTTTAGTTGATTCACATTTGTCATGAACTAGTGCAAACTGAAAATTTTAATGATGGTAATAGGATTGGGGCAGGGAAAAGTATTTCAAAATGTTTTGGTTTGGGAATGTTTTTCTTGTTCCAAGTAGGTGTTGAAAGATATCTAGCTTTCTACAGTAAAATAGTTTTATGTTAAATATTATGTGATTATGTTACCTAATTAACTTCTTCTGCATCTGTTTCAAAAGAGAGCAATTGCAGAAAGGGACTCGAGCAATAATCTCAGAGATCCAAGGGAAATTATTTATTTATAAGGCCAGACACCGTGTCTCACCATCTGGCATTTAAACACTAAGTGCAGTCAAGACTGAACTGTGTTCAAAGGAATTTTACATAGTGAGATGACTAAAAGACAGGGACAATCTGCAGTACAAGGGCTGAGCACAGACCAGAGGGAACTTTCCCTGTTGAGAGGCAGAGTGGGTAGGAGGGCATTCATGGTTCCTGTCACAGAGAGTTTAGTTGGTTATTTTTGCCACTTCTATCCATAGAGTTCCTCCAAGAAAGTTGAGCAAAAAAAGTCGCATCTAAAATCACATGGGAAGTTTGGTTGCACACCCCAGAAACTGCAGGTGAGGGAAGGAACTCTTTATTTATTAACATTTCTTCTTGAGCAGACTCAACAGCTGCAGGAAGAGCTGTGGTGCTGTTCTCCAAGTGAGTTAATACCAATTCCATTTCCACAGGGCCAATTTCCAAGCAGCATATATGCTCCTTGGATCCCCTTAAAAATTAAGAGTCCTAATTATTCTCAGTTCCTGAGATTTTTTCTTCCACCTGCAGTAAAATATTTTTTTTCCTTCCCTTTCTTTATGGACAGCCCATACTGTGATAAGCAGTGGTACCTTTCTCCATTTAGATTGTAGAAAAAATAAAATGGACCAGATCAAGTATAAACAAGATATGAAGTGAAAGAAATAAGTAACATCCAAGCAGGATGTGTACTACTGTGTGTTACACAAAGACAAGGTCTGAATGGAAAAAAATTTCATTTCATTGGAATTTAAGAAGATGTCAGAGAAATTAATTCAAGTGCCAAGCAGAGGAATAAATATTTTCAAAGGCTAGGAGTCTCAATATGCCAAATATAGAGTTATATTAGGTTGCTTATCCTTTATTGTTTGTTTCTTCTCTAGAGCAGGGTTCTTTTGTGAAGATATAGCCTTTCAACTGCAATTCACATTGAAGGAAAACAGTATGAGGCTGCAGGAGAAAGGTAACCATACAATGAATTGAAAAATGACTGGTAAGTTCCTTTTAGTCAAATGTTGATCTATTATTGATTGTGACAGTTTAGAGTCATAAGGTTTGGCCTTATATTAGGAGTTTTTAGCAGGAATCTAACATGCTGTCAGCTGTTAGTTGAATAGTGCATATTTTCAATTCTAAATAATACTAAGAGATTTGTTGCTGGAATAAGCCTTTTTAAATTTAGAAAAATATCTGCATAGCTACTTAGATGTCTTTTTTACTCCACTATTGTGGTGCTTGAATTGTGACAGTCATCATGTGTTAGCAAACTCTGAATATGAAACTAGAGAAAAAGAGAAACAGACCAGTCACATTATTGTGTCATATCTAGGAGGTTCAGCAAGAATACAGCATGAATCACTTACACAAACAGTGTGGACTTTGTTATTCATAAAGCTCTTCCAGCTCCAAATTATGATTGGTAACAAAAATCTAGAGATCTGCCAGAGACCAACTGTGTTCTCTCTGCCTTAACTTTTCATATTGCAACCTCTTTTGTTCACTCAAAGTTTTCTGTGTTGAAATAAGTATTTAGAACTTTATACACAGAAATATTTATGTAAAGGCTAAGTTATACCTGTATCTCATCAAAAATCAGAAGCTCCTGCAACAGAATAAATGACTATCATTACGAACAGGGTGACAGGAAATAATGTGTTCCTTTTTCTAGGAATGGGTGAACAGGTTGAAAAAACAGTAACAATGGCAGCTTGTATGGGGCCTGGTGCTACTGGGAAGCTCTAGAAATCAGACCTTGAGTCTAGACCTGAAAAAAAATCATATCTGCATGTGGCAAACTACTCATTTGTACAAGTTTGTTTCTGGTAGTGCTGTTGAAGAGATTTCCACATGTGAGGTAAAAATAATAGAAGAGTTTAAGTCTGAGCTGCCTTTTTAACAGCAGGCCATAAGAAACCATCTGCAGTACATATGAAAGGGGTAAATCAGTCCTGTGAATCTCAGGAGTACAACTGTGTATTCACAAGCATCCATTAGTATTTTATCTATCAGATAGTTCTATCTGGATAGATCTGGAGCACTTTTGTAACAATTGTTATCAGAACTAGTTTGGGAATGTCAGTGGATGTGTCTGGAGGTTGAGATGGTTTCCATGAGCGCAGATACAGGCTGTGGGAGATGCTGTCAGGGGGCTGGGGTACCAATGTTTTAGCAGTGAGTGCTGGATGCCCACCACTCACTCTGCAAGGGAGACCTTCCCTCAAGAGAAAATCCAGTCAAGGAAGTCTCTGAACCCTGATCTTGATGATAAAAGCTCTGGTAAAGTGACCTCATTCAATGGTTCCAGCCAAGATTCCTTCTCTGCAGTCTGCCTGTTCTTAGCTCAGTTGTTCCAGATAACAGCATTGCAAGGGCAGTAGATGTTTGTCCTGGAGCTGATTTCCAGTGAGTTCAGGCACTAGGCAATCATCATTTTGGCTACTTTGCTCCTTGTCTCTTTTCCTGAGCAGTTGTGAGAGAATTTCCTCTGGTCTCCTTCCTGAGTGATGTCCTGACTGCCATCCACAGTGCCACTGGGAGCTGAGATCCTGAGGTAGCAAACCCTGATCTGGTACAGTGGGATCGGAGCATCAAAATTAGGGTGCTCCCCAATTAGGGACTCACTGGCCTTGGTATTTGTGGGATGGGTCAGAAATGATTCTGCATCCCTCAGGCTGAGTAGCACAACAGCTTCTCTGTCCAAAAGAAGTTAAATCCATTGTTCTTCAAAACAGAGGTGCTGCTAAGGGACAAGTCACTGCTCTGTGCTCTCACCTGAACTATGCCTGAGCTCTGTCCAGGAGAGTGCTGGCTGGTTTGGGCAAGAAGGTACCAATAACTGAGCGTCTTCTGGACCAGCTGCTGAAGCTGGGAATGGGTAATTCTCTACTTCTTACCTTCCTGCCATGTTTTGGAGCAGGATGAGCACAGTGCAGTGGAGTTGTGCCATGCCTCACACACAGCCCTCCTTTCCAAGCCCTCAGCACCAGTCTGGCTGCTGAAGCAGGCTCTAGCTCTTCTCTGGCTTTATGCTAACAGGCAGCACTGTTTCCCCTGCTGGGTAATTAAATAAAGCCTGGGGCTGGAGAATAACACAGGATCTGGGCTTTTGCATGCCCTCAATTCTTCACAGCAAGTGTTTGTGAAATAATGGAAAGTATTATGGAGCAATTTGATTTCATGAATTGTTCATACTGATGGCAAAGCATTCCCTAATTGTATAATAAACATCTGTTCTGCTTGATTAAGTACCCTCAGAACAGAACCATTTCAGAGAGTCTTCTTTCACTTGCTTAACCAATATAAACAACTCACTTTTTTAAGTGGTCCCTGCAACGTGTGCTGACCTTCATTTGACAAAACTAAAATGACAGCAAGGAAAACAAATTACTGAAATTAAAAGGTGATTTTTAAACCCTTTAAACTGTCCATTGAGCTCAAGCACAAATTCTCAGTAAGAAGATTTAGAGTCTGCCATGTAGTCTCATGGAAAAAATCTTATGTTCTTGGAGAACTCAGGTTTGATTTGTATGCTTCAGTAGCCATAGCTAAAATGGCAGCAATTCTCTAGCTCTAAATGCCCCAACAGGAGAAAGGGTCAATTCTTTGAGTTTTGAGCTTTCTTCTTTCAAAGAGTGGATCCAGGAGAGGAAGAAAATAAAACCAAAAAACAGAGGAGCAGTTTACAACATTGAAATGCATCACGGACATCAATGGACTGCAAGGGGAGGAATCTTTTGTGTGGAAGCCTGTAACAGGACAAGTCACTGATGCAGCAGGTTTGGAGTAGTCACTCTTTTATGTGTTTCACCAGCAAAGGCCTAAGTGAAAGCAAAGGGCAGTCAATAACTCATCAGACATGATGTAAAATGAAACTAATGTTCAATCAATTAGGTACCATAACCATTCCATGAAAGTATCAATTGGAAATAAAAGCAGTTTAAGTAATTAAGCAGCCTTTTATAGGCATCTGGGGATGGGAACTGCTCTGTTTTCACAAGTGGTATATTCTAACAAGAATCTCTTGTCAATAGCTGCCAGAGATGCATGGCTTCAGATGCTAAACTGGGTTATTTCCACAAATAGTACCTCTAGCATATTGAGTTCACTGAGATAACACAGTGAAATTTTTGTCATTTTAATTTAAATACATTTCTGCTGTTCCTGAAGGTGCTTTTATACATGCCAACATGTATGAAAAAGACAATGAAGCTAGAAGGTATAGTAAGATTTATTTCATAGAACAAAAATTCTTGGTTTATGCCTTAAGTTCTGTTTGCTATCTGCTTCACCTGTGCAATACCTATGAGAATCAATTAAAGATTTTTTGGCACAGCTGAAGGATGTATGGTCCTATTTATTATTCTTTTATTTTTTTGTGTTGCAGCTGAGTGATTTTAGTTAAGAAGTTCAACTAATTTCCATTGTTTTTCTTTCCTCTTTTTCTTTGATGGAAAAATCTCTGAGAATCTCTGTAGAACAGAAACTAGAATTTGATCACATTGTTTATTCTGTCTCTTGGACAACATTTGTAGCAAAATGTTGTTTTCATTTACTATGACATAAGTGTGTGTTAACAAATCTTCGTTATTATTTCTGTGTATTAGGAAACAATTTGTTGTTAAAAGAATAGGATCAGTGGATGAAGTGCATCATTTAAGGTTATTACAGCTTGTTGAAAATATTCTGTTCAAGTGGGCTGCAGAAAAATGAGTGTTTACAAAGTCAGGGGATTTTTTACTTTGTTTTGCTTTTTAGTATTAACTCTTCATGAGTGATTTTTTTTAATTCTAAAAGCACAATGAGAAATCGGAATATTTTTATTTTTTATAGAAATTGTTTCATTTGATTGAGCTGTGACAAGACAGCTGTGATATAGTTACCCTGTCTCCCTTATGTCTTAGGACATAAATTACTTACTGAACTTCAAGTATGAGGTAAAAAAATTCCTTCCTGCCTTAGGAATATCAGTTACTGTCCTCTGATATATGGGTGGTGATTAAGTTGGACTAGTGTACTGAGCAAACTCTGTGAATCCCAAGTCCCCTGAGACAGGAAGCTTTGTTGTTTAAAATGGAAAATCATGTGATGAAATGCAGCTCCTTTGGTAGTGGTGCAAACAACGAGAATTCAGCTGCATCTGCTTAGGCCAGCCAAGTCCACCATGAAAGGAAGGTTGCTGTGCATTAAGAAGGGAAATTGCAAGATAACAATAAAGTTCTGATTTTGCTAGAGCTATACTAGTGTATAGAAGTTATCTTAAATATCCTGTTCACTAAATAGGCCTTGTTTAAGTGTGGGAAAGACTGAGGGGACACCTTCCTACTGGAGAGCATTATTTGAATGCTGCAAGGTGGTTGAGCCATTGCAGGCAGTATCTTTCTTACAGAAAGGAAGAATGAGAATTCAAGTCCAGTTTAGCATTTCAGGAGCACCTGAAATATTTGGAACGTGGGAGAACTGGGTCCCAGTCTGGGTCCTCAGAGAGGAAGGGCAGTAATAATAATTTGGGGTTTTGTCCTTCTGATTGAACACCTGTGTTGTCCATGTGGCAGCATGGGGCATATTGGGATTGTCCTGCATTTTGGAATAGCCAGCTGCTTAGAGAACATTGCTGGGAGGTGAAAGATAAGATTCAGAACCCTGGGAGCAATCAGAGCATCAGACAGTGATCTTCAGCTTGTGAGGTGAATATTTCCCTGGAGAAGTTGTCCAGACAAACTTTGGTCTCCTTCTCTGAGGTGTCTGCTTTTCCTGATGGACTGCATAAGAATCCTATATCCTATAGTATTACAAAGCTTGGATAGTTTCCTAAAAGGTCTCCTGTTTCTCAGCCAGAAAAGACATTGTTTGTGTTTTATGCAGTAAGGAAGATTGAATAACTGCAATGAACTTCAAAGGTACTGAAAATCTTGTATTGAAGAGGGTGGAGGGTTTTTTCAGAGAAAACTATCAAAATAAAAGCTTCCTTAGATGTATTTATTACTGCAGAGAAAATGAGCTGTCAAATAGCCAGGGAGTTCTGATAGCAGTGTTTTATTTTTGGGAAGCATCAGAACTGTTATTGCTACCTTTTTTTTTTTTTTCCCTTTTTCCCTTTGGCTTAAAGAAAATTTCTTGCCCAGTGAACCTCCCCTTCCCAACTATCTTTTCTGAAGCACTGCATGTCCCAGAATGTAGGTTTGGATTATATTTCTGTAAAAGGGGCAAGGTGTGCTGTGTGGGCATATGGCTACTGTTCCATATATAGAATAGAATATTACCCTCAGCAGTGTTAGCATTCCAGCTGCAGAGATCACTCATGCATATGCATAGTCCTCCAGGAGCAGAAAAGGCAGGATTATTGCATGTGTCTGAAAGTCTTAATTAACAGACTTCAGCAGGGTGAATGGTAGGTAAAACTTACTACAAGCATCACTGTAGTAGTGTGTCTGTGAAAATTCACCCTTTTAGTGAAGGAGTCTGAAATGTTTCTCATCATTTGAACATTTTTCCTGTTCTTTTTCTAGTATGCTATTAGAAAACTGTACTTAGCAATGAGCTGTTTATTGTCTTATTTAAATGAAATTATGCTCTTCACATGGTACTTCACAGTTGATTACTACATTTATCCAGGCTTCAGTTTTTGAGTAGCCTGTGGATGCACCCAGGAGTTCCAAGTATCATGTATGTATGAGAGCACTAGGTCAAGAAAAATTGCTTTGAAATGCTGTACAAATAATGATCCCAAAAGCTATATTTCACTGGCTTTATCTGTGTATGTGACAACTGTGCTAAAATAACCTGAGAGTGCTCCTCTGAGTGAAGTTACTGCTCTCAACAGTGCTGACAAACAAAACAATTTCTTTCTTTGGTGGCATATACTCCTGTTTTATTGTGTCTCGTTCCTGGAAGCAGCAATGTGTTTGGAGGGCATGACACCTCAATGAGATCCTGTGGTGCATATGACATGGTGACAAATGGCTACTTTGCAGAATAGAATATGATAGAGACTGTGGCAGAGTTCCATGGCCAATTTTGCTTAAAAAAAAATAGACAAAAACCAAAACAAACAAACTCCCCTTTCACTAGAAATGAACAGTAGTATAGTTCTCAGAGAAAAACCTAGAAAGCTTCAGGGGGGCTCTCCATGCTTGAAAGCCACACAAAACCCTTTTCATGCCACCCTACTTCTTCCCACCCCAGGAGAAAATTTCTCTGTGTCAAACACGCTTCTCTCTGCTGGTGTGCTTGATTTTAGGGGGCACATTGTAAATGTAATGAAGGGGAGCATTCCTGATGAAGTTAGAAAACAAGAGCCTGTGCTGACATTTGTGGAGCATCCTTGCCAATAGGCATATGCAAAGATTTACTGTTTATAGCAGTGGAAAGCTATGATGCTGTGCCTCTGACTCATGGGAGCTATATATTTTGTTCTTTAATGCTCATTAGTGTTGTAGGAGGCTCAGATTTTAAAAGGGGTTGCCTAGGTAGGTTGTCACTTGGTGATGAACATAACCGGTGCAGTGAATCTTTCTGACAGCTCACAATCATAATTATTTTCAGAATATCAACAGAAGAGCTGTAATGCATGGTTTATAGCTTTTAGCTGGTGGTTTGTGCAGTGGTGGGCTTTGTTTTGCAGATATATCTACCACACCAAAGCAATTTTCTATTCTTTCACCTTCTGTGGCATTTTCCCTCGAAAATCTGTTCCTATTACACACTGCCAAAGCTATGGGATCTGTTAAGAATGCATGGCTGTAGCTGAAATCTGCAATTTGGTGGCAACATTTGCAATTATAAATTTCATAGCTGCAGCATCTCTCTATAGAAACCAAAAGTTTAATTACAGGAAAGCAATGCTAATTAGGGAAGGAAATACTGTGGCATTACAGTAAATAAATGTAACAGGGAAAAGTTATTCACTGTGCTGGCTGCTACCAAGTGCTCATGAAGGTTTCCATTTCCCCTGGGTGGTCTGTGATGGGATCTGGGATGCTGCTCCCGGAGCCACTGATTTGCTCTGGCTTGTGCCCCAGGAGCCAGAGCCCTGCTCTGCACTCATGGCACTTCTCCCTTGTGGTTTTTCCCTTGGGGAATGAGGCCTTTTTGTGATGCCATCTATGAGCCCCACAGAGACAGTGTGTGACACTTGCAATATCTAGAGAAGAACAGTCTTGCAGGCCAATCTCACAGCTCCTGGAACTCATGCAGCACTTGGGTGTGGGCAGACAGGTCCTGAAAGCACAAAAAAAGGCATCTATAAAGAAGTAAAGAAGAAACTTTGTTGCTTTGTATTCAGGAGGGGGTTTATTCCCTCCAATTTTATTGCTGAAGCCTAAAATATCTTTAGATTGTGCCTTCTGTCCCCAAAGTATACTTGAAAATACCTTTTTTTTTTGTTTTGTTTTGTTTAGAACTGGATAAATCTGATGTACTTTTAATAAAAAGGAAAAGAGACGACATGGAAAAAAAATTCAGACTATGAAAAAGCTGGACACAAAATACAAAAAAATTTGCAAACTCATCACAATAATTTAATCAATTCTAGTCTGGTGGATTTTGCATTGATTCACAGGCTTAGCACATGACTTTTAAAACTCAATGCAGCATGGTATTGGAGTGATAACAGTGCACACTGCTGACTTGAGAGGTATTTTAGTGGGCATAGCAGATACCTGAGAGCACATTCTGAGGTGATATAATTTCTTGTGACTCTAATACATTCTAGCTCTGCTGATTTACATCTGCTGAGAATCTTATCTATGGGAATTCCTTGATGCTCAGTGCTATTATTCTGACACCTGCCAAAGTATCGATGGAGAATGGACCATAAAAATATCACTCCGTGATGGAAATGAATGTAACTTTAAGATCAGTCATTTGTGCTAGCCAGATTTTGTTCTCATCCTAATAGAACTTTTAAGTGTCTATTTCATTGCCAGGATAAATGGCCAAGCTTTAACTACTGCAAATGAATGCAGAACTATAAAACTTCAGTATAATCATATAATTTATTTCTTAATTTTCCGTTAGTATAGAACCAATCATCTGTTGACGAGCACTGTGATGTCAGTTGGGTGCCATATATTTGACATGCAGAAATGAAATTTGTATTCCTGAGAATGCAGACTTACAATGATTTTTATCATAATTTTAAAAATATCTCACAAAGAGAAGTTATTCATTATTGTCTTTATTTTATAGCTCAAGAGTAGGGTGTTTAGAAAGGTGAAGTGACTTTTTCAAGAAGTTCAGTGGTGGGAAATAAAATATTGTTAACATGACAATGGTATTTTATTATAAATGCCATTTTATAATAAATGTCATTTTTATAAAATGACGAGATTTCATTACCTTCAGGGAGGCCAAAATTTCCTTTGGAGTCTCAGATATAACCCATATGTCTGGTTCATAACCTTATTTGCAAGGAAAGGTATTCTCAATCTTTTGCCAAGCATGAAGCACACCTTTTAATAATAATCTCATAACTTCCCTGGGACTGCAACCAATGATTTCATTAAAAAACAGGGTTTGAATTTGAGCTCATCTTTCTAGCTGTGAGAATAGAAACCTTAGGGGCCTCATAACCTCAGGGCTCCATAATCAACCACTGGTTGCTGTACAGCTGTTTGATAGAGACCATGCTGGAATTTACTACTTGCAGCAGCAAAATAAGCTGTGGTTTAGGTACCCTTAAAGATTCCTAAGCAGTTCTTGACCTTTATTCTTTTTTTTCATCCCCTGGTGAAGTGGTTGCTGACTCTGCCACAGGAATCATTTCTGTGTACAATCTAACCTGTGAGCATCTACAGTCATACAAGAAGGAAGAATTTTTTCACTGAAAGGGTCATCAATGGAATGGGCTGCCCCAGGGATGTGGTGGAGTCACAAGAATCCAAGAAATGATTGGATGTGGCACTCAGTGCTGTAGTTGACCAGGTGGCGATCGGTCAGAGGTTGGACTCCATGATTTTGGAGGCTTTTCCCAGCTTTAATAGTTCTGTGGTAAGGATGTGCAAACTTGTGGAGCTGTAAATGGGCCTAAATTCCAGCAAGTGTACAAGATGAGACCTGGAAAATGTGGGAAGGTGTAGGCAGCATGATAGGCAGTGAGTGCTCTGTTCTATGGCCAGCACCTGCAGTAACTTCAGAGAACGAGGAGGGATTTCATGCAAAACAATGGGAGAACAAATATTTGAAAGGTTTCTCTGAGGCACTGCAAACAGCTCCAGAGTGAACACAAATGTGAGTAGTGAAACTGGTTTTCAATCCAGTACTTGTATAACAGCCCGAGCCGAATTACTGCACATTGATTATCTCTTACAATATGATTTTACTATTCTAAGAAACATCTGACTCCTTGAACAACTCCAATGCTTTCCATGAGAGTTCAGGAAGATTTTATTCTGAGTATCTGAGCCTAGAGTTTTGCTTTTTTACGGTTTTTTCCTCTAGAATTGTCAATGAGAAAATATATTTTTTTTTTTTAATAAAAAACCAACTTCACTTCCAAAACTGAATTTCTGACAAAAATAATAATGAAACAGATACAAGCAAAATGTGTCAAAATCAGCCACTTCATCAACAAACAGAACAGCATTAATTTTACAGGAGAATAACTCAATTAGGGAGGAAAGTCACACCTCTGGCCATAATTAGTTGGTGTGTCTTGGTTGTGCAGTGGTGCTCACTGACTATGGATTATTCAATACCACGGAATGATGGAGGTTTTTGAGAAAGGTGGAAATGTACTTTTCAGGGTCCTTTTGGACCTACCTTCCCACACTTTCTTTCTCTTCTACTTCATTATTCCTTTTCATTGAGGCTTCTGCTGCTTTTATCCCTTCCATTGTGGATTTGCCTGCCAGTTTTATCATTGTGCACCTAAAACCTGAAGAATAAACTCAGCAGGAACTACCTGAATAAAGCTGAATAAATTTCTGCTTCATCTTCCCTTGGCTTCTGCATTTCAGAAGTGCTAGAACCATTAGTCTGCTTTGCACCAGACTTGAATGTGAGCATGGGGGAGGAGGAAGGAAAAAGAAAAATACAGAAGAACTGGAGTAAATATTTCTGCTAGTTACAAGTGAAAGCCTGTGTAAGGTATGGGGATCACATCCAAAGCTACATAAACCTGTACAGCTCTGCTGCTGATCCACACAGAATTTTACTCCGTTTTGGTTACAAACTCATTTATTGTTTCTGCCTCCTGTATTCTTCTTTAGAGCTACAGATAACATTGGAGTTTTTAGGCTCGTCTGTCCCCGTACAACTTCAGCCTTTTTAAGTAAGGTGTTCCTCAGTGGGAATAAGGGAGACACACATGGAACATTTCATTATAAGGAAATTTTATGTGTCTGTTTATACTGAGGTTCTTTAGAAAGAAAGAAAATAGAAATTGTATTTCTTTCTGTTAATTGAGGAAAACTGATACCAGGTTAGACACACTTTAATTACTTGGTTTCCGTATTTGCTATAGTTTACATACTACTTGCAACCCCCACAGTGTTTTTTAAACTTTCTTTTTTCTTTAAAAATGCACTTTTAAGTTGCAGGATTAGTTAAGCAAAAGGAATATAAAAATGTCTTCCCAAGCACAGTTGATTTTGGTCTGCTCCCCACATCTTACTGATTTTGCTACAGTGTTAATATATTTTCTAGGGAGTTAGTTCTGTATGCAATGTACCATCTAAAGTATATGGAATTCTAGAGATGAAATCAATATTAAGTGAATTGATAGTATCTTTATTATGTTTTAATAATATTGGGGTTTACATTTAATTTCCTTATGTTCAAATTTGGTTCTTTGTTTTAATTCATCTGCTCATCATCTTTTTCTTATTAATGGCTAGAAATGTTATAAATTAATTTGATTCCGGGAATTTTGCCTTTTTTGGAAGGGCTGGGTTAGTTTACTTAATTTTCTTTGGATGAATGGATAAAGTCTCTCAATGGCTATGATGTAAATTAAAAATAACTGCACTGAGGTCTGTGGCTATTGCATGGAGAGACAGGATGGATTTTACCATGCCCCTCCACAGCTAAGAAAGCACAATTCTGTTGTTACCAGAAAATTTATTCCAATATCTCTTACAAGAAGGAGGCTCTTAAGACTGATTTAATTTGATGACTATTTCCTGTGGACTTGTTTGAGAGATATAGATAGATCGACAGATATATTACCTTCTATTTTAGTTTTTTCTCTCTTATATATATAAGCCATACCATGTGATGTCTACTTTTTCAATGATTTAGAAAACTATAATATGCAGGTCAGAATTAAAAACCCACATCACAAATATTCAGAAAAACTTCATAAATAATCTGATTACAGCAGTTCCAGCCTTTTCCCAGGGGACTCCTCATCAGCAGCATTCAGAGAATGTGTAAACACTTCACCTCAGAGTAGGGAGGAAGAAATAATCCCTGGTCAATTGGCCCACAATCATCAGTGCACCATAAACAGCTGGTGGTGAATAACTCTCATCCTTACTGAGAATTGCAGCATGCACAGAACACAACTCCTGCCAACTGCTGTGTGCATCCCTTTGTTAAAAAATAAAATAAACATTTTTCAGTTATAGCCATGTGTCTGTGTAATCAGTTTCTCAAATTAAAATGGACAGAAAAATGCAAAACTGGAATGGATCAAAGGTCAGTAAATATTCTGGCAATTCTGATTTTAAAGGGAAGTATGAAATAATTATTTAAAACGCATGGAAGAATAGAAAGTCAGAAATAAGGGTGTTATATTTATGGAAGTGGGAAAATTGGAAAAAATTAAAATAGCCTGAAACACCTTTACAGTTGCAAGGAAAGGAGGGAGAGGGAGATAAAATACTTTGTATGATATATAATGAAGAAAATCAAATATTTTTATAAAATTGTTGGTTGCTATTATGACCAAATTATCCAATTAATTACTAAACATAAGGAGCCCAATCTACCCCATTTGGCCTTTGTTTGAACATTTACATTATTAGAGAATTAAATTCATTATTTTTGTTTATGATTTTTTGCAGGTGTCATATTTTCTATTTGAATATTTCTTCTCTTAAAATTTTATCAATATATTTTTTTTAATTGGTTCAGAGAATAACATGTTTTTATTTTACTGGAAGAGAGAAAATCATGTAAGCAGAAGCAAAATGTGGTTAAGGAGATAATTTGCTCCTGATATCTATTAGCATTTAAAAAAACCTTTAGTATTCTTTTAGTTTGGGTTTGTTTGTTTGTTTGTGGGGTTTTGTTGTTGTTGTTGTTTTTAAATTGGTTGGTTGTTTCTTGGGATTTTGCTGGGGATTTTTTGTGGTTTTTTTTGATTCTGCTGTCTGCATCTTCATGAATAAAAGTATCAGCGCATTGCTAAAAGTCTGTTTTACTTTTTAGACTGCTACAGAAAAAGAGCCATGAAGGCTTAATTGTGTTTCACCTTTAATTTCTGTGCTTCATGGACAATGGATGTTATATGCAGATCTTTGACACATGTCCTAACTTTGCTTCGTTTGCTGAAAAAATGTCTGTAAAATGGGTAAGTCAAGATGGGAATTAGTCAAGATGATAAAGTTCCCACTGTAGTTACAGTTTTTATCCTTCTTAATACATTTAGCCTATTTTAGGGCATTTATATCTTTCTTGTACTGAAAAAGTAGCATTTCTCAGGCAAGTATGTGTGCAATTATATGTGTATTTTTGTCCCTTTTTGTGAGGTAATAAAATATGTTGGGAAGAAATCAGTATTTCCCTCTTCCTACAATTACAATACCTTTAGTAGGTTACTTTTCTTAGTTATATGTAGTCCTGATGACAGTCAAGTAAAATATTTTTTTAATTTCTTTCTAGCAGTAAAATAATCTGCAAATATGCCTTTCTAATTAATTTTTATTCTCCAAATAAGGGTCCAGATAAAACAACATTGTTCCATATTATGAATGTTGCTTGTTTGGTCTTTAATTCTCCTGATTTTTTTCAGTCTCAAACATAAGTCCAACCCCTTTGACTTATTGGCTGTTTATTGGCAGGGATTTCTCAGCTTTTCCAGGTAATTTATTATGGTCAAATGTCTGAAAGACTCTTTCTAGCAGCCTGTGTTCTCTTGGAGCAAAAGCTCATTACTCTTTGACGAAATCTTCCTGAATCTGGAGGAAAAACTCTTCACAGTCTCAATAAAAGCATTTTACTGACTAGAACAGTGCTATCATTAATCACATCTTCCTTCCCAGCCCTTCCTTTCTTGCATTCTTTAAACACAGTAATAATAGAAGACTATAAAAGTAGAAACATCTATTTTTTTTTAACTTTTTCTAATGTAGCATCTTTTAAATCTCATGTTTCTGTTTCTTTTCTCTATGCTCTCCTTAATTTGCCCACATTTTTCAAGCGTTATCCCTAAAAGACAGACAAGCCTAAGTGCCACAGGAAATAAAGAGAGCAGAATAACAATCTTGTGCCTCTGACACCAGATAAACACTTAATAGGTCACAGAATGAAGTTTGCTCACTTGTTTGCAAAACTTGCTGCTGCACAAATGGCATAGTCTGAACATTTGAAATGTGTGCTCTTTATGTGAAGCTAAGAGTTACCAGAAACTATTGATGAGACCTGAACCCAGAGCAGATCTCTGGAGAACCCTGTTTCGTGTCAGACTGAGAAGACTCACCAGAGGATTGCCTGTGCTTATTTTGATTATTTTTTGGTCCTTTTTTCCCCTTTATAAAACATACAATAATTTCATCATCACCATGTTTCCCCAGTTTCATTAAGAATGTCATGTAGTTTATGACTTCTTCCCCTCATGCACTTAAAGTGTCAAAAGGGGAAATTCCATTGACTTTGCTTCTTGTTAACATTGTTATTCTTTCAAGGCTTTGTGAATGGATTGTTTAATTCTCTCCAGTATCTTTCTGCATACTGAAGTGAGGCTGACAGGTCTTTGATTTCCTTGTACTCTTTTGTTTGGTTGTTGTTTTGTTGGTTTTTTCCCCTCTGTTAAAGACTAAGTTTTATCTTCTCCTGACCTGTGCTGCATCAGCTACACTCTAAGTCACAGGAAATAATCACTAATGACTTGGAGACTGCTTTTACTACTACTTCAAATTCTTGAGGAAGCCCTGGTTACTTAGATACTTCCATCATTCAAATATTACTTAATCTCTCCATAAATAGATGAATACTGGCTATAAATAACCATTTAAATTCTATTTTCAGTACTTTGAATGACAGGGATATATTACTGAGGAAGCAGAGACTGAGTATTAAAAGGGTGTAGGGAGGAAATAATTTAGACTTTTAGGAATTACTGGCTCAATTAAATCCTAAGTCATAAAAGAGTTATAAGCTAAGGTCATATGCAAGAAGTTCTCCTTACTTAAAAAATGAATCAGGGTCATCGGTATGAGCCTTTTTAAAAAGTTTCATATTGGCCTTTTAATTCTTTTATAGTTCTTTTAAGTTCAGTGATAGATTTAGTTTTGTTTAACTTGTCTCTACATGTATTGAATCAAGAGCTGGTCTTTTACTGAAGAGGTATGTAAGCTGAAGAGTTTTTAGAATTATTTTGTACAATTCGGTCTGGGAAAAAAATAGACAATATTTTACTTAATTAACTGAGAATTAAATAACATCTTGCAATTTGTATATAATTTCTCCACTGAATTAATTTCTGTAGGTTTTTTCCTACCAAATCTAAAAGGATCAAATGCTTAATTTGAAATTCCATCTAATTAAAGGAATTCTGTATTTTATTGATTTCTTACCAGAAGAGAACAATTTAAAAGCAAGCAATATGACACTAGGGGAAGCAATTGCCTTTAGCATATTTGATGCTGTATTTCAGTATTTCAATTTAAGAGAGTTTTATACAATTTTACCTGACGCATTTTATTCTCATGGTTTTTTTTAATCTCAGGTTTCACTACTATGTAAATTTTAATGGGAAAGAAAGAAAACTTAGATTGCAAACACAAGGAAAAATCTTGTACAAAGTTGAAAACCAGACTAAATAAATTGGACACCCTACGCAGTACAATATATATTTTAAACACGTACCCATGATGATATTCTTAAAGGTCACAGATGATCTCAAACTGCAAGTTACCTTTTAGATAAAAATGTTGATTATAATGAAAGTGATTGTAAGTGTGGTTCAAATTGTTCTTTTATTTGAGAAGTGTCTCTTGCTCTCTCCTCTTTCCTGTTAATTACTGTGTGTAGGAGAGAAGCTTCTGCTGCAGCTGTGCAGGAGGTGACAAATAGTAAAGCACTGTATGGACAATAGGAGTGAAACCAGCTTTGCCTTATGCATTCATACCCTTGGAAAATATGTTTCACTTGTCCAAATGCAGGCTGGGCTCCCTCTCCTTGCAATGGAGCTGTTAGAAATATCCCTGGAAAGGTCTGTGGGCAGGTCACCAGTGCCTGGCCTCTGACAGAACACTGCTTCAGGCACATGAAGAAACACAAATGTCAAAAGCAGTGATGCAATTATTGAATTTGCTGTAATTGAAGCCAGAAAGCCTCTGTCTTACAAAATACATCAAAGCTTTGGGGAAGTAAAGTAAATATTGAACGTGGCAGTCATGTATAGTATACCCCAGACCTATTACCATGTGATTTTAACATTTTTGTGCTTTTCATATCAGTGATTAATTATGAGCCCCACCTTTCATCCTAAAGTTAATTAATTATTACAAATGAGTCTTCTCAAAGTTACTTAAGATAGGGATGAGACTGGAATGAGAGATTTATAATTTAACACAGCCTCATTTTAATTTTTTTTCCAGCACAGAAAGACTAAGAAACATTCATATCTGGATGTTGTTTATTCTTTTGTAATGACTAAAAAAAAAGGAAAAGAAAAGAAAAGCAGGGTACAGTTGAGAATAAATTTTCCAGTCTTCACCTGAAATTTAATATCCTAATTTGAAGCCTTGCTGTTTTGGACCAGAAAATTGCTGTCATGTTGGACTATTTCCTATTTTGAGATGGGCATTTTATGTGATTTTTGAAACTGTTCCAGGGACATAATTTTCAGAAACAAAAAAAAAAAAATCCTTTGGTTGCCAGGTAGAGTTCTCCAGTATTTCATATATCTGTATCACCAAAGTACACTCACTACAATAAAATATGGATGAAAATAGGCATTCTCTGCAAACTGACTATACTTATATGTTTTTTCATATGGTCTTTTGTACAAAGCTTCCAGGTTTTCCTATATCTATGCTATTCATTGGGAATTTCAGCTCATTTGTGCTAATGCCCTTGTATTATATCATTATTAAGGGATGGTGTAGGGTGCATCTCGCAGACCTGATGCACCAGAGGCATCCCCATTTTGGAAATAAATGAAATAAGTAGTAGTTGCTTCTCTCTGCCTTAACAGGTGGGATAATTTTGGAAAGAAAATCTGAAGTATGGAGCAGTAGTTATGCTTGTTACACTGAATCAAAGGCACAGTAGGGGGAGAGGAAGTAGGCTCTCCACAGACAGAATTTATTCATCCTGCCATAAAAAAATCCACCCAGGGTGTGCCCAACACTGCACAAAAGGGGAGTTCCCAGCATGTAAAGTTATACTTGCTATCTGTGTTCTTCTTTTTATTCTACCCTGTTAAAACTGGTATAATGCAATTCATTATGCCTGTCTCTCTGAGATCCAGGAAGAATCCCACTCCATCTCTCTGTTTCTTCCCTTTCTCCCACAGTGCTGGTACAAAGCACTGGAATGGTGCCAAGGTGCAGTAAGGTCCTGGTTGGATATTAGGGTTGTAGGACATGCCCTGGAGCATTCCTGAGCAATAGTGCAGACCCTGCAGACTTCTTGGTGTGGGTGTTACGAACCTGTTTAAACACAGAAGGGCAAAGAAAACCAAACTCTGTGAATGAAATGGAAAGAACTTTTAAGGTTCAAAACATTCCCCCAAAAAAACGAGATAAAAACCTAACAAGATTAAATGTTGATGCCAAAAAAATTGGTATATTTTTATTTAATAGTAAGTGAGGTGAAGAAAGAAAAAGTTAGAAAAATCTAAGGTTACTTTAAAAATCATAGGATGGGTTGCTGCCACCCCATGCTTCCTTTGTTGTTGCTGAGTCACTGTCTGCCCCTCCCTGCAAGTTATTGCCAAATCTCCCTCCTGCAGGAACTCTGAGACATAATGAATTTGTTATGGACTCTTAACCTAATGATATTTTTGCTATGAATAAACAATGTAAGAGCTGATGATCTGTGTGAGGCAAATGTGTGCAAATGACTGAGGAGGGTCTTAGGAGCATTTTCAACTTTTGTTTTTGTACTTGCACAGAATGGTGGAGAAATGAATTAAGTTGAATGTTGGAAAATTTGGTGTGTATGTATATATATATATATATATATATATATCCACCAAGCTACTTGAAACTAAAAGGGCTATCTCATCTTGCCTAGAAACCCAGATCCTGTTTCTCCTAAAATAAATAGCTAAGTAGTTGTAATTACATTTAGGTTTCTGGTTTTGTTTCATTCCTTAGGAGAAATGCAGAGGAAAATCAGACAGCTAGAACTAATTTAAGATGCCAAGCTTTTGCTTCTGTTCCACATTATTTTGCATTGTATTTTTTTAAATTAAGAAATCGATGAAGGATACAGCCAATATGGTGTTTCTGTAAAAACAAAAAACTCATCTGTACAATAATTAGAATATAGATAGATGTTCCAGATGGTACACATGCAAAAGAAGGCTAGCTGCAAAGCAGATGGTATTATGACCATACATAAAGCAACTGGATAATCATTGTAATATTGTGACATGTCATATTATAAGAATAAATACTTTGTTTTCCTGAGAAAAAAAGGTAAAATCATCAGTAAATTAAACCACACAAGGCAGATGTGGCACTTATCCAGGAGTTACAGTTCTAATAGGAGCTTAGAGGCTTTATTTCTTTAATTCATTCCCCTTATGAAAAGGAGGTAATTCTAATTTGAGTAAAATGTCCTTTAAATTATTTAGATTATTCTGTATTTCCAAAATGTTGCCAATTCTTTTACTCCCCCTGAGAATACTCAATCATTACAAGTAGTTTTATTCCTAAGTTATTTTTCTTTAAATGCAATAGACATTTCTATAAAAATGTACAATGAAACATCACAATATCTGGTAGAAGAATGAAAAAAATCCAGTAAAGCTGCACAATTCCTATGATAAGACACAAGATCAAAATTAAAATTTTTCTGGATGTTGTTTATATTAATAACATACTCAACAACCTAGATATATTACTAAATATTCAAGTAGCCAGCACCATAACTAGAAAAAAAATATTCATATGTTGGTACTGCAAAGAATTCCTAGAGCTAATGGAATTTATCCTTTGAAAGTTTTTTTTAAACCACACAAGTTATTTCACAAGCATCAGTACAGAAATATGTGTATCTATCAATCAAACTTTGTGATCTACAGCAGATCATTTTATCTATAGTTTCCCTAGGTAGACATCTAAGTTTTTTTCGAGATGGAAAATAAAATAGTTTCCAAAGGGAACAAAACAAAGCAACACAAAGGCCTTTCTTTGTAAACATATTAAGTGGAGAGAAACTTCTTCCAGGATGTCTCCTATTTGATTTAGAAGGACATTATGCTTTTGTACAAGAAATATATGTATTTCTGAGAAAGTAGCCATTTATAGTGGGCATGTTAAAGTTCCAGGCCTGTATGCAAAGTCCTTATTGATGAAGTAGATTGATCCTTATTGATCCTTATTAATCAAGTGTTGAGCTCCAGTAGCATTCCCTGGGATGCAACGCAGGCTTGTCATTCCCTTCTAAACAAGAAAAAGTATTATTCTCTCATCCTGTTTCTGGATAGCAACTTCTGCAGACATTTCCAAACTCTTCCAAAAGAGTTTTGCCTAAGAATCCTTACATGTCCTAGGAAATCTGAAAGGCAATATTGCCTGCTGGTAGTGCAGCGCCCTAAAAGATCTGCCAGGTGTTTGTTGTCATTGTGGTTGAACTGAGCTGTCTCTGATCTCTGTTACAGACAAAGATTTTGGAGCAATATTTTGGGTATGGTTTTGATTTTGTTCCACAGTCTAATGAAGTCTACTTGATTTTGTCCAAGCAAATTACTCAACACCTTTTGACGTGAAACAGTGAGCCCTTTGTTCTCCACTATGAAAAAGTTTCAGCTCATGAGTGCAGTTTGTGGAAGCAGTCATTGACAAGACAGCACAAGTGGATTGGCCTACACTGTTATAGCAAAACTGTGCTAAGATTTGTGCAACTTCCTGTGCAAGGGACAGGATGGTTTGACTTGGAGAAGTGCAGTGATGTCAGCATATGAGAGACAGACCAGGACATGTTGCTAGTGTGGTATGAAGACATATTTTAGCTGTAAAATGTTTCCAGTACAAGATTCAGCTCTAGCTGAACAGGTTCCTCTGAGTTAAAAGCCATATCACTTGTTTCTTACTGGAATTAGGTAATTCTGTTGTTCTGGGATTTTCAGTGAAAAATGAACTGCTTTATTATTAGCTCAGAAGAATCAAGTTGTAAAAGAAAAAAAAACTTAATGCACTAAATGTGCTTTTGGTTGTGATGGAAGGACATGACAGCTACTGTAGGAAGACATTTCCATGTTTATTTGACATACCATGGTGTCTAATTGATTAATAACCCTGCAAGGTTGTAAGCTATATTTGCAGCTGTCAAAAAAGCCCTCAACAAAACAAAACACACAAAACACACACAGACAAAAACTCCCACAAACAAAAACCCTCTAAAATTTAAATCAACTAAGCATAAAAGTTCCAAAACAACCAACTTCCATGCCCTCCATAAACCCTCAAAATAGATAGTGTCAGATCTTCAGGCACAGATACATCATCCAGTCTGATGTCTATATATCACTCACAACATTGACTGCAACACTTCCCTTGATAAAAGCAACTTGGCTGGATAAAGCCTGTGCTCTAAAAGAATGTGCAGTTGTGAACTGAAAACTTTTGGAACCATGAGAAACAGCAGCTGTCTTAACTTACTCTGATGACATTTATTACAAGTCTAGTTAAAAAAAAAAAAGTCAAATTTCTCAGTTGAATTGTCTGTTTCCATGTACTTATTCTTGCTCTACCTTTCCTCACTTCATTTGCTTTCTATACCATCTTCTAAGGATAATTGCATGCAGTACACAAGTCACCTATCTTGTTTTTGAAGCTGAAAAGAAGCTGTATTTCTAGCATTACTCATTGTTAGGAATTATCTCCTTATCTCAAAACCTTATTTCTAGACTCCTGATCTTTGTTTCAATAGCCTGGTTCACAAATTGATTCATCTCAATGTGCAAGGCTTTTTCTATCCTCAGTTATCTTTCTCCTAGTTTCTGGCACCTACCAATGTTTTCAGGAGTTATTCTTCATCCTGACTTGATGAGTGATGTGGTCTAATATTGATCTGTGTGGAAGACTTTTAAACTGCACACAGCCATAGTGCCAGGGAAATGGCTTTTTATTCATGGTGTTTTTCCCCAGCATCCAGATCCATTGCCTTTGTGGCTACATCTGCCATGCTTGTAGAAGTTAAAAGAGATGCACAGATAGGGTAAGTTCAGTCACAATTCCTGTGGTTCTGCACTTTTTACAGGATTTTGCGAGATGAGTCTCACATAAAAAAGTGGAAATAGTTCAGCATAGGTTTTAACCTCTGCTCCTTTTACATTCAAATATGTTGTGCCCGAGGCACCTGGTATGTTCAGAAGAGTTTTTCAAAGTCTGTGTTTGCCAAAGGAAAACAATAGCAGAATTTATAAATAGCTCTGCTTGTTAATCCTAATGTTTCATTTGCACAAAAAGATAATATTTTTTACATTTTCACTACAATACTTATTATTACTAACTTGCCAACATTTGCAAGGTGGAATGATGTATTTTTATTTTGATGTCTTTATAATGAATGTATCTGCCTATTATAATCTTTGAGGAACCTGGGCCTGTGACTTGCCTGCAGAAATGTTTATAATACTGTAACTACTTGTAACCTGCTGATTCCTTATGTTGTAGCTCAGAATTGATGCAGACTTTACCTGCACAGGCATTTAAATTTCTGTTGAACACTACTCATGTTCTGAATCAGTAGGAGACAGTAAAATATTATTTGCCAGCTATGAGAATGAAGATGAAATGGGAGCCATTGCTACATGACAGAGGAAGTGACCATCAGTGCAGTGAGGGAATAACCATGTTTCTTTCCTTCCCATATTTCTACCAGTGTCTAGCACAAAGATCCCTTCCTTTGGACACAGGATAAAATTCTTGAAATCTACAGAAGGAGAAAGATATAACTATGTATGAATTACACCTTGAGGAATTATGCCTCAGCTCTGCTGGGTTCATGATGTAAACCCACATATACTGTAGCCAAAAAAATATAACATTGAAAAAGCATTGCTTTAAAGTCAACAGCTTATTTTAAGTTAGGGAAAGAATAAACAAAACATAATTATTGAAGACTAAGGGAGAATGGGTGATGATTTTGAAAGAACAGCAATGAAACTGTTGACCAAATGCTTCTCAGTTAATATTAGACAAATAGATGAACTTGCCCATCACCTACAGATAATGCCATCTTAGTGCTTTGTGTATTCAGAAAAAATTCAGTGTTACTGGTGCTTGCTCCTTCTTTATTATCAGTGATATCTAACAGAGAAAAAACCTTTGTTTTGCCTAAGTCCACTGGCAAAAGAAATTATCTGTGGCTCAGCCACCTTGCTGAGAGTTTGTTTCCTGTTTCTGCCCACTTCTCTCCATTACAAGCATTGACAATATCCTACATTTTTTATATGGCTCCTTTTACTTACTAGGGGATTAGAAAACAGTAGCAGACTTTTCTACAGAAATAGATATTTAAAGATTCTTTACAAACACCTTTAATGTTGAATTATCATCTAGAGAATGACTCACAAGCTGAATTCTGGTATTGTTATGTGAAAAAAGCCCAATCTGACTCCAGAGTCAGTTAACTCTCAAGCCATAGATCAGTTGTTCTTTATCACAGAGAAAAAGGTACTGGAAATTTTGCAGAGGATATTCAAACTGTAGTCAGAGTCATGAAGCTGAGTTTGTCTTGGGTGGCTTTGTTAGGAAGTTTTGTTTGTTTGTTTATTTCATTTGGTTTGTGTTGTGTTTTGTTGGGGGCTTTTTGGGGGGGTGGTTATTTTGGCTTTTTGTTTTTTTTACAGAGATAGTATGAAAAATATCCGTCCTGTACTTACGTTGCCCTTGTGATCTCCAGCAATGCCACACAGGGCGATTTATCCCACTTGAAATGAAGATATAGCACATGGGAGATGATAAGCAGGATATGTCTTTAAAATACAAAGTAATTAGCACTGCCCCCATCCTCCCACCCTTGGTGAGTGCTGTTTTTTCCTCGTGGGAGCAGAGGAGTTGTTAGCTGTGCCCAGGCTGACACAGCTGGGCTTTGCAGGCCCTGCAGGGAAGAGCTGATTTCCAAACTGAGCAGCTGCACATCATTCTTAAAAATAATTTAGCAGTTTTCTCCTCATTTAAGCCAAGCAGGCTCCAGAGTTTACTGAGACACTCCAACTGAGGGCAGAAGCAATTTCTGTGTGTATGAACACATATCAGACAATTTAGGGCTCCCTTCATTCCTAACCTGGCCGTGAACTGCCAGTGCCAGTTCAAGAGCAGCGAGTGCAATGTGCTGCTCGCACGAAATAATCAGCCAGGCACTTACTGTAATAAGTGGAGGCTCAATGAGCTCTGTGATGGGAACTCTGCTATAGCACTCTATTGTAAGGAGGACAATGGAGCAGGAGCCAATGGAAATTTTTCAAAAATCATTTCTGTGGAAGCTTGGCTTCAACGTTTTTCTTTCAGTCCGATATTAGTAAATATTTGTTGAGCAAAATATTTTAGTTTCTAAATAAATCACTTGAACTAATTAATTTAAGCTTGAAGTAGTTACTCTTAAGACCTTTCAATAAGAAAAAAATAATTCCCTTTTTTATAATAAGCATTTACAAGACTTCTTGCAAATGGTTGTTAATGGAGAGACTTTTCAGACTGACTTTTTTTTCCTTCTGAACAGGCTACCTCAATAAAGTAGTGTTTTCTAATCAAACCAAAGGTTTTATTCCTTATCAAGATTGCAGCTCTCAAGTAGTGTTTCATGTACTGTACTTGTTTTCTTTAGCTGTAAACTGATGGCATAGGCATTTAGGAAAATTCCAGTGTTTTACAGATTCTGCCACTATTGCACCAGATTTGCCTGGAGTGAAACACACACACATTGCTCTTGCCCAAAGTCTAAAGCTACTTGTTCTGCTTTTATCACTGACTGATATCTGACAGAGACAAGTGCATTAGCACACTCTATCAATCAAGATTTATAATATTTTACCTGTCTTGTGAACTTCCCAATCATGGAAGGCTATTTGGAAAGAGAAAAATTTTGGTAGCCACTAAAAATTACATGGTACTAACAATAAAAAAGTTGCTGGTTTTTGGTTTTTTTTTTTTGGTTGTTTGTTTGGGGTTTTTTTGTTTTTAATATTTTAATATTTTAATTAATGTTTTAATATTTACTAGAACTGAAATGCATTCCTTATCTAACTAATAATTCCTTATTAGGAATGCATTTCAGTTCTCTTTGTAGGCATCAAATGAGAAAGCTTAACAAAGAGATTACTAAAAAACACCTAAAACTCGACTTTTTTTAAAAGAGGGTTAATCTATTTTTAGTACTAGTAGAAGGCATTTATTTATTACTTCCCTTTAAACTCATTGACTTGTAATTATATTATTATAATCATTATAATTGCCTAATGGGTACCCTACCCCCTTCACCTTCTCTCCAAAAAAAGATGTTGTCAATAAAAAATACATTAAATATATAATTACCAGCAGATGATCACCTTCTGATCCAGATTTTTTTTAAAAAATCATCACTTCCACTTTGAGGTCACCTGGGCAATACTACGGTGCCAATGATTTTAACTTCTGAGACATCTGTATTCCTGACTATTTTTCTAAGAAGGACATTTTGAGGTGTCTTTAATGTTGTTGAAAATCTTACTGCAAAATTCCATCACATGAGCAGTTAACCTCTAGAAGAGCATTCTTTCCAAATTTATGTGGTTCTGAATGTAAACTTCTGAAGTAATCTCCTGTTCCAGTTAAAGAATCCGTCTAGAATACAAATAATGATTTTTCTATAAAAATATAAGATGAACATGAATACTTATATTTTCCAAGAAAAAAAAAATTGTTTTCCTGAGATTGTGTACACACACATGTTAAATAACATGGCAATAAACTGTCCTTCCTGAAATTAAATCCAAAAACTTATAGATAATATTGACTTTTGTTCACAGTCAAATAAGTTATGGACTCTAGAAGGTCTGATAGCAAGTAAAAGGATATTAGGGTACACAGTGTTTGATTTTTTTTCCCCTTATTGTTTAAAAAGTGGAACATAAAAGTGGACATAAAAAAAGTGAACATAAAAGTGGAAAAAAAATAGAAAAAGAAGGCATAAGCTCTTGACTATTTAAGTTCCAGGAGAATCAGAATGTCCTGAGACAATTGAGAGCAAGCTCCTTCTTTCCTTAAGGGTTTAGTTCAGATTTTCCTTTGGAAAAAAGGAAAATCTGGAGGATTGTTCCTGGAGGAACTCAGGAAGCCTGTAACATTTTTTGCAATATGTTTCTCTGCATAAGGGGTGCTGATGCCTTCTATGAGTTATTGTTTTTGGTAAGAATAGCTTAAACTCCTCAAAAGCTGTGTATGAATGTACAGCTTGGGGGGGCTGGGAAAAAGGATGTAATTACTTGCTTTAAAGACGTAGGTTAATTATTACAGATTTATTAGTAACTGTCATAGTCATAGTTATAAACACTTGTATGCATCCTCAGGGGATATTAATTTTCCCTCTTTTGCTCAGGAATGGAAAGCTTCAACAGCAAGGGTGGGAAGCAATGAATACATGGTAATTTTAAGTATCAAATATGTGTGTTCACAGGCAAAAATACATCCCAAGCTTTTAATTTTGAACATGCATTTGCCAGTTACAGCGAACAAACAAAAAAATCTTATTAAATTGCATCTAGAAGGCCAAGTAAAGAATAATTTTCAGTTTCTTTAGAAAAAGAATAGATCATTTGTTCTTCCTCTGCAGCTTTAGTTCAGCAAGAGTTCAGCTGAAAGCTTCTGAAGAGGTTCTCAGGTGAGTGAATCATAAGGATTCAACCTCTTTAAAGCCTCTGGAAAAAAGAATATTGAAGCAGCATGACCCTCAAAAAAGTCCACATGTGTTTGTAGCAGAAACATGTGAAGTGCTATATGGCACAGAGATGAAAAACAGGTGATTTGGGAGGTTTTTATTTTTGTTGGTTCGTTTTTTGGTGTTATTTTATTTGCATGTAAATATTTCCCTGTGCATTTGTAACCTCTTATAATGTCCTACTGGGGTTTTTGGTATCCCAAGCATTTTGGGTTACAGCCTCTTTTGAGCTATCCTTACCTTGCATGAAGGGAGAGAAAAGGAAAAGAGCTTGGGAAAACCTGGCATAGAGGAAGAAGCAAGTTTTACCGTTTTTCAATGGAGGGAGGAAAAAAGTTACATTTTCTGTGTACTTTATCCCTTTATTTTGGCCACATAATATTGGGCAACCAAAAGATTTATTTCTTTTCTTTATTGGATGTCTTTTAACGCATGGCCCACCCAACAAAAATGTATTAAATTCCACTTCACTGCTATTTTTCATTGCAAGGAGCTAGCTTGTTTTTAAAAAAGGTTTGTTTGACCTAACTGCATTCCAACAGCCAAGTATAATGAACAAATTTCACTGAGAATTTGTTCTCAGGACACAGAATCCTTTCACAGCTTCACTCTTGGGAGAAACAAAACTATCACCAATATCTTTGCCTGCTACATTTGAAGAACTCTAAGGGTTTTCGGAGGGCAACAAAACAAAATTCTCCAGAAGGATTTTTTTGTTGTTTTTTTTTTTTTTTTTTGATCGGAGCAGAAAAGGAGACTTTGTCTAACTGGAATGGGTCTCCAAAGCAGAGGAGTACAGCAAGTAATTCTGCCTTGTTCAGTGTCCTTTAGGCTGACAGCCTCTAGATTTTTGGGACACTGAAGTGGCAGGCAAGTTATCAGAAAAGGCAAAGGAAGTAAATTTGCTGCGTTTATGCTAAATGAAAAAAATGCTTTCCAGTAAAGTATGTCATGACTGGTTTTTCCAGCTGTGTTGCACTAATAATACTGTCACATACAGCAGGGCTGGTATGGAAGTGATTCATTCCACCTAGAGCAAGGTTGCACCATGACCCTTTCCAACTCCAGCATTTTTGTTGGGAGCTGCATTACCCCTACTGGCTGTGAGAAAAGCTCTTCTTCCCATTGCTGTTTGATTTCCATGGAAAAGAGGAGCAAAATGACTTGTACTAACTCTGTGTCTGACTCTTAAGCAAATTATTTTAATATTCTTTTAGCAGCTCACCCCTGCATAATAGTGACTAAGTCTTATGATGAAATATTTATAAAGTCTGAAAAGCAGGCTGCTACGTGTGCTCCCATTTTCTTGATCGTTCTTTTGATGGCTGTCTCTTAGTATTCAAAATCTGGTTTTATTTACACTGATGTGTATTCAGAGTGACTTTTTTGAGGTATATGCTGCTGAAACCCATGGCATGATTTATCTGAAAGGTTGAAATAACAACAAAAAGCTGTAAATATTTGGTTAGTTGGATTATTGCAGCTGATTCTTCCTCTTCTTTGGAATGCATGTAGTGCATAATGAGGTGCAGAGGGAAGACATGGCAACTATTCCCAAGGGATTTACATAAATAAGGAGTACTGGCACTTTTCTCGGTAATATTAAGTTTCTGAGCAAAATGTTATTAAAAAAAAGTCAAGGAAATGGTGCATAAAATGTGTATGAATCAGGTCCTAACTCAGTAATCTAACTCCTGGGGAACAATTAAGGCATAACAGTCTCAAGGCATTTATCTGTCATTTTTATTGGGACACAGGGAATTTAAAAAAAAAAAACCCTAATGGAAATCTTAATTATACATACCTAATTATGAAAACTTCACAGAATAGAAATGCAGACAAGGAAAGCTTTCCAACACTAATAATGCTGTTTATAAAGATGCCATAAACAAGAGAAGGAGCTTGGAAGGATCCCTGATGAAATCCTTCTCTAGTCTTCCACAGGATTCAAAGGCATACTTGTAAGAAAAAGGAAAGCAAACCATCAAAATTCTGCAGCCATAATTTTAGTAAAAGTTATATGTCTTTACCCATAATGGAATCAAACACAATTTACCCTTCTTTAATTGCAGACACTTAGAAGTGTTTATATATAAAGTATTCATATTTGCAAGAAACAAAGAGGTAGAAAATTACACTCTTTCCACACCCCCCGGTGTAAGATCCTGCCTCAGCTGTGTATAACCCAAAATATCTTGGGGTTGAAACTCTGGGATTGTGAGTGAGAATGCACATCTCAGAGTAAAGGAATACTGTGGATGAGGGAGAATACCAAGAATACTGAAAGTTAGATTAAAAAATATAAATCTATTAAAATGGCACGTGCCTTGGCAGGCTTCTGTTCATGCAATTAATACAGTTTCATTCTATACCACATTCCTTGCCTAAAGAATGGCCAGAAATCCTGGCTGGAATAATTAGCATGCATGGGATATATGTTTTACCTTTTTAAACTCGCTGTCTCTTGCTGGTTTTGGGACTGGTATTGTGGAAGAAACATTTTATTAGGGCTAAACCTCCATTTATCCCACTCAATTATCAGTGCCCAAAGGAGGCATTTGTATTAAGAACCTCTCTTGCCTCTCTGGGATGGAAGGATGTGCCCTGCACATAGCCCTTCAGACAATGGGGTGTCCCCACCCACTGTGGGCTGAGCTGAAATGAACATCACTCTTCCCAGCTGGAGAGATGCAGGCTGGATGTCCTACAAGCTTTTTGGTACACAAAACTGTTGATTAGTTTGGCCATTTTTTATTGCCTGGCCCAGCAGGATTCTGAGTAAAGCTCTTTTAGATCATATATTGAATTTGGAGAGAAAGACTTTTTTTTTTTTTTTTAATTTAGGGGTTTGAGTTTTTTCCCTTGTTTATTTTTTTGTTCTTGTTGGGTTTTTCCTTTTCCTTTCCCTTTCCCCTTTCCTTTCCCTTTCCTTTCCCTTTCCCTTTCCTTTCCCTTTCCTTTCCCTTTCCCTTTCCTTTCCCTTTCCTTTCCCTTTCCTTTCCCTTTCCTTTCCCTTTCCTTTCCCTTTCCTTTCCCTTTCCTTTCCCTTTCCTTTCCCTTTCCTTTCCCTTTCCTTTCCCTTTCCTTTCCCTTTCCTTTCCCTTTCCTTTCCCTTTCCTTTCCCTTTCCTTTCCCTTTCCTTTCCCTTTCCTTTCCCTTTCCTTTCCCTTTCCTTTCCCTTTCCTTTCCCTTTCCTTTCCCTTTCCTTTCCCTTTCCTTTCCCTTTCCTTTCCCTTTCCTTTCCCTTTCCTTTCCCTTTCCTTTCCCTTTCCTTTCCCTTTCCTTTCCCTTTCCTTTCCCTTTCCTTTCCCTTTCCTTTCCCTTTCCTTTCCCTTTCCTTTCCCTTTCCTTTCCCTTTCCTTTCCCTTTCCTTTCCCTTTCCTTTCCCTTTCCTTTCCCTTTCCTTTCCCTTTCCTTTCCCTTTCCTTTCCCTTTCCTTTCCCTTTCCTTTCCCTTTCCTTTCCTTTCCTTTCCTTTCCTTTCCTTTCCTTTCCTTTCCTTTCCTTTCCTTTCCTTTCCTTTCCTTTCCTTTCCTTTCCTTTCCTTTCCTTTCCTTTCCTTTCCTTTCCTTTCTTTTCCTTTCCTTCTCTACTTTAATTATGAAGACCATGGGAGCATATGGTTCTGAATGTGTTAAAGTTAACTCACTGTGTCAGCTAACCACCATCTCTCCTATTGGGAAAAGTTATCAAGCCTTTACCTGGAAGAATTTAAATGTGAAACACGTAAAGGACATTTCAGAAAACACATAAAATACTTTTGTAGATGAACTTTAAGTCTCATAAGATCTATTTAATAGTGTATGTAACAAAGGACAAAAGACTTCTGATAAAGAACCGGTTTAAGAAGCAAAATTAATACTTTTCCTAAAAGAATTGGATAAACAGTTATCCTTACTCAGGAAATCTGTGGCATGAAACCTTTATCACATCAAACAATAATGAAGGGTGACATTTAAATCCTCAGACTTTCTAAACTGTGACTCTGAAAATGAAGCACTACTGATGCCTTTGACAAGAAAAATATAGGAAGGAAAAGGAGATGTAGCACAGAGATAAGCTATTTATTTTTACTGACCTCAGTCAATCTTGTCCTTGTTTTTTAAATATTTTACAAGTCAACACGATACAAAATGTGTCATTCATTAGATCTGTCAGAGGCAGCAGCTTGGGTAAATGGATGTGATGGATTAACAAAACTCTATGAAAAGCAGAAATAGTGATAATTTTGCAGAAAAAGGATAGACAAATATCTAAAAATTGCCTTTTTCTTTTTTTTCAGTGTGCCAAAGATATAACAAACTCCAATATGTCTGATAAGTTTTCTATGAAGTTAAAAAAAGGTAAAAAAAAGAAAAAAAAGGACAGGAAGAGCCTTTTTAACATGTCGTACTTGAAATAGGGTGTTGGTAGGGATATGTATGTGGGAGTGTTTTCTAAGGTAATATATATGTATGGTAAAAGTATATACCAGATGAAATTAAATTAATTTTCAATTTTTTTTAGAATAATCAAATTGTATAACAAAATGTGTTAATGAAGATGTGTTAGGTGAGAAGTATCTTGTGTCAGTTTGATACTGCTGACCATAAAACAGTTACATATGATTTATCTGCCCAATAAATACTTAGGAATTCAAAGTTCTCAGTGCACCAGGCACAGAACAGCACTCCTGCTTGTTTACATCATGATGAGAACACAAATTGTCTTCACAGAAATTACAGAATCCTTTTAAAAATGAATTAATAATTTATTATTTTATTTTAAATTTTATTTAATTTATTGAATAAGAAAAGAAAGTTTTGCTTATATTACCCAAAAGACTCTACAGTCTCTTTAGAAACATTCCTTCCCAGAACAACAAACGTATCCCAGGCCATAACCTTGTCATTTTATTTGCAGAAATGTAATGTTAGTAATTGATCTGTTGCTTAATTAAGCAATACATTGAAGTATGTGCTTAAGTGATCTCTATTTATTGGGAAGACTAAGCTGTTTTGTATTTTTATGAAAGTTAACACACATTTAGGAGCTCTGTGAAATGGGAATGCTGTTGATGGATAAGCACCACAGTGAAATACTTCAGGTAGCACCTTATTCTAGACACTTTCAGTTCTCTGTGATGCTTTACAACAAATTTTGTGGAGTCACACCGGGACCACTGAAGGGGAGAAGATGCAAGATTTCATCTTGATCCCACCTAGTGGCCCTATTATGCCTTGTGCTATGCAGGTGAGAGGTCCAGCTCCTTTCTTCTGGAAACAAGGCTCCATGGATTGGGTTGGGCTGGCCCAATGGTGGGGCACAGAATTTCCCCATTATACAGTATAAATTCTACAGATTTAAATTTGGGTTATAGATATGAAATGGCCTGGCTTGGAAGGGACCTTAAATATTATCTATTTCCATTTTCCCTGCCATGGGCAGGGACACCTTCCACCAGACCAGAGCCCCATCCAGCCTGGTTTGAACACTGCCAGAGATGGGGCATCCAGAGGTTCACCTGTGCCAGGGCCTCACCACCCTCATGGTAAGGGATTTCATCCTAATATCTAATATGTATTTACCCTCTTTCAGTTTAGAGATGTCTTCTCTCATTTTGTCACCACGTATATCTGTAAGCATGACAACTATTTTTGAAATTTTTCTTCATTAATGTTTTCCAATTTGTCTAGTTCACAATACCCCAGTTAGGACATTAAATACCTTTACTTATTTCAGTCCTCGTTTTCTACTGGAAAATAATTATTTATCTTTGTACAAAATATGTATTTTATAATGGAAATACTTATGTCTAATTATATAGCAAAGAAGGAAAAACTCAAACTGTGTAAAATGAGAAATTATTGTCTGCTCTACAGTTTCATAGTCTTCAAGCCTCAATAATAAAAATACTTTGGAATTTCCATGTTTCTCTTGCACAGATAGCTTTAAAATCCATTATGACATCAAACAATGATAATAAAATTTCAGGGAAGTAAAATACATAAATTAAAGCAAATTTAGAGGTGACTGATCTGGCAATCAGAACAAATTCTTGTAGAAATGAAGACACTCTATTCTGCAAACAGTGTAATAGAATTATAAAGGAATTCTGAAATAAACATGGATATGTGAAGATATTTCAAGGTATTTTCAAACATTTCAGCAATTTCTTTTTATATTCTGCTTGCTTTTGAAGTTTGAAAATTATTAGCTTATGAAATTTACCATGTTTTAAATGTAACTAAAGAATATGCTATACAAATTCTTTATTGTGAAAATATATGGGTGCTCTGGTAAGCAAAGCTCAGCAGAATTATTTAAGTACGTTTAAATATAATTCTTCAAATAAGACTTCTATTCCTATCTCTTGGTGCTCATGGAAAAAAGGCAATGTCAGCATTCTGGTCACAGGCTAGCTCTTATTTGGGCTAATCTATGCTGAAAATCATTATTCTCAAGTAGTACATTTCTGGCAGTGAAGAAAATTTTAAGCTGGAAACAATGAAATATGTAAAAAAGTGAGAAATATATTAAATAGGTTAAAATATGTGGGAAAGTTTATGTAGAATCCTAGTTTGATTTTTAAGAACATCATCTTTGTAACCAGTTGCAGGGTACCCCATTTTTTAAAAAAATAAGAAAATTCCTTTCTTTCATTTTCTTCTCTTTAACTTTTTTGTGATGAGAGCTTTGTTATGATGACATTTAGAATGTCACCATTCTAAAACATTGACAGATTGTTTTGTTGTGCTTGTATTAACTGCATTTATTTTCACTTTTTTTTTAATCTTGAAAAAAAAATAGTATAGTCCTTCCCTCAGTCAGATAATCTGCTCCTACAAAGCCACTCTGTATAAGTGGGTATTTTCTGGAAGACTTTGTATTAATGTCAAAATACCTGCTGGGGGAAAGGATGTTTCCTTTATGAGCTTATTTTATTTTCTTTTAATAAGAAAAAGAATACATGATCAGTTAAGAAAATATATTAAAAAAAAAAAGGAAGACCTAGAAGAGAGTCCTTCTGACCTTCTGAGATATCCATTATACTGCCATACTCATGACCCATTCTTTAGTTTCTTTTTAATCAATGCACCTGAAATTCTCAGTTTTGTTGGTTTAAAATAGCTTATATTTGCATTCAGCAAAGGTATATGAAAAGGGAATCTAAAATTTTAGATCATTTTTAACTGGGTACCAGTAGGGAAGTAGAGCAGAAGTAAAACATTATAATTTTTAAACCTTTAGAACTTTTCGTGGAAGAACACTCCAATTTTAAATCTGTTCCACACTCTTTAGTATACCAATACTCCATATATGTTCATGTGTATCACTCTAAAGTATGTAAAAATGCCATTGCTACTAGAACTATTTTGTACCTGTGTATTCAGAGACATAAATTACTATAAAAATACAAGGATGTAGAAATTAGACCAAATGCATACAGTTTTTCCCATCTCATTCTTGCTGTATGCCTCTGCAGTTCACCTGAAATTTTATAAGGGGCAACTACATAAGATAATTGAGGGATTTTTTAATGAATATTTTTGAAGCATTACCATTTCTATGATCTAGTTCCAGAATTCTTTTCTGCAAAGTGAGTGCATGATGGTTAGTTCTTTTTATTTTTCCCTCTTCATGTAGCTACAGTGAGTTGTGAGCTCCCATCCTGCCATTCACAAATCAGGAGGGCCCATTTACATTGAAGTCCAACAAAGGACAGCTCACCAGAAAGATTCTGTGTCTTAAGATTTTTGCCTAATTTAAGGGTATTTCCTGTGATGTAGGAAGAGGAGCCTCTTTAATATCAGCACAAAATATATTGAGTTTGAGCAGTAAACTTTTTTTTATTCAGACTGAATAAGACATCACAAGTGGCAGGTAGGTTTTAGTCTTCACTAGAATGTGGGGAAAATTGTTGGGATTTTTCTCTTTTCATCTTATGCATATATATATATATGATACATATATATGATACACAAACACACACACCCCTGCAGTTCAAAATTATACCTGAGTGATTATCTTTCAATTCATAAAATAAGACCAGAGAACTGAAAATGGCAGGAAGCTCTCCCTAAGCTTCCTCTCACTTCCTCCACCCAAGAAAAATAAGAATCCCCAAAAGATAAAGGGACATTTACCTCAAAGAGCAAACAGCAGCAGTTAGATCTGGGTTGCTTGTGCCCCGACACTGTAGGGATGTAAGTGAAAGATTTGGTTTGATATCCAGGATACCTTCCCTGTTTTCCATGCCTATCCCAAATTATATCCTGTGTTCTCTTAGTTTAGCAAATGGTGGCTGAATGACTTCCCTCTGACTCAGTTTCCTGTCTGTGAAATGGAAAGGGTGCTGAATTGTTGTCAAAGCAATTGAACCATGACTTACAACAAGAAAAAAAAACTAATATTAGTTTACCATCTATTGACCTCCATACCATCTTGCTAGTTTTTGCTAAAGTAGCCTATTTCAGGAATGTTCAAGAACTTTGACAATTATCAGATGTGTTAGAGAAGAGAAAGTTCTTTTTCAGGCTTGCTGAAAACATCAGGATCATTTAAGGATAAAAACTTCTTTTTTTCAAATGATGTATTTTAATGTTCATTTATAATTAACACTGGACAAACTTAAAGAAACATGCATCTTCTTGATCTTTGAATGGATTGGTGTGGTCCTGGGTGCTGCAGTAAAATCACAGCCATTCTTCTGATTTTGGATGATCTGTAACAGGTCCCAGATTAATTGAGGATGAGAGAAACTATATATAATGATCTGGAAAAGTTTATATTATCTGGGTAACTTCTAGACTTTTTCCACCTTCATTTCTGATTCATGTCTTGTAGAGAGTAATTTTTGCAACCTGAAGTAATCAGGAGCTTCGTAATTGACTTTGGGATTTGACCCAGCTAAATTTTTGGTTTTGCTTTCTGGTATAAAATTATAAATAACTTCATGTTCAACTCTAGTAAAGAAGCCCTAAAAGAACAGTTCCTACATTTCTTGCTCTCGGTATGATATTTCTATATTATGGTTTTATAAAAAATTATGTTCAGGCTTGCTTCTTGAGAATCTTTATCAAAGAGTGTGTAATAAGATTATTCTTTTCTCTGTGGCACATGAAAACAGTGGCAATTGCTGCACTACTTTTAAATAAATGTGTTGTAGTGGGTCTGCCTTTCCTGGCCTTCAGCTTACCACCCTGCAAGTCTCACTCTCCTCTTCCCAACAGCAGAGGGGCTGGGAAAGCTTGAGGATTGAGATGAATACAGCCAAGGTCACACAGAAGCAAAGCAAGATGAGCTGATTTATTCTCTTATTCCCATTAGCAGGCAATGTCCAGCATTAGTATTAGTAGTATTAGTAGTTGCTGTAGAAGATAATTGGTTTATTAATTAAATCCTTGCCCCCCACACTGTTTTCCTACATCTTTTACTAATGAGAATGATGTTGTATGGTGTGGACTATCCCTGGCCAGCTGAAGCCAGCTGTCCCAGCTGTGTCCCCTCCCAAACTGTTGCTCATCCTTGCAGCCTTCTGGCCTGAGAGAGTATCCTGATGATGTGCAGCCACTGCTCAGCAGCAGCAGAAACTTTGGCACTTTATCAACACCATTTTAGCCACAAATGCAGCACATGCCACCACATGGGCTGCTGTGAGGGAAATTAACTCCATCCCAGCCAGACCCAGCACAGCCATCATCCAAAGCTGTTCTAGTCCCTTTGCCAAGTACAGCAACGCAATAAAGATGTTTTATTGTTTGCTTTTATTGTTTGTGTCTTTAAAAGGCCATTAAAAATAACAGCCCAAATGTTTCTGTGGTTTGTGGGATCTATATGTGTCAGTATTAAAGTGAGTCATACCATCACAGTCATGATAGGTTATTGGCATTTTACTTTAACAGAAAAAGTATGGCTTGCTTGAACTATTTTTTTTCTTTCTGTTTTAGTAGCACCTCCATCCTAGGAGCTATTATGAATGTTTATATAAGAAAATGTTCCCAAAGCAGAATTCCAGCCTTTATTAAGCACTATATTTCATTGCAAAATTGGTTTTGCTGTGAATTCTAGGAAAATATGTTCAAAGTATTACACTGTGTAAACATGTTCTTGGTAATTGCATAACTGCATTGATCTTGGTGAGTCAAATATCAAACCATTTCCTGAAGATATTCCCTTGAACCACATGTATCTGAAATGACACAAGCAGTTCCAATATTTAATGATGTCTGTGGGTTTGTTTCATAGCTGAAATTAAAGATAATTGTTTTCATGGGCTGTCAGCAGTTTATTGGTATGAGGTTACTTTTCTCCTGGAGTGGAATAGTGGCTGGTACCTCCTTTAAACCTTCTATTACCACCAGGATAAGTTAAGTGATGTTATTGCCTGGTTTAACAGCTGTCCAGATTGTCAACATTCATTTTTTACTTACAAAGCTCATTAAAGTTTTCTGCATCCATATCCCAAAAACTGAAACGCTGTCAAGGATGGTAGAGCATGTTACCAATCCTAGCTGAAACCAGAACAAGGTCTCTGGACTGATTCTCCTTGGGATTTGTCTGGATTTGTCTTGATCTACTTAAAGATTTCTTTATTTTTGTGTAAATGATAGTTACAAATGAAGATTTTTCTGCGTGGAAAAGAAAAACATCTATAATCTTCACATAATGAAGTAATACAGAGTATGGGCATGGTATAGCAAGAGAGGTTTGAAATTTGGGACCTGGTGCAGTGTACAGGAATGTGAGTGTAACATGGTGACCCTGGAGACCTCAGGAAACAACTCACTTTTATTTATTTGATGATAAGTAGAGAAAAAAAGGCATGTGGGTTGGACAGTACAGAGTTTTAGAGTAAGTATCAGTTATATGTAAAACACTCCATATGCAGTACATTGAACTGCAAAATGGAATTGCAGAGCAAGGAAAAAAAGCAAAGTGTGAAAAGTGATAAAGATAAAAAGACATAAAAATACCCCTCATTGTACCCCAGAGTGAGGAAGATGAAGTTATCCTCCTGCCACCAAAGAGGAGAAAGAAACCCCTGCCTTCAACAAATCTTTTTCTCTAAGGACTTTCTGTCAGACTCCTCCTGCCCCCAAAGTTTAGCCAATAACCTCAGGACAAAGAAAAATAGTAGGAGGGTGTGCCATGACAGTAGGGAATGACTTTGCACAAGGAATTCTCTGTATACCTGTTTTATCTCTATTATTATTGAGATTCTTTATCTAATAGTATTCTATTGTTAGGGAGGGTTTTGGGTTTTTTTTCTTGTTTTTTGTTTGTTTTTTTTTCCTTTTTTTATTCCCTCATTTGTCTATAATTACTAGATTTGGAATTATTTGATTAGATGGCTAGAATCTCAATTTCACAAGCAATAGTTCTTGACTTTGCTCATTAGGAGTGTTTTCTTTTGCCCAAACACTTTTCTGAGCCTATCAATACCTTCCCAATTTCTATATTATCGAGTTCATCATTAAAGAAGATATTCAATACTTGTTGTAGCAAGTAAAAAATAGCTCAAATTATTACTTATGTGTAATTACATAGCCAAGGAGAAAGTGAAATAATATTTTTCTATCTTTTCAATAATGCCAGCAACATTGACTTCTGAACAAAATTTTAACTATGTGAATTCCAGATTGTATTGGTTGCTTGCGAGTGTCTCACCATGTGAATAATAATAATAATAAAAAAAAATAAAAAGAAACCCACCCCCAGTATTCATAACTAAAAACTTGTGTTCAAAGGTTTTCCTGGGAACTTATTGTACCAGAGCTACATCTTGAGGGATGTAGGGACACAGCCAGCAGTGGCATTTAATGAATTAGTGGCTACAGGAAGTAGAATATAACTGCATTACACTGGGCTAACCAAGCTGAACATATCCTTTCCATTAATTTACTGCAAGATGAGGATATCTATGGTAGACAATAATAAATTGAACTTCAGACTTAGCTTCCTTTTACTGTAGGGGGTGAGATACCTCTCAAACTTTGAAGCACAGTTTAGGAGGGATTACAGCAAAGGAAGGGAAATAATTGCATTGACTGAAAACATCACTATTTAAGCCTGTGTAGACAAACAGTTGTCATTCTGTGGCACTAAAGCTTTAGTGAGTAGCCTAATTAGAAAGGCAACTCAGCCTTCAGTGAAATCCACTGGTTTCTCAGGCCTTATTTTATTGAGTACTAGAATAACATGCATCAATCTCCATGGTTGCATAAAATGAAATCCTGAATCTCATTCTCCTGTATGTCCAGACTGAAACTGGCCCTCAAGTATTTTTTATTGTTAGGTCTCACAATGAAAAATATGCATGATACCACTGTCACCATTCATTTTTTGATTTGGTATTGATATGGTTTTGATATGGTATTGATACTGACCTATGGGATATTTTAGCATGACACCATTTTTTATATTTATTTGTATTTTATAAATCTATTGACTGATACAATATTGATGAGCATTACTAAAACCACTGAACTTACTGTTAGGTCTGTTTGGTTTCATCACTAACTGCAATGCATGTATACAATATAGTTTTATACACTTTTTCTGGTTTTGTTTCTTTATTTCTCCTGAATTATTACTGAATTAGATTGTTACCTATTTAATACCTGGAATGGAAGATGTATTATTAAAATCTAGTACAGTGTTTACTCTCTAAAAGTTCAGCACACTTGTGGCAGCGTTAGGTTGTTCTGTAGCTAAGAAAGGTAGCTAGAAAATCAGAGGCAAAGAAGATTTAAGCAAATTAAGTCCTGTGCAGATATTAAGATGATTTAGGATAGCATGAATTTGATTTGTATAGATATGCCAATGGGGAAAAAGATTCAGGCTGTGGAAATTTTTTACATTGAAGGTTATTGCCTAGAGAAAATATTTTTTCAAACAATATCTTTTAATCCTCCTTTGACTTTTTTCCCCCACCTCCACAATTTTTATAGTTCCTACCAAAAATATCCCTTTTTCTCTTTCCTTAACAAATGCTACAAAAGAAACATGCTGGAGTCCCAGGTGTACCTTCCTAGGCCAATTACATCACTTTTAGGTGTGTAAAAACTGCAGATCTGCTGAGCAGCTCCCGTGGCCCTGGAGATGAAGGAAGGGAGGTACCCAGAGTGTGTGTGATGGTTTAGCAGAGGCTGTCACTGGGCTCCACATGGTAATGTGTGTTAACCAGTGTCAGAAGTGTAGATGCTCTGCTGCTGAGTGTTTTAGAACACCACCAAATGGCATGTATTTGTCTCTCTTGTCAGCAAACAGTGCTGTATTCTAACTATATTCCAACAGTGCTATATTCTATACCTAGTTTTTAGTCAAAATCTCATTCACTCTTCTCTGCAAAAGCTTTCCATCTGCAATCTTCGTGTTCATGGACTAGCTCTCATTGTACATGAAAAGCAGTTTTAAAAAAAACCAAACAACCAGTGTGAAGGAGGCTTTGATTTGCAACATAGAATCTGTAATCATCGCTGTTTTAATTTGCAGACTTGGGTAAAAAATATATATAAACCACTGAATTACTGAAGAGATGTGGAGATACGAGGTTTTCTAGTTTCCATATGGCCAAGTAATGGAAGAGATAATGAATTATTTATTTAGTTAAGAATTCTAAGTTATGAAGAATTTACTGGTTAGCACCTTGAGAAGTGTAATCTCAGTGTACAAGTTCAGTACCCAATTCTAAACGAAGAAATTAATTTTTTAATTCTTGTTTACAGTCTAGATGATGTTTTCCACTCTTAAACACTTAGTACATATTCTTGCTTCTTCTTCCAATTTGCTCTACATGGTCTGCCAGCATTGCTGAATTGCAAGAGTAAGGTCTGAATCTAGAATGAATAAGAGTTGGAAAATAATATTTCAGTTTTACAGAAGGACAGCAGACAGAGGATGATGAAATGACTTCCCAGAAATTCCCACCACAGAGCAGAACAGCAACCTGGGCTGCAATGGTAAGTTCTTTCAGTGCTCACTTTATAAAACATGCTGTGAGTGTCCAGCACCAAGTGCACCTGAAAAGCCTGAGCATTCATGATGATTGATTGCATCAAACTCTGCCTGCTGTGGTCACAGTGGACTTCTCTGATTTATATCACTTTAGGATCTACTCAGAGTTCTAGGAAACATTCAGTAGGAACATCAGCTTATAAACTTCATCACTTTTCTGGAGTAAAGTGTTGTAAAAGTCCTTAACATGCCTGTTTGTGTTTCTGAGTAGTAGAGGTAATTTTTTTACCTCATGTTTGCAGCAAAATACCAGAAATTGAAAATCAGTGGGAAGGAAAATTCTGTGACTTCTGAACTCGTTTCATTATGATTCCTTGAAAAGATAATCCTAATTGAATCCAAATATTTCTTTTCAATAGATCTGCTATTATTATTAATCTAATTTTTAATTTCTGTAAAAGATATGCTCTTGAAGTAAAACCATATTAAAACAGAAATCTTAATGCTTCACAATTTTTTTTCTGAATTAAATTTGTCAGAATGAGTACATTCTTGCAGAATATTTTTACTTTGGTGGAAATATGTCTTCTGACAAGAAAATATTTCATTATAAAGATTTTGACCAGCTCAAATTGGCTCTTAGTGTACCTACTGTGAAGTCAAAACACTAAGGAGTTCTTTCTGATTTCCCTTCACATTTGACATAACCAATATATGAGAGAAGTTATTAAATGCTAAGGCAAAGCTAAAGCTTGTGCTGTAGAGACATTGCCCAATTAATATAATTATTGTGTTTTCAGTGCTGCTAGTTTTGATAGCTCCTGAGACTGCAAATCAGCCCCTGCTCTTGCTGTCATGTATATCACCAGCAGATGTAGCATTAGTGCCATAGGCACAGGCCAGATAATCCTGAATTTGGAAAGCAGAGAATGTCATGTAATTATTTTGCAGCCTAACATAATGCGGTCTGTTTGCAAAGACAAAAATACGGCGCACATCTTTCCTGTTGATGTTTTACAATAAAGCTGACAGCCAGATAGCAGCAGGGTGAGGGAGGCAAAATGCTGTGCAGGATGTGCCTGTGCTGGAGTGACAACCCACAATACAACCTATAGATACAGCACAAAGGAGCTCTAATAGCTCTTCAAAATAGACAAGTTAAGTCAATGGCATTAATGCATACTTGAAAAATGAGCAATACCGTTATCCATCCTGTCAATCTTGCAGCAGAATGGAGAAGGCAAGGAATTGCTTGAGGACAAAGAGTGGGAAAGCCTTCTTCCTCTTTGAGGAATTCCAAGGTGGCCTCAGTGGATCTGAGTTCAAAAATATTGGAGCATGACTCCAAATGCCAAACTATATATTTTCAGGTTGACATTAGAGTCTTATTGTGCCTTGCCACATCCTCTTTAGTCTTTAGCAGCACATTTTTATCCTTTGTTTTCCCTGTATCCCATCATATATAATTACCTTCCTGTTTCTCAGCCTTCTCCCCCATTCCCCTTATGTTCCCCTTGTTTCCAGTTTTCTCCTTTTACAAGGCCACTCACCTCACCCCATTGCTTACTTGGTGTATTGTCTACTTCACATGTAAAACCCCTTTTTTTCTGAGAAGATTAATGCATCAACCAAAATAGCTAATGACTGACTGTCCTAAATTGCTCTATTCCTTGTGTATTACTGATTCATACATAGCTGATTCAAGAATTCTTTACAGGTTGCTTTCAAGTCAAGACCATATTTAAGTGGGTGCAGTAGTTTTGTGGCTTGACACCTTGACTCATGTTTCTTCCACACTGGATCCTCTCTTGGCATCAGGGATAAATCTAACTGCCTACTTTTCAGGAAACAATTTTGGTCTTTTATACTGTCGGTCAGAGTTTGGATTCCTGAGCTGAATAAAATTGGGAAGCATAATAGTTATCAAATATGTGATGGAGATTGCAGTTGAATGACACCAGGACTCTGTATCTTGCCAGTTTTTCCTCATTTAAGTTAAAAGAAACTTAAAATCTTTTGAGCAGTTGATGATGACAATGTTGACAATGGTAACAGCTATCAGTAATCCTATTGGTGTTCTCAGGTATATTTTACAGTTGTGAATGAGAGGAAATGATAAGGGATGGCAATAAAATGAATTCAGGAAAAAATTTTCACAGACATCACCTGAGCTCTCAAAAACATGACAATTTTTTCTGAGTTGTATATATGGCTCAGATGTAACCTTTCTTCTTTTAAATTCTGGATTTTCTATTTCATTAGCAGTAGCAAAAGAAGACTGTTAATTAGAGGGCAAGCTGGCTTGTGCCAGAACCCAGAATAGAGGCTTTTTTGGAAAATTAATAATGTGAAGAATAAGACAGTGTTAAGTCAATAAAAATTATGAAAGAGAACCAAAAAATCAATAGTATAAAATAAAGTTCTCCATCTTAATGAGATAAAGTTGGTGCATGGATATTGGCACAAAGTAACTTGCTGCTTTACTGCTACCAAATTTTATTTGAGGTCTATGGTTCAGGAAATAAAAGTTTAAAAAGTTTTATTTTTGAAACTCTAAATTTCTCCAAAAGAAACTAATTTCTTCTGACCTGTATGAGTCACAGCGAGCTAAGTTAAATTGGTGGTATAAATTTGTAGAAGAGTTCAGATGTTATTAAAGAACCCTTGAGCTAGACACCTTTGGTTAATGTTATCATCTGGATTCCACAATGATTAAAAACATAGTAACACATTCTTCCTCATTCATTATCTTACAGATAATAACCACATATTTGATTATGTTTGATTACATTATAAGCAATATGCTCAAACTTATCATGTATACAAAAAAAACCATAGAAAATCTTTTGCATGTAATTAAGATGTAAAACAACAACAGCACAACAAATTTATTCATAAGTTCTAGCATTTTCTGTCCAACAAAAGAAAGGGAAACCAATCTCCTGTGACAGAAATTAAAAAGCGGGCAGGGGGAACTAGGCTTATAAAAAGTAATACAGAAACAGATGTCCTCCTTTATTGTTTATAATACATTTATAATAATGTTGGAATAAATCAGCCAAGACTCCATTTTCCTCATGCAGAAAGCCAATTCTTTATTCACAAAGCTCATATTTGTAGGAAATATCAGAAGGCACTGTGTTAAACCTAACTGGTCAGCAACACAGTGAAACTCAGTTTATTGGTCAGGAAGAGCTATTGTATATGTCTATCAAATTTTCTGTCTCTAGATATGTTTACATTTTTCCCTTGTGGGTTCTCATGGAACAAATTTTATTGTTTACACAGGTGCATTTGTTTTTCACCCTCAGAATAGATTGTTGTGTTGAACAAACTTCTCATTTGCAAAACAGCTTCACATGGGAACTTGCAAATTGCTTGTTAGCTGCACTTAGAGGAAATGACAGGCCAGCTCTGGCAGTTTTAGCAGAGCAAGGCCTGATTTCAGAAGGCCTTTCTTTTATAATTCTTCTACCTGTCTATGACATAATAATTTATTTTTTATTTTAGGGCACCACAGAAAGATATTGTGCTCTCTGGAAAAATCATCTGTTAGCTCCTGGTAAACAGCAGAGCTGCTGATTCACAAGTACTGCTTTGACTTTCTCTCCCAGTGTTTTTCTCAAGTGTGCCTGGATATTTGTAGTACTTTGTATCTGATTTTCTCTACTTGTTATGCACATTATTAACAGATCTCCCAAAGCAGAGAAGGCAGAGAGTCCTAAGATCTACACCTGCCCATAGCATCTTGAGAAACTATTCCCTTGGTAATTCCACATTCAAGACATCTGTCTCACTTTGTCTGTAATTTTCAAAGAGGCAATATCACAGTGCAGTGTCAGGGGGAAAATAAAAACACCATGTGAGATTTGAAACAACAGGAAAATCCCCAAACAGTTGGAAAAATGCTGGGAAATAGCTGAAACTCCTTTGTGAGTGTTAATATTTAATAGGGTGTTTAGTTATCCTTTAGACTCTTCTGTTCTTTTAGGTCCACAAGCAACAGTAAGAGTGTTTTTACTGTCTGATCTGTGTTTTGCCACTCTCCATCATATTATCTAAACTACAAACTGCTAGAGTGTACAAGCATCTGAAAAGATTCTCCTGAAGAGATTCTCTTAAGCTGGGGTACTGTTTTATTTGCTGGTAGTTGTTACTGCTGAAGTTTTCTGTGGGGCAGATGAAAAAGACAGAATCTCTACAATGTTTGAATGGCATTATTCCAGCAATTCAAGATCTTTCTGGTAGTGCTTGTAAAAAAACTGATTTGACAAGGCCAGTGGCTATAGTGATATTTTAGCTAGAAAGGAATGCTGTAACAGGCCTTTCACAGAAAAGACATACCAAGATCTAGCATCCATCATTTCTGTATGCAATATTCATATTTTGTGTGTCATTATGGTATCTGAGTACTGTTCAAGGATTGAAAATACAAGTTATTTCCATAGCAGGAGCATTTTAACAGCACAGAGTTGGTACCTATTTACCATCTCAATAAATTCGGATGACAAAGGAAAGAGAAGTTCATGCATCATAATCCAAATCCTTAAAACAGATTTGACAGGAACCTGTGTAGTGGTGAAAGTCTGATATAAAGTATTTGTTCACTGCTTCTTCCGAAGAGTTAAATAAGAATTTCAAAATGGAAATGTCCTGTGGTTAAAAATGCTTTCAGCTAACAAATATATAGTTGAGTAACCCATAGCCTGCAGTAAGTTTGAAAAGTTGTTTATATTTATAGGAAAATGTAGTACATTACAAACCCATCAATTTTAATTATTTCATTAATTTTCTTGGTTTGATTAATTTTACCTAAGAGATATCTACAGTTGTATATAAACAATGCATAATTTGATAATTTCTTGTGAACTCTCAGGGAGAGAGCTCTTCCTGGTAGAACACAGTTGTGAGATGCTTGTTCTTTATTAAGAGGATTGAGTGGAGAGTCTAATCTCTGGAGAGGAAAGCTCACCAGCATTTAAAAATAAACAATATTATATCTTGCTTTTCTCTGGATTCCAAAGCAGACCACCCAGTTTTCATCCAACCCCATCCCTCTGATATGCTCAGTGGCTGGAAATGTATAGGGAACTATGCTGCAAACCACATGTTTAAGTTGCAAAACTTTAAATGTGCTAAGAGTTGGGATGGCACTGAACCCTGAAAGATCTTGTTTGTCATTGGCACGACATGCTTAGGGTGCAATGGTTCCTAGCATTAATTTTTGGGACAATTTCAATGAATGATTGATGGCCAGCTCAGTGTTAGCCAGAACACATTATGTATGCCACATTCAGCACTCTCCTACATGGATGTCTGGGTTTTTTGCTCCAAGGTCACACGGATAGCCAGGCTGCTTCAGCTCACGGGCAGAGTTGAGCTAACAAACCATAAAAGCATTACACTCAGTGTCTCAAGCCAGCCTGGGAAGGACAAGGAATTTCTCTAAAAACTACATAATGTCTGTAACAGGCCGATATTATCATCCAAGGAGTCCAAACAATTAAAAGGTTGTAGAGTTAGATGGGTTGAGATTAGAAAAATCTTTTGTATTTCTGAAAAATAGGAGCATAACTATATAAGCATTTGGGTTTGAATTTATTGAAACAAATCTCCTCTTTTCTGCCAGTTCATGTCATGGAACAGTCTCCCAGAGTATGAAAGCATGAACTGGGTCCTTTTCAGCTGAAATCATGGGAACAGATGCACTTCAGGAATATACCCAGCATGCTGTAGCTGCCAAGAGCATGCAGTTCATAAAACCAGAATGGAACTGAAGTAAAAGCCCTTGAAGCACGAGAAATTTTGATGTCTCATTGTCAGCACAGTTGTTTTGCTCCTCAGAACTTCTTTATTTGTGCAGCACTACTCACTCATATAAACATATTCTTTGGCTGTTTCCATATGCAGTTTATTTCTATGTATTTTCACTACCTGTATGTTTAATAGATGCCAGAGCCAGCTGCTACAGGCAATTGGAAATCTGACAGGGCTGCCAGTGTGGACACTGCTATAAACTTTCCCAATGACTTTCAGAGCTTTTTGTGGTAGTGGGACTGGTAGAGAGTCTTGTAAGTCTTGCAAGAAGTCCTCAGGGATTCTGTGGTGTGGTTGTGACAGGCACAGAAACCTCACATGGCTTTGTCTGCACCTTTTGTTTTCAATTTCAATTCTAGTTGCCAGCATTCCCTAAACAGCTCTCTGTGTGGTGAAGAACTCCCAGAATCCTTAAGAAAATCTTCCCTTTCCACCACCCAAGACTTGACTGTGGTCTAGCTCTGAGAAAACTCCTCTTCTTTAAATTGATTCACAACACCCATGTGCTAACAACTAGTTCTCACTGTGCCTGCTCTTAAGTGCAACTAGGGAATCAGACAGTAGAGATATAACAGTTGTCACAGCAGTTTCCAGGCTTCTTCTTCAGGGAATTTCTTCCATATGTTTCTTCTGCAGGGATTGTCTTTCTTGGGGGAACTTCTGGCAGCCTGCTGCTGCAGGTGAGGGGTGGCTTCTGGAGGCTTTTGCTTCTACCAGCTCTGACAGTCAGCTTTTGTTAGCAGTTCCTGGAAGAGCCTGCACTTTTTCTTTCCAACTGGTTGCTGCTACAGATTTTTTTTTATTATTATTTTCAAGGAGTTCTAGAAACTCTGCTGAAAGCTCTTTGAGCCTGCTCACCTATGGTGCAGGCTTGCCACAAGTCAGCAGCTGTCTGGGGGTATCTGAGGCCCTGACCTGTCAGAACCCAGGAAATTCCTCTGGCTGCCCTGGAGGACTCAAGACCCTGACAGGGGGCTCAGAGACCTTGGCACAGAGTCAAAAACACCTGTGCCTTTGATTTTAGCCCTTGGAAAAAACAATTACGAACCTTATATAAGGATTCGCAAGCCAAGAAAGTTTAAGTAAAATGATAGTTTGTTACAAGGTAGAAAAGTAGAATTTTGAGTTTTTAGAATGGGAGTTCAGAAGCCAAGATGGAGGGATTTGGGCGTGCCTTGTCCTTCTTCTTTTCTTCTTCTTAGCCTCCATCTTCTGGGTGATGGTGGCACTTTTGGATTGGTTTAGAGTAGAAATAGACTGTCTAACATAGGTGATAGGTATTGGAAAATTATTGTGAATAATGCACACGTAGTTTTTAGTATAAAAAGATAACACTTTTTGAGATAAAAAAAGATAAAAAGATAACACTCTGAGAGCGGCCAGTGTGCCTCAACCTGACCTGCCAGACAGACCTCGGCGGGTCGGAGAAAGAATGTTAGAGATAACAGCAAATAAACAACCTTGAAAACCAGAACAGAAGAATCCTGACTCCTTCTTCAGCTGCTGGGCTGGGAAAAGAGACTCTCTAACACATCTTGGGGTCATCCTGACCACAGAGAGCCCCGAGACTGACCCACAGGGAACTCTGCAGGGAGTGCCCAGGTAGTACCTGGTGCCTCTCCCTGGGGGTGTGCTGAGGGTGTCCTTCCCTCTGGGAGGAGGGCTCTCCTTGAGGCACTGAGTCACCAAGTAAAGGAGCTCTGAGAGGAGATCACCAGACTGCACATTACTGGCCTGGATGAGCAGAATATTGATGGAATTTTAGATTGCAGAAACCGGAGTCTAAGCCCTATAATGGGTGGGAAGTACTGGTGATGCCTTGTGTAGGCTGACCTAGAATAGAGGCTGGACAGAGTTAAAGAAGAAATTAGGTATTTATTAAAAGGCCTCAGTGGATACACCTTGGGCAGCACAAGAGCCTGGCCAGGGCTACGCCCAAGATGAACCCAAAATAGCCACAAAATGGACAACTCATCACGGGGTCTCTCACTTCCATAAGCTCTGGTCCATTTGCATTTTGGAGTCAATTGTCCAATTACAGTTTTAGCTTACCATCCTTCTTGTTTTTCTCTCTTCAGTCCATCATTGTTTTGCTCTTGGGCCTGAGGTTTGGATCATTTGTCCTTGGTCCCCAGCTAGAGAAGGAATTGTTTTGTCTCCCTGCTCTGTGAAGAGAGCTCACCTAATCACCTAATATGAAGCTCAGAAGTGTATACTAAAGAATCTGAAAAGTATAAAAGCGAAAACCTGAGGCATCACTGGAAATGGCTTTGCACAGAGGAGTGGATGGACTACCATGATGAGGAAGATGGGAATGTGTGGGTTCTGGGAGCAGAGCTGCACTTACAAAACAGTCCAGGTTGGGTGGGGCTCTGAGCAACCAGGTCTAGTGGAAGGAATCCCCGCCCATGGCAGCGGGGTTGGAACTAAATGATCTTTAATGTCACTTCCAACCCTTAACCTTCTATGAATCTATGATTAATCTGTGATTTTCTTAGCTTTTTTTTTTAGTCAGAACCACTCTTGTTTATGCAGTCTTTGAACTTCATATCCTTCTGTCCCAGCTCCACCTGAGCTCTGGTTTGTCTAACCCTGTCCATTCCTGTAGGCACACAGTTTGTGATGATTGGGAGTGGGGCTGTGGCTGAGCCTCATCCCCAATGAGCTACAGCTGTGAGCAGCAGGTGAGCAGCATTGAAGGGAACGAGCCATGGAGTGCCCAGGGGCACTGACCAATCGCAAAGGGAACAGAGGGCACACAGGTGCAGTGCATGAACCATGAGAATATAAAAAGGCTGGGCTAAAGAACAAGAAGGGCAGTTGCTTGAAGCCTTCTGAAGTGGTAAGGTTACTCTGTATGGGTTGAAGGTTTCTGGAATTGTATGATGATGCTCTGTGTTTTGTGGCTGTCTCAACAGCAACATGTGCTGTGACATATTCCCACTTAGATAATGTGGGAATTATTCATTACCTCTGCAATTCTCCTGGGTAGCCTGTCCCCTCTTTCACTACCTCTGTGCCTCCCTGCACCCACAGAGGCCTTCTGCCCCTTTCTCTGAGTAACCTGTTCTGGTGTCTCACCACCTTCATAGTGAGGAATTTCTTTCTAATACCTAAGATAGACCTGCACTCTTTCAGATTGAAGCCATCTCCTCTTGTCCTATTACTATATGCCCTTGTGGAAAAAAAACCCCTTCCATTTTGGCTTTCTTGTAGGTCCCCTTCAGGCACTGGCAGGCTGCTGGAGGGTCTCCCAGGTGCCTTTACTTCAGGCTGATGGGCAGCTGATCAGTTCTTAGGGCTTGAAGACATCAATGAGGCTCAGTTGCTCCTCCCAGCCTCATCTCTGACAGCCATACCTATGCCTTGCTCACAGGTTTGGGACCCCAAGCTTGCTGTGAGCTGTTCCCTCTGTTAGAGCCTCTGCTGCTCTGACTTACTGACTGCATGGACTCCACACCTATGCTGTGAGTAATTGTGTTTCTTTTTTTCAAATCTTGGTCCTGTCTTCTGAATGGCTGGGAGGTATTACTCTGGTTTTGTTTCCTGCTCTTCCTGAGTGGATGTCCTGGACAGTCCCTGGGTACAACTCATGACCATGGTTTTTCTGTCTGTTGGCAGAACTTGCCACTGCCACCATCTTGCCATAGTTAGGTACAGTGAGCCAGAGAAAATTGTCACTGTTCAATGTATTTGCATAGTGTGATGAGAATTTGGGCTGTGTAGTCATGGAGAGAGAAGTGGATGCTGGTTTACCTTGACATCAGCTAGTTAAATATTCATTATGTTACAGACATTTCCTGTGACAAAGGTTTCTGTGGTACTTGCTGTGGGGTTTTCTCATTGTTTGTTTGTTTGTTTTTTGTTTTTTTTTTTGTTTCTATGCACAGGGCACGTAAAAAGATAGAGATACAAAATGATTGGTTAATTTTAATTCTTTTTGTTATTTCTATTAATTAGGAATAACTTAATCAGATTATGTTAGATGAACCGGAGTGTTGATGGATGGTAGATATGTGCAACAGTATGGCTTCCCTTTCTAAAGGAAACTGTTCTAATAAAAATTTTGTGGGTGAATTATTTTGTTCCTCTTTTGTTGATGGCAAAATGGAGCTTTGTACTGATGGTGTGAGAGCATAAGGAAGGCTGTAGTAAAAGCATCTGTGATATTCTCAAATATTTCTCACTGTGCTCTGAAGGAAGACCTTGAGGTATTGTCAGGGACAAAAATGCAGCAAATAATGTGATGGGCTTATGTGCACTGTGATTTCTGACTTAGTTCTAAACAGCTGAATTATGGTAACTTAAAAGTGTGAGCAGTGTGTTTTGCTTTTGTCACTATTGAAGCTTAAATGTGATTCTCTGGAGACAATAAACAACCTTAAGTTTTTTGTGTTTGTTTAGGACCCTAGAAACATGCTAGCATCACAAAACTGTACTGTGTGCCTTAGGGCTTGTTTTTTTTTTTTGGATGTATTTTATTGTTTGAGAGCTTTTATGAAACTCCTGATTCTCTAGACACTGTTATGGCTGTACATTTTTTTTTGTTTTTTCAATCTAAATTTTCTGCCAGTGATCATGGATACAGATTCTCATCTATATTCACGTTATATATTCACATTATTTAATGCATGAAACCAAATGTGAAAGTAATGGTGATACATGGGAGATCCAGTACATTAAAAATGCTTGCCTTTGCATCTTGGCTGTCTCCCTTATTGTAGCTAGTCCAGATCTGGGCAGATACAGAGGGGAAAAAAAAACCAAAACGAAACAAAAAAAATCAGAGACTTCAAGTTTTCTACTAGGTTAGGTGGAATTTTCAGTCTTAACTATTACAAGTAGAAGAGATTATGTGAAATTTTTAACTTCTGGGAACGTTGTGTTCTTTAATGATTCCTAGATGTCTACTTTCTAAGGATTTTGTGTTATAATTCACTCAAGAGTCTGGTGTTTGCCCTGTGGACTCCTGACTGCTCTCCCAGAGTTCTTGCTTTAATTTCAGAAGATGAAACTTCTAAATAGATTTGTTTCAAGAACAGATGGAGGGGGTAAGGATGAAAACAAAGATTATTTGCTACTTAAGACCTATACAGGAGAAGGGCAAGATTTTCCTTGTCCTGTACTTTTCCTGTGGTATCTTACAGAAATAATTTTGGGTGCTAATCTGTGGGAATACCAAGTCAGGGTTGACACCACAGGACTGGAGTACTTTGACTGTAATGCAGAGATGATCATGTCAGTGACAAATTCCAGATCTTTGTATCTGTAAAGCCTGGTCTGTAATCTCTGTTTGGTGTTGGGGCACTGCACTCTTCATCAATTTCCACAGTTAAGGGCAGAGACTCCCATATTGACATATTAGAGCTCTTTTTCCTCACAAAGGTGGTTGTAAGAATTTTCTATATACACTTTGGCATCCTGTCTTTTGAAGCTCAATAGTTAGCAAAAAATAGCCATTGTAGCTTTTAAGGAAGGAGTTTTGAGATGTGATGCTCATCATTACAAGGGGTTTGCTCTGAACCTTAAAAATTCCATCATATACAGTCTTCATAAAAAGATTGTGAAACTGTCATTTAGAAAATATTTCCTGTGGAAACAAATATTTATTTGGAAAGAGTGTGGGATAACTCAGATTTTGTTCTATATTTATTTCACCTGTAGAGGTGAAATGAGCTAAATGCTGCTAACCTCCAGCATTTAATTCATAATTGGAATTATATGAGCTTAAATTCACCTGAGAGAGGTTCACATTATTGTTAATTCACTTTGGTTCAGTCATTATTGTCTACTCCACAAAGAAATCCAAATTGAGGATGAATCTACTACAGAGCTTGCAATGAAACTGAAGCTGAATCACAGTAGAAAAATGTCTCTTGAAAGAGAAGTGGAATAATTTGGTTTTTGTTTCTGAAGATGGGACTTTTATTCAATGTTATTATGTTTTTACCAGTGACTGCTTTCCTTTCCTCATTGTAGAGTGCTCTTAGCTTGTGGCTCATAGAGAACTCTGTCAAATACAATATTTTCTCAACTAGTTTATTTATTGATGTGGTTTGATGCCAGCCTGGGCACTGTGGATGTGACTCATTCAAATGCTGTCTGAGTTGTAATAGTGGAAGGTTTAATTTCACTAGATACTGGAAATCTGTGCTTCCCAGTCTGCTACTTCTGCTTTTTTCCCCACCTCTTTCTCCTTATATCAATCTTGTAGCTGATGCATCATGATGCTTAAAAAAATGCATTATTAGATGCATTAAAATTTGCAGTACAAACAGCAGAATACAAAATTAAGATAACCCTCCTGAGAGAGTCATATCCCCAAGCTTCCTAATTACTCTATGAAGATATCTCCTTCAGCAGCTTCCACTGGCTCAAAGAGGTCATGGGGGAATTAGCCACTGCTATTTTTAAAAGTCAGCAATTACAGACTCCATCTACATAATCATGAATTGCATCATCAGTATTCTGCCCACTGCCCACACAAGAGGGTTTTCCATCCCCAATGATATAATAGCTGTAGTAAAAGAAACTTCAAATCAGAAAGGGTCAGAGGAGCTTAAAGCCATGGCTACTTAGACCACATTATAATATCTGCCTCTGTCTGAGACTTGCTGCACCTGGAATTCCAATTTGACTCTTTTTTTTTAATTATATTTTTCAACTTTAGTTTCATATAAATTAATGCCGCAGTCAACCTCTATGGAAGACCTGACCACCTGTAATTTCTGGGAATTATTATTAAGTACATAATTTCAAGAATTTATCTTGGAAGTTGTATTTATTTTCTTTTCTGACTTCTTTAAAATATATGTGCTTCATAATTTGATTTGGCATTTTACTGACAATTCTTCCTTCTACTGTTTGTGCTCTGACAATGTCTTATGATTTGTTTGCTCAAATGATGACCTATAAAGCTACCTATAAGTATTCTACTAATGTAGTATAATAATATAAACAAAAGATCTCTTAGAAGATGTCTTATATTTACTTTTATGTCTTATTTAAGATTTGCATCGTGTCTTATATTTTCCCTAGTTTGATTTAAAGAAAATAGTTTATTTGGAGAAAACAAACAGACAAGCCCTTATATTGTATTCAAAGCCATTCTGCTGTTTTGTCTGGTTTTCCTTTCAGTATTTTGAATCTTTATTCATAGCATACTTAAGATGCACAGTCTGTTTAATATTTATATTGCTTACAGTCCACTAAACAGAAAATAAGCTTGTAAGATTTTTCTTCTTTTGACATCTTCGCAGGGTTCAGTTGCTCATAAGAATAGTTTGAAGTGAACAGTAAAAGTTAGACAGTTCAGCATCCCTAGTTACAAAATTCTAATAGTGAAATAAATCAACAGTGCAAGTATATGGACTGACTACTAAACACAAGGTAAAGCCATGAAACGCTCTAGGAAATTCTTAGGGTAGAGTTTTTTCTTTCTCCCTCTCTCCCCACCAGTAAAGTGATTCTCTCTTATCAAGTGTACCCTGACCTCATACAGTTTATTTAATATTGATCTTTATATCTCAAAATAAAAAAAAAAAAAGGCAAACCAAGCAAATAAACCAAAGAAATCTAGTCCCCATCACATACCACCTTTATCCATTCCACCTTGATAGAGTTAAACCCAGCCAGGGAGTGTTAAGGGCAGCAAAACAAGCTCCTATAGACATGTCAATGATAAAAGGAGGAATAGGAAAAAATCTGGGCTCCCTTTGTAAGGACACAGGAGTCCTGGTTATTTGGGACATGGAGCAAGCTGAGTTACTTGATGCACTTTTGTGCATCCTTCTGCACTGCCAAGTGCTCCAGAAGGCAAAGGCAGGGGCTGGGAGGAGGAACAGTCACCCACTGTGGGAGAAGATCAGGTTCAAGGCCATCCTAGGACCTTGGAGGTGCACCAGTCCATGGGACCTGATGAGATACATCTGTAGGTCCTGAGGGAACTGTCAGAGGAGTGGCTAAGCCACTTTCTACCCTATTGAAGAAGTTGTGGCAGCCCAGTGAAATTCCCACTGTCTGAAAAAGCATTCCTTGTCTGCTGTATTCACCCAGCATTTGTTCACTTCTGTAATGCCACAGCTGCAGAAATAGTCTTCAAAGTATAAAAGTGGAATTATGTTTATTCCATTAAAGGCAAAAATATAATTTTCAAGTGGAGCTGACAAATAATGAATTATGTGGCTTTTGTTCATGCACCTCCTACTTCTTTTGGAGTAGTTTTCTTGGGAAGCTTTAATGAGTATGCTTCTAATTTGACATTTGAAATTCAAACCTTGTAGGTTTCCCTTTTCTCAGTATTCAGACCAACTTTGTTTTGTATAATATGTTTGTGTTTATGTTTAATTTGCTAGAATATTAATGAATATTCTTATGCATGCATTAGCGTATAAACATTCTTGTCATGGTTAGAGTGGCCTGAGAAGCAATAATAGAGAAATCTGTAAGAAAATAACCTGAAACTTCCTAATTAATGGATTTTTGGTTTATCTAGATCACATTTTTGTGATTTTTTTTTTTTCCTGTGGTTTTCTTCTGCTGATTGAACTAAGACCATTCAAGCAGGTTAATATCCCATGTAACTTGAAGGACATATTACTAATAAATAATGCACCAAGACCCCTATTTTTATGGAGCAGGAACAGAAGATTTTAGTAATTCAGCTACAAATGTCTGGGTAACTTTATCAACTATTTATCAGTTTAGCACAGACATTCTTACTGAAGCTCACTAAAATGGGAAATGACATAGATGATGCACCCTCAGTGGTTCAGGAAGGATCAGACTATCTTTCCCTGTGAATTTATGAAAATAATTCATCTTTTTTTCACCTTTTGCATTATGAGGAGACACAGCTTCTTTAGATTGTACTCTAGATGAGTAGCTGAAAGAAGCAGGGCTTTTTTAAGACAGAATTTTAACTTGAGGAGGTGACAAGTTTCCTTGGTTTTATTTCCCTTTTTGGTGAATGACCTTCAGTGTCATTCAAGCATAAGTTTCTCACTCCTACTACAAGAGGAAGAAATTATAGAAGCTAGACTTTTTGGCTGAAGCTCAATAGATTGTGATGCTTGAGGCAATAAAAATATCTGAAACAAGATTATGAGAGTTAGCTGCCACATACAGCTGGACTATGTGTCTGCTTGAGCCAGACCCTGAACTTTTATTGTCTCCATAATGGACTCAGTTCAACGTTATCCAAGAGCTGAGTTGGGTCATTTCTGAATGCCTTTTGCTCCTGCTTTGTCTGCTGTGCAATAAATTGTGTGATATCTGCTACTTTTAGCTTGTGCTAATTATAGTGAACTAGCCTCAAAAGGTTAAAAAAAAAGGTTTTGTTTTAAAGAAAAAGGAGGGGCAGAGGGAGCAGGAGGTGTGAACAGATGGTTCTTGGTCAGTAGGTAAAACAATTTGTCTAAAGAGGAATGTGGGATTTGTGCTAGAGACAATGTGATGTTTTTCTAATATTTTTTTAGCTGAAATATATCTTCATTTTTCTGTCTTTATTGTTCAGCTGTTATAGACACAGCTATATTCTTTCAACAAAGGACTCGCTGGTGGATGGATTAATTTAATTGTTGTGAATTGGTGAAGTTCTCATAATTATGAGCCATATTTTGGTTTATGATTGGGTATCCCAGAATAGTTTTTATTATTAAATTTTGTAAAATCAGAAGTATTTGATGTCTTGGATGACATGCAGATTACTTCTGAACTCTAGAAATCACAGCAAGTCACAAGAAGCTATATTGTTACACCTGGAAAATTACCATTTCATGTCTATTTAATTCCAGAATACATATTAGTGAACTTCCTGCTGTACATCTTCTGACATAATAAGCGTCAAGCCTGTAGTAAAGTTGGTAAATTCCTGATTTTCCTTCATGGTCTTGCTTAAAAATATAATGTAGCAAAAAATAGTGGGTGTACTTTTCAGGAATTTGGCATAAGCATTTATGAATTTTTCCTGGTGTGTTTTTTTGTGTTTTTTTTTTTCCTGCTTGCTTGGGGCTTTGTTGTTGTTGATGGTTTTTTTGGGAGGATGAGTGATTGTTCTTTTATTTTTCTTTGCTTGTTTACTTCAGTTGTGCTGCTCCTTCATGCAACTTTTATACAGACCACTTTTCTGTGAGTGACCAGGTAAACACATTCCTGCTAATGCCCTATCTAAGCACATAACAGCTTTGAGACATGGACTAAAAATAGGCTGAAAAAACCACTTTGGGATGAATTTTTTTACACAAAAAGTAGTTAACCTGTGATGATTTTTCCTTAGCTATACTTCAGCCTATCTCCAAAAGATACCATGACTGTTCCTACCCTGGAGTGATTGCAAGGGGATAAGCATGTCAGTTCCATCTGTGTGGTTGCATCATTTGTGAGTTCTGTAGCTGATGAACCTTAAAAGAGGGTGTGGAAAATGGCAGCTCAAGGAGTAGTGGCAGGAAACCTCACCAGTGACAATGACAGCAGAATGCATCCCTGGTGATCTCGAGAAACTGGAGAAAAATTGTCCTGAGCATTGGATGAAAATCGTGCCCTGTTTAGAACCAGGGCTCTTGGTACCTGAAGGCTTTTCAACATGTTAGCATTGCAGCTAACCAGCAGGTGCATCTGGTAGAATGTCCAGAAATCAAAAATATCTTGAACAACTTTGAGAAAAAGTTTCCCCGTTGTCTTCACAAAACCCTTATTTTGTTTTGCTTGCATGCTAGTGAATTGAAATGAATCAGGTTAAATAGAAAGACATTTCTGATAAATGACAGTGTTAACTGGTCTGGGTAATAAATTTTCCAAGCAAAATAAATATTTAAGAGGATCTGTAATATATAATTTGTAATTGAAATGAATATCATGTATTGGCAGAAAGTATTTTTTTTAAAGGAAAAGGAAAAACATATCAAAATAGTAGATCACATAAAAACTTTTTTGACTTCTTAAGTTAATTTCTAACTTGCTGAAAATTGTCATTTTTTGACCTAATTTTGGCCAACAATGACTCTTGCTTTTCAACTGTTCATTTTCTGGTTTTGAAAAAGGATCTGGAATGTGAACCCAATAGGCTGGGAAAAGTTTGAGATAGAAATTTTCTTGATAAATCTGTCACTTTGATTATAATGTTTAACCAGAAACAAATTTCCTTAGGAACTTCAGGTACTTAAAATATTAAAGGAAAAACAAAAATTTTATCTGAGTTTGACTAGGAATAGTATCCCCTAAAAATATCTTTGAAATTTCTGTTCACAAGATGTATTTTGGGAAGAGAAAAAAATGGGAGATCTTTCATTTTGGAAATGAATTATTTATTTTATTCTCTGTTTTTTCCATTTAATTTTAAAAATTAGTTGTATCTGGCTGACTTTCCAGTAGACTTTCCATCTTTGAGTTGGAAGCATTATTTACTTGTAGTGTGCCTCTCATGCTGGAGTTCTGCTCTGACCAGACTGCTATGGGAATTACTTCAGCAAGATTTCAATGAAACGGTGTTAAGTAAAATATTTAAGATTAGATACTTTTATGTTTATATGTATATATATCCTGACTTATTCTACTTGCAAATTATTATATATTAACTAGCTGAGGGATGTATCTATGTAAAGAGAAGCAAAACCATTCAGTCTGTAAACACTGTATTATTTGCATGCTATATTAAGGTATACCTCTGTTTCAGCAGCCATAGAAGAGATGGCAGAACTTCAAATGTTTTTAATTATTATGTCTTTGGCATAAAATAAGTAAATGACTGGTGATTGAAATTGTTATTGTGTTTGTAAGCAAGAGTTTAAGGCCTTTTCATTACCTCAGTTGGAATGCTATACCAATTATGACAGGTAAAACTCAACTATATTGTATTCCTCCTACTCAGCCCTCCCATCCTTAGAGGAGGAAAAATTACCTGAGCTAGAGCAAGAAAAAAATTGTTCATATGAGAACTTTTTGCCAACAGAATCTTGCATTAATCTTTGTTTTCAGTCATGTATATCCATTCTAATATATACTTATCTATGTGAGAATGGTAGCATGGAATGAAACAACTGAACTGACCGTTCAACTGGTTTTTTTGGGGCTTTTTTGGTTGTTCTTTTTTTTGTTTGTTTTGTTTTATTTTGGTTTTTTTAGCTTTCCTCTATGGGGGTGAGGTATTTGGAGCATGTAGGATCAAACAAGATCAGAATGTGGTTTTTATTCACTCTAGTCAGGAAAACCTACCATAAGAGAAATTTTGGACGGTGCCTTTGGCCTGATGAGTTGATGAGTTTAGCAGTAGACTTGTCAATTTTAAGCCAAGATAAAATTTAAAGTACTTTCCATATTTTTTTGTTTAATCTTGTTGTCTCATAATAAATACAGAAATAAAGCTATTACTTAATTTCAAGGCAAATTTTCTGTATTATATCTGCAGTAAAGTTCATGTATTAAAATGAACACAGCTTACATATTTAAAAATGTAACCTGCTGCCATGTCCAGGAAGATAAAAAATGCAAGCAGGAAAAATAGAGTAGGAATATTAATATTATAATACTGAGTCACAAAGTGTAGAGGGCGTGTTGGGACCTTCGTTAGATCAGTTCTTTATGTAGTCAAAGGACCAAGGACTCAGCATTCCCAGAGTTATTCTGTCCTAATATTTAATATGCAAGACACATGAGCTCATTAGTAGAGCTCAAAAATCTATCACATTACCTTTAGTAAACAACTTGAGAAAGACTCTTCATCTCTCATGCCTTTGAAGGCAATTGGGTGGGGGGGGGATAGGGGGAGAGGAGCACAAAGGTCTCAAAAGCTTTAGTTTTAATTAGTCCAAAGAGCAACCTTCCTGTTGAAATGTTATTGGCTATCATGGCAATCTTACTAAATAAATTACTTTAAGTTATTTCCCATGACAAGCCTCTGATAAAGTAAGATGTTAAAAATTTGTTGCCCATTGCAACAGCTCTGTTGTGGCGAAACTGTAGAGGGAACGGAATAAATTCAAGTTCTTGTACTCCACATACTGAGGTAGATAACTGATTTTTACGAAGATTTTAAGGCACGGGGGATGATAACAGAAACTCCTGATTATTTATTAATCTTTAAAATAAAAGCTTTTGGTTTTGCTGTAGTGTGCAACATCGTGATATGATGTGCATGGCCTCATGTGAGCTCTGTAACATAACTGTAATCATACATAACTATAATTCCTTCTGGAGTAGTTTGTGTGAGATGACATGGACTGAACACATGCAGGTTTTTGATGGCACTGGGTGTCATTTGCTTCATCATTTCTAATAGAATCTTTAACCCCAGAGTTTTAGAACTTTATTCAAAGGATCAGCACCACTTTGATCCGCTGTCTCTCTTTTTGTCTTTATAACACTTGGCTAGTTCCTATATTTAAGATGAGTTTCTCTGTGAGATTTGCTTGAAATTTCTCTTTTCCAGATGAAGTGATGATGAATGTGCCCATATTCATTCAAGTATAGAAAATTTTCTAACCTGAGCTGGTATATTTTCATAAATATACCCAAGACTAGAGTGCATTGTAGGACTTATCACATTGGTAAGTGTTGGCAATATTTCTTAATTTTTTTTTCCATTTATTGAAGACAGTGTGTAATCACCACACACACAACAACAACAATAAGACGACCCAATGCTGGTACTTCTCACTTCAATTTTGGTAATCCTGGAGCTGCTGGGATTCTAGGATGTAAGAAAACCTGTGAGCTTCTGGAGGCTTGACACTGAGGTATCTCAAATTATAGTCACCAAGATAGGATCACCCAAAACAGAATTACTTAATTTCTCTATATCTTTCTTCCTGATAGTAAACTAGTGCATGAAAAGAAAGGCTTTGCAAAGTGTCAACAGTTCCCTTCAGTCTCCACTGAGGGTTTCAGGGAATGGAGATGATTGGAACTTGCCCCCTGCTTCTCCTCTGACAGTTTTTGCTGCATGGCTTGCTCCGCAATGTACAAGGCTGAATGATTTCTGTGGTAATTTCCTGTGGTAACTTCTTGCTGTAGAAAGGTCCAAGCTATTCCTGCAGAATTTCAATCAACAGGATTTTTTTTCCTCTTAATTTTTTTTCCTTCTTTCTTGTCAGAGCCCAGAACCATGGAATTGCATTTAATGTAATTAAAATTTGTCTTAATCAAGCAGTAGCATTTTTATAGTCTTTCAATAATTTAAGCTGCAATATAGAGGATCTGAGGTGCTGAAAAAAATTATTCGTGTACATATATTTGACTGGGGAGAGAGATTAGAACAGCAACAGTGTTATATAGCAAGAGTGTCCAGAGGATGGTGGTGGTGCAGACTGGTCCAAAGCAATAAGGCAGGAACTGATGCCCAGAATGTTGCACCTGAACACAAGGAAGGACATTTTGATTCAGGTGACCACACAAAGGAACAGATTGCCCAGAGAGGGTGTGGAGTCTCCCTCAATTAAGATATTCAGGAACTGTGTGGTGCCAATTCTGTGCCTTGTGTTCTGGGATGATCCTGCCTGAGCAGGGAGGTTGGACCAGATGACCTGGTGACTGTGGTCCCTTCCATCCTGACCCATTCTGTGATTCTGTGCTTGTAAACAGGTTACAGAATTAAGCAAGTAAAATGAAAAGACACAAGATGTCCAATTCTGGGGTTTTTTTTCATAGTTCATAGTCTTGCTTTTGTGCTTTTCCTGTAGGATTGCCTCAGTCTGCATCCTCTGATCTCTGTCATTCCTTGAAGCTCAAAAAGACTGCTGAATGGTTTCCAGGTGCTTCTCTACTATTTTAAGAGCAGCTAATAATTCTTATTCCTTCTTTGAAATAATATTCTGTCACTTCAAATTTTTCCTGCTCCTTCTTCTGCTGTTTATCTTTAGGTACAATGCTAATGGTGATACTCTGCTACCTCTTTATTACTTTTTAGCTTCCTGATATTATTAATTTAGAGACTTAGCAACTCTTCTAAGCAAGACAATGTTGAAGTACAAATAGAACCTGAGAATGTGTTGCTAATCTTAACTAAAATTAAATGTCTAGTCTGATACCTTAGATATAAGAACAGTATTAGTCTGATAACTTGGCAGGGGAGGACAGAGATTAAAAATCAAAGTGAATAATATAAGCATAGGAAAGCTGTGGAAGAACAGCCAATACAAAGGGGTATTTTGCTAAGCAGCTAATGACACAGTTTGATTACAGTTTGGGAAGGAAGAGAGACAGAGACAACACTGCAGCCATTAGAAGAAGTTTGAATCTAACAATTAACATCCACGGAGGAACAGAAAATTGTCTATTATATAGCAAGCTTGATATGCTTGTTGTGGTAGGTATTTGTCTGGTGGAATATGCTTTCAGGCTAACTTATTCCCCATTGTAGGGTGTCACAATTCTGCTCAAAACCAAAGGCATGTTTCTAAAGGTTGTTATAGAAAACTTACAAATTGAACAGTTTTAACAACAGGGTTCAGGCCTTGCATTGTTCTGCTGCTGTTTTCTGATCAATTTTCCCCTCAGTGATCTGTCTTGCTTTAAATCTTGTTTAAAATCTCCCTCCTCCAGCTGCAGAAGATGCAGTTTTCTCTTCTGTTTTGCCCTACTCTCCTGCACATGCTTTGTTCACATGAGAGTAAAATTTCCCTCCATGAAATATTTCTTCTGAGCCTCTCTTTTGCTGCTTGGAAAGCTATTGGTTTGCATCCTGACCACAAAGCCACCTAGGCTATGAAGTAATGTTAAACCTCAAGAAATCATTCTTGGTTCAATTTTTCTAGGAATGAATGTCGATAGTGGGGTGATTTGGATCCTTTGAGTAGCAGCTAGGGCACTTGCTATTTCTTTACATCTATTTAGCCCTACTGTTTGAAGGGTCAGAATATTTTAGCAGGCCAAACAATGTTCTAATTTCTGCTTCTTCTTTAGAATCATTATAATGACACCAGCATGTAATAATCCTGTTTGGTGGGGGGGATTGTGTTTAGTTGCGTTTTGTGGGTTTTGTTCTGTGTTTGGTTTATTGAGGGATTTTTTTTTTTTTTGTGTAGAAAGGGTGTATCAAATATGCCAATCGAGAGGTTTATAGCAGCTTAATTGTAGCTTGAATATAAGCATATCAGGTATTCCTAGATCATCTGAGAATCTACACTCAGCTTTTCTTAAAGGAGATCCATTTTGGGGGCAGGAAAAAAAAAAAAGACTGGCATACTGAAAGTGACTGTAACACACAGAATATTCATTTTACAAGTTTGATTGACAATCTATTGTGACTTCACAAGGGAAATCTTCAGCATCTAGTGCTGCCAAAGTAGAGGAGGGGCGATAAACAAGCCAACTGAAATATTACTGCTAATTCCTCCTTTTATCTGTCCTCTTCCATGTTTTTCAAAAAAGTAATCACATTAGGAAAGAAATCTTAGAGTGCTGAACATGACAAGATTTTTTATATGATTGTTTTCTATGCATAGATAAAGGTTTCTATGCAATATAGGTTCTATGCATAGGTTTCTATGCAATATAATACATTAGAAATGTTTGGTACAATAAAGGCTTTTCAGTCAAATCCACTGCAAGTCTAGCATGTGCAGTGGCAACAGAACAAGGTAGAACAAAGAAGAGCAGGTTGAAACCCTGATTCTTTTCAGATTCATCTCTAAAATGTCTTTTTAGCAGATCAAAGCCTCCCAGTTGGATTAAACCTTTACCTCCCCCACAGGAATTCTCCTCAGATCTTAGAGATCACAGGTAGTTGATTACAAAACAACAGATACCTTCACTGCAGTTCTCTATCAACCCACAGAACTTTGTAATTTAAAAGTTGCCTTAATGCAGCTGCATTTAAAAATATATCATGGATTTAGGAAAAGGCCTGCTAAGGTTTGTTAACTTGATGCCATCAGCCTTTTGTGAGACAGGCACATCCATATACAGGCTTTTAACAGTAATGCATTGATATTTTTCCAACGAAGTTGGCAAACTGTCTTGAGATGCATTGTGTGCTCAACTTTAAAGCAAGGCTTATGGCTCTGAAGACTTTGCATATGTACTACTGTGCTGTCAATTGCTGGAGGGAATTCAAGCTCCTACTCTGCAGCGTGTTGCTGCTGCTGGGAGAATGCTGATGACTCCTGCCTGTGTAGTGAGATGTTTATGGCCTGCTCTTTAAGCCTCTCCATACTAAATTTATGTTACTAAAGACACGCACATCCCATAACTTGGTTGATGCTTCTCTCTTCCTTGTTTCATTTCTATTAATCTGTGTGCGTATTGTTGAGAAGGGGAAGCAAACCACTTTTATAAGACAAATTTTGCAACTCTTTGAACTGATAAATGGCACATGTTTATTAATTAATATGTCTGTAAGATCATTTTATTGCTTTTTTCGGGGTTCCTTACCACTCTGGCCACCGGGTGTTTGAGTGTCAGATCGTTTTGGTCTTTTCTGCTCATTCTGACAGTCACCCTTTTGGTGAAAGAGGACCTGGCAAAACACTTTGCCTTATGGGGAACTTGAATAATCATTCTTTCTTCCTCCTTCTGCTGTTAATCCAGCTCTGTCTTCCCTCCCCAGCAGCTCGGGGATTCAGGATGATGCTGGGAAGTTAGGTCATGTTTGTGACCTATGAATGAGTGCTTAGAGATGCTCCGAGGAAGTGGGAACTAAAGCTGGAGCTTTAGGAGAGCTGACTTAAAACCTGTTGTGGGCACCCTTTCAGGTAGGATAAGGGAGCTTTTGAGAAGAGAGCTCCCTTAACCTACCTGAGAGGGTGCCCACAACAGGTTGTAAGCCAGCTGTGAAAGGCTGGGCACTGAAGACAGCCTTTTATTAGGTAAAGCAATTAAAGAATGACAATTTAGGCTGAATAAGTTATTGCTGGTATTTCCCAAATGAGTTAAGTTAATAGAGTAATAGCCTAATTAAAACATTTCTTGCTTCTTACTTTTATTCTTGCATGTTTGGGACAGGTCTTCTGGGACCAGCATGAGGGAAACTTGCTTGGAAACATTTCCTTCTGTGATTATGCAGTGATTTGGTTGTAATGACATTGTTAAAACATGGGCTCCTGAAAAGTCTAAATTCTGACTTGAATGCCTTCCAGCTCTGCACTTCCTTTTTCTTGGTTTTTGTAAACCCCCTACTTTTTCTGCTTTAAGATGATTTATGCTGTTCCTAACCAGTCTTCTATTTATGTGGTTTTTAAATAATAGTTATTGAATAATTTCTGATATTTATCAGTGAGAAGAGTTCTTTATTATAAACGTGAAATAGTAGAAGTTGGAAGAAAAAACTTGCAGGGTGAGGGTGGTTATTAGCACATATACGGAAATAAAAAACACTGTTATTTTTATTATAGATTTTTTAAATTTCATTTTATATATTTATAACAGCAAACACTGTTTGCTCTGGAATGGTAGCATTCAGTTATTAAGTCACCCAGATGCTGCATCCTTAGAATATGGACAAAGACTGAAGTATCTGGGAAATACTGTTCTACATTTACTCATCCATTCTGTAATGGTGGGGTGTTACTCTGTGTTCTCTTAAATGTTGCCTTTTATAATGGAGTGGACCTACCCCTTTTTTCTCAGTCTTCTGAAATATGATAGCCTTCCTTTCTTCAGCAAGTGAGGGGAGAGGCTGCTCTGATTCAGAGATGAGGAGGCTGATCCCTCACTCCTGTGCTTCTTCCCTGGGTCACGTAGCCTGTCCTAACATGCTTGTATCCCTCCAGCCCAGCTAGTCCTTTGGTAGCTTAGTACCTTTTGCCTCTGACATTTTTTGCTGCTGTAAGACAGAAGGAAAATGCACATAAATGTAGTAGCTGTATCGTTCTGTTTCGAGTCTTTGTCTTGAGATTTTTCTAAACATTTGAATCCCTGAATTTTTGTGTACGTCAGGTGTTTGAAAGCTGTGATGAAAACAGGATACAATGGGATTTGGCTGGATCCTAGACTTCTCTTAAAGGAGAAAATAACCTTGTTAAGTGCAGAAATGAAACTGATATAATTAGTGCTAAGTATGACCTTTGTTTCTTTTTATGAGGAGGAAAACAAACTTCAGTCATGGGACAAAACACTACACCATAAATATTAAATCTGCCATTTTCAGAACAATGTTAAGTGTGGATGTGGCACTTGCGAACATGATTTAATGGTGAATGTGGTGGTGGTGCTGGGCTGACAGCTGGGCTTGATATTAAACATCTTTTCTAATCTCAACAATTTTGTGATTCTATATGAAGGCAAAAGAATTTGCTAAATTATTCTGCTTTCATCTGGTGCTGTAAGTGGAAAACCAAAGTGAATGGACATTTCCTTGGTAATTGTTATGCAATACCAGGCTGATCTTCTTCTGTCAGTTTTCTCATGCTTAGGGATGATTTTCTGCATGGATCTGATAACTTCAAGAACATGATAGTGGTTTTTAAGTGAGAGTGGGGGAGATAAGTACAGACACACACACACACAGAAGTAAGCTACTATCTGTTCCTTGCCAGTATTCTCTGAAGATCTTCAAGTTGCAGGTGGTTGGTAGCTGACACATCTTTAGTTGCTGCTTGTTCCGTATCGGCATTCTCTTGGGGAAGAAAATATGAAAACAAAGTCTTTTTCTGCTAAACTCGTGCTAGCAAAGAATATTGGTTGTATGTAATGTAGGGCATCTCTGTTCCTCTCCCTCGTTGCTTCCTCTTTCATTTGTTTTCAGTAAATGAGAACAAGCTCTATCAACGATGTCTTACATTTTGAAGGTAATCCCTTTGGAAATGAACAAATGAGACATGCTTTCTTGGGATACAAGGTCTTAAAAGCTTTTTCTCTGTCCTATTTTCAAGCACAGTACATTTTAAAGACTAAGATCAACATTTTATCTTTCACTGTTTGGCAAATACTGAGCTTCATCTTTTGTCCTCTGATTTCTGACAAGGTCTCAAGGTGACTAACTTGGGTTTCTGTTTGTGCACACTCAGGTATAATGATGTTTTCTGCAGAGTTCTGAGAACAAAAGACTGTCCTTTTTAAATGGGAGTGGGGTTGCAGAGCTCCTGAGGTTAAATCTGTATTATGAGTGCAGAATGAGAAGCCATGCTGTTGCTAGCCAGCCACTGTAGGTAACAGCTTTAGCAGTTTCTTAGACACCTCTGTGCAACTGCTTGAGAAGGCTTATCACATCTAAATCTCTGTAACTTGTGCTGGTGTGGACAAGTCCCCTTATTCACCGGTTGCATTACTGAAGGTGGATGTAACATTTAATAGGACCAAAAAAAGAAACCCAACAAAAAGCCAACCTTCCACAGCAGCCCCACCTCAAAGGAGGGAGATGTTTTTAGACAAAAACAGCTTTCTAGAGAAACCTCTCCAACATTCCTTTCAAAACCCAAAATCCCTCAAAACAGATGTTGTAATTCCAAGGTGCACTCTAATAACTCACATATGCTCTTTTCTGGGAATCTGTGTGCTATGTTCCCTCTTCAATTTTTGATGCACCAAAGTGTGCTATCCTGCCCCACCTGTGGTGTTTCAGCATGAAACCATCACTGGAAATAAAATCTTGCCATAGAATTTGTCTCTTGTAACAGAAAGAAAACAAAATCTGTGTATGAATAGTATTTTTTAAATGAGGTTTTATTTTAGCATTTCTTGATGATGAAAGGCTGTTGGAAGTTTACCGACCTCTCTAAAAAAAGGGGGGAAAAAAAGCCACAAATATTTATTTTAATTAAAAAACAAACAATCCAGAAGCCTGTTGTTTTAGATCTCAATCAAACCTTTTAGGAGTAAAGGAATGATATCTTGCAGATTTCCCTCTTTCTTGCACCAGTGCACAAACATTGGGAAAGGCAGTAATGCAGAAGAACATGAAGCCAGCTATGTGTTCAGTATTGTTTTCCTTGTTGTTGAATTAGGCCCTCCACTTTTGAATGAAGGAATTACTCAAATTGATTTCCTTAGCAATCACAGAATCACACAGAATGGGTCAGGTTGGATGAGCCCACAGAGGGTCAGCTGGTCCAACCTTTTTCCTGGATTATAAACCTTCTCTTTTGCAGGCACTTCTGCTTTCTCAGCAATCAAATACTTTTTTTCCTGACATATTCAAAAGATTTCTTGCATTCTTCAGAAGAAGTCAGAAAACAGTTCAGAGAATTCTGGAGAAGTTACACGCATTTCAACAAAGGGTTCGTGATTTATCCATTTTGAAGGGGGAATGCAACATAAACTCTATATTTTAAAAAATGTAGATGTGTATACCTCAACTTCTTTGGTGTTTCATTGGCTGTGGTTTTAGCTTGTTACCACAGGATGTGTATCTCAGACTTTTTTTTCTCATGTTGTTTTAATCAAAAATCTGGCAGATGGATTACAAAATGATTGTCTTGATTCAAGATATGGGCAAGTAATTCCTTAGAATTCTGCATTTATCCTCCTTTAAAATAAGAAGCTCAGATTTGATATTCATGCTCTAATCCAGCACTATGAAAGATTGCAGCAAATTTTCCTGTGTTCTTTTGAAATTTCCACGGAGTGTGAACTGATGCCACAAGTAGTCTGTTTCTTCTTAAATGTAGGTTTATTTCTCAGGGATAAGATGCCTGAAAGTTTCAGCATGCAGCCTTGAATACATTGCTGTGAGGATTCTCCCTTTTAGTGTTTTCAGGAGCCTTAATACAGATGGCAAGCATTGCAACTTCATTTACTTCACCAATTTCTTAAAAATAAACCATTAAGCAGCAGTTCTTTCTTGTCCCTAAGGTAATCACCAGTGAATTTATTAAATGACTTTAGATTTGCAAGTAATGCTGTTTGATGTTTTGGTGTTTCATAACAGCAGAAACTTTTGTGCAAATCAGGCAGAATGTTTTCTTACCTTCTTGGAATATTAAGTAAATGTAATTCTATTTGTTAAGAAATTCCTTCTTTCCATTATTTCTGGTTGTTTTAAGTGGATACTCCATACATCAACTCGAATAACAGCTCTGGAATAATAATTTTACTGAATGCTGCAAAAGCAGGTGGAAATGTTTTTTATACTCGTCCCCTTTCTATGGAGGTGATCTGGAAAAAGCTTTGCCTAAGTGCTCACAGCTCTAAACTGCAGAACTCTGTAAACTTAAGCCTTGCTGTTAACTTGCAAATTACAGGCCTAAAAGCTATAGATAAATGTAAATATTTACAGGCCTAACTTGTAAACTGGCGAGTCTGGCACTTTTTCAGAGCAGACATTTGCAAAATGATCTAAACAGGAGCTTCGTGTTGCAGCTCCTTGTCCTAATGACTCTGAACATTAATACTGATGGAACTCCCAAGCCCTGCAGTTCTTTTTTCTTTTCCTTTTTCCCCTTCTGCTAGGAAGAGACTTTGCAGCTAGATGGGCACCCCTAACTGTGAGGAAGAGGAACATAATGGTGGTTTATACTGTGAAAGGTTTAAAAGCTCTCTTCTCGGCCTCACTGAGAGCAGGGTGATACCCATATTTACAGCCCATAGCCAGATGTGTCATCTTTGTCCTTCTGCCTTGTGATGACACGACTTGCCTTTCTCAATGCTTTGGTTGGTTGGCTCATCCAGGAGTTTTTCCTTCTGGTATAGAGTGGTATTTGAGGAAGCCTCAATCAGCTTTTTACAGTGGGGCAGCAAGCTGGTGCAGAGGGGAGGTGGGCACCACTGTGAAGTACCTGTTCCTACAATGTCATGTGGGATATAAAGGGCCCATAAAAGGCTTAGGGAAGAGGAAAACCACTGTTGGCAGAGCTGCTCTAAGTGCATGACTGGGCTGTCATTCTGTTTTTCATGCAGTGTTAAAACAATACATAACACTTTGTCAGATATGTCAGTCTTCCATCAGGCATGGATGTATTTCTGTATTTCCTTTCTCCCTTTGGCAGTGCCTCTGTCTCTCTCCTTCAGCTGAATTTGCTTGTAGGTTTTAGTATTGCCTGGAAAGAAACACTGACCAACCTACTGCCTACCTTGTCTTATTTGCCCTAAAGGCTGTGGACACAGGCATCTATATCTGTGTTGGATCTGGCTGAGATGGACTTAATCTTCTCCACAGCAATGCTCATTTAATTGTCTCCATAGCAGCACTCACAGAGCTGTGCTTTTTATTGGTATTTAGAAAGGTGTTGGTGGCCCAGCAGTGCTTTGGCTACTGCTGAGCAGCAGTGGCACAGCATTATCACCCTTTCCTGCCTTCCTCCTCACAACTAGGCTGGGAGTAGGCAACAGCTTTGGAGGGGACTTAGGCAGAACAGCTAATCCAAACTTACAAAAGGATATTCTGTTGTGTAGGGCAACAGCTCGGCATTAGAAGTTAAGAGAAATGGAGTGGGGAGGGACATTGGATCCTAAGATGTTTGTCTTCTGGAGTAGCCATTATGTCTGTGGAAGCCTAGGAAGTGGCTGGACATCCCCTGCTGATAGGAAGTAGTGGCAAAATATTTTGTTTTCCTTTGTCTCTCTCTGTGGCCTTGGTTTTGTTTTATTAAGCTGTTGCTATTTTGACCTGCAAGGTTTTGTTTTTTCATCTTATCCCGCCTCCTGCTGAGGAGGTGAATGATAGAACAGCTTGATGGGCTACTGATATCCAGCCAAGTTCAATCCATGGCAATATTGGATATCAGAATAAGAAGCTCAACAGTAGCAGAAAACCTGGAACAGTCATTGTTGCTATAGTGACAAAATCAAGCTAAATAATTAAAATCCTTTTTTTCCTCAGTATGCAGAGATCATTCCCACAACCTCTCCTTCTTCTTTGTGAGGTTTGGAGATGTCCTGTGAATTTGCATGTTATCTTTCTGTGAATAGGACACCTGTTCTTAATTTTGAGTTGTTAAGGTGATGGATGTCTCAGATGGGGCTGCATGTTCAGTAAAGCCTGGCAGTTTAGACTGTTTGTGTCTCATGTAGGGGACTAAATAAATGCTAATTGACTTCCTCACTCTTTCATTAGAAGGTATTACTTTGAAATAGGTAGGAAGCAAAATGTCCAAAAGGACGAAGGATGAGTGGTCAAGACGTGCGAAGACTCTGCCGTGCTCTGCCCTACAGGGTGCTGCTGGCCTAGGAGTGCCCTGCCAATGGGACACACAGCAAGCAGGATACAAAACACACCTCAAACCAAGTAACTTTTATATTACCTTTCTCCTGATGTCTTCTGTATTTGAGCATGCTGGCTTTAGACACTTCCATGTGTGAACACATCGCAATGCAGTATGGAAGAGGCCGGAGTGGCAGCCAAGGGATTGACCTGCAGAGAGAATTGCTGCGACAGATGTCACTGCACTGGGTTCTCCAGCATGCTCAAGCACAGGGTCAGAAGCCATATTGGAAGGGGATCTGATGTGGATATTCTGCCTTGGGTGCCAAAATCCAAAATGTGCTGACCAAGGTCATAAAATTATCAAATGAGTTCTTTTTTGTGGGAATTTTTCATTAGCTTCATGACACTTGCCATGAGTCTCTTGGCAGTGTAAGTTTCCATGGCAGCAACCAAAATAATTGTTGTACTTGTGTGAAGCCCTTAAAACCAGAGTCTTAGTCTACCTCTGAGTGACAAGCTTTCAGAGGCCATTAGCTCCCTGTTTTCTTTGAGAGGTCTCAAGTTAGCATGCTATTTCTGCACTTGTAGAGAGAGATTTTTAGCAAAGTGACTGCTGGTCATTCCCAAGTTGTTACTTGCTGTCTACACAAGTCAGTCCTGCTTTGCTGAGTTAAAAGGGAGCACCATTAAAATGAAGGCATTCCTGGAAACTGACAGCAAAAAAGGACTAAGGAACCTCTGCTCATACTGGTCAATGGGGCAGAAGACGTGTGACAAATGACAATACCAAGAAGGCTGAGATGGCACTGCCGTGGATTGCTCTGGTAATTCAGCACCCCTGTTTTCTAAGTCTCCAGTGTGATGCCTCCAAGGGGGCTCAGGAGCTGTCTGATGTCATTGCAGGACTGCTCCCTGCAAATTTTTGGGAGGTGTGGTCCAGGGAGAGGTTCCTTATTGTGGAAAGTAAGTAAACTTCACATTCCTCTTCAAAAATCATTGTATAGCAGACCCATCCAGGAAAAGATGGCTGGGAACAATAATAAAATCATAGAAGATCCTAAGCTGGGAGAGATCCAACAGGGATCACTGAATTCCAGCTCTTGACCCTCTAAGAAGCACACTGTGTGCCTACTTCTTGAACTCTTGTCAGGTTTGGTGCTGCAATCACTTCTAGATGTGTGACCATCATCTTCTAGATGAAGAACTCTCTAGATGAAGAACTTTTTCCTGGTATCCAGCCTAAACCTCCCCTGACTCAGCCTCAGGCTATTCCCTTAGGTCCAGTCACCGGTCACAAACAGCCAGGAGCCTCTCCATGGACATCACCTTTCAAAAATTAGAGTTCCATCCCTGTTATGACAGAATGATCAGGATATACGGAACCTGTTGTTGCCTTCTTCCCCAACCTGGAAATGAAACTTGAGATAGTTTGAAGGCCTTCAGGATGGAAAGATTTCCACAAAAGCCCACCCCCCGGGGTGAGTATGTTTTTATAGATTTTAGGAAATGAGCATAATTGATAAAAAGCACCAATGAGGAGGACAAGTAGTGATGCAATTCCCCCTTCAGGTCAAGCCCTTTCTCTGGAACTCCCATTCAGCGCTGGCTGTGCTTTGTCCATGAGAATGGCTCTCAAAGAGTTATTCTCAGCCTTGGCTCCCAGGAAAAACCAAGAGAGCACTGGAGCCTTGTACCTCCTGACACTTGGGGCTCTGGAATTTGTTTTGTCTTTCTGCCTAAGCCAAGGCCATGAGAAATTACTGGGAAAACTAGTCCCTAATACAATAGGTGACAGAGTTACATATATATGTGTGAAGAATACAGAGAACATGTAAAAGAAAAAAGGCAGAACCCAAATGGCATCATTGTCAGCAGGGCAAGCATCCCCATTGGTTTGTTGAGGGAAAACAATAAAGCAGCTGCATGTCAGATGCTTGCATGGCTTTCTCTTGTATTTTCAGGAGACTCAGAATTAGGGCTAGAAGGTATTCAAGACTTGAGATGAGGAATTTGTTTTCTCAGGATCAATTTAGTTGTGATTGTCATAAGGCTCAAAGAGAAATTCAAGGTATTTCCAAAGTTAATATGAATGCTAGGGACAAGATACTTGGGAGTAGATTAATCTGGGTAAGTAGGGAATGGAAGAGAGAAAACATTGCATAGAAGAGCAAAAGGGGTGCAGTGTAAACAGGTTTTTTCCTTTCTGCATGCTTTTAGACAGCAGGGAGAAACAATTTTGATTTTTTTTTTTTTCTTTCCCTTTACCCTCTTCAGGTGCATTTTCTGAAGTGGTAGTTTTCAGTCTGCCTTCTTACCTGCCACTCTGATTGTCAAGGTCTCTTTTATAGCATTACTGTCAATGTGCCACTAAAAGAAAATGATATTTTTGATAGAAGCATGGAGTATTTTAAGGCAAAATTTGCCTTCTGTTTGGTTCTCCTGGAGAATAATTTGCAGGAATATCATTGAACAAAGACGTTCTAACTCATTATAATTACTCTGGAAGCAACATGCTTGAGGGGGACCCTGGGGAAAGCAGAAAGATGTACAGTACGTGGATATGTCGGAAATCACAAGAAAAATGTAGTTCTGGCCACCAATTAATGCAGACTAATTGATTATGCTTTAGTTGACCTTGATTATCCATTAGAGAGTGTCAAATGGAAAGTCAATATAAATGACAAAATGTAAAATGCATGTGCTGTAAATCAGGTACATTAGTGACATCTGTCGAGAGTTCAAAATGCTGCTCTAGAAAAATGTTCAGGATTTTAATGCTTTTCTCTCTGATAACTTTTTTATGCTGTGTGACAAAGTGCCTCTGGCAGGGATACAAACCACATCTTACAAGGTAATTAGAGTCAATGTATATTTTTCTTTAAATAATTACTTTGAACACATGGGTGTGCTATTTTGGCCCCCACGGCGCATAATATCTTGGTGGTGCATGGAAGTTCTAAACAATGGCACCTCACAGATCCACATCCTTAGTATCAAACTTAATGCAAACTCTATATTGAAATTTAATGTAGTAAAGACGTTTTGTTGGCTTTGTGAGTTTTTATATCAAAAGTAGTCTGAGAATCAATATCTAAAGGCAGGAGAATTGGGGATGTATTGAAATAAACTCTATGCAGAAATGCAACTTACTATGGAGGTGTTTTTTCTCCCAAGTTCACACCTCTGTAAAGAGAGGGAGTTGTTGATGAAGTTGTTAGACTAAGGTAACACAAATACCAGGAGGAAGGAGACTGTTTTCCAAACAGCTGACAGTCAATCTGCCACTTCTTCTCACAGCCTGGATTTCTTTCATTCAGGTAGCTAGCCAAATTTGTGGTGTTTGCTCCTGAAACATGTCTTGAATCTGTACAAAGAAAGACCAAAAACTCACAATTTGCTCATCTTGCCTTGGGCCATGCTTAGTGATACTGAAAACAAGCCACGGGACATGGAAGCTGATCAGAGTGGTACAACTGTGTGGTGCATCTCTTGAGCAGCCCCTATGCATCATATCTGCACAAAGCTGATAGGATTTAAATGAGTAATTATGTCCACAGAGTAGCTGTAGATAGAAGTTACCTGATGATTTAGCTGTCTCTGGGATTTTTGCCCAAAGCTGTATTTCACCCTGAGAAAACTGTGAGCTAAGATGATAGCAATCTTCCTATATATTAGGATTATATTCAGACTGTAAAACCTAGATGATTTCATGTTTCTGTAATGGAGGTGCCCAAAACTCTCATTTGTAACAAGAGGTGATGGGAAAGGAGGGAAATAATAACTAATAAAAGCAATCCTCCCTGCCCTGAATACTAAGGTGAACTCTTGCCTTTCTCAAACCAGCTGTTCTACTTTAAAAAAAAAAAATCGTTATCATATCTATTCTTACAGAAAATATTTAAACTGTGATTTTAAATTCATAGTATCTTCCTTGCATATAGATTAATCAATTGCAAGTTCATGATGCTATGGTGTTCTAAAAGCATACTCATAGCATACTCATTTTCACAGCATACTCATTTTGAAGTAATATTTATATTTACAATGACTTGTGTTATTACAGCTCAACTATTCAAGTATTGCAATGGTCTAGTAAAGCACAACATTGAACAGTTGGTCAGTTGCTTCATATCTAAAATATTTTAAAATAGTCTACATACCACTTTACTATTTTCATAATCTCCAAAATATTTATTTAAAACCATTGACTAAATTTGTTGGTGCCTGTAGATTCAAGAATTTCATATATTGCTTATATGGAGATGACATTTCCATAGAATTCAATAATTAATTTGGGAATTTAAATTTACCAGCAAGCCTTAAAAGGGAAAACGTAATTACTTTACTTCTTTAGCAAACTACACTTTTTTTTCAAGTCTGCTTTTAAAGCCTCTTGTATATAATTAAGATGGACTATTTGTGGACAGTGCCCATTTAAATATATGATGTGCACTTCCTTTTAGAGTTTTTCTATTTATCAGGAGGGGAAAAGCCTAATTAGGCAGTACTTTAGCAAATTTCTGTGATATTCCATCATGCTTACTTGACACAGAATAAAAATGAGCACACACCACACACACCCCAAACAAACAGAAAAAACTCCCCAAACAGACATGTTAGAGTGGTAAATTTAATTTACTTTATCACAATCTATAAAACAGTCTGAAAAGAACATCTATGTACTAAACTTTAATCCATTTTACAATCTTTAGCTAAATAATTAATACTCTGCAATACCTTCATAATTAGGTAAATTATTACAATACTCCTGGTTCAGCTGTTTCATGATTAAATGGCTGGTTTTCTTTCAAAATACAGATTTTTTTTTTGTTGTTGTTTCTTTGTACTTATTATTAATAGAATGCACAAACAGGCTTGGATTATAAGCATTTGGGTTTTAAGTGTTTATTAGGGTATATTTATATTAACCTAAATAAGACAAAGAATTATGTTAAACTATTATCACCATAGCTGCTGTCATCATTGGTGTTAAAAAGAAAATTAGATTTTTTTTTTCTCCTCATAGCACCAAAATAAAAATGCTTATAGCTAGTTTATTCTACTCTGCTTATTCTTGAAATATAAATGTATTGAAAGTACTGTTGGATGGTAAAATGAGAGTATATATTTGCCTCTTATTAAAACTCACTTTGTTCTGAAGAATCAAAGCTAATAATTGTGGTTTTAGTTCCAAAATATTTTGTCATGCAATTGCATGCATTACTTTAAGCAGCGTTTTAATGTCAAAAGACAAAAATGTCCTAAGTGTTGCAATGGTTCTAAAAGTGCTTCTTTAAAAAACAATGTGGTCATAAAATGGTAAACACCATGAGACATTGTATTGCAATTGCTACTTCAGTGGTCATTAATGCCGTTATAGAACCTAGGAAATTATTTATGAGACAGAATTTTGTATTGAAAGGACTCTTGCCTTCATTTGTTTAAACATCTCTCCAGTGTTGACACAGGATTTTTTACTGCCTGCTTTGCTTTTGATCGTAGCGATGGAAACTTTTTTTATATTTATAGGTATACATATGTATATGAGTATTTGTGCACATTTATACAGATATAAACATTTACACATGGATAGGTGTCCATGAATATTCTTTTTTTAGCATTTTCTATCTTGAATGCGGTCCAAGTGTCAGACCTCAATACCTTTGGTTTCTGTGGTTTTACTCCTTGTAGTACAGAGCCACTTACCTCAAAAAAAAATTACCACAATTGCTGCTGGTATTCTCTTTTGTGTGGCTGCACATGATCCTGGCTTGGTTCAGAGAAGCTCCTGGGCTATTTTGAGAGATAAGGATAAGCTGATAAGCCTTCCAGCTGTTCTGGTACAAATTATTTGTGCAAAATGCTTTCATTCTGCCTTCTGTAACAAGGACATCCTCTTTCTGCTGCAATCCACTTAACCTATTGTAGGGACAGCTAAAAGGTAATTTGATCATCTTCTACAAGTACCTACACAGGAGGAATGTTTTTGACAGTAAAGGGACTCTTTACTAAACCTTTTTTTTCCACCAGGTTTATTTCCATTACTAAAGCTAGACAAACTAAAATGCAAAGAGGTGCAACTTTAAAAAACAAAATATAATTTTTATTATTATTATTATTTCTTTTAAGCAATTAGCAGCAAGAAGGCTTAACGTTTGGAATAATTTTTCAAGTGAGGTCACGCACTCATTATGTTGTGCAAACTTTACAAGACACTTGGAAAGCTTCCAAAAGGTGTGGTCTAACTTTAACCACAAGGTTACAGGTTTCTCACAGACATGTCTGAGTTAGGTTCAGTAGCAGGAGGTCAAACTCCTGGCTCTCGGTCATTGCTGCAAGCCCACAAATATTAATCTTTCTCTCAAATTACTCTTGACAGATGCTGTCATGAGCTTTTCCATGCACTTACATCCTGAGGCAAAACTCACAGAAGACTTTGACATCAATGGGCTTTGGATCTAATCCACAGACAGCTAGTTTCTTCTGGAAAACCTTGAGTAAAATCTCAGTTAAAAGTTTTATATAAGTATTACTGCAGCAACCAAGGCATATTACAGCTGTGGCATTTTGACAGAATTAGGGGGAGAAAATGCACATTGGAGGAAGTTAATAAAGTCATCTTTATCCCTTCCTGTAGTCTCTCAAATTCAGCAAGTGAAATAGTTTGTGTTTTAAAATATTAAAAGTCATCTCTTCAAAATGCTGTAAAGGAACAGATGCATGCTTGTCTCTTGAATAGAAACCTTCACTACATTAATCATGACATGTTGGTTTATCCCGTCATGTTGAGTATTTTGAATACCTAACTGAAGCAATCTATATAGTCAAGATTAAGGTAATTTTTATATCCAAATTAGGATTTTTTTTTTAAATGTAAAAGAATAAAATCTACTCGAGCAGACTTTTTGGGAAAGATTAATTTCACCTTGGGTAAAAAAGGGATAAATTTAGTAGATTTAATTTGGTAAATGTAATATCCAGACTATTTTGAAACATGTACAGTGGCATTCAGTGTCAAGAGCACTTTGTAAGCAGATATGAAGTTTGTGAGGACATTATTACCAAATATTAGTTTGTACTCCTAGCTCAAAAATTGAAGTTTTTGTGCTCTGGTAGGAATAATAGGGAATTTAAATAAGCTTGCTGAAATGCAGGATTCATGCTTGGCATCACTCAGCTAAGCTTCACATGCACCAATCACTAGAAACTCCATGAAAGTAGAAGAAAAGGCAAAGTCCCTGCTGAGTACCATGAACTTTTGAATCCCTGAAGAATCATATGCATTGCTCTATACGCACACCTGAAGTTAAATCATCTCTTTTCCTGCCTCCTCAGCTTTGTCAAAATTCTTGTGAGATTTGTTTCTCTATTTCTACATTCAAAAGTTAATTTCTGCCTTCTTTCTCATCTGTCCAATATCTGTCACATTAAACTTTTCATTATTATGGCTATAGGTCCTAATCTCAAAGCTCAGCCTGACTGTGTCTTTCCTCATATCTCCTTGTATTGACTGATCCTTTTTTTAGGAAGCAATTTTCTCTCTTACACTTCTCTTTTACGTTTTCCTATGCCACATCTCTGAGAATCCCACCATGTGTGATATCCCTCTGATGAATGTTTTATCTGGAACGCAGGGTGAGCTGAGGGATTTCATTTGTGGTGGGTAGGCTGAAGTAGATGCTTCCATGGCACCATTCATGTAATTCCAAAGTAGATGGAGAGCTTGTGTGGTGTGATCCTGATCTTAAGATTTCTGCTGCCCTGGTCTCTCTGATCTGCAGGAGTCTGTGTTACACAGGTCTGTGTTGGGGCTGATGAAATAAATCTTGTAATACCAAGAGCTATTCCCATGTCTTGTGCTGCTGACAGTGTGTTCTTATGCACCTTCATTCTTCAAAGAAACCTACTTTTTGCATAGGTGGAAGCACTGGCCAGTGACAGCAGAGGCCCATTAAAAAGGACATATTTTCCTTTAATCTTCATGAATTAGGTAGCTTGACTGATCATATGCTTTAAACATTCTGCTAAAAAACATGTTAGCTAGTTTTCACAGCCAAAACTCTTACTGAGCTTTGTTAATATTCCTGAAAGAATGTCCAGATCATCCATTTCTAAATGAACTTTGTTAGTCATGTTTTCACTATGGTTTCTTCAGACTTGGAAGGGGAAAGGTATTTATCCCTTCATCAAATGTTTCATTTTGGATGTTCTTGCTGAGATTGCAATTCTTTCACTCATAATCTCTTCTGATGTATGTAAAATAACTTGTCAGATTTTTAATTTTAGAACACTAATCAAGAAAAATAGTCTCTATAGCCTGAGGAAAAATAATCTATCCTTGATTGACTCTTCCAGTAGCAGCTATTCTTACTGCAACAGCAGGTGGTTTAAGATTCTTTACAAAATACAATGTCCAGAGAAAAGCACTCCCTCCATCTTCCTTCACACCACCAAACAAACCCATACAGCCAGATGACTCCAGTCCCACTGTGAAATAATTTTAGCTTGTCCACTTGTTATCACTTGAGGTTTTCCACTGATTTCACAGCTGCATTCCTTCTATCTCCTCCCTGCATGATACCTTAAGGTCTGCTCCAATTTATTTATTTAGATTTTATGCAAAGGGATAAGTTACAACTCTTTGATACAAAGCATCTCATTTTCCAGGACACCCCACAGATATTAGCAATTACACTGGAATACAAAAGCTTTTCAACCAAGCAAATAATTTGTTTTCCAGTACAGAATGTAAGATCTCACCTTTGAAAAGGATTTTTTTTATTTTTGTTTCTCTCATAACTGTGAATGACCTGTGAGACCCATCTGGTCTTTCCACAAATGAGAGAAAGAAAGCCCTTCAAGGGTAAAATATTATTTATTCTATGAGAAAACAATTTTAAATTAGAAAAAGAAAGTGTTTGACTTTATAACACTGCATGTGTCTGAGTTGAATCACTCGCAGCTTGTACTAATACACCCTCTTAAAATGTTATATTGCATAATATCTATGTGGAAAGTATAAAAACCTTTCTCACCAGTAAGCAATTGCATATGGTCTGAAAATTAATCCCTCACTGCCAGAATACATAAATAGAAATCCAGATTTGTTAGTGGGCTCCAGCTGCTTTGTGCTTCTCAGACAGTGCAAAAATAACCATAGACCCTGCTTAAATGTTCAGCTAAAGTGGGTTTACGGCTGCTTTCCATTACCAAAGCAGTGGAAAGCAACTGGAGGGGGCTCGTGAGTCTGGCCTGTTCTGCAACTCAGTGCCACAATCCATGTAGCACAACACTAATAGCCTAGCTAGGATGCCTCAGTACTTTCCAACTGCTGACTGCTAGGATACCTTTGTGAGCTGGGAACCTGTGATTGCACAGATGTTAGGCGGGAGGAAAAAGAGGAGAGGCATCCCGGTATTAATGTTCCAACACAGTGGAGGTGTGTGTCCTGAGGAAATTTGTATGAATAATGTAGTGTAGGTCAGATAATGGTCAAGTCCTAGCATGAATATACACAACTATTCTGGGAACTGGCAAGTTTTGCTTGTGTTCTGTCTTTGCTGGCTTATCCTGATCTGCTTTATGTGTTTAGAAATTGGCTCAGAATTTACAAGGTCAGTCATTATCTCACAGCTGACACACGAAAATTTCTTCAGCAGTTTATTTCATTCTCACATCATGCTATTTATGTCTCTGGTACTTGTAATTCTGTTTGGAGACCATTTTAGTTTTGAAGCCTATTTTTCTGTAATCCCAATATTAAGTTACATATTCAAAATAAGGAAAGAAATCCCAGTTGTCCATGTGAATCACCTATAAACGATAGCAGAAGAAATCTTTGACAGATGGAGAATTATTTTCTCCATGCAGGAAGAAATCACTTTTGGATTTCTTTCCAAACTATCTGATATAGAGATTGTGTAGAGGTGGAAGTTATCACCTATAGCAACATAAACTTGCATTAGAATTAGGGGTGTTTAGCTAAAAGCATTCAAGCTGTGATGCTGATGTACCAGCAGTGAGGGAGGACACCATGCCAGCTGTCCAGATAAACTGTGGAGTGAGTTTGCATCAAGGATCTGACTTCAATACCTGGATCTGCATCTTTTTCTTCCTACTCCTAAAGATTAGGCTGCCTGTGTTCAAGGTCAGCTCTCCTATGGTGCTTTAGAAAACATCAGAATGGTGAGAGCTGTGAGAAGCCTTGTCTGAGGCCTCTTTAATGGAAGTTAGATGGGGGAAAAATGGAAAAAAGTGGTCAAGAGACGGTGGTTGGAGCAGCCAACACCTACAGACCTGTAGCATCTCCCTGTTGTGAGCATAGGGTCACAGCACCCTTATTCTGGTTTTACAGCCTGGCTGATGCAGCATGGACTGCACTAAAATAACTTGGTTTCATTTTATCAATGAAAATCTAAAATCTCAGTACACAATAGCTTGATACAGTTGACACAAACTGTTGTTTTGGATATTTTTCCACAATGGTCTGTTATTTTTAATGACCAACTGTTGACGATCTTATGGATATTTCTGCATGACTGGGTACAGCTTTTGATGGAAAGAGGTTTAAGCTGAAATGCAGTACATTACCCCAGTCCAAGACATCATATGCAATTTCCACAGTTCAGCTGATGCAGGGAACCTTGACAATCTGTCATGCCATGAGATATATCAGAGCCTCTAGGAAACAATGAATTCCAGAGTTACTGATAAAAGTGCTTTGTGCCTAATTGTGTGTTCACAATCAGAATCCTACTTGTGGGACAATCTCAGGCTACTTAGAATATTGTAACGACCAATAACTTGGAAGAGAGCTTAATTTAAGTTCAAAAAGAATACTTACATTAAATGTAATCATGCATTTGTTTTCATCAGTTGCACTTTGTGTATATAGATCCTAAGGAGAGAAAGGATTATATTTTTCTCAGGGCAAGCTTGTAAAATACCTCTTTTTAACTCTTTTACATGTAATAAACTCTTACCTACTTATAGTAGAAGATCAGTCATCTGTCATCTTACTTCAAATTATTATTCTCAAAATTTAAGTGATAAAAGCATATTACTTGATTTTTGGGGACGTTTGGTTAGAGACCCTGTAACTCAAAGAACGATTTGTCTGCAAGGGGAAGATACCTGAATTGCTTAGACTATACTACCTTTATACAGGTGTTAATTTCTCAAGGTACATTGTAAATTCTTTAGCACAGCCTTAACTGTTAAACTTTTTATATAGGACTAATTGGGTTAAGCTAATGCCCTGCAGTATCCAGACTTGTGGTCTCTTTTATTCTTAAGTACTGTAAAATAGTAATTCTGCTTGGAAAATTTAATCATATGTGAATGAAACAGTCAGAGAGTTCCAGTAGCCAGACAACCATGAATCCACAATAGTAAGGCTGGAACCAGAACAGCCTCAATTGGCTTTTTTTTTTTTTTTCCCCACACATGGCAGTGCTTGCTGATGTTTCTAATTAAGACAACTTCATCCTTTATGTATCTCTTGCCCAGCTCTTTTGACCTCTGCTTCACGAGCAGCCTGCCAGAGATGGAGAATTTGTGCCTATGTCATCATCTTAATCAGGCTAATGCATTGCAAGGAATTAAGAACTTTATCATTTCTCTGCTACTGTTCAGCTTACTGTTATCGACATTTAAGGTTACTGGAAAAACTATGAAACTCCCCCCTTAGGGAAAATCACTTATTTTACTCAATTCTTTTGAGACAAGACTTGCATATTTTGTAACCCACCAGCTCTTTCAAGACGTGTTATTGGTTTACCCTGGGGGCTTGGTTCTGGAATCATTTACGTCATTTTTAAACAGTTTAAAAAGTTAGTTTAAAATAAAACTTAAAAATACCAGTAAATGCATTTACCATAAAAATCTGAATCAGTCTGTGTTTCTTACTTAGTCTTCAGGCTTCACATTTGTTTCATTAATGCTCCCCTTCCCTTTTCTAGAGAGACCTGCTTTTGATTTACAGTCGTAACCTTCTGTCTTGCACCAGCTTAGCCTTTGAGCCATTACTTTTTCATTTTTAGCCTTGGGCCAGCTGTTTGTAACCTTTGTGTCTTGCATCAGTGGTATTCAGCCTCTTGTAGTTTACAGCAATCATGTAGCAATGACCTTATAAACTTTCTGTACCTTTCTCCTTCTTGAGTGTTCAAATTCACATCTAGCATGGCAGTGTATTGTTCAGGTACTGCTGGGCTCTCTGTTTTCAGCAAGAACAGGTTCTGCTTCAGCAGTTGCTGGCCTCTTTCACTTGGGTTTCCAAAATCTGTTGGAAATAAAATTACTGAGGTAGCTCCCTCAAACCACTGCTTTACATGCAGGCTATGCTTATCTTCTTTCTATCATGAAATGTTACAGCATTTATAGGAAACTGCATTCAAGGACATTTTTTAATCCTTTTTTTGTTTTGGGCCTTCTGTGGTCTCTGTCAAGTAGGGAAAAAGTGGATGTTCCTATCATTTAAAAAAAAAAGGCAGTAAATAAATCCAACCTTTATAAGTTCAGTCCAGAAGAAAGCAGCAACAAACTGACTCTGTTTCACAGCTTTGCTGTCATTTTGTTAACTTCAGACTGTACCAGGTGTGGGTTTCTCTTTTTCTAACTGATAATGAATTCATTTAAATATCAGAGAACAACTCAGTACCTGTTGGACTGATACCATATGCTCCTATCTTACTGATAGATGTTAGAGAAATAGGTTTTGAAGCAGGAGCTAGAGGGATGATCCATAGAAGAAGGCCAAGAGGGTTAAAATGCATTCCATGGCACACACAGGTGAAAGGACACACCCATTTTGTCCAAGAAATCTGACAGGGATCCATCATAATGCAGGTAGGATTTTAAATTATAAACAGCATATAAGGCTTGAAGGTTATAACAGTGCATCACCCTCATGGTTGTACCACTTGCTCAAATCTAGAGATCTGTGATAAAAAAGAAATTATGAAGGGAAAAAAACTAAGGCAATGGGTTCTTTTAACATAGGTGTTATATCAACAATTCATATTTAAAGAGCCTTCAAAATTTCTGTTATAAAAGAAATAATAGTAGTACAGGCTTTATAAAGTTTAAAGAAATCCTTGGGGTTCCCTTTGCCTTAATAAATTTTATTCAAAGTTATTGGTTGCTATTCTTAGTTTAGAATTTTGCTTTTCTCCTAAAATTTGAAAACTGCAGAGAAGTTTTTAAATAACTTCTTGTGTTTCCTGACTGCAGTTTAGGATCACAATTCAGAAAGTTGCCTTCTTTAGGTATCTGTAGTGTAACCTACAGCTTTAGAAATCCATTATTTTTCAACTGAATAGAAATTTCCATATTGCTCTTCTCAGTTCATGATTTTGAGAATGCTCCAAGTGTAAAGATCCTTAACAGGATACTGTTCATCAGATGAAAAACAGCTTGATTATAATTTTATGTAAAAAGATTAAAATAGATATCCTTCTCCCCTTACCTGTTTTGTAATGTTTTTACAAAAAATGCCCTTACTGCTAGTAGTCAGAGTGAACATTTACTCTCATGAGCTCCCAACACCTGACTTCACATTTCTTTGTTGTAATTTTATTGTGCATTTTTGATTTCCTCAATGTGTATTCTTTAACTGTTGTACGAAACCTACTGACATTTTGCTTCATAAAGGAAGATTTTCCTTTTTAGTTACTGCTTTGTATAGTTGATAATGTGAAAAATACTGTAATTTGCTTTGGTTCTTCTTGTGTGACATTCTTATTAATGTGGGGTTTTGTTTTATTTTATTTTTCCTCAGTTTTCATTCTTTCGAAAAGGCTCTATTATATTTCCTGGTTTCTGGGCTTTTTGAGTTAAAAAAAAAATCACATGATCTAGCTAGTGATACTCAAATAATTGGATTTAAATGAGTTGCAGTACGTTTAGTGTGGGGGACTAAATCAGCAATACCCATGATCTGAGTCTCAGGGCATGGTGAGCTGTACACAGAAGAAATCAAAAGGCTGTGGTAGAACGTTTGCAGTAATTTCTGGTTGAGCTATTGCTTTTCAGACTAAATGCCAAGAGTGGAGGGTAATGAACCAAATACCCCAAAATTTCTGTGGAAAAAAAGAAGCACTATGGATATCAAATGTTTGTGTGTGTGTATGCAGATATAGTTAGTCTAATTTGAAATCTTTACTAATTCTTGAAAAGGCTACTTTTAGGCATATTATGGTGACATAGTTTTAACACCTGTAGCATTTTTGGGAATGAACTGATGCTTTCCATGGTACTTACCCAGCCTATGTTCCTTCTGTATCTTAAAATGCTTGTTGCTTCTTCCTAGTCCAGAAGATTCATAAATCATCCTGAGTGCTTCGCCAGGAGAAATATGGTCTTGAAGATGAAGAAATAATTAATTCTAGGATATACTGGGACTTATTTTATGTTTTCCCAGAACTGTATACTTGGCTTTTCCTGTCTTGGTCTGCAATTCCAGTGAGGCAAAATTTGCCCAACATGCAATATTTTACATATGTTGGATGTATGTTCTTTAATATCCCTGAAGCTGGTTTTGTTCAGCTCCTGAGGCAGCTTTCCTTTAATGAACAATAATTGGCCAGTGAAGAATTTATCTGGCTGAGGTCTTCTGGTTTCATCATCTGCTGGTACTTTCAGGGCCTTTATAATTATCTAACTGCACATCTCTCCTGCTCATTTTTGTCTAGGGTCAGAGTTAACTCTGCACAGGAAGGCTGCTTATTACTATCTGTTAATTAGAGATAAGTATCAAAACTTAACTGTAACAGTGGGCTTCATGCAACACAACTGCTCAAAGCTAAGATAAAACTAAAAGTAATTAGGTAATATTCACCTGGTCATTAAACAATTGCTATCACAGCTCAACAAGTTTAAACAAAAGCCACAGGCAAGTCAAGCCAAATGAAGCCTGACAAATCCTAGGGCTGAGACCTTGCAGGGCTCATGCAGCCCTAGAATCCTATTGTTAACCATAATAATGCTTTATTTACTGGTCTTGCAGGCTACAATGCTGTGTGTGAAAAGAAATGGGTGTGCTCTTGGTAATAAGAAAATTCAGAGGTAGAATCTTACATACAGTCTTGTCTACAACTCTTTGGAAGGTGCAGTCCGTCATTCCAAGTGATATTTACACATGCTTTAACATTCAATATTTCATTTTTCATCTTTCTGCAAGGATGCTTTCCTGTCTAAAGAAAATGCACATGATGCCAAAAATCAAATAGTGTATAATGTTCAATAAAAATTTTTGTAAACTGATTTATTTACATAATATGCATTGATTTAATCTCTAAACCTTTTTAGTTTTAAACTACATTTTTGCTATAATTTAGCTTAGAATTTACTGTCATTTTAGGAGGGGAAGTCACTTCTATATAGGGATAAGTAATTATTTAATAACTTAGGCTGAATCTTAGTCAAAATATCTTTTTTTCTGAATATTCAGAAGGAGTCTGATGCCAGAAGAAGCACAAGGCAGTTGAGCTGCTATACAATATTGCCTTTCTTCCAAATCAAAAGTGTATGTAATAGGAGACTTCCTACTTTCCTTGTTCCAAATCCTAGAGAGTTTTAAAGATGAAAGTTTTAGTTTTATTGTTCATGCAATACTTACCTCCCACAGTTTTTTATCAGATGATATAACACCAGTACTTGTAGAATGTAATTTGATAGACATGTATTTGGTTATTTCCCTGTATGTGGCATAAATATAGTGTTGTCTCACATTTATGAGTATCAAACTTACTACTCTAATGACCAGGGAGTGGCCTGTGTTTGGAAAACAAATTGCAAACAGAATATATGTGATACACAATTAAATTATATCCTTTTCCCTTCTTTTGTAGAGAGTTGAGAGTTTTGAAATCTATATAGATGAGAGCTGAAGTGTCATCATGCTGGAGAAACTTTTGAGATTGCATAACAATCACATGCAATGCATAAGAGCTACTGCAGAAGAAATAGTCAGTGTTAGTAGAATCTAAATCATGATTGGATTATCATGGCAGTGAAAGTTCTATATTCTGTAGAAGTTTTTAAAGGTTTTTAAAGTAAGCTGTCTGAAAAATAGCTTTTATTTTCTGCTGGATGGATATCTGGTTCTTATGCCTACAAGGGTAATGTTGCCACCGCTTTGGTAACAAGCATTTGGGCTGGGAGCTCAGATGGTCATGTGTAGGTATCAAAGAGCTGTCCACCAAGCAGTCACAGCTGGTATCATTTTTCCTGGAGGAAACAGCAGCAGCAGCAGAAAGAAAAATTTGCTGGAAGCTGGTTTGTTTTGTTAGAAAATTAACTACAATTTTATCACCAAGGTCCTTTAAAGTAGATTAAGTGACACCCAGCACAGTACCATAATTTTCCTGTTAGTTGTGCCTGGTAAGACATTTGTTTCCAGGAAGAGAGGTGAGCCTCATGGTGGTGATGCTTACTGTCTTTGCCTCAAATGTGTGTCCTTAGTATTCTCATGAAAAGAAAGAATGGATATGAAAAGGGAGGTGCCTGCCTGGCAAGTGATTTTTTGGGGAGTTTAGACACATGCAGATCTCCTCACAGAGAATTATAGTGCCCATGCATGTTAATCAGCCTTGAAGGGGTGTTAGCTAAAGATGTGATCTTCTCCATTAGTTTAGACAAAAGAAACAGCCCATTTCTCTAATAATTAGAAGAGTTAAACTTATTCTAAATTTGTCTACAACTGAAGTACCTGTTGGTTCTTGTTTAAGGGTGGTTTGCAGACAGATATCTAATTAGTAAAACACTGAACTAACAATCTTCTAAAACAAATACAATACCTATACATGCTCATGGCTTTTTTCTTCCTGATATACACCCTTGGATATGCAGTCAGACATACCCAAGTTTTGTATCTACTGGATTTAATTCATAGAATACCCAAAGGGCAGGTGGCTTAAAGATATTTTTTTTATCCTAACAGAGTAGATTTTTAACTAGGAACAATGATTGCTAAATTCATTCACTGTGATGAAACTAGAACAGGAACCAAGTATTTCATGATTATCTCCTACATTGGCCCTCAATTTCTTAGGTAATCTGGATTCCTAAAAATCACATCAAAGCCTAATAGAACTCAGGACACCTTAAAAAGAAAAAGGACTGTGTAAGTCCATGTTAACAGGAAGAATCTAGTTAAATCAGACATTTTCTATGGGCATTTTTTATCTTTGTCATTGAAGTGATAAAAAGATGATGGTAAAAGAACATTTGGGGAATGAAGGATTTTTTCTGCCTCAAGATTAGAGCTTTCATTATGTTGCTCTAGGTGGGAGAAATTTAAATGCAGATGCCATTGCAGACTTAATCTTTGTGAAGACTGGATCAAAGGCAAATTAATCTGTTACACAAGAATCACCAGAAACTACTTGGTGAAAGGATCAGTGCTTAGACCTCATCTAGTCAAGTTTTGAATACCTTTAAAGGGAATATTTCCCAAGCACTCTGTGTACATATTTTAGCATTTGACTTCCTTCATTGTGAAAATATTTTACCAAACAGCCAGTTGGATTTAGCCTGGTGGTGACCTTTGGGCTCATTGCCCCTTGTTCTCCTCCTGTGTTCCTCTGAGAAGAGTCTGTCTTCAGCTTCCTCTTGGGACGGTGTTTCCCAGGCCCATTCATGACACTTCATTGGACTCACTCAATGCCAGTCATCTTACTGGGGAGCCCAAACTGGTGACAGTACTTCAGATGTGGCCTCACAAGTGCTCAGGAGGGGAGGGATCACACTCAGACACCTGCTGCCTACAATTTTGGTAATGCAGCCCAAGATATGCTTGTTTCTCTTTCAGAGGGTTTTACTAAAGACATCTTCTGTCTTTAGTAAAGACTCCAGGACCATGCTAAGATACATCACATAGGCTGGAAAAAATCCATTATGATTGTGTCTATTGTGTGTCATCTAGGTTGTTTTACCTTCTTTTTTTTTTTTTTTTTAATGGCTAATCCTTTCTGGCTAATAAATTCACTGATAGTAGCCATTCATAACTGTGTGTTCCTGTCCACCCTAGAGCAGTAATGCTCAAATAAGTTATCAAGTCAGATCTTGAAAATTTCACAGAGATTATATAAATTGATGTGTGGAAGGGAAAGAGGAACATGTAAAGGAACATTTATTACAGAAAGAGGTGCCGATGCTCTGTATAGTCTAATATTTGGGTTTGTGTTTAGCCACAGGCTTTCCAGTGGAATTTCTTGGGGTAGAACACTTCTGAAAGCCTTGTCCTTCAGAGAAGCTTAGAAGTCATGCTGCAATTAGGGGTATTTGTTATTACTCTATCTTCTTTTCCTCAGTAGTAAGGTTATCTTTTATTTGCAATCTGCTTACTTAAATCCTTTTTTGGGTATAGAGTATCACAGCCTTTCAATCTTTGCTGTAATGGTTTGTATGCCCAGAAGATTTTGTCAGAACAGAAGGTTCAGTACTTTTACTAGCTGCAGGTTACTCTGAATAGCTCATGGAAAGCATATATGTGATATCTGTCTCACAATGAATAGGCTCACTCAGAATTATAAAATCATTTTCATCCATTATTTTGCATTTTTTAACCAGCATAGCAAATATGGTAATTATCCTTATAACCATATGCTGGTTAATGGCTGTTCATTCTTGAAAGGGGATGCATTTTAATGAGTGCTAAAATAATTTGTGCACATAGAGGAATTTGAAAATTTGCCTAGCTCTTTGATAGCAAAAATACTCAATAAACAAAATCACAGAATCACAAGGTTGGAAGAGACCTTCAAGATCAAACCCGTTCCCTAAGACCTCAACTAAACCATGGTGCTGAGTGCCACATCCAGTCTTTGTTTGAGCACATCCAGGGATGGTGACTCCACCACCTCCCTGGGCAGACCATTCCAGTACTTTATCACCCTTTGCATGAAAAGCTTTTTCCTAATATCCAACCGATATTTCCCTTGATGCAGCTTGAGACTGTGTCCTCTGGTTCTGCCAGTGCTGCCTGGAGAAAGAGACCAACCCCACCTGACTGCAGCCACCCTTCAGGGAGTTGTAGAGAGTGATAAGGTCACCCCTGAGTCTCCTTTTCTCCAGGCTGAACAGCCCTAGCTCCCTCAGTGGTTCCTCACAGGGTTTGTGTTCCAAGCCCCTCACCAGCCTTTTTGCCGTCATCTGGATGCACTCAAGCATCTCAACCTCCTTCCCAAACTGAGGGGCCCAGAACTGGGCACAGTAACATTTGTGTTGGCTGAGGTAGAGTTAATTTTCTTCTCAGTAGCTAGCAGTGGGCTGTGTTCTGGATTTGGCCTGGAAACAGTGCTGTTAATAGAGAGAAGCTTTCCTTAGTGTGGAGCAGGGCTTAGACAGAGCCAAGGCCTTTTCTGCCACTCCTTCTCCCCACCAGGGAGTCTCCTAAGGAGCTGGGAGGGGACATGGCCAGGACAGCTGACCCCAGGGGTATTCCATATATGACATCATATTAAGTGTATGAAGCTGGAAGGAGAGCAAGTTCTGAGTCATGGTGTTTGTCTTCCCAAGTCACCACTTGGGTGTGTGATGGAGCCCTGCTGTCTTGGGGCTGGCTGGACACCTGCCCAGCCATGGGAAGTGGGGGATGAGCTCCTTTTCTTTGCCTTGCTTGCACGCCTAGGTTTTCCTTAATTGTTAAACTGTCTTTATCTCAACCCATGGGCTCTCACTGTCAGTCTTCCAGTTCTCTCCCAGAGACAAAGGAGCAGCTGTTTAAGTTTCAGGTGCTGGGTTAAACCATGACAACACTATTTGTTGGTTTTTAATGTGAGATATATGTGGTTTATTGAATTGGCTAAATCAACACAGGTGCTTTATTGAGTGACCCTAAGTTATTTTTATATGTTATAAAATTAAGTTTGAGGTAAGAGTAATCTGTTTAATTGAAGAAAATGGCAACGTAGGTTTTTTCATCATGGACAGCGTAGCGAAGCTATTCTTCAATGTATTAATGGAATTACCTGTGTCTTAAAGTTAAAAGGGAATCTATATATTTCACCCTGAGCTGAAATAATAAGCCACTCAACTCTAAGGAATGAGATGTAAAAGTCTAAAAATAGGCTATGCAGTAAACAACTTATTTTCTTTCTTTTTTTTTGGAAGGCAGAGCAATTGAATTAAGAGCTACCTCTCTAAAGCAGAGACAATAAGTTATCTATGGATTTATCCCAATGAAGAGGATTGGGTGTATTAATGTGATAACCCATTAACACTCTTATATGATTTTATTTTTAAAGACAACTTTCATTTTCCTGTAGAAAAACAATTTGCTTTCATTCCTTCTGGGGATCTTCAGTTGCATTTATCACTCTCAGTATCAGATTTCACATGGTGTTCTTGAATCTAATTTAATATATATTTTAGTTAATGTGAATTCTAAATTTGCTGCCTATTCCCTTTCAGAATTTTCTTATATTATCTCCATACAAGAAACAAATCAAATTCAGTTCCTCTTTCAGTGCTCATGCATTTTTTTTACCTGGAATAGCACATTTTTTGTGTGTGGCTTACACTCTAAACCAGAACACTCTGGGTTTTTTGGCTATTCCTAAATCCACGACAAATTAATCTGCTCCTAAAACCATCTACCTGATATCTCCTTTGCTGAGTCAGTCTTTGGGGCAACCATAGCTGAGAGTCCAATAAACCTTTTCAGGCTGTAAAAATTACTTTTCCCCTCATATGAGTATTTAACGTATGAAAGTTGCTCGAGGCATATCCTGGAGCAGTTGCTCAAATAGAGCTGCTGTGTGTCAGAACTGTACTGGCGTTTACGCTCTCTCCCTGCTCTCTTCCCACACATTTTCTGCTGTACAACTAGGGCAGGAGTGTGACACTGACCCCAAAAAAAAAAAAAAGCCTCATCTATTTGTTGAAGATTATTAAGTGTCATGCCTAAAGATATGTAGACCCCATCTGTCTCATATGCAAATGAGGAAAAAAACCCCAGTTGCCTTTTTTCTTCAGTGAGATAATATTAATTTGATATCATTGCTGTTTATTCTATTTTAATTTGCTCCCTCATCTTCACCAAAACCTCTTACATTCTGCTTTTTAAAGAAATAGCATATAAAAGCAAATATGCAACAGTATCAAATTCACAAGAAGCTCTTCCACATTTTCAGCCTCTATAAACTCTTCTTATAGATTGAAAGTGATCTCCAGGGGATGTGTTTGAATAGAACTGCTCAAATTCAGATTGTTTGTTGGACTGTGCATCACTCACTTGTGTCTAAGGGTTATTCTTCTATTCCCTTTTGTGTTCTCTTTAAATGCATTTCAGATGTTTACTACATTAGAACCAAGCAAACAAAACAGAAAAACAAGGTTTGCAGTCTTTTCAGTCGTGTGGTTATTTTTTTATTATTTCTACTTTTCATTTTTTTTTAGTACATTAGACTCAAAACTGAATGTGCATGGAAATGGCTGCTTTCTCACTGGATATGCTTTCTGTCCAGCATGTTCATTGATTTCAGTCTCCAGCATAAGTTGGATAGACATAAAATTCCTGTCATTTTTTTCTCCTTCTTGGTATTATTGTCCTCAGGGAAATTTAATCCTCTTTTTAAATAGCACTAAAAAATATGAATGAAGGAGTGAAATATGTAAATTCTTAATCTGCAGAAAACCATTGTAAATAACATGAAAATACTTAGACCCAGGAAGTTGCATAAAATAAGAGAAGTTATGTTGAGGGTGATGAACTGCTGATCTAGATCAAAGAAAATGATGTGGAAATTATTGTTCTGAGCAAAAAGGAAAATGGAATGAATTTATCCTACAGACATCATTTTGATTTTGTTGTTGTTAGCAAGCTGAAAATGGCAGTTCTCATGACAAAAGTATGATTTTTTTTTTTTTTTTTTTTGCATTCCAATATTCCATCTAGAATTTTTGAACTGCTTTGAGGATTTTTAGGGTTGTTTTTCTTCCCCAATCTCGTTTGATCCTGTTTTGGTTTTAGGTTTTTTTTAATGGGTTTGGGTTGGGTTTTTTTCCCTTCGAAAGTTTCAGTGGGAAATACTCTTAGCGTCTTCAATTTCCTGGAATGATATTGTCCCGATGTTTGAGAGACTTCTACTCAAACTTAGTATCACTAAGGTGAAATTTCCTCACTGCCTTGCTTTGGCTTTCATAAATGTTAAGATTTGGGTGTGAGAGAGAGAAGAGGTCACCAAGAATTATTTGTTCAGAACCTCATTCAGGGGGCTTTCAAGTATCTCCAAGCCTTAAAGCACTGGAGGCTGGAAGAATACTAATCACATATTTTTGAAACAGCAATGAAAACAAAACCCACAAAAAATAAACTGATGAATTGATAACTGCCAAGATGAGTTTCATTAGCAAAATATGTTCTCCTTCACACTCCTTGTTATTTTCTGCTAGCTTCCAAAGCAACTGAAGTAGGTCAAAAAATGCTCAAAGTAATGCTAGGGAATAAAAACCAAAACAACCAATCCATGACTTGATAAATAGGCTGGGGAAAAAGAAATTACTTGAAAAATAAGTAAAAAAATGATAATGCTTCAGCATTATCAGATTCAGGAATTGTTCTCATGGATTATATTCTGCTTGTCTCAGACAGTGTGGAATTTTTGGTTTATTTTATTTTTCTTGTATAATTTTATGTTTAAGAAATAATGGAAAGTGCTAAATATCCCAAAGGTGAGTGCCTTTCAGTAGATATGTAGTGTGCTTTCATGGTTAAATCAGTTAGTAGGTTGTATGTAGAAAACCTTTTAATATCAGTTTCCTCATTTGCATTCTTGGTTAAGTGTGCTGGCTCATGTTGCTGTATTTGTTAAGGTTTACTAGTGTTTGTTATGATTTACAGCGGGGAAAAATCCTCTGACATAGGAATGCTGGAATAGGTAGTGTTGTGTCCCTGTGTGTAATCAGGGCTCAAGTTAATTGAAGAAAAACTAACAAAACCCCCCTAAAACTAGTAGTTGTAAATAAAATATCTCCAATATTGCCAGGGTATTTTGGTGGAGAAGGAAACTTTGAGCTAGGGATAGAGTAAAACACCTTTTGGTGAGAACTAACAGATGTTTAATTTGTTTCATTATTTTATGCAGACCTTTATATTCAGGACAACACACTATCCGAGCCTATCATGGAAGGACTAATCAGTAGTTATTTCAGAGGGAGGTATTGATTATTTTGTAATAAGTGAACTTCTGGGTGGTTTGTATTGTGGTTTTGATCTGTTTTAAATTTGTTGTATGATTGGTATTGGTACTGCTAAAGGAAGAACCTGCTAACCCACAAACTGATCACTTAACACTGCAATTTACTTTTTCCTGCTTACTGTAACTCCAGGTTCATATCTCTAGATTTAAACAGTGCAATGATATTAGCTTAGGTCTCTATACTGCCCAAATACATTTAACAGTCACAACTGAAAAAAAAAGAAATGAAAAATTATGACCGTATGAGTTTCTAGCATGCCCGAAAAAAAAAATGCAAAATATTTTCAAGTGGGCCACATGCCTATACCAATTCTGTCCCATCTGAGTGGGAAAGATTTGGAGAACTGTAATTAGTGAACTCTCAGCATACTTAATTTTCCCTTTGCAAAGATAAATACCAAACCAAGCAACAAACCAACAAAACCCCCTCAAAATAGAAAACATTTTTCTCACCGCTGAAATAATTTTGTGTAATATTGCCACTCTGATGTATCTGTAGCCCTTATCTCAAATGTTTTAGGGGGGAGAAAAAGAGGCCAGCACAGTTAAAAATGAACTTAAATAGATAAATTGGGCACAACTGTGATGTACCGACAACTTTAAGTGGCTGATTACAGCTTGCTTGCCTAATAAGTGCAGCAGCTGTGCTAAGAGGCTGTGATGATGCTGCCACTATTAAAATAACAGTAAATAAACTAGTTTCTCACTTGACTACTATTCTCAATTTCTACCTTATTCACTTCCCAAATAAGGGTTTATAACATTTGTGTTACAATAGTGCCTGAGTGTACAGTTAGGAGGAGTGTGGGGTTTTTTTTTTTCATGCACAGTGTATAAACCTTTTCAGTATTTTACATACTAAAGAAACAAAATTGCTAAATTAGACCAAAGCACAGAGAAACCAGGTGACTTACACAATGTCAAACCAAAAGTCATCCCAGAATAAGGAATTCAGCTTAAATCTCTCATCCTTTGCCTTTACCCTAAGTATATCCAGCAACTGGCCTCTCTCTAAAAGCTTGGGTAAATTAAAGAGGTATTGTAAAGCTGCTAGACTCCCATTTGAATGACTTTTTTCTTATATCTATCTATAACCTCAGTGTAATCCTTTATTAAAAATAATTCATTTTCCCCCAGATCATTATATGAACCATTATCAGCATAGAAAGGCTCATGAGGTTACTGGCAATAGCAAAGCAGAACATGTAAGTTATGAAAGAAAACACTCCAGAGCTCAAACAGATTTCCCTTTCAAGCTTCTCAGGAGGCATTAGAAACAATGGGAAAATACTGTAAAAATCCTATTTTAAGAGGTCTTGAACTGCCACATCTGTTGGAGATCAGTGAGAGTTACAGATGCTGTGTGACTCAGTACATCAAGCCAATAATTTTAAATATAGTCCAATCATTGTCATCTTTAAGATAATAAGAATAAGGCAAATTGTATCCTCCTTTCCCTAAGCATTCCATTAAACAAAGAACATCATCTTTCTCAGGGTGCAGTATTCAGAGGTGACATTAGTTATAGCCAGAGTAGCAATTTAAATGGGAGGAAACCCCTGAATCCATCCTGTGATGCAAAGGTTCAAATGTCAGGAGCTCCAGAGAGAAAGAAACTTGAGGCACATGACAGTATGTGTGAACACTGACATTTAGGAGCACTTTGATCTTTTAAAGCAGCAGCAGCTGAAAATTGAGCTGTCCACCTGGGCAATGTGTGTTGATGTTGAAGCATGAGTAAAAATATCTGGCATGTTACAGGTGGAACTGCCTGGGAGCTGGAGCAGACTTTGTCTGAAAAAAATTCTTTACATCTGTTGCTGTTTTCCTTTGGGATCCTTTTACTTTTTGGCAGAACCAAACAATGGATGAATACATCTTCACAATCTCCCTCTTGAAAAGAGGTGTGATGACTCTTCTATTGTAGCATTTCCAAAGTGGTTCGCTTGGAACTCTTTTGTAGCTACTACACAGTATTTGCTTTGCATGACTTTTTGTTTTGTAGGTGCAAACATCAGCCTATTCAAGCTCTGAGGGATTTGTTTGGAGAGCTTTGAAAGACAGGATTTCTTTGTCACCGCTCTCTCTCTCCTTTCCTAGCAGAGTTAGACATTTGTGTGCATGTCCTGCAGCTCTGTTGGGGGTAGAATATATTCCTATGATGTTGCAATAATTTTCCTTCCTCCTCATCACCCTTTTCCTTGTGCTAGTTTTATCAGCAACATCAAACTATTAAATAGCTTCATCACCAAATGACATGAAGAGCAATTTGTTATTAGTAGTTCTACATGTACAAAGGTATTATCTTCAGACCTGCAATGTGCACTTGAATTTATCCTCTTAAACAGCTTCACAGCAGTTTTCACCATTTCTACCATAATCTTTGTTTTCTTCCTACCAGTAACTTTTGGAGACAAAAGTAAGAGCAATTGCTTATGTCTAGAAGTACTCTCAAGTTTTCAACAGACTTATTATTTTGGCGTTTAATGAAAAGAATATAAAGCTCAAATCCATGAGAGGAGTGACTTAGAGCATGAGGCAGGAGGCTTGAGTAATCTGGTGGTAAAGGGAACCAAAGAAAAAGGCTGCCACTTTGCACACCAAAGTTCTGAAAAACTGCATTCTGCATAAACATTCTTTCCTGTGTCCCTCACCTATCATTTCTCAATTGCTTAAGCCTAATTATTCTTTTGAAATGTCTGAAAAAGGGAAGCTATAAAACGTTATTGTGAGTAGAACAGAATGTATTCTGCTCTTGAGTTAAGAATTATCATCAGCAAAGGCACTTGTCACAGAATCAGGGTTAAGACCTTAGAAACCCATTCAGTAGGAGGGTTAAGAACTGGATGGCTGCTTGAAGCAGGTGCTCTTCTTAAAGAAAGCACTCCAGTCTACAAGTCCCTCTCTAGGCATTGAGAAGATTTAGCCATTACCTCCAGTTAATATTCCCTTTTGTGATGAACCTTTTCAATGTTCTTTTTTTTTTTTTGACATGTAAAGTACAGTTTGAGTTTTGTTTGTTTAATGTTAAAAATATTTGTTTTGTTATTTGTCAGACATGTCTACAAGAATCGTGGAGCTTGACATTGAGAAACTGATCTGTTTTTAGAGTGTGAAAGTTGAGGGTTTCCATTCTCTACATATTTGAGTAACAAATTCTTACAACAAAAAGTGTTTGAGAGGTCTCATAAGGGAAAGTTGCCATGGAAACCAAAAAAAATTGTTCATTTTTATTCATGAGTTATAGTAAGGGAGGGATAGGCCTAATTAAAGCTGCTTCACTCCTATTTATCCACAAATATCTACATGAAAAAATCTTGCCTCAAGTGAAGTCCATTCCTCAAAAGCATACTGGTTTTCCCATGAACTCCAAAGTAGTAGTCTGTAGTTTTCCACGACAGCAGTGAATACTAAATATTCTAAATTAATTAGCCAATCTTTGCTGTATATTTGGTGAAAAAATATTAATCACTGTTGCCCATGAAGCAGTGTTTCTGAATACACTATGGAGAATATGTACCACATATGAGATAGTAAAATAGTTCATATAAATGAAAAGAATGAGACACAACACTTCCTTTTTGTGCAGGTGTACTGTGTAAAATATCAGCCTAGGGTTAATGTGACTTGTGTTTCAAATTACTGAATAATTGATGCTGCCATCCTCTTTTTTTTTCTAAAGATTGCTTAAAGCTCTGCTGTTTCTATCTGTGTGAAAGATGTTAGTTCCAGCTTTTGTCTTTATCTACTCCATATCTAGTCTGTTTTCTCTTTGTCCTCTCTAATCCAGCACTGAAGCACGTGTACCTCAGCCCATTCTGTGTTGGGTAAATAATATCCCTAGTGTTTAGGTGCCACATTGCACTATCAAATATTTCATTACAAATATGGATTGTTCTTCTGCCACCTGAAGTTTGCACTGAGGTTTGTTTCCCCTTCTGCTTCATGTTTTGTTCTCTGATAGGCAGTGGGATTGTACATGTGGCCTTATTCTGCCACTTGGACACACTGTCAGTGATGTTTTGTTCCTTTAATAGAGTTCAGCTACATTTAAACCTGAGTACTGTACATAATCTTGTTCCCATACTCATCTCCCTTTATTGTGTCCAAGAGAGCTTCCATTTCTCATTTCTGAATTAATTTATTTGAATATGTTGTAGTTCACAGTGGGGCTCTAATGGGTTGCAAATTTGGTTTAAGACATAAAGTTATATTGGGGCTTAATGGATTGCATGAGATTATTATTGCTATCTAGATAACAACTTTTTTTTTCCCTGAGATAGCATTTGCCACTTGCACTAAACAGTAATTCTCTGAGATTTCCTTCAGATTATACACCTTTTTGACACCTGAATGGAACAGCCAAGTCAAAAATGTCCTTCCTATTGAGAGATTTTTTTCATAAGACTCACAAAACTGGACATGTCAACAAGGCATTCAGCACTCACTCAAATTTGATCTAGAATATATCAAAGTTGGTTTGCAGAACCAGACATCACCTAAAAAAAAAAAAAAAAACTTGTCACTTTTTTTTCCCAAATCCTTTATTTATTTTAAAAAATCTGTCAGCTTTGTCCTGCATGGAAACAGACAAAAAAGAAATGCCAAGTGTTCCTTGTATTATAGTCTGTTTAGAGTATAAAAAATTAAAAAAAAAAGTATGGGGGGGTACATCTAAGGCTCTGGATTAATATAATTTGTATTGTGAGGTCTTTGTTTTCACCTTTGATAACTTCTGCTTCTACTGTCTCAGCCTGGGACTTGCGTTGTATTTCATATTCTGGTGAGCTGACTTTCAGACTGACCTAATTCCTTAAACATAAGAAAAGCAGAACAGATCACTGGGGCTTGTGTTTCTTTGCTATAAGCATAACTTCACTTTTCAGACAAAAATAATGAGCCAGGAGTGCAGAGCTAGCCAAAATCACAATAGTTTTCAAGCATATCCTCTAAAACTGCATATTCTTTGTACTATGAACTTCATAGATTATAATGCTTCAATTTTTTACATTTACATAAGCCTATTTTAGTACAGCTTTCTGTTTCTGCATTATTTCTGCTCAATTGCTATGATATTTGGCCAAAAATACAATGTGCATTTTGACTTTTATGTAGGAATTATTATTATTAGTATGATTGCTATTGAGTGGAATGTAAGTAATCCACAGGTGAATAAATCAAAGGGGAGGAGGAAAAAAAAAAAGTCTCTTCATGAATCTGCATGGGTTTTGAAGCATCACTAACATAACACCCACTAATATTTACAATACCTTGTACATAATTGCACTGCAATCATGTTCTATTATAGGGAGAGTGCTTGCATATTTCTTTTTACTCTCCTGTTGCTTTGCAAGCAAGCAAGATGAATGCTACTGCTTTTAGCTAGAATTTAGCCCCTAGAAATATCCAATAGCAACATATAATTCTGGATCTTAACCCGAGTAGGGACATTCAGAATATTTCTGTGTTGAGGGAAATTGAAATGGACGCAATAACTAACTTCAGAACAGCAGAATTACAGTCAATTTTAAATCAACAGATCTAAAATAACAGGGAGTTGATTTCTTGAATAGCTTCTCTGACTTCAGTGAGACTGCATGAAAAGTAAACAGTTGCTTTTTTGAGAATTAGAAGTGTCTTCCTTCTTCCTGTCTCATCCACTAACTGGGAAACTGTGGGAATCTGACTTCAGTGAGCTTGATACCAAATCTACAGCAAAGAAAAATAGGGAAAATCAATTTGCAAGATTTTTTTTTTTTAATTGCTATTGATGAAACATCATCAGCTAAATGAGCCTTAAGATGAGCTTCCTGTTTCTGGTCTAAGGCTAATTTGGAATTGTCCAATTGCATAAGTAACTCTCAAAGAAAAGAAGGGTAACTTTGTGTGTATGCCAGATGAAGCTGCAATTAGTGCTCCATGTCTGTGCAGTACTGCTCAAGGGATAAAAGGGAAGTGCACCTCTGGTTTTCAAACTTTAGGAAAACACCATAAAGGCCATGTAAATTCACATCTTGATTACTCCAGAAGTAAACCAGAAGAACAGCGCAGCCCTCCTATTAACCAGGCAAAGATGATTTTATTAATTATGCAAATGTTAATTAGGTCTAGGAAAAATGAATATGTGTATTAAGCAATGTATCTCTCACTTAGTGTAAACTCACACAACTTGAAATGAACTCTGCAGCACTATTGAAATCCAGTGTAAATTTAATATTTTGTTTTTGCCCTGTGTCATAAGTATTCATCAAAAGAAGACATGATTCAGGAAAAAAAAAATAAGTGGCTCAGTGCCATATAGAAATTCATAGTTCCCCTCCATTTTATTCTTTCAAATTCTCTCCATGGCTTTCTCCTAACTATTGTGTGGTTCTCCTCCATTTTCAATAATTTTATCTACTTCTGTACTTCAGGTGCAAAGCTTCATAGGACTGATATGTTGTTTCACTTTTCCTAAGGGAGAACATTTGGAATCCTATTCCATCTCTGGTAGCACTACAGTGTGCTGAGTCATATTCTCCCTCCACCAAAGCACACACAAAGATTTTCAGGTTAGTCTCACTTTTGCCTTGGTTAACATGCCAGAGAATAGTTGAAATCTAGCTTAATTCAAACATTTCAAGAAAATTAATAAAGAAATGGTGTAAGTAGCTATAGTAATTAAAATGATAATAATAATCTCCATTCAAACAAAAGCAGTAATGCCCAAAACACATGCATCTCACACATGGCATGTTTGTTACCTACAGCCACACCTGAGAATTCCTGCCCACAGTTGCATGGTGCACCTGCCTGAAAGCTCCCTGAGAAGGGCTCAGATCACTGATAAGGAGGACACTGGCTCTATCACAATCCAAATCATGTGCAGCATGTACCTTATCTTATCCCAGAGTCCAGCCTTGAGGATGAGACTCCAGTGCTTCCTCCCAGGAGACCTCAATTCTTTTTGCACACCAGCTGAACCCACAGGCAGGTGATGCTCTGGGATCCTCTGAGGGTCCTTCTGATGAATAGCAAATTCTCATTTTCGTGCTGTATTTCTCTCATCTATCCCCTGCTTTGAACAAAAAAATTTCAATTATTTAATCCAGTCATCATCCTTTTCTTTTCCTGTTGCTGATTGTTTCCTCCAGGCAGGGTTGTTTGTCTCTTCATCTTACTTTTGGGTCATTAGCACCAGTCATCTCCAGATTCCCCTCCTTGCACCAGTGTACATTACTATTTCTTTTAGTCAGTAGCCTTAAAGTCCTTTTGAAAAATCCCTTATTCTCTTTACTCTTTTCCACATATCTTCATTCCTGTTTGTTCATAATCAGGTAGCTCTTTTTGCCATTAAAATCTTTCCTGCTCAGGAAAGGGCAGTGCACATGGAATTACCTTTAAAACTCTCTTCTTGTTAGTGTTAAGGGGATTTTGTGGGGTTTTTTTAATCATTATTGTTAGTTTCTTTTTTCCAGAAGCTTTCAAAACTTAGTTGAAATTTTGGAATCAGGCTGAATTCTGAGTAAAGTTGAGAGTTCTGGTTGTGTTCCTCAGTTTGCTGTAGTTGGTGCTTGCACTATCAGGTCTGCAACATGAAATGCCAGTACTTCTTTGGAATCATACATTTCTGTAGTTTTTGTTTCATTCAGCTCACAGCACTGTTGGGAGGACTTGATGCTTCTCCTGAACAACACCTTTCATATTCCACCTTTGGCAGAGTGGATGTGAAGTAAAGGCACGATTCCATTAGCTCTCTGAACTCATACACCCTTCTCTATCTGAAAAACCTATTTTTCCCCATTTCTGAATTCAGATTCCTGACAGGGCAGCTGGAAGAAATTGGGGGTTCTTGGTTCAGGTGTTTTTTTGTTTGTTTGTGAGGTTTTTTTTGTTGTTGTTTTGTTTTCCTTTTTTCTGAAGTAACTATATAATTTATTTCAGTCTTCCAGAATATGAAAATTAGCTTTAAATGCTTCAACTTTCTCAGGCACCATTTCCTAAGGGAGGAGGACCGGGGTGTACAAAGAAAAAAAAATATAAACAAATTAACAAGAGAAAAATAAAAAACCTAAAAACAACAACAACAAAAACCTCAACAAAACAGGAAACTTAGAAGGAAAAACAAACCCAAACAAAAAGACCCAAACCAAGATGGAAAATTTCTTGACTAGGAATTCTGGGCAGGAAAGGAAGGGAATGTTTCGCCAGTGGTTACTCTTGAAAATATTGCATAGAATTTAAAATGGGTAAAGAATGATATGTGCAAAAGTATTTTAAAGATTTAGCATTTTTAACTTGGTTTTCGAAAGTTACAAAATCTTTTCTCACTACCTTGCTGAAGACCACTGTCTTAACTGAATCTGTTAATCAAGTCTGAGATCTCAGTGAGACACAAGTCATCCAAGACACAGAGTTGGTCAGTTCTTACTGCTTTCTCTTCAAGTTAAGCATCTAAACATCCTTTGGTGCCTTGGGCGTTTCTGAAACCAAGCAACTACCAAGTTTTTTTTTTTTTTTTGTAGAATACTCTAAATGCACTTGGAATGAAATGGAATGGAATAACATAAATTCTATGTAAATGGAATAATAAATTTGTTTCGTATTACTTCCATCGTAACGTCCTAAAAGACAACAAATTTTATCACAGTTTTTAGATGCATGGAGAAGTTCTTTTACACAATATGGTGGTCTAAAAGGAGCTTGCCACTAACTAAGATTTATTAAATCCTTCTTCATTAGATACAAGGTTGGAAGAGCTAATTAGTATATAATGCAGAGTTTGTTTTTTGATTGAGGTTTTCTTTTTTTTTTTGTATTCTGCACAAAGCAAAAGGAAGAAGTGTAATCTGATAATTAAACTCAAAATATAGTAGAGGAGAATAGCCCTGAAAAATTGTCCCTTCCTCCCTTCCTTCAGTCACCTTCTGCATATCCTCTTTCAAAGAACAGATTGTTTTGTTAAATTTAAAACTATTATCCGGGGAGAAAAAATAAACCAGCATCAAGAAATTTATAGCTTTAAATAGTCAGGTTTCTTGTGTGATGGTAATCTAATGCCCAGAGCTATTAACAACAGAGAAACAGTCCCTGATTTACTGGTTTCTTTCCTAAGGGAGAAAAAATTCAACTTGCTTTAACTGTAGCTTAAATTTTAGTATCTGACAAAAACCACAGATTTTGTGTATGCTACGTACATATAGTATAGTTAGCTACACCATGAAATAGAAATCAGCAGATATGTGGAAAATGGAAAAAGAATTTGGAAAAGCTTACTCTGATAACAGCTTCTGATAGGAGTGTGCAAATGGTACTATGACTTCTTTTTATGGTGACAGGAAATGGTTTTCAGGCTGTGTCAGATAATAAAGCATAAAAACATAAGTCATCCTTTACTCAGTGGATTTTTAGTACTTTATTGTTTTTAAGGAAAATATCCTTAAAAAAAAGCAGCACACGTTTTCAAAAATATGCTATTGATTAAAAAACAGTAGTATAACAATAGGATGCATATTCTGTGAATGTAAATCATAGACTTTCTATGATTTGTCAGTGCATTCAGAGATCACACATAACATAAAAAGGGCCAGGATCCATAAACCTCTTATAATGTGGCGGGTGAAGAGAAAAAAATGGTTTAATTTTACCCAGAATTTTGTGCAGAGAGAGTTTGACAAGAGCAGTAAAGGAATTTAAATAGTCAAGAAAAATGAGATTTTAGGTGAAGCTCAAATGAGGGAGTCACTGAATAATATGTGCATCTCAAACCTCTGTGTCTTGGCTGCATGTTCTGATGTAAATTGAACTTTGAACAAAAATACCACTTTTTTTTCCCCTTTTTTTTTCTTTCACTTCTGTCCTCCTGGAACATAAAAATAGTAAAATCCCTTGTCTTTTTTAACTTGAGGGAATCTTTCAGGGTCTCATTTCTAGATTTATTTTTTAAGTAAATATCAAAAAATTTGTGTTTGGACAATATTGGAATAAATAATGACAATAAAGCAGGTCAAATCTGACTTGATGTTTTGGTCATGCTCAACCTGTTTTCAATAAAAGTTTTCTCTTCATGAGGGATGGGATTTTGGTCTCAGAGTGTTAAGGAAGCAGGACAGAATGGCATTTCAAATACCAAGAATGCAATCAGCTCAAAATATTTGAGTTCTTTAGTGCAACCTCCTGTTGCATCAGGAAGTATTGCTATGTACTTTTACAGTATATAGCTTCAGCTGACAATACAGTTTCAATTTCAAATAATACAAAAATCTATTAATTTGGTTGTTGTAGTGCAGTATAGTTTGTTGTTGTTTTTTTTGTTTTGTTTTTTTTTGGGAAATGAGCGGGTTTTTGTACTCAACATTCTCCGCCTCCAAATACATATTTATAACAGGCAACCATTGTATTCTCCCTAAGACAATTCCATGTTCTGTAAGACAATTTCTGGGCCTTTAGACACCTGACTTGGTCTTTCCAGCTGCCAGGTTTCCAGTTTCCTATTAAGGATTCTCTCTGAGGAGTGGAGCTTCCTCTTCACAGGAGATGATTGAATCCCCCAGGGCCAGCTGTAACTTCGGTGTTTGGGGCTGTGCTCCAGCTTGTTTCCCTCGTTGCAATATTTCCTGCTCTTGGTTGTGCCCAGCAGGATTTACATCCTCAACTGATTGCCAGAACATCTAACCTGGTTTATATTGAGCCTTGAGCACTTTACAGCCTGAGAGTGACAAAGTGGATTCCCAAACATTAAAAAAGTTGATTGACTGGTTTTGGGGTTTTTTTTTTTTTTCTCCTACAAAAGGAACAAAAACCCCCAGGTTTTTTACTTAGTGGTTTTCCCAGCTTTGTGGTAAAATGCTATTGCATGTCTGGTTAAAACCACACATTTATAAGCAAGATAAAAAAACCTGACTAACTTGACATTTCACTGACTACTCTCTCTCTCTTGTACTTGCTCATGCTGTACAGGCCAAGTTCCACAGCTCAGTGAGAAAAGTGGAATCAGTTGAATTTCTTACATGAAGAATACAGCAGGGAAAAAAAGAAAAGGTGGTGGAGGATCATGGTTAGTTTCTACTGATCTACCTAAGAGAAAAAAAAAAATATTTCTTTTATAACTGAGAAAAAGAAAACACAGTGATTAGATGTCCCTTTTTTAATTTTTTTTTAATTTTATCATCTCTGTATACTGAATGGATCTCTTTTTTTTTTTTACTTCCTTGAAGTGCTCTGATATATTACAACTTATCAATGTGTAATAGAAGAAATCTTTTGAATGTGCAAGCTGATAATGCACTGCAACAAAGAATTTCTTAATAGTTATTGGTCTATTTACAGAATATATTACAGAAGTTTGGAGTTTGGAATACTCCCTTAACAAGTTCCTCTTTTATAGCCCAGGTTCTTTTTATCTCTTAACATTCTGTGCGACATCACTTGTTTTTAGCAAGATGATTTCATCACCATTTTTACTCATCTAAAATATTTCACAGCTTTTCTCTCTGTTTTGGTTTGTTGTATTCTCTATATTCTCACTTTAGTGCATTGTTTTAGAAGGATCATCTCTTCAGATGTCAGCAAATTTAAAACAAACAAAAAAACCCAACAAAAAATAAAAGTACCTTTTCAGTTGGAAGACATAGTATAAATTCAAGCAGCCAGTTGAGCTACCTTCTATTGAAGGTTTCACACAAAAAAAAAAATCTGGATGATGACTTGGACTGTAAATAAGGACAAGATATAACTTTACCTCTGTGTCAGGCAAGACCTGAAAATACATAACCTGAAAATCCCTGAGTCATTCCTCAGGAGTTTTCAAGGGATTTGTTGGGAAAAGGAGGATGTTTTTGAGGTTTGGTTTGGGATTTTTGGCAGGGAAGGTGGGTGAAAAATCAAGATGAAAAAGATGCAAAGCTGTCACACAATTAATTTAAATATGAAAAATACTAATTCTCTTTCTGATTCTTATGAGTAAAGATTTTGGCAATGCTCAATCTCCAATAATACGCCAGTAAGAAAATAATTGAAAAAGCAGCCACTCTATACAGTGAAGTCTAATTTAACAGTAAAATAATATGGGGGTGATGTGTACTACTACAGAACTGTAGCTGTGGTCTTACAGCATTTTTGATCATATACCTCTATCAGTTAAATATTTTTAAACACACACACTGAGTTGCATATATATCTATGTTCTTAGTTATTTGTATATTATGCATGTATCTAATTGCAACAATTATGTATATTATAAGCACAACTCAAAAATAGGAGTTTAAAAGACACGAGGTAGAGATTAAGGATGTATTAATGATTCTATTAACAGAGCAAAGAAAACTAATTGAAAAAATATTTAATAATCAGTGTTGTAAACAATATGGTTTAATATGCTTAATTATTTTTTGAGTTCTGGTGTAACATCTTGCTGGAGCAATTCGAAGCTCTGTTTCTAAATTTTGATACTTGGTAATGACTGTCGTAGCTGAGAAAAGATAGCTCAAAAATACATGGACGCATCATTTTTCCATGCTTGCTAAATAATGACACTCATTTTTCAATCTCATTCACAAATTAATCAAGTTTTTTTATAGAATTTCAGCTAGTAAGTGTTTAGCCACCCCAATGTGATTCAGTTTTCCTTGCAATTTAACTGAAAGGTAGTGCATTTTTATATTTTTAACACATGATTTCTAAACTCATTGACACTGTTCTCTTTGAGAAACTTTGAACTGGTAGAAAATTCTGTTTCCAACTTTTCATGTGTACAGATATGAGAGTTTTCATAAATGACACATTATTTTCAGCAATAGAATCTCTTAACAATGAAATTATTTCCAAACCTCACTTGTCAAAATGCTCTCTCCATAGCATGAAGTTCTTTGGAAAACCAGTTTAATTTTTCACTCATTGTTAAGACATCCCCTTTACTTTGAAGGTAGACATTAAGTCTGTTTATTTTTTTTTAAATATCTGCTGTGTAACAACCTGCTGACAACCACTTGTCAACACAGAAAAGCTCAGCAAATGCAGAACACTTGTCCTTTTAGAAGAAAAAATGAATAACTTATCTTTAATCTTGACAACTCTTTTAAGCACACTGAGCTGGGATGACCAGGAAACCATTGTGTGGTACAAAAGATTTTCATGGTCACTCCCCACCTCAATACAAATATTGTAAAGATTTTACTATTTAAATCTCTTTCTAAAATTCACCACACTGGTGACATACTGTAGAATTGCGTGCACTTCTGGCTACTATTTGTTTGCTGCAGCAATTTCTCTATAAATTATGTGGTGAATGAATTCTATGGGTGATGTTCTCTCTGTAACCTTACTCTGGGAACCTTTTTTTATTCTACTAAAACCAGCCATTCCATCAGTAGTTTCATTTACAAAGTTTTTTTTTCCATAGAACATTATTTTTGTTAAAGAAGTCACCACTGAGAATATATTTTATTCTCTTTAGTGGCTCATGAAGCAGTGGCTCTTAATGTACTTCATTACTGAAACAGCATCTAGTAAATAACATAAACTGAGATGTGTTAGGAACATGTGAGCTTTCAGCCAATTGTGTAGCAAACTTATGTAAAAATTCCGCAATATTTTGCAATATTTTTCACCAGTATATTCTGAAAAAAGGGAATGCTTCATAGTTTGTTGCCATATTGTTTTCTGCATATTTCCACCATGGAAGATTTTTGCCTTTTGCTCTTAAGAAGAAGCCTCTGAACATTTATTATTAAATTTAGGGAAGTACAGAGTTAAAAATCACATGACTTCAGACTTTGTTGATTACATCATTGTTGCCTTATAGAATGACTGAGAAAAATCTTGTCAGCTACGAGGAGTAGGAGAAATGACACCTCTGCCATTTTCTTGTTGTTTGCTTGTCATAACATTATTTTCATTGTGAGAAATGTGTCCATTTTGTGAGAGTTGGTTAGTTAAAGCAAGATAATACCGTCTGTAAATCTGCTTAAACAAGGGCATGTGAACTGCAATGTGTCACAATATGCTGAGAGCATTGTTAATTAACATATTCCCTACTTCAAGTTCCAAATTGCAAAACCTATTGGATCCTGTGGTGACAGAAAAAGGGTGAAGTGTTAAAAATAGCAAATTACCTCTACTTTTTTAAAAAATTATTTATTTATTTTTAAATTTTTTGCCTCTGGTTTTGAGCTGCGAGGCTGACCTTGAGCCGCAGATTTTCAAATTTGCTTCCTTACCTATGGGGATTAGCAGAAAGAAAAAAAATATAATTATATATATAATCATATATAAATTTTATATAGATATAATTATATATAAAATCTATATAATTATATATAAATTTTATGTAGATGTAATTATATATAAAATGTATATAATTATATATAAATTTTATATAGATATAATTATATGTAAAATTATATATAATAAATTATATATATTATATAAAAATATATAATATAATTATATATAATTATATCTAAGAACTATATATATAACTATTAGTATACACTATATAAAATATATATACTGCATATATATACACATGTGTGTGCATATATGTGTATCTATATCCCTATAATTTTATAGATTTGTATATACATACATAGAGAGATAGAGGGAAGGAAAGCATTCATAAAATACCTGTTTCAGAGACTTAAGGCTTTTAAGAAAATCAGACTCATGACAAAATCTTGATAGCTGTCAAGACTGTTTTGTTTCTTTACATATGAGAGCACAAAGAGTTTCTTTTCCCTCGTGTGGAATGTGAGGAGATCCTTAATGAATCTTGTCTAATTTAGTGCTTTATGCTTTTCTGAACTTGCTGTGAGCTGTGGTTCTGGCAGCCCCCAGTGCCTGTGCAGACCCCCAGGAGTGGTTTCCCTGTGAAAGAGGATTTAGGTGGCCTGTTGGGTGCACAGGACACCTCGTGCTCTGCAAAGATCTCTCCAGATGTGCCTGAGGTGGCATTTACAAGTGTCAGTCAGTCTCTTAAGGATGGTGGGTCTGGCTTTAAAAGCAGCTTCAGAAGACTGCATCAGCTCTGTCTGAGCACAGGGTTGCTTACAGGAGGTCAGTGCAGAATTTAGGATCTAAAATTCCTTCAAAGCTGATTGTGAAGGCAGTCAAAACTTCCACAGTTGTTCAGTGTGCAGGGATATGGACTTCTTTTAGTACTTTGCCCTTTATCTAGTAATGCAGAAAGAAATGTTATTAACTCTGAATATCTTTTTAAGGTTATATATGCAGCTATCAGGTTTGGATTTGAATGCTTTAAACTCATTGGTCTGTATCTGAGGATTTTTTTTTTTTTGTTAGTAGGGGAAAAAATTGTTTGGGCTGTTAAGAAATTCCACATATAAGGGTTTTAGAAAGGACAAGTCTATTGGAACTCTAAGGAGAAACAGAGAGCTGAGATTCTTTAGTTTGGAGAACACTCAGAAGGGTCTTAGGAATGTGGGTAAATATCTGACAGGAGTGAACTAATATGAGGGAGAGATTCTCTTCCCACTGACTCCCAGTGACAGAACAAGAGGCAACAGACCCAATTTAAATGACATGAAATTCCATCCAGCACAGAAAAACTGCAACTGGGAGGTTGGTCACACATGGCCTAGAGAGGTGGTGGAGTCTCCACCCTTGAGGGTATTCAAAACTCAGCTGCATGTTATCCTGGACACCCTGATCCGTCTGACCCTGCTTGAGCAAAGGATTTTTGTACTTGATGATTTCAAAAGGTCCCTTCCAACCTAAGTGATTCTGTAAATTATTCCTCTCTGCCCCAGGCAAAATGTTAGAAGGCTGTCAGATATTCAAATATTCGGTAATGAAACTCTGTAACCTCCCCCTAAAAAAAATAAAAATCACTTGGAGTAAGAAGTGAAGAAATGCTGAATTATCACATTGCTGTTGTCTGGCTCCAATATCTCAAATGGTCACCTGCAGTACAATTTTTAGCAATCATTGGTAATAAACTTACACTTTTGTGCCATAAACACAAGCATTTAAAAGCAAGTTTGCCACACTTAAGCTATCCTGCTCCACGAAATGAAGGAGAACAAATCCTGAAGAATCTTTGTCAGAACATGGTGACACAGGGAGCAGGCATAATTTCTATTCATTGCTTTAATCTGAGGTACAGAGGGCTGACACATGCTGATTTCTTTAGGGAAAAAGATATATCAGGAAACAGAGTGATAAACGTGGGTATTGAGATGTAAAAGGGTCTTTTTTCAGACAATATCACCATTTTACCTTTTGAGATACTTTGCAGCCCTTTTTTATCAACATGAATAATACATTGCAGTGATGAATTTCTCCTAGGCCGATTCACATTAGAAGAAACATTGTGGTGGGAGCAGATGCTGTAGTCATGATGGCACATGGAGAAATTGTCCATCAGATGGCATGGTAACAAACAGCTTTTGCAAACAATCCAAAATATATCTACAAAACAAAAACCATCCCACAGCCCACCTGCTCAACAGAAAATTCAGGGAAAAGCTTTCAATATGTCTTTTTAGAGATACCCTCCTAGGAAGATGTTGATGAACTGGGGAAAGTCTGCAACAGATTGTTTTATGGAGGAGGAAGATAGAAATATTGGTTGTTTCAGCACTCCCAGAAGTGGAATTATCCTAGCTTGCAAAACAATTCAGTCTTGATTACCTAGCAGGCTTTAAAAATGTTTTAAAATACGTCTGTCATAGCTACTGATAAGGAAAATATCAAAGACCCTGTTATGTTATCCTGAATCTTTTGCCTAACCCAGAATTTCCCTTAAACTTTTTTTTTACGAATTCCTGTTTTTAAGGGAACTGATGTAATGTAGCATAAGTTTCTCTCACCTGTATTATTTAGTGTATTCACTAATTTGGTCTGAAAGCTACTGTTTGGTTTTGCTGATGAGTGGTAGTAAGGGGGGAAAAAATGCTTCAGGATGGTGGAAATGTGGGTAACAAAAAGAGCACAATCAATAAAAATTCAAAGTGTGTGGGAAGTGAGAAGCACTCACAGTAAAATAAAAAAGAATGGAAGCAAAAAATAAAACCTATTTCTCTCAAAGTATACAGGCATGGAAACTCAGGGGAAAAAAAAGGGGCAACATACTTGAGGCATGAAAGGGCTGAAAAATAAATGTCAAGACAGAAAAAAAATTCAAATAAAAAAAAACCTGCGAACAACACCCTTGCAGAATTGTAAGCTTACCAGAAGGTAGATATTTTATCAACAAAAAAAGAGCATCAAACACAAGGAGCCAGAAGAGTGTGTGCTGACACACACTGTAATGCTGGTGGGTCTGAGAGGTACATGTGCCTCTCGTGACCTGAAGCAACACTCTCACCTTCATTGCTTGAAGTCTGCCTCATTGTGTTTGGAATAAAAGTAGTCTGAAGGAAAGCTGGGAAAAATAGACATACACTGTAAGATTTTATTTATTTATGTCAGCAGAAGAAGATGATATTGAAGCTTGAATAACAACTCTACCTTTCATGCAGGGTTAGTAACACATTCAGCTGTTGGAATACAATGCAGAACCATTGCAACATCTGAGCACTGTGACAACCTTGAATCAGCCAGAAATCTCTGTAGCAGCTCCTGAACCATCTCTCACAAATGAACATTTTTTGAGGAAATGTTTCTTGGGGAAGGCTAAGAGTTTTATTTTAGAACAAAGAGAAACTTTCTCATGCTCTAAATAAGAGCTTTGCTGGTGTGAGATTTTACTTTAGATTAAAAAATGCATTCATGAGGAACTTTAAAGGCAGCACATCAGCATTTGCCACATGGATGAACTCATGAGAATCATTTGCAAATATAAATCAGATAATATTTAATGTGTGTCTTCAGAACTCCCTTGCTCTGCCTGTCACTTCTCACTTTCCCCTAGACTTTTTTCCTTTTTTTCTCTTTTTTCTCTTTTTTTCTCTTTTTTCTCTTTTTTCTTTTTTTTTCTTTTTTCTCTTTTTTTCTCTTTCTTTCTTCCTCTTTCTTTCTTCCTCTTTCTTTCTTCCTCTTTCTTTCTTCCTCTTTCTTTTCCTTTTTTTATTTCCCCTTTTTTTATTATTATTTCTTTCCTGATCATGCAAAATTTAGGTGTTTATCATGTTCCAAGTCTCAGCTGCAGACAGATGCCAACACAAGTAAGTAAGCGCCATTTTCAATTCAGCTCTGCTAGCAGCTTTATGAAAGCTTTGTGAAGCTTTTCTCTTCAAATTGAAAGCACTGAAGCCAACCATATATTTCAGAGGGGAAAGTGCATTTCAATCTTGGTTCTGGCTGGGATGGAGTTAATTTTCCCCATAGCAGCACTCGTGGTGCTGTGCTTTGCTTTGGCAGCTGGGAAGGTGTTGGTAACACACCAATGTTTGGTGCTGCTGTCCATTATTATGACATTTGTCTTCCAAAGTCCAGCTTCCTTGGACGTGGCTGGGCATGCCTGCTGGTGGGACATAGAGAATAAATACCTGTAACTGGGAACTGGCAACTGAATTGGAATCAAATTGGAATGGGACTTCTGAGTCAGGATGGTATCTTTATTTAAAACCAAATTTAAAAGTTGGGATACGTCATATTTGTATCCTACCTCCTGAACCTGAAACAGACAGCATGGGAAAACAAGGTCTACTGGTTAACACAGAGGTTCAAGTCTTATTTTTAATGCTCATGTGTATACTTATATATGTATGTGTGTGCTTAATGCACACATTAAAAAGGCATTAAAGAAAAAAAGGGGAAATCCAAACCAGTAACAGTAAAGTCTTACACTCTCTTCATATTTTCCTACATTACTATGGCTTCATTTAGCAAATGGGAGAAAATGCTGAAGTTATTAGATTTGTTTAAGCAAATAATCCGCAATAAAATAGTACATTTGCAAAAGGCTTTTTTAAATTCAAAAGTTTAGGAATAGAATATGAGTCTTTATTTGAAATACATATTTTGCATTATTGTGTCCCCTTTGGTAAAATCTCAAAGCAGATTTGAGCAAGGCTTGTGATTACAAAAGCATCCAACCGATCATCTTCTATTTATCTATTGATGTTTCCACGATAACTGATCTAAAGGACATAGAATGCAACTGAACTGGGAATTGATTTAACCTATGTGCCTTGGTATGCTCAATGGACAGGTTAGCAGTTGTGTTGGGTTTCCCATATTCCTTAAATATAGGATTTGTCTTTTAATTTCCTGCAAATAAGAGCTGTGAGGATCTCTGAGGCCTTAGAAGAAGATCTCTCATTAGCATTTTTAAATAGATATCTTGTGTGGAAGCTCACATTATACAAGGCTCAGAGTCAGTGTTTTAGGAATTTTGCTTCAAAAAGAAAATATATCCCATTGAAATTTCATTCTACTCTTAAAAAAAAAAGGACTTGAAAGAATGATCTGGAGTTGTTGCCAGCTAGTCTGGTTTCCTGTGTGGCAAAAGCTTTGCAATTTTATTCATCGTTTCCTATGGTTGAAGTTACTTTTTCTTTATTAGCATGTTGTCTTTGTGGTGTCAAGTCAAATTAAGGATTTTTTAACACTTATCTTGAGTTTTATAGAACTTCTGATTTAATCTATTTTCTGATTTCTGTTATATATTGGTTTGCAGCTTCTTTAGTCAAATATATGGATTCCCTTCTCTCCATGGTAGCAAAAGTTACTTACAGAAAAAAAATTATATATGTGTGTGTGTCAGCATTCTAAATATTTTATATTTCAGGATCATCAGAGTATAAAATCCTTAGATGTTCTTCTCTATCATGTTGTGTTGTTTAATTTTTTTTGTTTGGTTTTTTTGGGGGTTTTATGTTTCAGGTTTTGGTTTGGTTTTTTTTTTTATTATTTTATTTTAATTATATATCAAGTACTCAGTGGCAAAGGAATCTAGAACTAGCACCAACCACAGCTAAGAGGGAAATTCTTGTTGCCAATAGTGAATTTCATTTGAGACCAAATGAGTGCCCTTCTGGGTATCTTCTATGGATGGAGCAAAACTGTAAGTGGAAGGCTTCAGGTGCTAGAGTGGTTGGTATGGAAAGAATTATAAAAGACCTCTCAGTTCAGCTGTTTGTGCTGCCCTCGGTAAAAGTGATCAGAAAAACCATCTCAGAAGAAATTGTGTGGGTTTTTGTTTTGGTTTGGTTTTTTTCTGACAGGAAAACGGAGATTATTTTCGTAAATATACAGCAATTCAAGCCACAAAACAGCAAATGAAATAAAACCATGAGTGAACTGCAGACACAACATTCTGCAGGACAAATTATGTCTCAAATATAGATTAAATCAATTTCATGCACAATTTATTAGGGTTGTCACGGATGGCCTGCTCTAAGTCAGGGCCTAGGTGAATTGAGTTGTTCACCTAAAGCAGTATTTTGTGGTCCTTTAGAGTAGAAATGAATTACCATAGCAAAAAAAAAAAAAGATAGGTTAGTGAGAAAAGGGAGAAAAATATGGGACTTGAGGAGGCCTTTTGTACTTTGCAAACTGCTGATTAGTTGCCTATAGATAAACACATCACCACTCATTCTGAAACACTGATGGTAAATATTATTCACAGCTTGCAAATGTGGCTGTTGTAGCAAGCCTGTCTCCTAAAAAGACCATCTACTATATTTTGAAAACCTCAAATTTGTTGTTTGAAATTATTTTTAATGAATTTCTGCTTAATCCTTTCACATAGCAGAGTTCACAAGTATTACACAAAAGAAACAGAGGTTTGAACTGTCTTGAACCACAAATCAATATAATTTGTTATATACCATCATGCTTTTACCACAACAGAAACAATTCTGTAAACATTACATACAGCACTGATTTTGCATTTTATGTCATAGCTGAAGTGAATTTTGCTGGTATCAGTCCACTCTTTATCCATTTCATATGGACCCCTCCAGGCTCAGAATTAGATGTGGCAGGGAGCCTCACCACTCTGTCCCAGTAATGGCACAGAATATGTATCACTCTATGTCAGCACCAAAACAAAGCTGGCGCAGACATTACAGTAAATTTAAAAATAACTGCTATGCTAGTACTCATATGCTGGAAAAATTATACTAAACTTACTCTCATCTTTTTAATGTTCTAAAAAGCATGCAAAAGTAATAGAGGGCAAATAGAGAATGATGGAAGAGTCTTTTGATTACAGATTCCTCATCTTCTCCTCAATGGGCAGGTGCAGCTTCGGTTCATGCACCCAGCAGCAGTGTTTTATCCCAGGGTGTGTACATAAAAGACTTCACTTTCCAAGATTGACTTCACTCTCCTGAGCACTCAAATCTAGCAAGAAAGGGTTTATTCAAGGTAAACAAAAAAGCACTTGACTGAAAATAAAAACTGGAATCTAACTCTTTCTGTTCTTTATTCTCAATTCATTCCTTGTGAAGGTAAGTGCCTCAGTGTGTTGAGTGGTTTGGTTTGTGTTGGTTTTTTTTTTCATTGCTGCTGCCCTACTTCACTTAGTGTATTTCATGATTAGAAGCTATTGAGGCAGCCACCAGGACCTGCTGGCAACCTAGGGCATAATACTGAGGCAAAACTTGTTTTGCTGAATTACTTTTATCTGTCCTTTAGGTAAGACAGTCAATTACATCCATACTTCTTCAGGTAGCCCCCTGTGCCATGTTTAATGCTATTGACTGCTATTGCATCCATCTTCACTCTGCCAGGCCTCCTTCCAGCCTGCATGTGGTAGAGCCACATGGTGTTGTGACCTGTGGTCCTGACCATGCCTGACTGTCAGCACAGAGAATGGCAAATCCTGTTCAGCATGGTTCATCTCTTGGTTTTTGTTCAGCTCTGGGCCTGTGTGGCAAGGGCTCTGACACCAGGCTCTCCTCCAGAACCATCTCAGAGGGTACATCGTGTCTGGGGTTGGCCTGGTGGGGTCTAGAGGGCCATGGGGAGCTGCAGTGTCACTATAGGACACGAAAGAACACAAGCGCACACACCGCTGCTCTCAAGGTGAAGAAGAAAAAGTTTATTTTCTGACTCTAACATTTATAGTTTTCCAAAAGTGACAGTGGATTGGAGGGTGACAGTGCCACCTCTCCAATGACACTGGACAAACCAACAGTCCATCAAATTCTTCCTCTTTCATAAAAGAATGCAAAGCAATGAGTTATTTACAGAAAGTGTATGAGAAAGTTTGCTACAAGAATGTCAACATCAGAAGGCTTAGAAAATCTTAAAAAATCAGGGCAACAGTGCAGTGCCCTCCCTTCCTGACCAAACCATTCCCTCAGCCATGATCAAGGAGAGCCAGGCTGGACTGGGGGCATTAATGGGGGTCAGGCACGGCCTGGAACCTTCAAGGCACCTCCAAAGTCTCAGATCCTACTGGGAATGGGAACAAGGAGATGTTTGCTGTTAAGGCCAGGTCCTGGCAAGTATTCTGATTATTTAGCTCCCTTCCAGGCACCTGCTTGCCTTTTATTTAGAGGCATTCTTATTGGTTTGGGAACTGATGGATATATTCAAGGAAGGAATTCAGAGTTGAGGAGCACATCCTGAGCTCGGGGTGCACAACCTGGAGCTGCAGGTTGAGACAGGAGGCTGTGAACTGCTGCTGATCCTTTGCACAACAAAGGGCACAGGCATTTGTGGCACAGCCAGGTGAGGGACACTGAGAAACAGCAGGAGCTGGTGGCTCCAGATTTTCCCACACTTAGACTCTGAAGATATAAAACCCCAAGTGTTCCTTTGTTCTTGGTCCTCCTCGGAGACACCAACTCGGGCTGTCATTTATTTATTTATTTATTTATTGCACCAATAGTAAATTATTTTAAGGATCTGGATTTCTGAGACTCTGCTGTGGGACAACTGGTGTTGAGCTGGTGAGGAAATCTGGACTGACTGTGAGTGCCATCTCAGGTGGTAAGGATTTGGCTGCCAGAGTGGCTCCTGGATGTTCCAAAAGCAGAGTTTACCCAACAGTGTGTAGCTGTGAGAAATTGTGCCTTCGTTCTGGCAATACTTAATACTTTCTGTATTTCAAAATTTATAATAACTTAAAGAATTAATTCTTTTGGTTCTTTTGAAGTTGTGGACTAAATGTATCTTGGTCCCCATCATGGATTTGCTGAGTATTCTGTTCTGCAAATCCCCATTGGCATAGAAAGGATTTTTATGTTGATATATGATGATCTTATTTTTATTATATATATATGTTTTTTTATTTTTTAGAAATTATGTATAAGTGTAATGACTTTTGTGGGGGCTAATCTACTCCTCAAGATTGTGGGGCTGAATGTTCCTTCCTTAGGGTATAGTCAGGAAATACTTTTCCTACTGCAAATGGCTACTTTTACTTCACAGACATTATTAGACTTTTTTTTGCAGTTAATGAAAATGGCAGTCAGGTATTGCTGGACTGCCAAGGCAGCCTAAGCAAGTCCTGGAAGAAATGAACTTGTTTCATTACAATCATCAGGAGCTTTTTTATTTGCCTTTGTGAGTCTGAGCTTGTTTTTTTTTTTTTTTAATATGGGAAGGTATTACTACAGCCACAGTGAATATCAATTAAAAAAACTCCAGGTAGTATAATTTATGAGAAATGTCTTGAACAGAAAGCTGTGGTAAGCAGTAGATAAGTAGTGTCATTTTCTCTCTGAACTTCTAGATGAATAATTTGATAATCAGAATAACAGCTATAACCACCTACACTAATCACAAAATAATGGCATAAAAATTATACATAGAATTCTATTTTCCTGCCACAAATTTTTTTGCATCCTCACCTCTCAGTGAGACTGCATCACCTTGAAATCCTCTTAATTCCTGTTAAAAAATTTACTCTCTGTTGAGGAAAAGAATGAAGGCAGAAAGATATCCAGTGAACTTGTTTATTCATTCCTACATTTGTGTAGCCTTTCAAGATTCCAACTTCTGTCTTATTAATACTTTCAATTTCTGTAAGTCATCAAATTTTTATTTGATGATAGCAGTACTGAGACAGACTGTCAGGGGAGAGCAGCCAGTTTATTCTAAAAACAAAAATACAAAAACCTGTGTGAAAGCCTTGTGGCTCTCCTTCTTGAAGTACAAATAAAAAAAAAGTCCATAAGGACACAAACAAAACTACCAAAACCAGAAAGAAACAAAAAAAAAAAAAAATCCCCAAACAAACAAGAAACCACCAAAAGGTCAAAATATCTCTGTTACCAAATAAAGTTCCAGCACACAGAAGAGTTTAGAGATTGGAAAAACTAAGAACACAAAATAAACTTCTCACAGTTCACTTACAGCAACCAATTTTCATGTGACAGATTCATTTTTAGTCACCAGATTTTGCAAGCCAGAAATAACTGGGTGAGAATGAGGTCCTTGTGCTTCTGCATTATTTTAAAGGCAGATGGGTTTTTTTTAGTACTGTTCATAATTTCTCAATTTAACCAATAAATAATAGCCACTGTTGAATTTTACTCAGAAAATATTTTCATTGAGTAAAGGTTTTAAGACAAAAATGGTCTGAAAGCAGCATTCTAGTTATAAAATAATTCTCTAATTTTGTTATGACATATTACAGAAAAGGAATGTATCAATGCATTCCAGTTAAACTGTACATAAAGAACAGGCAAAGAGCCACTTCTTTAACACTTCGCTATCTATAGGTAACATAATGAAAATTATCAGAAAGGAAAAGAAACAGTAAAATTACTCTGTGCTTATGAATTTCCTTTTAATTTGGATTTTTTGCTCCAAATTTACAGCACCTGGCTTGGTGTGATTGAGTGAGAGAAGGCAGTTTTTACTTTAGTATGTGTTTTGCAGAAACAGATTGATATTTATACCGTTTTCAACATTTCTGCTCCAAGTCAAGTGTTATACTTGAGGAGTTGTAGAGTTTGAACACTGCATTTTTGAAACTTCAGCTTCTGTCTTTTTTTTTTTTTTTTTTAATTTGCAAATCATGAAAAAGCAGTTCAGTTTGAGCTCCTGTGAACTGAGCAGCACCTCCTCTACTGGTGAAAACTCACACAGCTACAGGGACTTCAAGCTCTATCAAACTCTTCTGTAAAGTTACTGGGTTAATTTTGTGAATTCAGCAAAAACTGAGCTTTGCAAGTTCACAGACAGAATATTAATGCTTCAGGTCTGTTCCTCAAACCCTTGAGATCAAGAGGAAGTCTAAACATGCCAATCTTCACTTGCATGGCTGTGCTTTTTATGCTTCTCTTTCACAGTGATATATTGCAAGCTACAGTTACAAGGCCAGCTTGGATTTTTAATCTAAAACCAGCCCAGGCAGAGCATTAGAAATTTAGGATGCTTGTAGAAACATATTCTTAAACTTGGGAGAAGTGTTTGCTCTTCCTCAAAACAAAATCACTCTGTGACAAAAAAAGGATAAATGTTAAAAACACAAGCTATAACATACTATTTTTTTTTATTTCTTAAGTTGTCCAAAGATCTTAAAGCAGTCTTTCTGTTCTGAAAAGGAGACTGCTATAATGGATTATTTTGCTTTGTGGGTATCTGAATTGAAGTACTTGTATATGTGTGAATGGCTGTGTGTATATACACACACAGATGAAGTCTACAAAGTACCCTTTAGAATCAGTGGCATTTTTGCAGTGCTTTAAAGGGAATTGGAAAACGGTTTCAGTTTCCAGATTTTGTTTTATTCCCGTGGAGAGAGTAAGAATATTTATTTTAATAATAGTTATTATTTTTATGACAAATTAGAAAGGGGAAGATGCCAGGGACCACTGTTTTATTTAATTTTTGATTTTTCAGCCCTGAAATTTCCATCCATTTTTTTTTCCTTCATTTAGCTGTCATGAATAGTGTTGTTACTACTTGCAAGAAGCATCCTGAGTTTTAAAGTCGTTGCCTTTCTCTGCTTCTTTATCACAGCACAAAACCTGCAATGGTGATGAGTCTTCTATAGGCATCTCTTTATTTTTACTTTTTTATGATAAAATTACAAATCTCTTTTTTGTCTTGTCTTAGAATCCAGAGTAATGTCACTTGGGCCTCAGGGGCTGTTGAGCAGCAGCAGCAGCTATAAGCTGAGCAAGTCAAGGTAGCATTAGCAGTCGTGCCTGGCTTTATAATAGCAGTTTCTTCCTCCAGGATTTGTCAGTTTTGCTTTTGCCGTTCAGGCAGCAATGGCATGTGCTGTTTGCCTCCTGTCTGTCCAGCAAAATAAAGGGAATCATTTTCTCTCTCAGGTGACAAGGCTGAAAAGGAAAGCTCAACAGTCTGTTTTGGCTGGCTGTGCAAAGCTGAATTTGTTGCCCTACAGCTGTGATGACCTTTAGTGTTTAGGAATAATTTGAGTCCTCTGGATAATTCAATAATGAGCAAATCCTACTCCAACCTACTTTTCTTTATAAAAGTTGCATTCTTTCTGAACTTTGCTGCTTTCTTTTCACTCACCGTGAAGAATAGTCTGAAGGAAAGAAAAGTAGGGAGAAAATAGGAGAAATGACAGATCTCATTTCAGACTTCAGGGAGAAGTCAGTAAAGAAGAATGAGTTGGAGGATACAGATGATTTTCTTGAGATCAAGATCACTAGACAATTCTCTTGTCATAAAAGGGAGTGGAAGGTTAAAACAGAAAGCCACCACAGCCCAGAAAAAAACCCAGTTGGTAAATTCCAAAGTTGCAGTGCAAGAATGTGAAGAAGTTGTTGATTCCTGAACCAGAGCTTGGAGAGAAAATAGACCCTATTACCAAAATCTGTCACCCATTGTGAATCTTGAAAGTTCTGTATGCCACAACATATCAGCACAGCTTTGCTTTTAATCACTGCACCTTTTCCAGAGAGCTTGCAACAAATGAACTCGGTTATTTAGCCATGGGATTTCAGTCAGAGCTTGTTTTGAATCCTCCTTGTGCAAACAGACTGTAAATGCATGCCAGACACTTTTGGCTGACTGAAGATGTTTCAAAGATGTGAATAGTTTGCCTGAGCTGCAGGGAGTTTGGTGTGGGATTTTTTCTTCAGTATCCATGATACAAATTAGCTGCAGAACACTTGCCCCGAGAATGCAAATTGTAATTTTGGTTCTGAGAGTATTTTCATGTTTGCCACTTCACACTGTGTGCAATGACTCATCAAAAATGAATTGTGCTAGTAATTTGATGCTTCAGTTAACAAATATGAGAAAACATGGATTATTTTAACAATGGCTAAACGAACATGCATAAGCTTTTCTGTAGGAAAAAGAAAGTTTTAAAAATATCTTTTTATATTCCTTTTTGCATAGACAGTATAAGACATTATGGCACTAGAGAGAGACCTAATTCTGTGGGAGAACTACAAAATAATTTGACATTGTCCTCAAAATTTTTTTTCTATTCTTGCAATATAATCTATTAATTCTTTATGCATTTTCTTTTCTCAAAACTTCTTGTATTTTATTGTGTATATGAAATTTCTTACAGGAGGATAAATACTTGCCTCCTTGTAGAGTTCTGGCGAAAATATCAGTACAAAGGTTGGATATTACTTGTTATTAATAGCAAGTTATTCCCTCATCTTTGTCTCTGTATTACAAGCTAAATTCTCCATAAATGTATATCTTTAGTATACTTTTTATATTGTGCAAATACTTTGAAATTTGGGGGAAAAGTACATGAAAAGATAAGATTGTTTATAAGATGAAGTTTCATACAGGGAAATCTTCAGTCCTCACACAAAGCCATGGCTGAGTTCCAGGGTAAGCTGGATGGCACCATGCTTTTAGAAAAGTTAAAAGGGATTTGAATCAAACCAGTGCCTGTACGGCTTTGTCTTTATTGAAAATTAAAAAACCCAAAAAGTTATATGGTATATTTCCCAGGGCAGATTTATTTCAATAGACCACCTGCATTTTGCTCTGAGAAATGTGTGGCAGATGTAAGATAGAAATAATCAAATTCTAATCCAAAATGCATCGGTGTAGGTCCATGTAGTTCTAAAATAAAGAAATGCCTTTCATTTTGTAACAACTGAAACCATAATGTGGCCTTTTAACTGTAGGAGTTAATTAAACCTACTTGGTAAACTAATCCATCACCAGAAGAGCTCTGAATTGCTCTGTAGTAGAATTAAGACTTGTCACTTTCAAAAGAGCTAAATCCTTCCTGGCTCTGAGATGGAAATAAGTAAAGAAATATCTGAGAGGGACCAGCATGGATGTGTTTGTACATCTACAAAGCATTACAACTTTCTGCCCAAAAAGGGGTGAGCACATTAGGGAGGTGTCCAAGGTGCTGGGAAATAAGAAAAAGGTATGTTTATGAAATCCCAGAGATTTCTGTAAGGATTGTTCCTAAGACAATGGTGTTGACCTACAAGTGTGCATGTAGAAAACAAAATCTATACTGTTACAGCACACACTATAAAAATGTAAATGCAGCTTGGAGCATGCTTTATTCATCAATGTTTCAAGCTACTGAGACCTTAAAGGAAAAAATAGATGAAATAGTTTCCTCTTTAAAAAGCTTGAAGATAAAATATGTATTTAAAATAATAAATTATGCATAAATCTGATTCATATTTCATTGGCTATTAAAGTTTTATCACAGAAACAAGGAGAATGGGATATATGTAAATACAAAAATAAGTAAACATAAAGCTGGATGCTTGTGTGAGGAAAGAGTGACATTTTGGGGTTTTTTTGTTTTTTTTTTTAAATACAATGTAGTCTGAAGGAAGCACTTCTAAGACTGCCATAGAATACTACAACTCAGAGTATTTTTTCCATAAGAAATATTATTTTTTGGTTGTAAACCCTGATGCTCTCTGGCATGCAGGGCTGGTGTTTATCCAGGGTAGCAATCTTGTGTAAGGTAAGGCAATAGGGACATGTCTAAAATAGTCAGTTCCCATATTTGTTGCAGTCAGTTAGCCAAGGAATCCTGATTTCACCCTGTGATTTTTATAATCTGTCTACCTGAGCTGCATGTCAGAGGCTTGACAGAGCTGCATATTTAATAAAAACGGATGTGAGAATCAGGGGCCATAAAAGAAGAAACATTTCAAGCTTTCTAAACTAATCCTGCAAACCTGAGCAGGGCTCATGCACAGTCTTAACATCACTCAATGTCTTCCCCCTACTTCAATACAGTGAAAATATGGGCTACATCTAGGCCTATTTAAATGTATGTACATATGTATAATTAGGAATTTAATGGGCTGTGTTGTTCTGATTCATTCAGGATTAGTTGTTAACTGTAAGAAATTGGTTACAGTCATGTCTGTACTACAAATTGGTTTGGCAGTGGGTGTAGAAAACAGACCTAGCAAGCTTGTTAATAATGCTATCAACTGCTTTCCAGAAATATTCTGATTGCTCTACTTTATGAAACCTTCCTGTGCTGTGCAGCTGCCAAGGCCACACAGAATGAAGGTAATAAATAAAGGTTTCCACTTGGAAATTTTGCTGTCGAGCTCATGACTGTTTGAGACTCATACCAAGACTTCCAGGTTTTTCATGCTTGCTCACTATTCCATAAAACTGTTAGAAAACAGGTTACTGGGCTTTTTGGGGGGTGAGTAATATGAATTACTTAAAAAAAAAATTCCCAAAACTTGATGTTCAGACTTAGAAGAAAACAAAAAGACCCATAATACTTGATTTTATATTCAATTTTTTTAATAGATATTTTAGATGGTAGGTTAAAAGAGGAAATACTTGTACTTCTTCACTACATTGAGGTGATCATTTTTACCAAAACAATGAATTGATGATAAAATATCTTGAAAGCACCTTTTTATTTTAATTATCTTAAAATTTAGTGTCATTTGGCATTTAGTAATGAGTTTAGTAAAAAAAAATTGGGGGAAAGTAATAAAGCAGTAGAGCTTGAAGTAGTTATTTTTATGATCCTCTAAGGTATTAGAGTCCAAAAGAAAGGAAACATCTTACTAAAATATCCTTGAAAATAAGTTGAATGCTAATAAAGACTACTTGTCTTTTAGACAAGGGGTAAATTACAGCAGTGATCTTTTTGTTTTTCACTATATCAGCTTTTTCCTTTTTTTTTTTTTTTTTCTTTCTGTGGCTGAACCAGAGAGAAGTATTTTGTATGCAGGACAGCTTGATTAAGGCTAAACTACTGGTAAATCATGAGAGTACTTGAAATATTTTGTCCTTTTCAAATCACAATGGCACAAAAAAGAAAATCACTTAGCAACATCTAAGGATGTGAGGCCAGACCCTGAGAGATCATTGGAATGTCTGCACTGCTTTTGTAATTTGGCCAGTTCTTTCACAAGTCTGGTCTCTTTTTAGCTATCTAATATTTTCCCATTAGTGTTGCTAAACAACCTTTTTTCCTGATGCACTCTTTAGATGCTTGTCTCAGACTGTATTTAATTTCATTCTTTCTTTGAAAGGCTGTAATCTTGTTTCTCTTTACTCTGTTACAGCTGTGTAAATTTAATTTAAATTTATTTTCTTCTTAGGTTTATACAGCCAACAAAAGAATTCCATCACCCTGAGATGCTCACTGTCAAATATTTGAGTGTGGCAGCCATAAAATGTGGATGAATTCTAGGTAATCCTTGGAACCTGGATCTTTTGTTTATGCTCTTGAATAGGAGTGGACCTTTTTGTAAAATTTGGTGATTATAGCTAGGACTGGTGGCATTGCCAGTATAAGTTGCAATTGCCCTTGGAACTTTCCTACTTTAATTGTTATAGATAACCCTCTCAGGAAAGCTTAGTCCCTCAAGAAGAATATGAGTTTTAAGTATCTAAACTGTGCCTTCAGTGAAACCCCATGTGAAGTATTTTTGTTTTTTGCCAAATCATAGGCCTGTCAAGGAAAAATCCTCCAGAATCTTTCCAAATTTTCTTCAATTTATTGTGTGTTTTTTATTAAGGAAGAGTGTTGGAAAGAACCTGGGGTTTTTGAATTTACAGTAAAACTTCAATTCCAACAGCTTTCCTATGAGGAAAAAATGAGGGTGACTTTAAACTTATCCCAATCATAACTTAGGATTAATATAGGAATTACTGAATCTTCACATTTCTTTGATGTGCTAAAAATAACTTAATTTCTATAAGAAAATATTTGTCTCTTTCCTCTGCTGACATTTGCTGTGCTCCTGGCTGTTGTTGTTACCATTTACCAAGGTAACAAAAGTCTCTTGTTTGTGAGGCTCTGAGCCTTCAAATTGGTAACAGAAAAATAAAGGAGATAGATATTTAATTTTAGAATTTCTCTGGTTTCATCATATTTAGTTTATTGAGAAGTTAATACTTTCAGAATTAGATAAAGAAGTGCCAAGGCTGAAAAGGCAAGTGATTCTAATTAATAAGTTAGAAGCATGACACTTCTTCTGTCATCTTTGTTTGGCTGTATGTTCACAGTACCTAAACAATATCCATATTGTTATATATATATCTTGGTATATGTATATTGTATACATTGCTCATATATGGTATATTGTAATTATTGCTCATTCTCTGGTATTTTAAGGTACTTTTTTTCAGAGATTGCTGTCATTTAATGAGGCATATTTAGGGCTAGATTTTTGTGAATTGATGCTTAATTCTGGAGTGCATTTCATGCAGGCCTTGTGATATTCTGAGGACTACATGAAAAAGACAAAGAAGACTTTTTTATGAACTGAGATTTACTAAGTGTTTAAAAATATATATATATTACTCTTTAGACACACCCTTTAAATCTGTGAGGCAAATATATTTGTATTGAAAGCAGGTAATTGATGTTTAACAAGTTTTTCTAATGGCTTTTTATTTTTTTCCATTTCAATCCTCTTGTATAAAATTTCTAGATTTCATGATTATCTATTTTGTAAGCACCTCGTCTTCCAAATCTCCAGTCAGGCAGTACTTGCCATGCCAGCAACACTATTCTAATATCCATGCTGATTTCTCTTTTCTTGTATTTTATGAAACATGATTGGATACTTTCACCAAGCTAAGTTATGTTCAGAATTACTAATGCAATTCTGTGATCTAGTTTACTCATAATTAAAGCTGCTGTACAATATTACCTCTTCAGGCTTGCCACGAGGCTCTGCCAGAGAAGCTAATTGTTTGGATTAACTTAAAGTAAAAGTCTAGCTTATGATCATAAATGTGCCCCACAGGAATTTAGTTACCTGGGCTGGGGCACATTACAAACTGTGGTTGAAGAACATGCACTTAAATGCACCTATTAAGGCTCATTCTTTTCCCATTTACGCTGGTATAAATCACATTGGAATTGCTAGAACTACCCTGCTTTTACAGCATTATACTGGGAGCAGAGGAAGGCTGATTAAATTTATGTTAATTGACACTAATTGGCAGTAAGGACTTGAAGAGGATAAAGTTTTTAATAAAGCATTAAATAGACAGATGATCTGTCTAAACCAAGCAAAGGCATTTTCTTAATCTAAAAGTCCTACTGCCTTATTATTCATGTCCTAAAGCTAATTTCAAAACTAAAATCAGCTTACCAGTCCTGGACTACATGTAGTCCTGGAGCATTGTCATAATTAATGCTGGTTTTGCTGTCCTATGCTCAAACAATTTTCCTGTTGGTGACCTACCCCTCCAGTGTCAGAGCAAATTCAACCCAAAACTTCACGGAACATTTTCCTTCCCAGCTCTGTAGCCTTACTCCATTGCTCTTGACTTGGAGCATCTACTGAATATTCTATTCCTTTCTTCAACTGCAATCCTGTTTGCCAGGTTACACTTGCAAGAATTTTCTTCCTAATTCTCTGTCCTCAAAGCCTCCTCGAAATGATGTCAACTTCCTCAAAAGTTGAAGGAAAAAAAAAAAAGACAGGAATGACAGAAGCAGTTGAAGAAAATAATGGCTCCTTGTAGCCCACACAGCCTTCTGCATTTCCTTCTTCCTGTGGATGTTACAGAATCCTGCTGAATTGATATTCAGTGTTTTTTCTGTGTCTATGTAGTGTATCAAGTATTTAAGAGGAGGCAATGTACCCATGTATGCATAATATATATATATGTATGTATGAAATGTAGTGAAACAATATACACAAAATACGTATATATATATATTTGTGGTATGTATAGAATACTTATATATAGACACCATATATCTGTGTATAGATTTGGGTTCACTACTGATATCTGGTGCTACTGATACCTGGTTCAAAACAGCATTGATGATGTCCAGATGTGTGATGTGTGTGTTACTGCTCTGTCCAGTCAGTGATCATAAGAAGTTCCCTGTCCTTCATATGGGAATTCTTAGGGGCTCTTTACTGGAGTCCAGTGAAAATAGAAATTGAGTTATTCTGAGAACAGTCCATTCCAAACCCTGGAAGTGTGGTTAGTCCTAGTCATGTAGAGTATAGGTAGCCAGTAGAGACTGTGTTGAAACCTGAGGCTCTCAGGTTTGTGGTGTGACCCTTTGATTACTCTCTACAGGATCTGGCTAGACTCGATACTTAGAATACTGAACAGTGACTCTTATTCTGTGTTCCACACTGCTGAAAACGTTCATTTTCAATTTAAATTGGGACTATGGGTTTGCAGATGTATATTTAGGATGTAATTAAACACAGATTAAAAATTTGATTGCAATTTACTGTAATTTAAACACCTAAGTCCCTGATCATGACCACTTATTAAGGATTTAGATGTGTGCATACAAATTATACCAAATTCTGTCATAATTTTTCAGAGTTGAGTCTCCCCAGGGCTAACCAGTGCATGAAAACTAATGCTTAACATAGTCACTTGGTGATCTGAATATTTTTTTATGGTTATTGGATTAGTACTGATATTATTTAGATATTTAAAAATCCAAAGGTGGAAGGAAGAGGGGAAAAAAAAAACCCTGTTGAGATGTGGCTTCTTATTTATTCTTTAATATTTATATGCATCTTCTATTTCTGCATTAGAATCAAATCCATCAGCTCCTGACTAGAAGTTTTAGAATAAAGTTTGTCACAAAGCAACTTTTTCCTTTAGTTTAATCATACACTTTAGATTGAAATCCTTTGGAAGATGACTGATAAAGAAACCCTGACGCATACTCTCGTATCTGCAGCAACATGAAGATATTGCCCTGCTAATGAAATTCCATCGTTTTCTTATTAAGTGAACATTCATCCTTCTAATTCAACAGCTTATTCTCAGTGGATCCTTGCTAATAGTAACCACAGGAAAGGGGACCTGCAGGCAAGTGCTGTATTTCTTTTTCACATTCAGCTCCTGAGTTCTGAATATGTTACTTTTCAGAAAAAATGAAGCAATTTCTCCCTGGTGAGATTTTTAGCTTCATCCTCTGTAAAATCTGTATCAAGCAGCCAGGTAGAAAGAAGTATCAGTAATTTACATTACTGCTATGTGTCAAGCAATGCTGCTCCAAATTTAGGAAACAAAGCTCTGTGAAAGAGAGGAGAGAGGTAATACAGGTTTTTAAAAAGCATTGATTCTCTTGGATGTTGCTTATGCATCACTTGTCTTACTATTTCCACCGCTGCTTTCCCTATTGTCAGCTTTCTCAGCCTTTCTGCACATTTTCTTTGCCATTTATTCTCCAGAAATTACATGACACTTAATACTATCTGATCTGGAGTATTACTCTTCATTTTCTTCATGGACCACTTCAGACTGTCTGCACACTTTACCACGCAAAGGAAAATTCCCTGGTGTATATCAGACATAAATTTTTACAAATCTGTAGAGAGAAAAAATTTTGGAAGTAAATTAGTTTTCTACTGCAATTCCAGGATCAACAACAGCTACATGTACTTGCATTGGGCAAACATCCAGTACAGTGAATGAGTGAAGTCTGAGTTGCAGCACCTGCAGACTGAGAAATATTGGTTTTTTGAAGTATACTTGTAATGTTTCATGATTTATCTTTTTCTGGACTGATTCCAGGAATAATCTACTTTTTCTCTGTTGCTTGTTTTCATGTTTGTTCACAGACTGCTGTTCTGTGAATAAGCTAAATAAGGACTTGCTGTCCTTTCCATGAATCTTGACTTCCATAAGTCAAGTTCTATGGTCTCTTCAGTATCCAAAAGATCTCAGGGATCAATTCAGCAGATAACAAAGTCCATTTACTTCTCCATAACAAACTCTTCTCCCTGATTTTCCCTACTATTACTTATGCAGGAAAATTTCTAATTATCAATGAAAATTAGTTGTTGATCAAATTCTTTAAAAAGACCTCTGTACTTTGAACCAGGCCATTCACAGTATATTGTTCTGTTACCTTAAAAATCTTTACTAATTATTGATGGAATCTCTTCCTTGGCCTGATTTAAAAGAAAAAAAAAAAAAATCGAGATATCCCCAGGATCTAGAATGCCACTTCCAATTTAGAATCATCCCATATCTAAGTCTGTCACAAAGGTTTCAAAATATTCTGAAATATTTGTGCTGGCACAAGCATCTGTGCAAATAAAAACCCCTGATCCAAAGACATCAGGTGAAATTACAAAACTTCCCTTTTGTGAAATACAGGAACATCCTTGTCCTAGCCCCCGGCAGTTTCAAACTCAGGGAGAGAGAAATGATGTCTGCATTCCTTTGTGATAACAGGATGGAGATTTCAGCAGGAGCCCAGACTTTTCTCATGCAGAAGAAAATTGATGCCAAATCTGAATTCCGGAGTCTGCATGGATTCTGAGTTGCTGCTTTTCAGAGAGGAGTTCAGCAGAAGGTGGTAGCAGGTAAGAACTGCTTTCCCAGAAATTATATTGCATTTTTGAGAGATATGGGCATAAGGCTCTCACAAGAAACCACAGGAATCTCTTCAGACCTGCAAATTTCCCTGGGTTTTGAATGTCAGGTGATGGCAACTACAGATACAACTTTGCTTTCTATCTCCCTAAATTGCCTTCTCTATAGAGGATCTTGAGGTTGTTCACATGAAATTAAGTACAGTCTTGTCAACTATAAAAAAATCCCATAAAATCTCCAGCTCCTTTCATTTTTGGGTGAAAGTTTCTCTATCACAATCTTAATAATTTTTTTTTTTTCTTGAGATATGTAATTGCTCCTTTAGAGAGATGTAAAGGAAGTGGAAGAATAGATTTGCAGGAAGTTGTTTCAAGGTCTGGGTTTGTATCTATGTTCTGGGGGGGAGGAGGAGAAGAGTCTTACTGGTAATAGAGAGAATTTTCAATTGAGGCAGTATCAAAGATTATCTTCAAAAACCTCATTCTGAATTAACGATACAAAATGTGGCTGTCATATTTATCAAGAAGGTAAGATATGCCTATTATTCCTCTAATCACCAAAGAATATATTGAATGTGAGAAAGTATTACTGCATTATTTATAATACTGTGTGTGGAACAACTTGTGTGGAACTACCATTCCATTTTTGTAACATCATGTTTTGGAGATTGAACATCATGGGTTTTATTGGTAAAGTACAAAGTGAATTAGAAATGTAAATTACACTTTATGACAGAAAAAGAGTTCCATGATATATTTTTGACCTGCCTTTATGTATGTTTGAAGTTTAAATGATCATAAAGTATATATTGATCTGTATTACTTATACTTTCCCACCTGCTATTTAAAATATCAAGCATGAACCTAATTTAATTGTGATAAATACAGACTGTGAGTAGCATAAATTAAACAGCAACAGCCATTCAGTATATAAAAGTACTTTTTAAAGGCAAAATCACTGATGAGTTAAAAATTACAGAGTGAAGCAGTTTTAGTTTTGAGATGATTTCTTCTGTACTGTTATTGTTTTTCTTGTGTTCCCCTCTGTTACTACAGTAGTATATTTATTTCTCAAAACAGATATGCCAATTAAGGAAGATTTAGCCACCACTGAACAAAAATCCACCCTACTGAGCTACAGTGGTATTTCTGTTGTCATAATATATCAAATATGCATTTAAACAATTAGTGAAAATTGCAGTAAACATTTTCACTCTTTTGGTTTATTAGACGTAAATTAAGAATACACTGGAGTTGCAAAGCAATATATTCAGAAGTTGAGAACCACAAAAATAGGTTGTATTTTAAAGCCTTTCTCTTTTTCTTTTGAAAATAAGTTCTTAAAAACTAAAGACTAGAAGAAGAGAGTTTGCAGTGTACTAGAAGACAAAATATTAGTTTAGATTTTTCTTCTGTATTTTGTGTACTTTTTTTTTTTCTGTTCAACCCATCAGACAAAAAGACAATAAAATGATACAAACCTGCTGCTTCAGGTCAGCCCATCAGATGAAAATTGAGCTCAGGGCATTAAGAGGAATTTCTAAATATGTTTTTGTACATCCCCTCAAATTATAGCTTTTGTACTGAAGGTGGAAGTGACCAAAAGTACCGGTTAAAAAAGCAAGCTAGGACCAAACATGGGAGAGTTAAAAGTTTTCCCTGCTGTTGGAGAACTGTGAGTGTGTGATTGAGAGGTGATTGATATAAACTTAGTGTTTTTCTTCCTTTTCTGTGTGCCTGCCCTTCTGCAGAAATTTTCACCTTTTTCAATCTTACAGAGCAGTCAATCTCCCCTTTTCAGATGTTTACTGAATAATGGTTATTAATACCTACACAAGCTTATTCTACAGTATAAGGTTTTCTTCTTTTTTTTTTCCCTTGGGAAAGACTCACCTTGGAACCACAGAAGCTGTACCCAGTTATCAGCAGAATTCTCTCATGGACCTGTGTATGATAACTCTGTGATGGTTTAAACCCAGCTGGCAACTTAGCACCACATTCCCCCACCAGTGGGGAATCAGAAGGGTGAAAGATAGAAAATTCATGTATTATGATAAAGACACTTTAATAGGGAAAGCAAAAGCTGCACACACAAGCAGAACAAAACAAAGAATGGATTTACTGCTTTCCATGGTTGGGCAGGTATTCAGCCATCTCCAGGAAAGCAGGGCTCCATCACACATAACAGTGACTTGGGAAGAAAAATCACTCCACATGTGCCCCCTTCCTCCTTTTTCCCCCACTTTATATCCTGAGCATGATGTCAAATGGTCTGAAATATTCCTGGGGTCAATTCTGGCCATCTGTCCCTGGCTGTGTCTTCTCCCAGCTCCTTGTGCCCTTCCAGCTCACTCCCTGGTGAGGTGTGTGAGAGGCAGAAAAGGCCTTGGCTCTGAGTAAGGCCTGCTCAGCACCAACAAAAACATCTCTATATTGTCTACAGCCATGTCAGTACAAACCCAAAACACAGCTGCTGTGAAGTAAATTAACTGTACCCTAAATCAGCACAAACAAATAGAAGCATTTCTCTGATGCTTTAGTAATTGCAGCTCTTAATCATTCCCTCCCCCACTTTTTAATACAGGGGGCATGTAGCCTTAAAAAAACAAAACAAAACCAAAAAAAAAAAGACCAAAATCAACCCAAACAAATGAACACGAAAAGCAATCCCTAAAACAAAAACAAGAAACCTGGCTGAGCATCCAGAGTGCTGGTCATTAATTAGAGGAACTCAGAGCAGAGCAGTTAAAACGCACCTGTGCCACACATGTGGCCTGGGCACGCTGGGTATATTTTTTTAAACAGTTACAACCTTAATTCTTAACAAAACAGCAGACATCTGGTCCACTCTGAACAAAGGATCATAGAAAAAAGACAGATTGAAACAGACTATCAAGTCCATTACACTCTATTTGGAGGTAATCTAAACCTGTTGCTTCTAGAGAAGCCAGGCATGATCTCTCGTGTGTTATGGCAAACAAACAACTGCTCCACTCTCTGCTTGCCCTAGGATTTCTGTCAGAAAATGAATTTTCAATGCCAGGCAGGAAAGTATAAATAATAGGGCTCAATATATACTTTATGATCATTTAAACTTCAAACATACATAAAGGCAGGTCAAAAATACACACCATGGAGCTCTTTTTCTGTCATAACAAAGTGTAATTTATATTTCTAATTTCTAGGTTTTATTGGTAAAGTATGATCTCCAAATCCTGATGTTACAAAAATGGAATGGTAGTTCCACACAAGTTGTTCCACACACATTAGTATAAATAATGCAGTAATACTTTCTCACATTCAATATATTCTTTGGTGATTAGAGGGATAATAGGAAGGCTTACCTTCTTGATAAATATGACAGCCACATTTTATATCACTAATTCAGAATGAGGTTTATGAAGATATTCTTCGATACTGCCTCAATTGAAAATTCTCTCTATTACCAGTAAGACCCTTCTCCTTATCCTCCCCACAACACAGAAACAAACCCAGACCTTGAAACAACTCCCTGCAAATCTATTCTTCCACTTCCTTTACATCTCTCTAAAGGAGCAACTACACATCCTAAGAAAGAAGTAAAATTATTAAGATTGTGATAGAGAAACTTTCACCCAAAAATGCAAGGAGCTGGAGATTTTTTGGGATTTTTAGAGTTGACTGTGGCTGGTGATCATCAGATCAAGATGAACTATGCATTAAAGAAATGTTGATATTTTTTATATGATTGTTTTCTTTCAATAATTTCTGCAGATGTGGTAACTATTTCTGACAATATGAACATGAGACTTCAACAAGTGTCAGCTTGTGAGTTCGTCATATACTCTTCAGACATTTACTGTTGACATTACTCATGGCTTGATTTCTTTTTCTGTGCATAGTAGAGCTTAAATTGCTTCCAGGAATAAGAGATGGTATGTCTGTACCTTCAAATTCTTGTGAATTCAGATGTAGGATGGTACTCTGGAGTCCTTGACTGTTCAGGTAGGGACACAGAGTGGGTTGACCCTGGCTGGATGTCAGGCACCCACCAAAGTCTCTCACATTACCCCCTGCAAGTGGAGAAGGAAGAGAAAATATAACAAAGTGTTCACGAGTAGAGATATGGACAGAGAGGGACCACTCAGCAAATACTGTCATGGAAAAAAGAGACTAGAATTAGAGAGATTAATTGAGTTTATTCATAGCAAAAACAGAGCAGGCTAATGAGAAGTAAAATAAGACCTTAAAACCCCTTCCCCCACCACCCCCTTTTCCCCAGCTCTACCTCCTCACCTCCAACAGCACAGGGAAACAGGGAATGGGGATTATGATCTGTTCCCACCCACTGTTTCTATTGCTGCTCGGGGAGAGGAGTCCTTCCCTTGCTCCAGCGTGGGGTCCCTCCCAGAGGAGACAGTTCTCCATGAACTTCTCCAAGTTGTGAATCCTTCCCACAGGCAACAGTTCTCTACAAACTTCTGCAATGTGGGTCACCCTTCCAAGGGGTCAGTCCTTCAGGCACAGCCTGTTCCAGCCTGGGTTCCCTGCAGGGTCACAGGTCCTACCTGCTCCTGTGTGGGCTCCTCTCTCCATGGGTCTCCAGGTCCCTGCCAGCACCCTGCTCCAGCACAGGACTCCCACGGGGTCACAGCCTCATCTCAGACATCCCCTTGCTCTGGAATGGGCTCCTCCATGGGCTGTGGATGGATCTCTGCTCCCCTGTGCCCTCCCTGGGCTGCAGGGACACAGCTGCCTCACCTTGGTGTCACCAGGGCAATCTCAGCTCCAGTGCCTGGAGCACCTCCTGCCCTCCTTCTGCACCAACCTTGGTGTCTGTAGGGCTGCTCCTTTCACATGTTCCCACCCCACTCTTCTCTGGCCACAATTACAGTTGAGACAGACCTTTTCTTTCTTTTTTTCCCTCTTAAATGTGTTATCACAGAGGCATTTCCACCATTTCTGATTGGCTCAGCCTTGGCCAGCAGCAGTTCCATCTTCGAGCCACCTGGCATTGTCTCAGCTAGACAGGGAGGAAGATTCACAGCTACTACCAAAACCTGGTCATGCAAACCAAATACAAGATTTTAGTCAGCTATTACATTGTAACGCCAGTTTGAGAAAGTTTCTGCAGAGAAATTTCTTCATGTGAAATTATTTGGTTTTTTCCTTCTCATAAATGTTGATGATTAGTTTAAAAATATTGATGATTGCATAAAAACATGAGGGTTTTCAACATATGCAATCTTCCCATATCTTTGGAAGCTTCATTGATGTTAAAAGAAAAAAAAATGCAATTAATCTATTACTTCATTTTTGATTCCATGTCCTTACATTAATGCAATATTACTTTCATCCAGATTTCTTCAACTCACTTAGAAGCAAATAATTTCCTTACTACCTCTGTATCATCCTATATAACTCAATCTTTAGATTAAGATCTCTTTTCAAGGAGTAATAATGAAGAATACAGTGAAAAAGAGATGGTTCTGGTCTGTCTTCAGCTTGCTTTCTGTCTTAACATTTTCTATTGGCAGAGTTTTAAAAAGACTCAAGTGTTTATATTTTCTTCTGTCAAGACAGAGTAGATGAAAATGTTTTCTCTCAGACAAGTAGAGAGACATATTCAGTTGGCTGTTTCCCACTTAACAGTGAAAAGGAAATTAAAAGAAGAACTGGAAACTCTATTTATTCAAGGTCTGGAAATGCCTAATAAGAAAAAGCATTAGCTCAATATTCTATAGAGCATGTAAAGTGCATTCTAAATAATAGCTAATTGCATCACTTACCCAAGATATTGTTAACAAAACATTTTTAAGCTCATTTTCTCTAAACTGCGGAGTGAAATATATGGGTATCTACACATGCCAGCAAAATCTATGTATTGTCAGTATCTCTATAGATTTTGCTCTCATTTTCAAAGTAATCAGCTAAGCTTTTGCCACACAAGGCAATTTTGGGAGCTTTATGTAGAAGTCCATGAAAAGGAGAAAAAAAGATCATATAATGAAATAAAAGTATTAGTAAAGCTCTGTGAAGTACAGAGTAGTAGCCTCATCATGCTCCATGCATCCTTCCGGCCCACACATTACTCAGTATAATGGAAAAAGTCCAAAGAAATATTAACTGGGAGAAAAACAAAATTGAAAAACAGCCTGCAGCTGATGGCAGAGGTAGCTGTGGATGGCAGCATATAGTTCATTCACCAGTGTCTTTGAAGGAAGGAGTAAAAGTGAAATTTTAGCACAGAGGTAATTGTCAAGGAGAAGAAGAAATTTCCATTAATGGAGAGCTGAAAATTTAGCCTCAATCTCTGAACTTTTTCTTTAATAGAAATGGAGTTAAATATGCATTTATGTCTCACTGAAAAAAAAAATCTAGGCTCTTGTTCTGATATCTTTGCTGTCCCCATTCCCTGTGTAATTGGGACTACAGATATGCAGCATGTTTTGAACTGAAGCCTCCCCAACAGTCTGGTGACTTCTGCTTCCAAAAGCAAGGGCAAACTATAAAGGATATTCTCAGATCAAATGCATTGCTTCCCTACTGTAGACTTCGAAAATGTCTAGGGGCTTCAATGGTCCTATGCATGTGTTCTAATGTTATATCTGAAAAACCATTTTGAATATTTCTCTCTTTTGCTTTTGGCCCCTCAGGGGTAAAAGAAAAAAAAAAAGTATTACTCAGTGTTTTACCTTTCTGTTATTTTGGTGGTTTTGGTTTTTTTTTTTCCTGTCTTTCTTATGATGCAGATTTCTGCTGTGATATGTATGTGCCATGATCAGGTAACTTGGTTATCAGCCATGTAATGACAACATGATTCTTTTGACACACCATTCACAGCAGTGTAACTCAAGATAGTTTATTTCTCCTCCTGTTTTATTGGGGAGATCACAGTCATTTCTGTGTCATTTGCCAGGTACCTCTGATCAGGTATATCCCAAGACTGATATGAAAATTCTAATTTCCCTGTAATATTTTCCCTGTGAATGCTGCTTCTCCATTGTATTTGCTTTAAGTCAGATTCAGCATCTGGCAGCCTTACTTTGTATTCCAGCTCAGACTGTAAAAGTGGATAGAATTTATTTAATTGAAAATGAAGTTAATGGTAGACCACTAAATTCTATCATATGTCCCTGAATGTTGAAATTATTTACTATTGCTAATGTAGACCATAGACCCAAATTCCACTACAGTCATCAGTTCTGGCTAGAAATTTATTCAGGGTGTCATCCTCTCCTCTTCACTGCTTGATTAATGTGCTCTCATGTGGTATGTTTAAAGAATGTAGAATGGCTTAGTTGGTTGAGTCCTATGGGGTCTTTGCCTTTTCAATTCCTTCCATCTCTTTCAAATTCCAGAGCATTCTTGTACCACATGCCTTTTGTTTGTTCAGAACAAAACTTCTTCTGCACAATCACCCAGGAAAGGTCTAATGCAGAGAGTAAAATTCATAAAAGCCTCTGAGATTCTTGTTTGCCAAGCACAGGAAGAAACCCAAACCATTGGATCATCTCTCAAACCACTCAGTATTTCTTTCCTCCTATTCTTCCCTCCTTACCATCCCATGCTCAGATCCTGTTTGAGTCATGAAGAAGTGTGTTTTTAAAGCATGTTCAGAGATGGATGTGCAAATGAACACTATGAACATTTGCATTCTGCTTCCAAATACATCCTTTATGCTCTTCTACCATTTTACAGAAACGAGAGTGGTCTGAGCCTTGAGAAATTAAAAGGACAGATTACATGTGCCAGTGTGCAGAATGGATTATAATGACCTTATCAACTGCAACAAAACCAAGAAATCTCTCAGAAGACAGAAAAATAAATCTACTTCACCAACCTTCTGCAAGTTGTGGTTTGCATCCTCTGAGCACATTCGTGCTTGTTCTCATTACAGGTTTTTTGCACAGTGGGCACTGTGGTAGATTATCTGGTGGGGTCTTTGCCATACTCACAGATCTTGAAAAGTGTGTGGGTATCTCTGGGTTCACAGAAAATGTATATTTATCTCATTAATGAGTTGTCAACGCTTTCTGTTTCTGTAATAAATATTCGGGTGCTCATCTTTGCAGTGTTTCCCAAGATACAGCACAACCAGCAAATGTATTCTCAAGGTTCCACGGCAGAGACATTGCTCAATGTTTCATACAGGACTAGTAGCAGGTCAATTAACAAGTGATTACCTGCTTTACATGGTTCTTTTTCGGGTCATTAACTTCTTGAGGAATGTTTAGGGAAAGTACTATCTCTTGCCGTTTAAACTGCTAAAAAAACCTAGTCAATTAGTATGTAAATCACTCATTCTAAGTAACTTGGTGTTGCTGAGATTCTAATGGAGTTGCTCATTACTGGTTTTGACTCTCAATAGTTGAATATAGAAACATACATTATACATAGAAGTATGTTTTGCTCTGTATGATTTATTCTAAACAGTAAAAATTGCTGGCAAGTGATTAGTCCTGCAGTGAAATCATATGTTTTAACTTTAACTACTTTTTTTAATTTACATTTACTATCCTTTATTTATTACATAAAGGAAAACATAAAGGATTTGGGTTAACAAATGGAATCTCCATTCGTATGGGTGAGTCTCAGTAAATATCTAGATTTAAAAATATAAATGTGGACACACCCTGGCTTTTGGTCTATTTCGTGGGTTTTTTTTAGTTATCTGATTTGGTTTCCCTTATAAGATCAAGACACCCACAGATGAATCTGAATGATTCCATTTTGGATAGGTGACCCAAATAATTATGTGTAATTTTGATTACAGTGGGCTATGTGATCAACATGTGAGAACTCAGAGCATTTTTAAACACTTGAGCCTTGGCTACCAAAAAGTAGACTTTAACATGAAAAATTTAGAATTAAAAGGATGCTAAAGGAGACCACTACCATTAGTTAAAGTATAACATACTTGGTGCATGTATATTGCTGCCAACACACTCTTAAAACCTCAGATTAGTTATCATTTTGATATCTTTGCCAAGCAATATATCTTTGATTGCAGTTAGGCTGTTACACCTAATATTTCATTTAAATCACACTCATGGCAAATTAAACTGATTCTTCTTGCCCTACACCTGATAGAAATGGTGAAAAGTACCCTGCCCCTTTTTGTGCATGTTTGTTTCCTTTTCAAAAACTAATGACTTTATCTTTCATTTTCAACCTTAAATTGTTTGTTTAAAATTTCCTCCTAGATATGCCTTCTAAAATATCATCACTTTTGCTGCTTTTCCTTGGATTCTCTTCAGGGCATCTATTAGTTACTAGCTATCCTATATATGTATGTATTTAAAGTGATATCATGGTTTGGACTAGAATGAACAGTAATTGCTCGGAAGACACTCGGGAAAGGCAGGCCCTGCTACTATCCATGGTGCTGAAAAGGCTCAGGTAACAGGGAATAATTCATACATAACCATCTTCCACAGAACTGCAGTAAATTTTGGAATTCAGAGATAGTAGTAGCTCCTATAGATGCTGTGAGTGTGATATATTGCAGCACAGGCATCTGGTTTGAAACAGTTATTGGTGGGCTACAAACTAATTCTCTCTCTGAAACTCACCTTTTTGTGCCGCTTTGCCATAAATTGCTCGTGACCCAAAGGGACATTTTGTTCTTGTATGTTTTGCAATGTCTGTTGTCTACTAAGCTAGAATTTCAATTAGCATGAGATGACAGCTACAGCAAGAAGAAAACATTCAAACATTTTTGAGTGCAATCCAAGAGTGATGGGTTTTATTAAAATTACTGCTTCTGCCCATTGCTACCAAATAATAAAACCAGATTGGAGGGAGGGGAGATGTTTTGCAATTGTTTGGTTTGTTTTTTTGGTTTTTTTTTGTTTTTTGGTTTTTTTTTTTGCAGGGGGGGAAGAGTTTGTTTGTTAGTTTGTTTTAAAAAAATACTTTGAATTAAAGGTTTGGTCCAGAATTCCAATGACCTGATTTTAATCCATAGCAGATTCCTCTGTAAAACTCACTGTGCCAGTTTATTCCCATGTATCTTATTTTGGATAAATGTATAAGTGGGTATTTGTTAACATACCAGATAAATTTAGACTTAAGCCTTATCTTTATAGGTAAAAATCTAATTCAGTGTATTTTTATTATTTGCTTTATGATTACCAGTATGGTACATCAATTACCATTTTAGCATTTTTCATGTCAAATCCAATGCAAATTAACTAAGTTGTGCGTATTGCTTGCACTTTAAGAAATGATGCACTGTCATAAATTATTGAGTGAAGAGCAGAAAATATAGCTGGCAAATATTTTTTAGAATTCTGTCTTTAGTTAATCAGCTTTATTAAAATGCCAATGAAAACACATCACTGTAAAGTGAAAATTGTTCTGTAGTAACTTATAGCTGTAAAACACTGATGCAATCATTTGCATTTACAGCATCACACCCTAAATGATGGGTCTCTGATAAAAACATAACTTAAAGCCTCCAAAACCACTTTGTCTTACCATGTAGCATGGCATATTAATAAAATTAATTACAGTGACTTTACCAGGTGGAAAACCTCCACTTCAAAATGCAAAATAACTCCAAACTATTTTGCAAGGTAATGAAGCCAGAACTTGAAGGGATACAGCAATATGATTATCCCTTATAAATTAGCACAGTTAGACCTCTTTTGCAAAGTATGAAGATTTCTGTCGATTTCTGTGGGGCCAGAAATTTAATTAAATTTGCCTTGAAAGAGGTGAGGTTAATCTGCTATATGTACGCCCTTTGTAGATTTGCTGATTAAATGCCCACTTTGTTATAATGAAGGAAAAGTTTATATATGGTTGTAAACTGCAAATTAAACATGTACCAAATTAGATAATGGTGTAACTGTATATTAGTTTGTCATGAGGACACACGTTACTTATTCCCCTTTGAAATGTTACCTACTTATGTTGTTGAGATTTGGAAATTATGTATTCAGTTTCAGAGCAATGAGTTTCTCTTAGTTTTGTTTTGCTTATGCTACAGGTCACCTTGCATTCTTAACTTGTTATTTTGCATCTACAGAGAGCAAAACATTTAAAGTATCATGAAGGCACTGGGGGAAAAAAACAAAAACAAAACCACCAGTAGTTTAAATAGAAGCTTGAAAGCATCTGGAGATGGAAAAAGGATGAATGTGTCGGGAAGGAAAAAAAAAAAAATAGAAGTGAAATGAGAGAATTACAATAGGGGAGCTTTCTGGTCTCTGACCATTGCAAATTTTCCTATGCACTCACATAAATCACAGAGAAAGGAAGAAAGAAATATTCAACCAAAGAAAATTCCCCATTATATCACATGCACATCTTTGCTCTTTTCCTTTTCAAAGTAGGCTTAGAAAGAACAAAGGGCTTAGAACTGCTCAATGATATGATGCCAGGGAGGTACTGTACTTGGGGTTCCATTTTTTCACCTCAAAGAGGATTTAATTCAGCTGTCAGAGAGGGCTTTTTAGTTTGTAGACAGAGTATGGACAGGCAGAGTTCTGTTTGTTCTTTAAAAATAGTCCAAAATATTTCAGTCTTTGTGAAAAATTCTTGAAGCTTGAATAGGAAATAAATTCAAAGTCAAATTCCCTATTAAGTTAACCATGATGCTTGTTTCTTATTCCTCAGAGAACAGTATATCACTGTTCTACTGAGCCTAAAAATAAGCTTCATATAAAAGTGAGTGCTCACTTTGTCGAAGATTTTGTTTTTGTTTTATCTGAAAGTCAAACAGGTCTTAAAGTTATAACAGGTCAGTTATTATTCTAATTTAATTTTTTTTCACTGGTGCTATTATTTTTTGATCTCTCTTAGGCTGATGTTGCATACCTGGGCTGTGATAGACAGGTACAATAGGAATTGAACTGACCCAGTAATGCTTCCTCCTTTTTTAAAGCAGTGATAACACAGACAAAGACTACCAAGACAAACATCTTTCTTTAAGTCCTTTTTCTTTGATAATTTAGGAGAAAGACAGTCTATGATACTTTCTAAATTATTGTTATGGTGACCAAGAACCTTTGTTTAATTTTTCTATCTTCACCTTCCTACAGTGGGGAAAGAATAATTTTTTTGTACCATCCTGTTAGGAATTGTACATATATATATAATTGAGTATAGCTAGACCTGTACAAATACTGTATTTTTGGTTTTGTAAAGAAAGGCTAGATTTTAACCTGTGTCTTCCACCTATTTGTGTTTCAAAATTCGTGGAAAAAAAAATTCAAGAACAAAAAAAAAAAAAAAAAAAAGAGGTAGATTCAGCTTCTGGTTTATATAAAAAGTGTTTTGTTATGTTACACAAAAAAAAAGGTCATTAAAGACCTTGGGTCATCAGTTTGGTTTACAGCACTTCACTGCTGGCGATGGCAAATTCAACCAAGTTCTCACTATGAAAACATTTTTTAGAAACCATGATTTAACAGTAAACTTAAAAATGGTATCTGTGGGCTTGGACTTCATGAAATACAAGCAATTTCCTATATGTACATTTCTATTTTTACTATGGTTGATGACACCATATCTGGCTAAGCTCACTTTAACATCCTGCTTCCAGCTAAGATAAAGACTGAGCAACTCTTTACACATCACCAAGAATGACTAATATACAAGGAAGTCTCACAGTAAACTTTGTTACACCACAGGTTTTACCTATTTTGGAAGGAATTAAATAGTTTCCTTATTTGTTCTGTCTCTTCATATTGTTTCAAAAAGAAAAATTGTCACATAAAAAATAGGCTTTTCTGTGTAGGAAGCAGAAGCAGGCACCAAGGCCATCAGTGGTGACAAGGAAAGTGTACTCAGCAGGATATTTATAGCTTGGACTCTGTTGAATGAATGTGCTAAACTAGATCCTTCACTGGTGTAAATGGAATGCAGTTCCCACTGATGCTGAAAGAAATCACACCACCTGAGAATCCCACATGAGAATTATCTGAAATCCTGTAGGGGAAAAGATTAGGATGTTACCCAGCACTTTCTTCATAATACAGGAGCAATTTAATTCCAGGAATTCTTACTATGCAATTTTGGAGTTGTAAATATTAAGGTGTTTTTTATTGTGTTTGTGCGCAGGTTAAAAAAAATTGCAATTTATTCCTTCCACTAGGTAATACTCACACACACACATATAACACATATGTGTGTTATATGATGTATGATTTCATGTCCAGTTCTAATCCTAGGCTTGCAATAATATTGGGGTAAGACTTTTATGTAATTATATTCAAATTAATGCATTATTACATTAATTTTACACTGGCTTAACTAAAAAATCTGGGCATCAGTCTACTGTTAATGTAGAGCAGAATAACTAATCTGATTTATTCCTAATAAGAGCCTGGTTCTGTACCTTATTGCTGATTTTGTTGAGGGTTTTTTTTTCCTCTCCCAAAAGACAAAATTCTTGTTTGTTTGGAAGGGTTTTTTAACCTCTTGGCTGAGTGATACATTTCTGTTTATCAGCCACCTGCATCTCCTCAATGCATTCTGAGGCAAAAATCAAGGCATAAGAAAGTCCAATTTTAAATTCAATCAGTTCCCAAGTTGTCTGATGCAATGGTTTCCATTTCAACAGCTGCCTCTGTCTACTTCATCCACACGGAGGAACCAGCTTCCTCTGGAGATCTGAAAATGTACAGTTGGCAGCTAAAATTCAATTTAAGCCTGGCCAGGTACAATTTTATTGGCACTGGTCCCAGGTCTTGCAATTGACTTTTAACCCCCTCAGAGCTTTCCTCGTGTGCCTGATAGAGCTGTGCTCTGTGTGACAACTTCAGTGAAGTCCAACTGCTGCCTTTTGTTGCTCTGTGCAGCAAAATATTTTGAGCTCATAAAGCATCAGCTCTGCATTTGAGTGGCATTTGTAAGAAGCCTTCATGTTAATTATCCTCACAGAAAATAGCAAGTAGTATATGCTGTTATAAACAACTGCTTTCTAAAAGCTACACTAGAGAACACTGCTCATTTTCTTGAATTCCAGTGTTTCATGATCCCTAATGTTCAACTTTTTTGACTTTGAAAATACTTTTCTTACTTTATAAACAATTTTCAACACTTCTGGTAATTTCTCTGGTAATTGCTCCCATAACTGAGCATTCAAAATTATTCATAGGAATAACAGGTTAAAGAGTTTATCCCTTAGCAGAAGAAAAGAGTAAAGGGATTCCTTTTGTCCCTAGAGTTTGTTGTTCTAATAGGTAGCAAATTCTGATTACTGTGGACTAATATGGAGTGGTAAAAAATTTCTCTCCCAGAGTCCTTCCTCATGTTAGGGCTGTGCTTCACCATTTTTTTTAGGCAATTCAGCAAAAGAAGCAGCGAATCAAATGAAACTGAGGGCAAAACACTGGCCTTCAAAAATTCAAACTGGAAACATCACAGCAGAACAGAATTTTTAAATTTTTATTCCCTAGTCTTGGCAATAGAGTTCAAAATAACCATAACATCTGGGTACTAGAAACCATGAAATCATTAACTGGGGTCATGTGTTTATTTGATTGGTAAAAAAAGGATTGGTCTGTGCATCATGTGTGACAAGTAACCTTCTAGATTAAAGGGTAAAAATTTGATATACGAGAAATCTTTTATGCCTACACATGGTGTTTGGTTCATCCTTTCACAGCAGGCTACCAGCTAGCCACAGGTAATGCAAGCAGTTTAAGCTCACAAAGGTATTTTAGCTGCCCAAACCTATCTCTGCCTAGAGAGCTACTCCTCACATCCACTAGTATTCTGCAATGTGGAACAAGAAGGGAATAAAGCAACAGGAGGAAGTTACAAGCAGTAATTATTCATCACAGCCCTTCCCATTCTGTCTTCTGTGACTTAGAGATTGAGAACTGGCAGGTTTAAAGGTGGGAGAGAGGGGAAATCTGTTTTCTCAGGTGATGTTCACGGGTCTTTGCCTCCTTACTTCTCACTGCATAGTACTATTACCCTGGTGGTCTGAGGTATTTCATCAGATAAAAGAAAAGAGGGAGCTTTGAGTAGCTAACTGAATTCCAGATCACTTGTTTTTCAAGAAAACAGTGGGCACAAATGTATAAAATATGAGTATCCGGGAACAAGGGAAATGAAAGAAGCTCCTTTAGATTATTTTTCACTGTGAAACTGAGGTCAAAGATTGAGGCTTTGGTTTGAAGACCAAGCACAGCTGAGTCAGTTTGGATAAAACACGAGCATTAGGAGTTTTTGTTGTTTCTCACATTGCTGTGGTTTTGACTGAAATATCAATACAATCTGATCTCACTTTTTGTTCTTAACATTGCAAAATACTCTGTTTTCTTAATCCTGTCTAGCACTGAAGAAGAAAGTGAGGAGTCTCTCTAGGTTTTAGGCTGGAGAAAATTAAATCTTAATCTTTGGCCACCTCTGACTCATTTTCAGTGAAATTGAAAGAGTTCAAATCAGTGTTAGAAAGGATCAGAATTTACAGGCACTTGTTTTGCCCAAACATCCATATTTTCTGAACTTTTAAAATCTTTCCTGACAACAGTAAATGGGAGCAGAAATAGTGGTTTGTTTATTTTTAAATGGGAGAGGGGAAAAGAAATAGAGAAATTAATTATATCAGTAAGTTATTGAGAACTGGGAAGTTACATTTCTTGTCAGAGGAACTGTGGTGTAATTGAAACTCAGCTCAGGGACCCAGCGGAAGTGGGTGCCAAGGAGCCACAAACTTCTGTTAAGGAAAAAGGAAGCAAAGTCAGCTTTAACTGTTTATTTATGCAAACAGCCATCTCTTGTACTGCTTGAGGTTAATTTCTCATTACTCATGATTCAGCAAATTCTTTGTGCAGGAATATTTCTATATTGTCTTGGGTTTTTCCGTGCTGTGTTTGAGAACAAACTTCACATCCAGAAAATGGCAATGGCCAGCCAAGGTTGTGACTGATAAAACCTAAGCTTAATGAAGTTCATTTGCTAAAATTGTCCTTCAGGATAATTGAGATACAGCACCTTGAGCAGTGGGCCATATCTTCTGCATCAATTTGGAAACAGAATTCTGTTTGTATGGCAGTTGCTTTTAGATAATGTGTGCAATTGGCTATGAAGAGCAGCTAGATAATTCCTGTGAGTCATTGTGTAGTTGCATTCAAATAAGTACTGTGATAAACCTTAAGATTGTTTTCTTCAGCGATTCATCAATAATTTACTGTATACAAAAAAAGTCAGTACTGCTCTAGAAATTTCTACAGATAATTTTCCCATCTAAAACACTATCATAATCATGCTGAAGGGTATATTGAGGTAGCTGGAATTTATGCATGCAGATTCCATTTACAATAATGTAGGTTAGGTGACACAACACTGCTGGGTCGAGAAAGATATGGGTAAATATGCTGGTGAGTGTCTAGAACTTGGGGAATAGAATAACAAGAGAAAGGAGAAAATATGTAACCAAAAGAGGTATTACCTAAGTAGGAAAGTAGAAACTCTGAAACCATGTGATCTTCATCTACTGCCAAAGTGAGGTGTGTGTGTACTTACCAGCTTTAATAACAAGCTCTTTTACTGGGTTATCAGTGACAAACCCTCAGTGATTGAGGAATGCTGTTTGGTTGTATAAAAGCAGTAATTGCAGGTTCCAGGTAGAAATGCAATTGAAGAAATGAGCACAAATGCTGTGTATTTCATGGGCTGGCCAAAAGAGAAGGAGGTGGCTTCACAGATGGGAACATTTAACTGCCAGAATTGGTATCACCATAATTTTGAATGACCCAGGAGAAGACACACATGTGCAGGGAAAAAGAGGAGAACAATTCTCCAGGCAGAATACTGTGGACAAGGAATAGGCTTGACATTGCTTTGTTTTCAGGGACTTTTTTGCTCTACTTTGATTTCATTTATTAGAATCATAAGTTTGAAACTGTATAGTTATGCATAGAGATGTGTGTTTGTTTCTGAAAGAGAAGCTGGCTATATGTGGTGTGTCACATGCTATGCAGAGACTTTCTCTGGTAATTTTCTCCTCAGATAACAATTACCAAGTGCTTTTGTTACAAAAATTTCCAATAGTCTTTATAATTTCATTGTTCACAGGTTCTTAACTATGCCGTTGTACAGTACAGCACAGTGAAATTTATTCATAAAAGTGGCTCCAGTTTCCCCATGATTATCATTGTCTTCAAAAGCAAAGGCTTCAAATTGTTCTAAAACATCAGCAGTAAATATTGTACTATTGAACTCAACTCACTGTGATTAAAGAGATTAGTATCACTGAGTAAAGTAGTCATCTCTCTCAAAGTTTGAGTTTCACAAAAAATAATGAGAAGCCCTTGATCTCTCTTGCCCGGTGATAGAGCTTGTGGGAGTAAACAGAGCTAACTTTCTATGCTGAAAATGGGGAATAAAGTGTATTACTTCAGGCTGAAATGAATCTAGGATTTGTTGTTGGATAGCTTTTTAAAATTTGGATATAGCTAATTGCAACACTGCCTGTAAACTCTATTAAAATCTTGTGGTCTCAACCTTACCTCCCTAGATGTTGTGCCTGGCAGTTTGCCTGGGTTGCCTACGGAGGGAAAAAACAGAAATATTATGTGCAAGAAAATACAGAGGATTTAACACAGACTATCACAGGCACTGTCTTCTGTGTCATCCAAAAGTTTTATTAATTGTTCAAAATGTTACCGGAAATTTTTTGCTGCACTGACTTTCCTGAGAAGGTTCTTTTTTTATTGAAGCTAAACTTATTTTATATTCTAGTGAAATATAATGGCTTGCAATTCCTTTTGCTTACCCTGTCTACAGGGTATCCTGCCTCAGTGAATCCTGTGGAAGCTTATCAACCAATGTTTGCCCCTTCAGAAGATTACCTCCATGAATATTTAAGGAAATAATTCTGTAGAGATCCATCACATTGTTACTGCTTTAAATATTCCTTTGTAAATAGGCTTATAGGTCCCAGAGGAAGAAAGCATGCTCAATTACCTTCTAAAGTGCATTTTTACTAAATGCCAGGGTGAAGAAAATGATGGTCAAGAACAGGCAAGACTTTTATTATAAATGGGTCTCAGTAGAATTTAATATGATTTTTAGCAGATTAGGCACTTATGGTTGCATTCTGCATTTGAGCACTTAAATTTCTGTGCATATTCTTTACATATATTTCCTTCCCTTCCTAATGGTGATCCAAACTGCAGTTTTGGGTTTGGGGCTTTCATGTATTTTTCATTTTTCTCCTAAAATGTTCTGTTCTGACAGTTCTGGTGCACAGTGATTCACGAAGTTTTCTTATCCAATTCTCAGCTACCCATAGATATAACACATTTAGTCTTCTCCATCATTCTTTGCTCAGTCCCATTGAAGCTGCTGTCACTGCAACGTTTTACTTTCTTCTATCAAGGCAGGCATGAAATTTCCAGTGGAGCGAATGCGAATGCTAAGGCAGCTGCATGGGTCAGTAGGCAGATGGAAGGGGGGAGGGTTTGGGAAAGCTAAACAGTTTGCATCCTTCTCTAAAAGACAGCAAACCACAGGGCAGGGATCTGCAAGCTGATGATTTGACAGTGCAATGCCCTTTAATTGTTTGACTGGATTTACAAGTTCTGTTTAGCTGACAGATATTTTGGCTAATACCCTTCCCTAGTTTTTTTTTTTCCTTTTGACTATCAGAAGTTCTGTTTAAAAATTTAAGCAAGCTCTTGTTGTACAGTAAAATAAACAGATTTCTCTTACAGATAGGAGACACTCTCTAAGATTTTTGTTTCTATGAATACCCCAGTGAATACCAAATATTGACCTAAACAAATACAGTTTACTGAGAGTGCCAGTAAACAATCTGGAAAATAATTCAGAGGATGCAGCTTTATTTTGTTTGGAAACTGCTATTCCAAGCTTACAGCACACGGTCGCCAATATATTTTTCTCCTCTGTGTATTTTTGTAATTAGTCACTCTCCTGACTAAAAATCAAATAATTAGCTTTTAAAGACACCAAATTGAAACCAAGCTGAGTAAGAAAAGTGTGGAAATACAAAGGAATTTGCAGTAAATGAAATTTTAGTGATTAAATATTTTTGAGTTTCTGAGGTAATTGTTAGTAAATATTTTGAGTTTCGGAGGTAACAGAGTTTTAAATATACTGTGTCTAAAATCCATGTGAGAATCAAAAGGTAACAGTTTTAAAACAATAGAATCAGTGGTCCTGGACCGAGATAGACAGAGATGTTTGTAATGGTAATTACTATAATCAAGGAATAGAAAAAGAACTTTTGCTGAGATCACATGTTGACTGTACACTGAATTATGCCTTGCAATCATGTGCAAAAATAATTGTTTCATTTACCCAAAGTCTCCCCTTGAAGCTTTTGAGACTGGACCAGCAGTCCTGTGTATTGCCAGAAGTGGCCAGGGATGAAGCAGTGAGAACACAAACTGTCCATTCCCTCTCCCCCCCACTTTTTTAGTGTAAATCTCAGGTATCTGATGCTATCTGTGGCAATGTGGTTATGAATATCTCAAACTCCAAAACACTGAGCAGCAGGAAGTGTGTGGGATGAACCACAGATGGAGAGGATGAAACCAGGAACAGTGGCTGTCAAGACGAAAGCAAACAGCAACTTTATTACATTTTGGGTGTCCTACATTCCGGCTCAGCCCAGCTAAATGTTTCACCAGGTACGCCTGCATTAGCATAGGATTTGAAGTTCATCTCCTTACTGCCCTTCCTTCTGTGCTCTGATTTCATCATAGAGCAGCCTGATGGCATGCAAATGAGATTCCTTTTGGGTTAAAGTAAGCCAGAAGCCGTGATCCAGGAATATGTCTATTTGCTCCAGGCATTAATGTGCACGAGCCTTCAAACTACAGTTATTTTGAACTAAAACTCCCCTATGCATGTCATAAGTGTATTTCAGGTCCTTTAACAGCAACTTTTTTTTTTCTCAACAGAGCCATTCCTATTTGTTCAGACTTTGTCATTGAACCTTGGACTGTATGTCAGTAGCAGAGAGCAGAGGAAGGGCAAGTTGACATAGTTATTCTCTGTCTAAATTCTCTGAATAGATGAAGCCTTCTATGAATTCACATAAAGCTTAGTGCAATAGAGAGGCTTCAAGGATTTAGGTTTTGACAGCAGTTACTGAGGTTAAAGGTGAGAGAGAGAGGGTTTGCTTGCCAAAACTTTCTAGGTATCCTGTTATTTTCTCTACTGCTGAATTTGAACAGTCCTTAAGATAATGTTAACTGAAACACTGACGAAATGTGCTAAATATGCACAGTGTAAAACCCTGCTTCTGCTAGACCTGTCTGGCTTGCATAATCCCAAATTCTCAGCAGTGCAACTGTGCACAACAGAAGCTGTTTATAATTAATGCCTGAAATCCCCCCTAACCACGCTGCTGCCCTGGCGGCTCCGGACCAACCTCACGCGCAGTTTCAGAAGCTGAATCTAGTGTGCACAGATCCAATGGCACCAGGAGCTGCTGGGATGGCTCTGCTCCCAGACCTCCTGCAAGGGCTTTTGAGCTGCAGCTACTCATCACTTCTCAGAGCCGCAGCTGTAGATGATGCAGTGTTGTGTTTGCATTTCAGGGTTTCTTCTATGGGTGTGGGTGTGTACACTGCTGCACTGGAGGAATATTTCAGTGATTAATAAATGGGCTGATAAGACAAGGTCGATCTGTTGGGAAAAAAAAAATTATATGTTACTGCTCATAGGAAACCACAGCAGTGTGAATGAGGAAGACTATTGCAGCTGTAAAAAGCAAAATATGTCTAGATATGTCTATGTCTAGATTTCTATCACAGGAGATTACTGATGTTGTGATGTAGCCATTTGGGCCTTTGGACCGGGAGAAATTTATCAGACTTAAGAAGCCTGATTAATGAAACATGGCAGAAATGCTGATTGCCCTAACTAAAACCAACTTTAACCCTTTGCATCTCTATAATATGTTCTTTATTAGTCATTGAAGAGCCTAAATGATGCCTAAGCAGCTGCCACTCTGCAGCACAGGCACACAATGACAAGCAAAAGCTTTGGTATTGACAAAATGACTTAGGGATAACAGTATTTGTTACCTGTGTCCAAAAATATTCCATATCTATGTCTATAATGCCTGCCTATATGTATTTATCCAGAATCCATTCATCCATTCTTTTTATCTAGCATAGTGAATAAAGTTCCTTTTCAGCTGTGAATGCAAGATAAAATTGATGTAAAACTTCAAAATCCACTGTACAATTTAGAGGAGCTGTCTGATTAAATGGCAGATTAAAACTGAAATCAAAATCTAATTACTAGGCCTTCATTTTCCATTAAATATATACTGTTGGTGTCAGATACCCCATATAGAAAATAAGTCAAGGACACAAGCTGTTTTTTTCTCTCTGTAATTACTGTCCTGATATCAGTTCTCAAATAGATTTAGTCAGAAGAAAAACTCCAATTAATGAAACTGTTTTCCTCCTTCACACACCAGGTCTGAGTACAATGTACCCTAAGTGCACATATTCTGAATTTCTTTGGGCAATGCTGTTGCTAAGGGTGTAGGAACTAAATGTCCTGACCTGTCATCTTCCACTGTTGTATGCAGCAGCACCCAGGGGAAATAAATAAAAAACATTGTGTAGTAGGTCTAGAAAAGAAATCTCTGCAACATGTGTCTGTTAAAAATTTGTTCTGTTATTTAGGAATATGCGTATGAGTGTAAGTGCTCATCATAGTTATAATGAAAAGTAAATGGAGTAATAAAAAACTAGGATGGTTTGGTCATGATTATAAAATGTTGCTGGTTTAGATAAGAAAATAACAAGGATTATTATCACACACTATTGCACACAAAACAAGCCCTGCATCAGAGCTATTATTCTATTAATAAATTAAAATCATGACTAAATTACCTCAGCTATGATATTTTAAATAATACAATGCTATGTAGCCACATACATTTGATATTTTATAGTTGGTATCATCAATTACAAGTCAGCTGTTCAATTTTTCACCAGAAAAAAATAAGGGTTGAGAATGCTGACAATTCATTTAGGTACTTATTAATTTATATGATGTTAATTACTTTAACTCAGATTGCTAGATGTTATAACAACAATAAGTAAACCATCTGCTGATGACACAGAGAAGGAACTTGAAATTTTATAAGTTAAAATGTTTCTGATTATACAAGCTTAGGGCTTTATCTGCAAGTTTATGCACTTTCAGCAAAGACCAGTCTTTAGATGTGTTCTTGCTCAGGATTTCTTGTCATTAAACCCTTCCTAGGGAAAGGAAGAGGACTAGAAGAAGATATTCCTTGCACACAGAGAAATAGTAAAGGGACAGAGAAGCAGAAACATTTCTTTATTATTCTAGATTGAATCCTATGGATTGTTCTAGCATGTTAGAGGAGTGGCCTAGGCATTAAGATAACTCATGCACCAAGCTTTAAATTACCTACAGGTAGTGACAAGCACATCTGTTCTGGGTTTGATAGTGAGATACTCCCAAAATTGTTTTCTGATTGATAATTGTGGGCTTCTTTGTCATACCATGGTCTAAGTGGTGGGCCTTAATAGTTTGAGTGATTGATGTCATCAAAATTATCATGGGGAAGAGAAAAATTCTCTTCCTCACTGGAGCTTTTTCTTAGGGACTTAAAAAAAATTGGCAAAAGAGGACTGGTGACAAAGCCAGTGTGTCTTTGAAGAAACCTGAATAAGAGTGTGGATCCTTAGACAGAAACTTTCTTACTTCTATGGATCAAAAAGAATGATGGGGTAATCAAGGGGCAGGTTTGAGTAGGGGTGCACGTGTGAATGTGGCCACAGGCTCTGAAAGCAAATTTTTGGGCTTTACATCCTTCTCCATAATGACACCAGAAATGAACGTGTCATTTAGCTCCTGTTAATGTTGACAATAATATTTGCATTCAATAGAGAGGCCAGAGGAGTCATTAATCTCCTATTCTATGGAGAACATCTGTTTAGTGAGAAAGGCAGGTGTACTTGCTGACAAACAGAAGCAGCATTTTGGTACCAAAAGTAAAAGCCAAGGAAGTCAACCCCAAGCTGCAGGCACATGAAAAAAAATACATATTGTCTCCTGTCTCAGGCAGCAGAACATAAGCCGCCCAGACCAATATAAATATATATATATATATGTTTGATATATATTGATATACTTCAAAACTTCTTGTCATTTACTTAATCTTTTAATTTTCTGGCTACATTGTTGTTAATAGAGAAAAATATATATATTTGTTATATATATTTGTTTTATATATATATATATAAATGTTGTAATTGTTTCTTAATGAATGAAGCAGCTAAACCTAAATGTTCAGAAATCTTATCCATTTATATCTTCCATGATAGATTTTTAACAGCCAGATATAATTTCAAATAATAATTATTGACTAGCCTCTATAAATAATATTAGAATTTTGCAAGATAGTCTAGTTATTTTTTATAAATATATATATTTTATATGTATATTTATTTATATCAATTTTAATATATATATATTATTAATTTATATTATATTATCGTTTATTATATATATCTATATATCTTTATTATTAATATTTAGATATATATTTATTTATATATCTATTTATTTTCCATTTGAATGGTTATACCTATTTAGGCTCTGCAGGAATTAGGACAGGAGGGAAGAAAACTGTCTTACAGAATATAACTCTGCTGCTCAATGTCTAAATGTTAAGGAAAGTTTTGATAATGTGGAATGCCAAAACACTCAGTAGGAGTCAGGTACTTCAATTTACAGTCAGTAAATAAATAAATAAATAATAATGCTAAAACTTTTTTTTTCTTCTTCTTCTTCTTTAGGAAAAGCTTACAGGAAATGCATGCACTTAAATATTCAGGTTGCCATATGTCTGCTTATGGGAGGTAGGCAAAATTTAGAGGCTTCAAACAGTTTGTCTTGGAAGCTGATCAACACTCTGCTCTCCTTTGTTATCACAGAGGCACTTTAGAAATGGGCTGACAGTTTTGTGCTTGATAGGCACCTTTGGTTACACACACGAACCAGAGCTTTTCTGGAGGAATTTTGGGGGCAGTTTGAATGCCAGTGGTGGGATCATCACTTTCCTCTGGCCCATGAAATGTGTTTGAATGCTGTTCATGACTTGACTGTACTCGGCTCATGTTTGCTTTGAAAATGGGAAGAACGAATTACACACAAGCAGTTCTTTTCCTGACAGATCTCCTGCACTGGTGTCTTCTTTTTCCTTCCTTCTTTCCCCTCTCTCCCTTTGGTGCAAGCCCTTATCAGTGTAAACACTCTCCTGATAAGTGCTGACATATAAACCTGTGTTCATAATGTTGCCCCATGTTGCCCATCATCAAGCCTCTAAAAAAAGTGTATCTTTTCTCCCTCCCCCCTCATGGATTTTGGATTTCGCTTATTTATTGGTCAAATAGCTAAAATTAAACACATTTAGGAAATTGGCCAGTCAGTGAAGTTATGTTTTATTCCCATAAAAACTCAGGCATCTAGTTCATGCCAAAAAGCTGGTAAAGATAAAGTCTTGTAGTTTTATGTTAAATGCTGGGAGTAAAACTAGATTGCCTGTAATCATCAAATTAAAGTAAAACTGCCTTATATTTACCGGGTTTCTACCATAGGATGATTCAATGTAATATTTTTCTTGCTAACTTAGCAGTGGAACCATTTGTAAGGTGATAAAAAGTGGGTGGTCTCATGTTTCTCTGGTTTGAAGAAGCTAGTTCAGTTGAAAACATTCACTTTTTTCCACTTATACTAAAGGTAAAGCATAAGGGATTTGCTTAGGACCAGCCAGTTTATAGGTAGAACTGAACTGGAGTTGTGGTCAGAAGAAATTATCTGGGTGGGTTTGCTGTATTTTTCACCATGATAGCAAGTATCTTAGTTTAATTGGAAAGCATTAAATGATTGAGTTGTATTTTGCAGTACAGAGTTTGTCAGCACAGTTGCAGTGGGGTTATAACAGCCCCACTGTGTTGCTTGATAAATTGTTGTCTGCTAGGATTCAGAATAAACTGATTTAAAATCTGCCTCAGTCAAAAAGCATAACAACTTTGTGTCTGTGGATTTTAGTGCAGATGAAAGAGTTATAAATATAAATTGGGGTTTTTTTTTTGATCTTCCAAGAAGTAATATATTCAGAAAATGCACAAAAATTGAATCCTATAATAAAAGCAAACTGATCTTTAAAAAAACTTTAAACACCTACTCAGAACAGAAATATTTCTCTCCAGATTAGAGGGTGTTATTTGCTATTCTTGCTTGAGCTAGTTGCAAGAAAACTGTCCCTCATAGCAGTCCTTTATTATTTATACAAAATCAGGAAGGAAATCATCATCTTCCAGTATCATTGCAATAGGAATTTATATTACCTAGTTATAGATAGACTTTTTTCAGTAGGTTAGAATAGAGAAACACCTTCCCATGTGTTTGAATGATTATTTAAAATGCTATATAACTCTAAGGTTTGGAAGAAAATGCATATAGGTTTTTCTTTTCCATCTTCTCAGTCTCATTGCCTCCTCATTCTTTCATTTTGAAAATCAGTTTATTCATATAAGTTGCCAAAAGAATTTAAAGAAAGTTTGGATAAATTATGCAGTTAGTAGAATTGTGTGTGCTTGTGTTTGTGTGCAAATTTCATACTCCTTAAAGGATTTATTGAAAAATTCAGGGCTGCTAATTCCCATGGAAGTTTCAGACAATAAGGACATGACATTTTGGTTGTTTTCTTAATTCATTCTGGTCATGGGACCACAGAGTCATTACAAAATATGATAGCATCAATAGGTTGTTTTGCTCAAGTAGCTCCATTTTAGAATACTAATAAAATTTTCTAGGTACGTCAGCTAAAACTGAACAAACTATAAAAGAAAATTCTGTTTACTTGAATTCTCAACAAAAGCTGATATTAATAAAAGTATCCCCAGGGAGATAGTTTTTTTGTGCAATTTCTTGTCTCTGGGTGTTCCAGCTTATTAAAAGTAATTATTTCAGATTTTCTTTCCTTCTGTAGATTTGTCCTCTAAAATATACAATGATACAGTATTTTTGGTTTAAATAATATTTATTTTCAGAGAGTGAAAGAAAGAATCTGACTTTTTCTTACTAAATATTACTATTTTTTCTCACCCTTTATTGAGTGTTCCTTTTTATTAATGCCAAAGATTGTCACAGAATTTTCTCTTTACATTTCTAGATGCTCTTAAAGTCAGCCAGTTGATCAAGCCAGACATTTTTCAATAGGAAATAAAAAAATCAAAAAGCTGTTTAATATGCACATATCAGAATTTTCATTAAGCAAAATAATCAGGGGAGGGTCTGTAATATTGGCATTGTTGCAAACAAATACTGAGGTCCTAATTCTTTCTGTTTGACACTAAAATTGCTAAAGTCAATGAAGACATTAGGAAATAATTAAGCATTAATTATATTTTCCCTTCTAATTTAAAAATAATGTAAACTACATCATTGTCTTATTTTCAGTATGATAGATCTTTGAGCAATCAACCCAAATTTTGGTTTTTACAGAACTTGTCGAAGATGGGATTTTCCCCACTGGTTCTGACCTATTGGAAAAGGCAACATTTAAGAGATGGTTTGAGGATTCCTCTGCCACATCCCACCTGTGTGAACTAAGGAAGGATTGGCTGGAATTGCTGCCAAGGGTGTGTGGAACAGCCAGGATTCATCTCACCTGGGTTTGACTGAGGGGTCCCACCCACCCACCTCAGGCAGCACAGGGATTTACACCACTGTGTTGTCACTGCTGTAACAACATCACCAGCACAAACATCAAAATCAAGGTGAATTTCTTTTGAATAGGATGGAATTCCGCTGTTTTGCACAAAAATTCCTCTGTTTTGGACCTTGTCTACTGTTTTCCTTTATTAATCTTAACTACTGCAAGTCTGTGTTAAGTACAGAATTTTCTGATGAAGGACCTAAAGTAGCGCAGGCACTCTGATAGCCCTGACTGAAAAGATTTAACCACCACTGAATTGGTATCCTGAAAAAAAGCAGATTTGATTCCTAAATGACAGGATATCTCTAGAACATTGGTGTCTGATGTGACTTGTAATGCTGTACATGGCATTCCTGATTGCCAATCTGTGGTAACACAGAAACTGCTAACTGCATCCAGGTAGGGCAGTGTTGCTTAAATCCCCGTTTCTCAGCCTCAGAGTCAACTTTAAACTCTGTGTGCCTTTTCCTTTGTTTTCTTTTCAAACTGTTTGAAACAATATGAGGACTGTGCTGCAGCTCAGCAGAGTGCTGTTTGATAGCACAAAGCTCAGCATGTGTCATATGTGCTCAAGGGTAGTGTGATGGCATATGGAAGTACTTGAAATTGCAGAACTTGATCAGACTGTTTCTGAGGGTTTTATGTTGTGGAAAGAGCCAAACATGGAACAGTTTCATTGCCTTGTCCATTTAGCAGCTCCTAGGGTGAGGATAGATGTTTGGATTTTGTCCACGAGTAGACAAAATGGCAAAGCAAAGGGTAGATATACAACTAACACATCATGTGGGTGGTGACAGACTGAGGCCTGGGAGTAACTAAACATCAACTTCAGAACAGCTGTGGGTCAGTTTGTCCCTCTCAGTGTTCCTGCATCCTTCATTTCAGATGATTTTCAGTTGTCAACTATTCTCTCATGCTTTCTGCACCAGCTGCTAAAGCAACACAGATTTCCAAAGCCTACTGGCCCATGTGGAAGTGTAAGACTGCGTAAATCTCATCAGTGTTCTTGAAAAGCTTGGCTGTTTTAGTCAGCCTTCCTCTCCTCCTCACAATATGGTAAAGAATTAAGAATCATCTCTTCCTTTTTCAGTTGAATGGTTTGTGGCAGGGCCTTGTCTGAGAGGTGCAGTTTGGCTGTTACATATTTTCTATTGCGATCCAAGGAAATTTCACTTAATTTTGTTCAGCAGCTTATTCTTCCCAAACTCCAGCAAGCTGGATATTGAGGAGCTTGTCATCTGCTGTTTATCAGTCTAGCTAGATGTGAGGCTTCATGTGGAAGTTTTCAAGGTTGCAGGGAAATCAAGCAGGACTAGGGTAGGCAGTTTCAGAGTTTGCCTTTTAGTTTATTTGCTTTGTATTATTGAAATATTCAGTCACAGAATAAAGCAAACTCTGCCTGTCTAATTGAGATTTGGATACAGCACGCTTGTTTCTGTATCTCTCCTCTCTAAGTATGATATAAAGATAAATATTTAAGAAGATGCATTATCTTTTGCAAGGGAATGGTCCTTACTTTTCATCAGGATACACACCATATAATTTGATCTCCAAATTATTGCAATAGTAGCTGCATCTGGAGTGTAATAACACTACATTCCATCTTACAGAACAGTTAGGAGTTTTGATCTAGGGAATTCTAGAATTATTATTGAAATAAAGGCTGTATGGCAGGGAGAAATTTTATTGTGCTGTTAAGAAATGATTTTTTTCTTCCAAAAGCATGGACACTTGTAAAAGCATCAGAGATTTTAGGCTGTTCTAACAGTAAACTTTCCACTAAATTTAGCCTGATCACAAGCAATGATTTTATGATGGCATTTTGTACTATAATTGTAAAAGATCATAAGAAGTTACTATGAAAGTTCTTATGCTTTAGAAATAATAATTTGTATGCCAGTGTTTTGAATGTGTTTGGGTTTTGAAGTTTTTTGCCATTTTTCAAGGCTTCAGTGGTAGGAACTCCGTTGCCAGATTTCTGCTGAGAGGCCTTGACAAAATGAAGATTTCAAACGAAAAGGTCTGAAACAGATAAGAGTTCTTGAGAGTTGCAACCCAGCCACTGGAAAGGCTTTTCTTAGTCATGCTATTTTTCAGACTTTTAAAGAGGATTAACCTGTGGTTATGAATGGGGTTCAGTATGTGGAAAGGGGAGCAGAAACTCTGCTTTGTAACAGAACGTAAAAGAATGAATCAGAGTAATTTACCAAACCTGGCTGCTGACAATGGATTTTTCCCTCTGCTCCTTGCAGAGGAAAGATGGTTCCATGTGTCCTTTTCCCATCCTGATTTCAGTCTTCAATTTCAACAGATTGTAGTCTTCTACTGGGGAAAAAAATAGATAAATTAGTATTTCTAGCATCTGTATTCCTTATACATTTATGTATGCATATGTCATTGCTACATTTAATTGAAAAATTAAGGTAGCCATTATCTCCTGTTCTCATGACTTTTCTAAGTAAAATGGAAAACATCTGATTGTAATTAAAACTTTGAAATATATCTTAAACTTTCCTTTTAAGTGAAAGTAAGCCTGCAGGCAGAACAAAGCTAAAAGGTTTCACAGATATTTTCTGCCATAAAAACAAACAAAAAAAAATCAACAGCATAAGTATTTTAATGCAGCTTTTACAGAACAATAGTTGGAAAGGCTAAAAAAGTCTGATGACAGTGTATAATTATGGATGCTAATAGAAACAGGGATCTAAAGAGAAAAGAGATAACCAAGAGAACTCATAAACATCAAAGATGCATATCAGGCCTCTTTAGAACTCTTAGCAGAAATCAATAATGCTAAAAAAGAATATAAGTCACTGTACTATTTTCTTGTGAAGCATTGACCCTCACAAGCCCAATTTTCTATAAGTGAAATTTGGACAGACTGTGGAATATTATTTTAAGGAAATCACTGGTGAGACAGCATGGTTGTACACCTGAAGTACATAAGTAGGAGCTTTGAATATGTAAAGGAGGCTTATAAGAGGACAAAGAGAGACTTTAACCAAGGTCCATGATGACAGGATGAAGAGCAATGATTTTAAGCTGAAAGAGAGTAGCCATAAATGGGACTTCAGGAAGAAATTCTTTAGCATAAGGATGGTGAGATGTTGGCCCAGGTTGTACAGAGAAGTTGTAGATGTCCCATCATTTTGAGTTTTGAAGCCAAGTTGGGTGGGAATCTGAGTAACCTGGTCTAATGGAAGGTGCCCCTGCAGCTGGCAAGAGGGTTGGAATAAGTGAGCTTGGAAGGTACCTCCCAACCCAAACCATTCCATGATTTTAATTAATTTTGCAGAATTACTTCTGCTTAGGATGTGTGGTTAAATCAACATGGTTTCAAATCACACAGATGTTCATAGGCCACGAGGAAAGGCAACTGGACTTTTCTGTGAATGCCATTTCCCAGTACTGCTGTTCCTCCTCCTCCTGCCTTGTTAACAGAATGTGTCCTTTTTCTCTATTGCTTAACTGCTCCTGTCATATTTTCTGAAAAAATTTTTTGCCCAGGATTTTTCTCCTGCAAAGCTGAGAAGCTTTAGAGAAAAAGGAAAACAATATTATCTCATTGGTTTCTCCTGTGTTTTGCTGCTTTAGAATGTGCTTAGAGATTGTTTATTTAACATGTAAATTGTTTTTACTTATTGGCCGATGACGGCCAAGCTGTGTTGCACTCTGGAGAAAGAGTCACAAGTTTTTTATTAATAACTTTTAACCTTCTGTCTACATCCTTTTTGTAATTTTTTGTATAGTTTGGTTTAGTATTCTTTTATATAATATAATATCATAAAATAATAAATTAGCCTTCTAAAAGCATATAGTCAAATTCATCATTCCTTCTAACAACGAAGGTCTCAGAAAACACCACAGTTAACAGATCCTTTGTTCTGGGCTCTGAACCTGCTCCCAGCATCCCATCTGAGCCAGCATTCCTGGTTGTGTGTCTCACCTCTAACTTTCTACCTGGGAAGATATTACATGGTTGAGGCTGAAGTTTGTGTGCATTTGTGCTCATTATTTCTCATACCTGACATAATACGAACCTCAGCACTGCTAAGGAATTTATGCAATGTATGTGTCAGCTTTTAATCAGGTTCACTCAAGTCAGACACCTGAAGGGATTATTGCACTGCTGTTTTGGTTAACATTTTCAGGGTGTTATGAGCTGGGTGAACACATCAGGCATTACTGTTGCTCAGACTCCCCGTTACAGTTAGCAAATAACCTCAAGAGTGGGATGACAAAACAGACACAGTAAGACAATTCTAAAAGTGGAAGATACGGAGATGGAAACTACTTGTGATGACATTTCTATTACACTTCAGTTTTGAAATCAGTTTGGTTGGTAATAGACTTTCATTTCCTTTACTTCTCTGGTAGGAGTCAGAGAGGCTTTTGTCTCCCTGGAATACAATTCCTTCATTGGCCTTACACAGTTGGGCTTGACTGCTAGATTGACTGAACACTGTCTTTTCTTCTGAGTTTTCAGTGATGGTCTTCACCAGTTCCTACTCTTCTGCCTAGAATTTTGCCCATGACTATTTTGCTTTCCAATACTCCCCACACAAGTGATTTTTGGTACAAAGGTAAGATCATGCTACTCTCAGGGGTGCAAAACATAAACCAGCCAACAAATTGTGGCTTCTTTATTCCAGGCTCCTCAGTCCATTTATTCACTCAATTTGTCTTACTTAAAGTGAGCACAATGCCTCCTTGCCAGATACAAAAGCAATGAAACCATGATCTAAATTACTGCATCTAAAACAAACAAATATGAGTTATTTTTTGTTCCCAGTTTCTTTCTGTGTCTATCCTACATCTTCAATTTACTAATTTATCTATTTCCTTTTCCAATTCACTTTTTAAAGTAATTTTCTTCCTGTACTTGGTCCCCTTTGAGAGAAAACTTCTTGCTACCATCAGTTCTTAATATTGTAGATTGTGTTTGCCTTAATTTTTGTTTCTGCTTTTTAATTGTTTTCAATTAAGAAAAATGTGGATTAAATCTGTTTATTTAATCTTTTACTCAAAACTCAAAACCTTTAATTGCACTATTAATTCCCACTTGTATCCTGTAATTTCTCACAGTCTGCCACAGCAGTGCTTGGATAGGAACAAATGTTGCTATTAAGGAAGCAGCAACTTGAATGTTTTCAGTGGGGGTTGGTAAAAAACATTTCACAGCCGGGAATGAACCTTTGACTTAAGTCTTAAAACTTAAATTAACCTAATTAAACCACTGAAGTTTAGACAAAGTATCTTGCTCTTTGGAGATGTCTCATGAGATTTTTTTCCCAGGAGATTCCCAGTACTTTCAGAAGTGTAACATATTCACGTTCTTCGTCTCTCAACTTGCTGCTGCACAAAGGGCACTTGTGAAAGACAAGGGGGAGCAGGGGGGGAAATGAGGCATAAAGTGTCTTGAGACAAAGTTGGCCTGAATTTTGCCTGAAAATATATGCTGATTTTCATGCAATCATCATTTTTCTGGCAATTACCCATGACTATAACGATACCATTTAAACGTTCAGCCACATGTTTAGTGGTTTTTCTGTAGAGATTGCTAGTTATTTTTCTTCTTGAAAGAGCAGGCTTGCCTCACTCTTCCTTGAACCCATAGGATTTGTTTTTCTCAGAGGAGAATTCAAACAAACACTGGTTAATTTTTTTTAAGTTCCTATTGCCTTGCTCTTTTAGTAGTCATGATTATCATTATGTTGTATTATTCTGATATATTAAATAAATTATGTTAATATAATTTGAAGTTCTTTAGTAATAAAATGACCTAACATTTTTTCCTTGGGTTACCTTAGGTTTGATTTTTCTTTTCTTCTGGGAAAAAGGCAAAATTTTTAAATTTTATTCATGTTTCTATGAAAGGCTATATTCTGTCATGTATAGCTTATGTTTCAAATAATTCCATTGGCATCAGTTGAAATTTTCATAAGGGTTATCATCTTACACAACATGAGTTTTTCTTTAACTGATTTCATAGGTAATCCTACAGCTGTCACTTATGGTCATGACTTAAGAGCTATTCAAAATAAATTGCTTTTTTAATGTTTCCTATTATGATAATGGTGGTTATCAGAGTGTGAACAAACAATTGACCATTAAATTCTGTCTCAATGTGTGCTCAGTTTGTTTCAGAAGAGGAAACTGTGGCTAGATTTCAGTGATTCTCTTGCCCAGCTCTCTTGCTTCTCTGAAAGAATGAATTGTCAGTTCTAACTGGTAAACTATTAACTAACCTGGTAAGCTAGTGCAGTTCTCCTAGCAGAGGAAACACCTTGAATTTGTAGCTTTTGTTTAAAGCAGCAGTTTTTGTTTGATATTGACTTTCAGATGTGGGATCTCTTAACTGAGGTTTTAGATGTTTTAAATAATTTTCTAGGCATTAAGTTCAATAGCTAAAGTAGTACATCCTTTTGCTTTTGTATTGTTGAATTAGGCTTAGCAAATTTATATTCCAACTTGAACAGAAAATATATCAATATGATTTCAAATAATAGTATAAAAAATCCTCCCTGGCATTAGTTAATTCAGTCTTTGGTCTTTTTTTTTCTGCTGCAAATTCATGCTTTTTTTTTCAGTCATAAACTTTAAGCTGGTCTTGTTACACCATGCTTTGTCTACCATGAGTTTGCAAGCTGGCTCTGACACTGACTACATTACTCACAATCGCCATTTCTTTCCATTTCCAAATTCCTTCTTCTTTTAAATGAGCAATAAAAGCTAATGCCTGACACTTACCTTTTACACCTGTGCAGTATGCCACCTAAAGCTGTAAATGGAATAATCCCCTTCAATTTCTACTTTCTTCTTATTTTGCTTCTTTTTGGTCCGCTTTCTATCTCTTCACAAAACCTTCCTGTTTTCCAAGTTCAGTTCTGTAGGTATTGAACACTAATGCATAACATTACAAATTATGCTCAAGAATGATATAAAGTAACAGCTATGTCAATGTATTTCTTCTTTTCAACAATAGCTGCAACAGCATGAGCAATTTCTAGTAATTGTGGGGTGAGGAATGGGAGCGGGATGTGGATGGACATGCCTGTCATTTCTTGGAATTGTGTTACATATTTATGTCCTAATACAATACTCAATTATCCAGCCCTTTATGTCCAGCATAACTTAGGCCATTACACAAGAGTTTTCTGGTAAGACACAGGAGATATCCCATTAAAGATACCATTTACTCCATTAAGGGGCTCAGGTTCTTAATGGCCTTATGAATCAATACTGCTTGGGACATTTGGGTCACAGGATCTAGAACTATGAGCTTCATTGTTTTCAAGACAAAGGATTAGGTTTGAGTTCATTAAAAACAGCTGCTTCTAATGAAGGACTGGTTATAGAAACAAAAATTTGTTTCTCTCCCCGCCCCCCGCCACAAGCTTATGCTGTTTGACTTTGTTTATCCAAAGTAAAAGATTCCATTAGAAGTATTACTTTACTTCCTCCAATTACTTGAAATGTAATTAGAGATCTTCCTTTAACAAATGGAAACTTTATTGTATTTCTTGGACCAGGCAGTCCTAGCAGAGAGAGAATGGAAAGAAAAACCACATTTTCTGGCTAGCACATCTTGCAAAATACATGAAATATTTTTTTTATTCTTTTCCAGGGGATCACATTCTTTGCAAGCTTAGGACAATGCTCTAGCAATGCTCTAGGGCACATGGCTTGATTCTTGGGGCTGTCTTGTGCAGGACCAGGTGAACTGAGTGGGTCCCTTCCAACTCAAGGTATTCTATGATTCCAAGCTTTTCCTAGCAGTGACATTTCAGTGCCAATAGTGAACTTTTAAGAGGCTGACTGTCACATTTTTTGTGTTGTGCATTGGATTACAGTTACACAGAGCTGAGCACCTGGTTCCAAGGCACTAAACCTGACATCTACCTGACTTCTTGGCTCTGTGGAAGTCCAAAACCTAATATGTAGTGTGTTTAAAATGGTAAGCTGCATGTCAATTGTCAGTTAAAATTTGTGAAATGTGCTTGGTTTTATCCATTCTAGAATCATCCCTTCTATTTTTTTTTTAATTTGAAACTCTTCTGCAATCTCCAGTTGTAGTCAAAGTTTCTGTGACTTCTCATTAATCTTGAATTTGTTTCTTCGTGTTTAATTGATATTCACTTCAAATGCATATTTGAGCTATCCCAAAATTTTAGGGGTCAAGGCATCAAGGTAGGACAATCTATTGATTGGGAAGATTTTCAGCACATATAGTGGAAAAAGCAGCTGTAAGACCCACAATTTCAGTGGTCCAGCAATTTAGGCAAATATAAATATATTTCAGTCTCTATGAACTGAAGACTTTCAGGGAAGACCACTTTCATCCAAGCTAAGAATTCATCAGTATAGTACAGTGACTAGAAGATTTTATGGTGTGAAGGTTGAAGTTATGAACAGAAAATTAGAGGTTTTTGCAACATACTTATCCTTGACAGGAAGTGCCTCTTCCCAGCAGTAGTTGTAGTTTGCATCACAGTTATACAGTTTTAATATTAATGTGCAAAGTAGGAAGGTATGTAAGATGTCAAATTTGCATTTCTCTCCTGCTTTGAGATCTGCTTACCATTTCCCTTAGCATTATAACAGCACGTAGGTTTGTTCCTATTTGCTACTTTCAAAGCAAGATTTCCATCTATTGATTTCTTTTCATCCCTCTCCCCCAGTATATCCACTGCCTTAAAAAAAAAGGCAGGTAAAACCCATCCCTCATAGAAAAAAAAACCCATCAAAATAAATATGAATACTGTAGAATCCTTTTATTTTTCACTGTGGTTTGCATTTCTACTCCACACAGATAATCTGTGAAACCAGTGCTGGATCTCTTGTTGTTGAGCTCTAAAATTGTTCATGACAGAGCAGTGCAAAATGTTCCATGGAACATGTGAGGGTATAAACTACATCAGTCTCTCAGCCTCTAAGTGTTTTCTTTCATCTGATTAATCAAAATAAAGTTGCTTAAACTTTCTGGCTTCTCTGAAAGAAGGAAAGATTTCTCATGTTTCTTTTCCTTTCCTTTCATCAAATGTCTGCAATGCCATTCTGCAGTTGATACAGAAACATTGAACCTCATCAGTTAAGTTTATTATCCCAGCATGATTTGAAAACACATATTACTCAGATGCCCATTTTTTTTAGCGTCTCAACTGCAGGGCATAAATGGAAAACGGGTCCTATGCTAGCTCCTGTTTCTGAAGGTTCAATAACAAGTTTTTATGGTAAATTAAGACTGATTGTTCACAGCAAATCTCTACAATCTACTAGTAATTAGACATGATTCACACAGATGCACAATCTCTGTATTCAACAGCAAGGCTGACCTCATTTGCCTCATAGTCATTTTTACATATTTATAGCCTTATCAAGAATATTATGTATTTTTCCTTTTCTTTTTTTTTTTTTCCTTCAGCCACTGTTAACTAGATTTAGGAGGGATTTGTTATATTTAGAAGTTGAGGAGCAAGCAAGATAATATACAGCAATTAAATAAAACAAAAACAATACACCAAAAACCAACACATAAACAACAGAAAGGTAAATGCCAGAGGTACCACTTCAATAGTATTTCCTCAATAAGTTTATTCTAAGGCACAGCAGCACCCAGGCATAATGGTGATTACAGCCTTAATGGGCTGGTTTGATTGCTTATTTGAGAAAGCTCCCTGTTTTACATTAAATTCTTGAAAACTATTTAAATATTGATTGAAATCTCTCAAATGGGTGCATAGTAATCCCATTCTTTATTGTCTTCATTGGTTTCTAATGACACATTGTTTACAAAATCAAAAAGAGCAATTTTAGCTCTATTTATTCCTTATATCTCTCTGCTAAATATGCACTCTTAGCTTGACTCTTTTTTGTTGCTGTCTCATGTTGCAAGTCAGTGTTTTAAGAATGGGGATTTAAAAGGAAATAATATCCCATTGAAATTTCATTGCCTCAGAACATATGTTCAGATATTTCTAACAGCCTTCAAACTAAAGAAGAAAATGTTCTTAAGGGAGGCACATGTCTTCAAAGTGATCATCCTGAAGCTACAACTTGCTTTTGTTTTAGAGTAGGATGTTTATTTTATGTGCTTGTGGTCTCTTTGTTACCCATTTTGACCCCTGAAATGGTAATATATGAATCATTTACTATTGTATTTTTAGCTGTTACTACACCCACAAGACTTTTTATTATCAGCAAGAGTGGAGGTATTAAAGAGATTTGTGGGCCTCAGAAGGCTCAAAGCACAGTAGGGATGAAATTACAAAATTATATTGTTATAAAATATATTTCTAAAACTGTGTACAAAGGCCTGGTGTTAATGAAAGTAATTGATAGCAAATACTGATTTCTTTTTATATCACCAACAAAGCATTTTTTTTCCTGAGTAATAATGAGTCTCTTTTTAGTAACAATAGGAAAAAAATGAGTCTCATGAATCATTGATGTGGCCTCATTCATCGCTATTATTACTTCTGCCATCAAATATTTTGGGAATTCAGCCCCTTTTTCTCTCTGTCTTTACATCTTATGTAATGGCCTTTCTTGTGCTTTTCAGAAGGAAAATTGAACTTTCTTTTCCTCTAATGTACAGAAAAGTACCAGATCTTCCATTCTGATTCTGAATAAATGTTCCTGTTGCTGAGGCTTTTAGCTGTAGGAAGCCATAAAAGATGAATAATTGCTAAAGGAAAAACAAGATAGGGGAAGTAAAACCCAGTGTGCAGAAGGAATCAATTTTCAAAAGGTCAACATCTTCAGCACAGGATTTGCCTAAATTGGACAATTCCACAATATTTTAGCTGTCGGTTATTCCGCGATACTGAAAATAGTCAGAAAGTGCACTGAAGGTGGCATGCCCATGTAGTCAGTTTAATTTCAAGTAACATTTGGTAATGCTTAAAGCAGGACAAGGAGTGTCAATAGACTCTGATTATTTTGTACTCTTAGATCTTTCAACAAAATTTTGTCTTCTACTCTAATTTTGTCAATATACCCCTTGCCTTCACTAATTTCCAACTCAATGTTCCCACATTCAGGTTTTATTTCTGGTTTATATTTTCTTAGTGTCATTGTAAATCTTTATTTCACATGTTTAGTTCTTGAAAAATTCGGTGCTCATAATCCAGAATCAGCTGAGGTTTTTGGTTTTCTTAATAGATAAATATAGTAAAGAAAATTAGGGAGCTAGAAAATAGGATTTTTTTAAAATGAGCCATGCTGAGTCCACCCCAGAGTCCCAAAATATAATACACATTACAAAGATGATCTCTGTGTAAATATTAATGATAAAATTAAGATTGGTTTAGTTTTAGTTCCCTTTTGGTGAAGTTACACTATGACAGTTGCAACTTTTAATTTTTTTAGATGCACGTTAATTTGGAGAAAATTGGTTGTTCATTGAAAAATACATAATATAATCTCTCTATGCCTCAACTTCTCCTTTTAGAGAATTTGTATGAATTTTTTTTATCCTTCTTATAGTTTTGAAGGCTTTTTTTGGATGAGTAGCATAACATTCCCACCAAGTGACATGCTCACAGTTAAGTTTTTGCATAAAATTTGTAGCTATAAAAACTAGATTCTGCCTCTTTTCATAAATAAAATGTGACATCTTTCAGAAGAAATTAACTCCAATGTTTATCTTTATAATAATTTTTTAGGTAAATAGCTATTTGAAACATTAAAAATTATTGCTTTTGCCTAATATAAGAAGACTGATAATAACCAGAACCATTGTGCTTTTGTGTGCACAATATGACACCAAAGTTAGAAGTTATCTACTTTAAACAGAGCCACACAGTATCCTAAGATAAAGCAAACTCTACCTCACAGTGTTTCAGTGATGATTTTTCTTGAAAACTATCATAAAATATGCACTTTTAATCTGTGATCTAATAATGAAGTGTTTTCCCATTTGACTTAAATGAAGGAATTAACACATCTAGTAAATTACTTTTTTTTCTATATGATGTACATTATATGGTAAATCACATGTTTTATAGCATAAGTACGACCTGAAATGGACAAAAAAAAATCAATGCGGGTAAATGAAGGAAAATTATGTAAGTCTAAAAAACTGCTGAAGCTATTCAATCACTATTTCTTTCCTTCTCTTCTAAAGAGAACCTCTCTAGTCTTTTAAAATGTAATTGCAATAACTATATCTAACATGGAAAACTTTAAATATAGTTAACACGCCTATATATGTTGAAGGAAAAAATAACAGTGTACAGAAAAGTCAGTTCTGTACATAGTCTCATCATTTTTCAGTCTCTTCTGTTCCATTATTTTAGTTTGTTTTTTGGAATTTTTTTTATTCTTTCTTGGTCAGTTTTGGTTTTTTTTCAGGCTGGAGACAATGTGTTAAGTTACTGGATTTTCATGCTCTGGAAAGCTGCCTTGCATCTCTATTCTCAAGCACAATTCCTGTTTCTAGGCAAGTAAGAAACAGAGAAAGAGGTGACCTTTGCAGCTGCCATTTTGAAAAAAAATCCCTTCAAAGGTTGTTAAGAGAGAAGCCAGAAACCTGGGATGGCGAAACAGAAGAAAATGAAAACCCTTAGTGCTGCAGGGAGAGATGTTTTGCCAAAAGATGGTGGCAACACATCCTCCACTGGATTTGTGTGGCTCTCTGGGCACAAGGAGCAGCAGGAGGCAATGCTGAGATTGCTTGTGATGCTGGATGACTCACTGGAGACAAGAAGAATGATTCCAAGGCAACAGATTCCAGCATTTTAATCTTCCCACCAGTCTCCCAGAGACTCTTGTTGCCTTCAGCACTGTGTGGAAACAAAGGTTTCTCTGGGATTCTGATTTCCTTTTCCAAAACAGGCCCTCACAGCAACTCAGCAGTGAGATGTTAAGAATTTAGAGAACAAGATGTAAATTTCTTGGAAGAGATTTGCAAGAGGCATGAAATGACTGCAGCTGCCAGAGATAAAATGTGCCTGGATTGATGGGACACCCCTGACAGGCTGCAGCATCCCTCACATGGCCTCAAGTCAATATTCTAGGACAGGGAAACCATCCCAGGACTGGGTAGTAAAAATCAGGGCTCTGGGAAAGGAAAGCACTTCTTCAGACAGGTATTCTCAAACTGCCAGCACTTAAAATAGCAATCCTATAAACCTTAGCAAGGATGATCCCATTTTATTAAGGTCAGATGGAAAATCAAAAGCCCCTATTAGGAATGATAAGAGACAGCCAGAGTGAGCAGCACTGGAAAGATAACAGAAGTAAAAAGCCAATATCCCAGCCCCCTAGACTTGCCCAAAACAGACCAGGGCTGGACCTGATAATAGTTAACTGCAGGTTTGTTGCATTTCTTCCTTCTGCAAAAGTGAAACCCCAGAGCCCACACTGCCCACAGTGCTCTCACAGCTCTCCTAAAGTGCACAGCCAGGTCATCTTGCAGGGCTCACTTTCCCTGCTCTCTTGGAGCTGCTGCCTGAGCTGTGAAGTGAGGCTTTGCCACCTGTGAAGAGCCACACAAATTAATTCTGGTTGCAGTGGCCACCTGCCTAGGGATACTTGAAGCTATTGTTATTCAAAACATATGTTCTGTGCTGTGCCTGAGTCACCAAATTTAAATTTGCATTTTGTTGATATGAGCTTTTGTTTTCTGAGGCTTTGAGATAGCTGGCACTTTGTCTCACGGGACAGAGGTCTCCAGGACAGCATAAGGGACATCTCCAGAGGGTTTTGAGCAGAAAACATATTTCTCTTTGATGTAGAGGGAATTAAACCAGATAAGTTAAAAAACCATACTAGAGAGTATAAACATCTAATGATTCAAACTGCCATTGTTTTATCCATCAATGACAACACGAAATCAATTTAAAAAAATACCAAAAAACAAAAACAAACCCCAAAACCACAACCCACATACCAAGAAAGGAATCTCAAAATTACCCTTAACTGCTGAGCCAACCAAACACCTACTTCTATTCCTAACAATGTTTTACATCTCCATCCAACACCTCATAGAAATGTTTGTGTCCCCTCAAAATAAATCTAGTAGCTAAGAAAGGCTATTGATTCACAGTTGTGAAAGATGTATAAATAAAGATGTCTTACAGGTAAAAGAAACATCTGTTCACTCTGCAATAATACAGTTCTCATTATGGAGTATTCCCACAGCTTTTAAGCACAGTTCAATAATGTAGGGATAAGTCAGAAAGTGCATGGAGGACTTTGACAGTTGGAATTCAATATCAGCCATGAGTTTCCAATGCACAGAGGAATTGCAATGAGGTCTCCAATCTTTGCAAGCCGAGTGTCACAGCTTTACTCTGACCCTACCTAAAAGCATGAGCTGGTTTCAGGTTGAGGTGTGATTGTGTTCTGAATTTGGGACATGAGTCACATCCACAGAATTTGCCCTAAGTATAAATTCATTAGTAGTAGGTCCAGGAAAGGCATCTTAATCTGGACACTCCTGACAACTTCAGCATCCCCTCCCTCCAGCTCTGCCCAGCAGGAGAATGCAGGACAGGGCACTCTGCTTCCCTTCCAAGGAAGCTGAATCTGGGCTAAAATAAAAAGTTTTTGATACAGCCAAAGAAGAAAGGTAAAGAGCAAAAGGTACAATTGGAAGTATGACTAAGCAGGCAGATTTACGCTGAAGGAAGACCTCAGAAAAAGGGGGGTTGGGGCTTAGAAAGAATTAAGGAACAGCTGAGTGCTCCAAAAATACAGTATTAACAATCTCTAGCAGCAGCAGTATTCATGTGGCAGAAACTCAGCTTTCTGTTATAGGACCCAGTTGCTATAGAAACTTCCAACTGGGAGCTAAATAAAGTAATTTCTATGCTAGTGTTGGTGTCTGTAACTTCAGCACCTGATGCTAACCAAATTGTGCTCAATAAACAAATTTAAACTCTAAAAGCCTGCAATGAGTTCTCAGTGTTTTCTATACAACTGATTAATCCCAATTGATCTTGGCTTAGAACTCAAGAGCTTGAGAAATCATAGAAACAGATAAAAGACTACTCAGGACAAATATGTCTCTCCCTTTATTTTTTCCTTTGCTTATTTCCTCCTTCTCCTACACGCCTCTTTCTCCTGCCTTAGTTTTTTTTTTTTACTTTGAAATTACCTTTTTCATGGCTAACCTCATAGTTAAGCCTGGCATCTCTGATCCTCTTTTGGCAAATTAATTTTGCATTAACCTCTGCTCGGTCTTGCATCTCTTTCATATTTCATTAAATATTTGCTTCAGGTTAAAAATTTGAGAAGCAATGTTAACAGCTGAGTGCAGGTGCTTCCTTCTAGATCTCCAGTGCAGGGTCTCAGGGATGAGGTGCAAGGGACAAGTTTGCAGAAGCCTTCACAGGGAAGGGGAAGAGTGGGAACAGTGAGAAATGCTCATCTCCCAGGGGCCATGGGCATAGGTAAACTTGGGGAATCTGGATTCCAGGGCATCTAGGGTTAGAAACATCTTCTCTTAAGAAAGGAGGAATTGTTATTGTTGTTACTCTAGCACTTTCCTGCACTGATTAGGAAACAAGACATCACCTCAGCATTTCAACATGCAGACTCTATTTCTGCATGGCATTAAATACAAGTAGAGTTTATCAGAATAAATAACGCTGGCGCCATGAGTAGGCATGTAGAACAGATTTAAAACTTTTCAACATTTCTTTCTTACTGTTTTAGAAGCTGTTTGAGTATTTCTGCAACATCTGGCAAGATGGGAAGGGTTGAAGATGCAAATGTCACAGAGCAAAAGCAGCGACTGCCCTTCCTTCGACACATTGGCCCTTCCTTTATGTTCTAAGTGCCCAAAGCATGTGAAGGAATGGACTAAACACCTGGGAGACACGGCATTTCTGGGAGCAAGAAAGTAGAAGAGGAATGCAGCAGTGGTGGGAGGTGGAGATTTTCATCCATCCCAGCCCAGGTGAGCAGCAGCAGCCATTGCCTTATCCCTGAGAGAGGAACCAGGGACACTGAATGGACAAAGTGTGTAAGGCCTGAGGGTCTAACCCAGCATTCAGGTGGAGGGAAGGGTGAGCAGGAGTAGCTCAGCAGCTGCTGGAGGAGAAATGCAGGTGCCAGAGCTGCTAGGAAGAGCCCAGGGCTGCCACTGCTCAGCACCCACTGGAACAAGAGCAGCAGTGGCTGCTGGCACAGGACTTTCCAAGGCCCCAGGGACAGGCTGAAGGGCAGGGCTTGGGCAGCCTTTGGCAGAGGCAGCTCTGGTAAATCAGACCTTATGGCACCTCTCTGACACCTGGTGGGTGGCTGGGCTTGGGCAGGGGGTGGCAGGCAGCCGGGGTGCCCGGTGGCATGTGTTCCCTCATGGGCTTTTGTCACAGACATCTTTTATGAAAAATCCCTTCCTTAGGATTTTTTTCTCCTGAGAAGCTGAGAGGCCTCAGGAACAAAATGTAAACTTTGATTATCTGCTGCTGTGGAATGCAACAGGTGGATCTGTGATTGGTCTCATGGAGTTGTTTCTAATTAATGGCCAATCACAGTCAGCTGGCTTGGACTCTCTCCAAGACACAAACCTTTGTTATTCTTTCTTTCTTTTTCTATTCTTAGCTAGCCTTCTGATGAAATCCTTTCTTCTATTCTTTTAGTATATTTTTAATGTAATATAGATCATAAAATAACAAATCAAGCCTTCTGAAACATGGAGTCAGATCCTCATCTCTTCCCTCCTCCTTGGACCCTTGTGAACACGGTCACAGGCTTTGGCAGGCAGCAGGGGCAGCTGGTGAGCAAGGGCTGCCTGAAGGCTCCCAGGCAGCAGCAGGAGGCAGCCAGGCTGCCAGCCAAGGCTGGAGATAGCAGGCTCCTGGCCCTGACAAGAGAACAAAGTCTAGCTGGTAGAGATACTCGAAGGACCCCAACAGCTTGCTTGGGAAGAACTGGACTGTAAAGTAGGGAAAGTCTATCAGTGTCCATATCAGGTGTCTATCAGAAAGTCTATCAGTGTCCAAATCAAGGCCTTATGTCTGAGGCCAAAGTCTTTGAAACATGGGGCAGGTGAATGTTCACCAGGACAGGAAACCTGGTGAATTTGGCCAGACTTTGAAAGCCTTTGGTGGCATTTTTTCCATTGGAGTCAGTGTGATGATATCAAAATATAAAACTAGCTGGGATTTAGAAGAAGAGCTGTGCTGATCATATCTTGTCAGAAGCAATGTGTGTGGGATGTGTGTGCATCCCAAATATACATATATCTGTAGCTGTGCATGCATATACACAGGCATATATGCATATCTGTGTAATCCCCCCTCAGTGCATCAGGGGAATGGCTGCTCAGAACTGAACTGACTCCTGCTGCTCACACCATGGCCAGGCACTGAGGAGATCACTCTGAAGTAAATATGATCCAGCCAGACATAAAAATTGTGTTTGCAACCCTGCTGACTTCAGTAGAACCTACCCACAAGCTGAAATGCTCACATATGCTCAGATGCTGTTGTTGAATAAGAATGAGCTGAAATTCACACATTAAATTAGACCATACTTAGCTGCTGCCACATGTAGGAGATGCTTCCAAGCCTTTGGATGACAAAGGAGGCTGTGAGGAGAAGACAGGGAAGTGTCATTAACTATTTACTTCCTGTAAAAAGGGACTTGCCTTGGGGAAATGAGGAAGACTGGAAGGTGAGGATCCGAAGATGAGGGGGCCAGACTTGCTAGGCACAGAAATATTAGTTGTTAAAAACAAGGCACAGGTCACTTGGGAGGGAGGCTCTCAGCAGGGAGCTGTGAGGGGATGGTGTGGAATGTCCCTGTCACTGAGGGTTCTTATGGAGCCTGGGGATTTGTAGCCCCATACTTTGGTCATGCAAAAATACATACAATTCACTTACTTTGGTGTAACAGAGGCAGTTTTTCTTAGTTCTAAAGGGTAAATGAGAAGAAAATGGAGAAGAAATTTTTTCCCTGATTGAGCTGTAAGACATACTTGAGTCTTTAAGAAGCCTTTGAGAGTCTTGCTTTTCATGAGCCCTGATTTTAAGAATTTTCTCCATTTCAAAAACTGACACTCAATTCTGATGTCTGGTATTATTTACAGTGTCTATTCTGTTTGCACAAATTTATGCAAGGCTTGAATGGATACTTAAGTAAAATGATACAGATGCAAAGCTACAAAGCTACCTGTTTTCATAGAAATGTTGCTTTTTACCTTGCTGTTTCAAGAAGATCAAGTCCTTGTGCAATCCACATACACAGTGAGTCACAGCTGAACTTCCACACTGTTCTCTTGTGTTTGCTACATGCTTTGCAGATAAGCCAAAAGGGCCACACTTCAATGCTTTTCAAAACTGGAAAACTAAGTTTGTAACTCCTTTGCATTGCTTCTTTTCTCTTCCTTTTTGTTCCTTGTTGCCTCTCAGTCTCTCCAATCACCATTATATAATTCAGTGAGTGGGGAATGACATTGTTTATTTCTTCTTTACAAAAGTTTCTGGGAAACTTTTCTTGCTCTTGTTCTTTGTCGCATATTTTTTCTTTATAACACTATTTTTTGTTACCTGAGAGCTGTTGTAGAGAATAGGTATTTTAATTTGCATTCCTGACACATAAGATCTTCCACTAAAAGTGTTTGTGCTGCAGAGCATCATAGAATTCCCTGTGATGAATCTCCCTTCTGGCAGGATCCAAGCTTCCAAATATTCTCACGAACCCAGAAAGCTGCAAGCTGGTCTCTTGGCTGCCATATATCTCAGGATCCCGAAGCCAAGCCTTCAGGTCTTTTTCTGGTGAAGTTACAAGGAAAGACAGAACCATTTTTCTTCCAAAGGTCCTACTCAGGCTGTGTAAAATGAGTTTCATGCAAGGAGATTCCTGTGTTTGCAGAGACTGACTGAGTTTGGTGAGTTCCTGATGAAACACAAAGGAGTTAGCCTGGAGAATTCTTTTCATGGAGAAATTGCCAGACACTTCTCACTGCAGCATTTTAGCCAAGATGACAATTTATTTAGAAATGTAAGAAATATTAATAATCAGTATTTGCCTAGACATTGTAGAAAGAGGCAGGCTGTGCTGGTGACTCACACAATTTGTTGTCTCTGATTTCTCCAAGTTTCACAAAGGCCCCTCTTACCATTCTTCATTACCAATCTAAACAAAGTGACTAAAATATAAGTTGTGTGGTAAAATAAATTGTGGCCTAGAACTTACTAGGATATATGTGCCTACTTGATTTTATATGCACTAAGGGTCATTGCAATGATTACTTACAGCATATTAGCTTTAGAATGTGCATAATTGTTCCCAAGATCAGTGGAGAACAGCTCATCTTTCAATACACAGGAAGCTTAATGAGGGATGAAAAGTTAAAGTCCCAGAACTGAATTGTTCTAAAATATGGGATTTCAGAATATGTATCTTAGGGTTTGCAGATTACCAACACTGTTTTTTCTGTAAATTTCAGCAGAAAATTCTAGATAACCATTTTAAAATATTGGCTTACTCAGTGTAACTTTATGCAACAATCTGCTGTACCTAAGCATATTTTATGTTAGAGAAGTGATTGACTTTTATAAAGAGAAAAAGTTATTTGGGGACATAAAGTTATATACAAAACAAGGTTCAGGTTCTTAAGTGGGAAGATGATAGGAAATTACTAGATCTTTGTGAAAAGAATTTCCTCTGGTTTTCATCTTACATAATTTTTTTGTTATTTTTGCATCTCAACCCATTTTGAAGGAAAATAAAAGTGAAGAGCTAGAGGAACACCGTCAACTTTCTGTCATTTCATGAAAGAAACACCACTTCTCTGTTCATTTCTTTTATAAACTTGACCAAGCATTCTTTTTTCTTCTTTTTAAATCCTGCACTCCATTTAATTTGAAAGAAACTTTTAACATCATCTGAAAAATTATAGTGTGAAAATACTTTTGTACAGAGAACTCTGCGAACGCTTTATTTATACCTCTAAGGGGCAAACTGAGCTGATACTTTCCATTCCTGACAGGCCTGTGATGAGATGAATGGCAGCAGCTGCTGAAGTGGGAAAGGGTTTTATCAGAGGCTGCCTCCCTCAGAGCTGCCAGGTTTCACCTGCTTCCTGGGATGCAGGAGGGTCCCATAGCTCTGGGTGTTCACAGTGGATTGGCAGCTGGATGGGTCAGCAAACTTGCAAGTGGAAGAAGGTGAGGTTGTCTTGATTTCTTTTCTGGATTTATGTATTAATGAACTATCTTTTTTTTTTTTTTCCTGATGAGGTGAACTTGTAGGCAATAACTTTGATTTTTTTTAAAAGGTTCACGAATATATTCCCTATGGAAAAGGAGAGTTTGGGGCTTTTCCTTGAATTATTCATGACCTTGAGGTTTTTTGTTTGTTGTTGGTTTTTTGGGTTTTTTTACTATAAGGATAAATTACCTGCTCAACTGTTTCCTTCTTGACCTCTCTTTTGACAGACTGGTACATCTCTCCACACCCATTCACTTTTCTCCTGCATTTTGATGCCATATGGGATTTGGAGATTTTGGAGAAGGGGCAGAAGGAGAAAGAGGTGAGAGATGTTACACCATCATTTTCTAGAAATAAGGTATTTCCATGCTAAGCCCACGTTTTAAAACACCTAATTCTTTCAGTACAAAAATGGAGTAATAGTCTCATAAAGAAATAAACAGGTAAAATTACTTTCCTAGGGCTTTAGGGAGGTAACTATTGGAACCTGCATTTGAATTCATGAGCACTGAACCAGGAACTATTCCAGCTCTACCTAGCCCTAAAAATAAAGTTTACCTTGCTGAAAGTCAGTGTCCCCATTGTCCATTGACAAAGGGTATAGTATTAATTAATGATTTCATGCAGCTGAGTATGACTCTAAGAAATTCAGAGTTCTCTGAAACCTAGCAGAGGCCTCTGTGCCTATATTTTGATGCAGAGCCATAATATCTGAGGTATGGACATAACCTGCTTTCTAAAAAACAAGTCTCCAGGGTTTTAATGCATATTTGTTTTTAACTGAATGTAAATGAATGTAATAAATGCATGTACCAGTAGCAAAACACAACTTTTAACAGGGCTTTAACTAAAGCTAATCATCTGGTGGTTATTGCAGCTAGGGAAAAAAAATAGAAATAAAGAAACTGCAAAGATGGTGGCAAAGGTGAAAACACTGATAAGGGATTAATTTAGTCAGAAGAAAGTATGGGAGCAAGGAGGCTACTTGAGGCAACTGTGCTGTAGGAGTAAATTGACAAAGGAACCTCATTTTAGGCAGCTGAATGAGCAAATGTGAGGAAAGAGATTATGGTCTTTCCATTTGATAACAAGGTCAGAAGTACCCATGAGAAGGAATGGCTGGGTTACTTAAAGGATTTCGAAGGCAACTGTCTGCAAGGTTGCCCAGGAGGCAAAGAGTGCAGTGGGACAACAAGGATATAGCTGGATGCTTATAATGTATGGTGTTTCATTATCTTTCTGTTATTGATCATGATAGAATATTTCGTGGAGTTAATTCAACAAGCTAAGAAACATGGGTCTGGAATTACTTAAAGCTGGGTTTGTTTTGTATGGAAGGTGGGTACAGGGGGATATATGTCAATAGCAAAAGTGAGTAAAAGATGGGTTTAAGTGACAACATGTTTCACAATGAGGCCATTGCCAAGTCTCATCAAGGAACTGTTGATGAAGTCCACATTCCCAGAAGGATCTAAATCAGTCAAAAATAGGTGGGACAACTGTAACAGCAAGGGCAGGACTTAACTGTGAGGGGAACACCATGTGAGGTAGCTTTGGGTGGGAGCCTGAGACAAGAGGCCGTGAGCTGCCACCCTTTGCACAGCAAAGGGCACAGGGAGCTGTGGCACAGCCAGGGGAGGGACACTGAGAGACACAGCAGGAGCTGATGGCTGGGAAGAAGAAGAGGGATTTTGGTGTGCTTGGAGTTGAGGGGATGAGAGCCCAGGGGTTCCTTTGCTCAGGGTCCTTCCTTGGAGGCACCAGATCAGGTTCTTTGTGTGTTACTGCTCTGTGGAATGAGACATTTGAGGTTCTGCTATGGAGATCCTGGGACTGAGCTGGTGAGGAAACCTGGTCTGACTGTGAGTGGGTGTGCAGGGAGTCAGGCAGAGACCTGTCAGGTCACTGGAGCCACCCCAGTGAAGGGGTGACAGTCCCAGCAGTGACAGTCTGTGACATTGGGAGTGTGGGTGGTGGAGAGCCTTGTGAATGATCTCTCTGGGAAGTTTCCTTAACAATAGGAAAGAGATCCCTGGTACTGAGAAGCTCTTAGAAAATCCCTGCAGACAGTCTAACTGAGATGTTAATTTTCCTTCCAAGAGCCCCAGGCTTGTCATTGACATTAGGGGAGTACTGGAGTGCAACAGAAAATGTTCAGGCAGGTTGCTGAGATTATCTGCTTTGCTAACCAAAATACAAAGAAGCAGAACAACAATTTTGTGCGTGTGTTATCACCACTTATAAGGGTTATTACAAAGCAACAAAAGAATGATAGAGAATAGAATGCACACTGTCGCCTGGGAAAAAAAAAATCCCATGAAATAAATGTGCTTAAGGAATATGAAACCAGAACTTATATGGCAACTCTGTCAGCTGGTACCTGAAACATGAAGCATGAATATAAAACTTTCTAAACGATCACAAACATGTGAGGGGAGGTTGTCTGATTCCCATGCACTGCAGATATTGACAGACAGCACAGGAGTCCAAAGCTCAGGCTCAAAAAGTCACTTTCTCCTAGATGGATGTTACTTGATTTCTGACAGAGCTGGCAATGTTCTCTCTCCTCTTACACACTTGTAAGCTCTGTATGGCTTGTCAAGCCAATAAAGCCTCACTGAACTGAGGCTGCTTTCTAATAATGGTATATGACAATACCTGTGGAAACTCATTGCCTTCAATAAAATTGCAGAGGTGGAACTGATTGGAAGTTAGTGAGAGATCTGGTAAACAATGCTCAAGAAAGAATAGGATTCAGCGTTCTCACTCTTAGTTCAGTTGTTGCACAGAGCTAATGAGAACAAAATCCAGTGAAACACTCTGTGTGATGTGAATGGCAATGCAATCCTGCTGAATATAAAGATGTCACTGCCACAAAGAGAGCTTTCAGCATGGAAGTACACATTTATCCAACCAAGAGAGCCTCAATGCTTCTCTAAGAATGTTTGACTTTCTTTCCTCTTTTAAATCCTGCTTTTAATGCTGTCACATCCTCACAACAGGTGAGGCTTCAATCCATGCAATATGGAAGTCATCACTTATTGCCTCTTTTGCATTTTCATTTGAGTTTGTTGGGTTTTTTTAACTGTCTTTTGTACTTTTGCTCTTTATTTTACTTTTCTTTTGCTGTGGAGAAAAAGCTTCTCCACATTCATATAACTTTAGTCCCTGATGAACACTTTGCATTTGTTTACTGAAAATGCAGGGTGTTTGATGGCAGATTTTTTTATAAAGAATAACGTGTCAGGGTACTGTATAGAGCAATAGATAACAGTGTATCAACAGATTTATCAAGTTTATCTGAATGCATATTTAAAAATGCCAAATGTGCCTTCAAATCGCTTCTGGCGTGTCTTTCGAATCTCATTACAATGCAACCTGGAGGGAGTTTGGAATCTGAAACAGAAGTAATTAGTTCTTTCTTTAAAGGAAATTTGCCCTTGCTAACAAAATATGAGCCAAGGCCATTATGATTCTTGAGTATTTAGTACACAGAAACTACTGCAAGTCTAAGTGAAGGTCTCCTGCATTCAAAAAGGCTAAAAATCAAAAAATTAATGAGGATTTCCTCCTGATATAACCCTGACACCTCAAAGAAACCAAATATTTCTCATTAAAAATAAAATAACATGTACAGTGACTTTTCAGGATTTCCACCCCAATGTATTGCTTGACCCCACATGTGGTTGGGATGGACTGCTATGATCACAATACAGGGGGGTGGAATTAACTCAGATCATAGATGATAATCAAGGATGGAAATTGACAGGTGTTTTCAAGTTTTCTCCCTTATTTCTGTTTTGTCAGTGCAAAATAATATGTCATTCCTGATACTCAATATTCATATTGGTTTTGCATACTCATCTGGGAAGCTGGACTTTGTTGTTCACTGTAGGCAACCCCCTTTTTCTTGAGATTCTTATCTAAAGAGATGCTGAACTGATATCTGGAATATTGATATCAGTATGGGCTATACTGAGGGCTTCATTCTGAATAGTCATTGCCAAGCAGAAATAAACCACAAGAAAAGTATCTGTTCCCAAAGACTTTGGGAAACTCCCCAGATCTGCGTTTCTGATGGCCCAAGAGGAGCAGAAGTGGCAATTTCTCAGCCCAGCAGTGTTAAACAGGATGTCCCACAACAGGTGTCAAATGGAGTGTCCTGGATCTATGGTTTTAAAGCTGAGGAGGGTTTGGCACCACCTGATCTGGTTGTACGTTTGATATTTCACTTGTATCTGTTAAAACAAAGAAAAAAATGGGGATTTTTAATTAATTTAGCATTCTTCATTACTATTCTCCCCTCATTTGCTTCAATAGAAGTGCTGTCAATGTTTCCAAGTCTTAAATAGGGATGTTTGATCTAACTTGGCATCTTGGGTTTTTTTCGAAGCCTTTTAGAAGCAAGAAAGCGCATGGATGTGCATGCCAGGTTAAACGTTTCACACAGGTTAAAAGTGCATAAGGCAACATCTGGTGACAAAATGAAGCCAGTTCTGCAACAATTGAAAATAAACATTCAGATTTTTCTTTTTGCCCTGCCAGCCTCGGAGTGATGCAACTGATACCTATTTTTCTTTCCCTATGGTTAGTCAAGTTTCTAATGCTTCAGTAAGGTACATTGTGAAGTCCATCTAGATAAAGCAATTTTGCTTTGTTTGTAGATACATAAAATTCCTCTTTTTCTTGGCTATCTGTTAGTGCACTCTTTTACTAAAAGCCTGACATTTCAACTCTGACACTCCCTTTTGAAAAAGTCTTCTAAATTATAAAGGTTTAAAATTCTAATAAATGCTTAAAAGAGATTTTAAAATGCTGAATGCAATGGCAATATGCATTTGTTATTATTAATGCACAGCTGAGGGGTAAAAAAATTGTTTCTACAGTTCTCTGGTTGGAATTTTGCACATCCATTGTGCTGTTTGTCCTCATGACACTTTACTGGCACATCCACCAAAACTGCTGCTGTCATTGGAATAGTGACTACAGTGATTCTATCAGTGAGTGGTCACAGTGCAGCTGTAAGAGAATCCTAGAATCACAGAAAGGTTTGGGTTGGGAGGCACATTAAGGATCATCTCATTTCCATGAGCAGGGACACCTTCCACTAGACAAGGTTGCTCAAAGCCCAATCGAGCCTGAACTTGAAAAATTCCAGGGATGGAAACTCTACAGTTTCTCTTGTCAATCTGTTTTAGTGCCTCCTCTTTCTAAAAAAATACCTTCACAAATCTCATGTCTTGCTCACTTCAGTCAGAGATCTTCTTCCTTCTGCTCTAACTGCAGTTATCTCCTGCCAGACATCCCTTTTGTAAAAGTCTCACTCTGAGTAATGTTACTAGAAACCCTTTATCTTTCATTGATGTTGATTTCATAACTTTGTAAATCTAGGATGACTTTGGTGATGTTGTTTGTCTCTCTAAGGTGAATCCTTATTCCTTAAAGAAATGTTGATACCAACACAGTTAAAAACATTTCATTCAAAGGAACATGAGTCACATTCCAGTTACAAGTTTTTGGTTTTGTTTTTTTTTTTTCCAGTCATTTTCTAAAAGGAACTGTGCCTTCATTCATAATATTTTTATTTATACTAGTGAAATATCATGCTGATGTTTTCCTGTGATTTAATTGCATTTAAAAAGTCAAAGGTTAACAGCTTCAGAAATCATATTTTTCAGAAGTGGCTTATATGGTTTTAGAGTGTGTGCTAAATAACTGCAAAAGCAGTCTTGGGCTGGAACGTGTGTCCAACACACACAGGCGTGTGTGGCAATACCTGCTCCAGTCCAGAGAGTGTGATAACCATGCTGGAATGGCATTTCACCTGGCTCAATAAGCTGTGCTTCCTCTTTCAATTCCAAGAGCATCTTGGCCATGGAAAATTTCATTTCTGCACTGTGTGACCGCTCAGATGCACAGCCTGTGCACTAAGGACTTGGCCTTTGGTCTGTGGGGATTTAGAAAGCTGTTGGAAATGTGCTACACTGAGAAAGTCATGACCATGAGGATATGCTGACATTAAACCACATTATCAAAGAAGCAGTGACAGGAAATTTAGGGAGTATGATCCTCTGCTGGCAAGTCCAGCACAGGCAAATTTCATAGGCAAGTGCAAGGTTCTTTTTGAGGTTGTCCTGGCAGGGAAGAAAGCAGTGTGACCCTTCTGTTTCAAGCCCATTTGCCTTCAGATTGTTATCATTCCTGCACAGAGTCATGAGGAAAATTTGTATTGATAAAAACAAGAGCAATCAGATAAAGCAATGGGAGTCTCAGACATACCATAATCATTGAGTCATGAATGCAAAGCCCATTGCAATTGTCATTGTCCATCTCATTAAGAAGTGCTGTTTCCATCATTTTTTTGTATTAAAAAATCTCAGGATTTAAGCATTGTAAAGGCTTTTTTTTTTTCCAATTGTCTGTCAAAACTTTGGGCTACAGTTCCTGCTTTACTGGATTTATCTCATTGCATTTTGTACCTCCTTGATTGCATTTCAGTGAATGGTGTCTTGGGGATTGTGTGCTCTGTGTTGGTTTGTCTGATGAGGATATCCCAGAACTGGGCCTGTTCAAGTCTTGCTATTTGAATATTGGCATAGGGAGCTGGGAAAAATGGTCTTGAGATGGTGCCTCTACTACTGAATAGGTATTCTGCTTTGCATTGGCAAACAGATGGTGGGATCCTTCTTGGACTTTATAGTCCTGCTTTTGGTTTCCTAAATTAATTGAACCCTAATTTGTGATTCCTGATTGCTTCCATCTATGCATACAGAGTGCAGGAAGCTAATGCTGGCACCTGTCTTCTCATTTCCTAAAACAGGAAAAACAGGATAGATTCTTTCTGATCAGAATCAGATTCTTTCTGATCTCCACTGACTGTGTTGCAGCTATGTTTTGTCAAACTGTGAATTTATTTCTGCATATTTTACATGGATAATGTGGTGATTAGTAATAATATTAAACACTTTGACCTTTATTGACTCTCTTAAACAAATGTCTCATTCTTTACCTTTTTTTCTTTTTATTCTATAGCTTTAAAGTGGCATTGTGTGTTTTAAAGTATTACATTAGTATGAAATATCTCAAATGCAGAAATATCAGCTATATTAAACCTGGCTTGCTCTGACTTCCTAGGGAGGTGGTTCTATCTATTAAGCCTTACTTTTGCAGTGTGCAGCACAATTTACTGGAGCAGCTGTTTAAATCCTCTAATGGTATAGTGCATTTAACTTGATATGTTATTTGTCTTGCTCTTAATGAATCTTTGATCAATTTGTACCTAGTTCACATTTTTTTTCTGTGCTTTACTGTCCACAGGAGAAAAAGAATAGCAGGGGCTTAATTTAGAAAGGTCAAAATGGTAAACAAATTTAAAAGGGTCAATGTACTTCAGAGTGTAAAACCATGTCAGGTTGTGGAAGGATCGTTTTGGTCCTAATTCTCTGCATCACATAAAGGTGTCGGTCCTTCTTAGAGTTCCCTGATGCTAACACAGGCAGACAAGAGCTGGCTGCTGAGATTGGGCTTTGCTGTTGTTTTAGACTTCCACTTTTTCAGCAGAGTATTTCAGTGTGTCACAGTGCACAAATAGCCCTCACAGAGCAGTAGCACAGAGTTGCATTACTTGCTCCATGCACTGCAGAGCCAATTAGTAGCAATGAGTCTATCTGGTGGATTTGATTTGATAAGATGTGGGTTTGGTTTTGTTTTGTTTTGTTTTGCACTTCCACACCTGTAGCAAGCACGTGTACTCTCCACATGAATTATATAATTCTTAATATTGGAAAACTACAGCATGCACCATGAAGTAAACAGTTTGCTTTTAGCAACAATTTTGGGGCCCCAAACAAATTTTTCAAAGAGCTTAACCTTGGAAGATGGAGGATAGGATTTTGCCTTTTAAAATAAAAGTGGTTTCCTTGGAGAAAAAGCTCTTAGATCCATGTTTTCAGCTAGCTTTGTAATCAGACTCATTGTTGAAATGTTTTTGGCCAACAAACAAATCCTATGATGATTTCAAGGCAGGGTCAATTAAAATAAACAAATGTTTTTGCTTTCTAGGGAAGCTTTTGTGTCAGTAATGAAACAAATTATGAAGTACTTCAAAACAAAAATAAACACAGACTACCAAGAGTTTTCATTTGGGAACAAGTAGCTCACAGAATGGCAGGGAAATGTACAGCTTATGTGCAAATCTTGTATTGCTGCTGCTCTAATACCAGCACTAGTAGTCCCATTAGATTAATTACTCTTGAATTCAGAGAATCTGCTCATTTGTAGAAGTCCCCATTAGTGTGAAACAGGCCTGTAGCAATGAACTCAAACAAGGATTAAGAGCCATAAAAGAGTAGGTTGTGGTTGTTTTTAATACTTTTTTTGCAATGGGTACTTTACAGACTCTGTCTATAAAATAAATGACAGATTTTGCAGTGCATGGTCCTTTTCTGCAATGTGACCATGTGGTTTAAGCTGGAATCTATTGCTTTCCTGGCACAATGGTAGAGTGTTTCTCTTGCAATTCTCTATAGTCATTATTAAAAACACTCAAGACTAGATAAATAAATTTGTTAAACGATACCTGTCAAGTATGTGTATTTGGAGAATCATCACAGTGATGTGACTTTAAAAAGGCAGAAGTCTCCCCATCTGGAGCAGCCTGAAAGACTAAGATCCAGCAGTCACCTCCAGACAATGAACTGTCATTTTTTGGTTTCTTCTATTGCCTTTGTGTGTTTAACCACTGCTATATTTTATGGGATTGTGGCCTTGTCTATGTAGCAACCTACATACTGATGTTCCATATCAGGGATAGCAGTAAATAAACTGCTGGCATTAAGGGTGTTATTTCTGCCTCTTTAACTCATAGCCAGCTTGCTAACACCACTATTCCTACTATCATCAGTAAAGACAGGAGTAGCTGCTATCAAAGTGTGCCAGTAAAAGGAAGAGGAGATTGGGAGTAGCTGCTCAGCATCTGGTGGGATAAAGAGGTGGCAACATTGCCACAATAAATAGAAGGCAATCTTACTGATAATTACCAGTAGAGCAAAGATGACAGTGGTAAGAGTGGTATAGGAAAATAAACACAGGCATTGTGGAAGTTAGCCATTCATGTATGTATTACTGGGAATTAGTTCTATCAATTTATGTTTTGCAGATATTTCTGTAACAATTGGGAGGGGGGCATAGTACTTCGACGTCTCTTTTTCTTATTTCTAAAGCATCAATAGAAAATATACCATGACTGTGTGATTTTTGCCATGTGCTGATACTTTCAAGGCTGTGAGGAGACAACTGCTATTAATCCTGTCTATGGGTTTTCTTTGTTGTGTTTTATGTTCCCTGAACTGTATCCATCTCCTGTTTTCCTGACTTTGCTTTGCAGCTCCAGCTCTGCAAATTTGTGCCCCTTAGCATGACCTAATCTGAGGAACATCAGAGCTCACTCAAAGCTCCCAGCCCCAGAAGCACAAAGCTTTGCTTGGGTGAGGTCTTGTTAGAAAACAGAAATATTACTAATGTTAAGAGGAGAGTAGCTGTTCCTGTTATCTGTGGAATGTAAGTTGGAACTGGAGTTCAGAAACATTTGCAAGATTGTAACGCTGTCTTCAACTCTGCCTTTAGAAACATCAGATATATCCAGTTGTTTGAGAAAGGAAGTTTAGACATCAGCCCAGCTTGCAATAGCTCAGCTTTCTTTTTGAGACTAGGATGAGGACCATGAGTGCATGATGTGAGATGTCACAGGTGTAAAACACACTGAGAAAATTTCTTCAGTTCTCATAGGACAAACTACATTAGATACTGGTTTGTGCATATGTTTTGGTTACTCTGTGGCCCATGTGGACAAGAAGTTTTCTGCAGAAGAAAACTAGAAGACCAGTTGAGCTATCTGCAGCCACAGCCTTCTGCAAGTTATTCTTGGCTTCTATGCAACTGCAGTGAAAGGTTTGTAAAATATCTGAGCAGGATAGCAGATTATAGCCTTTTGGTTGTCATAGGTAGTCCTTAGTATGTTACCCTGCCTTGTTTGGTGGTAGAATTATATATTCAGTTGATTGTGCATCTGCTCTTGCTGCAAACTGGTCAAGTGTAAACTGGTAATTGTCAGGAGAAAGGGAAAGGAAGAGCAGAATTTGTCTGACAAGAATGGATGCTTACTGCAATTTTTTTTTACTCTTATTGCAATATTCACTACTAGTTTGAGTTTCTAGAAAAATTGAATTGGCAGGCTTACTACCAAATCTGCAACTTGCTTTAGAGAACACTGTATTTGTAAGTGCAAATTGAAATTACTTTATAAAAGAAAACTGAAGATGTCATTTGGAGAGGGGAAAAAGAAAAAATAATTCCATCCATAATTTTTAGGGAGGAAAACTTCTATATTTAAAAGAATTGCAGAAAACTCATGATTCTTTGAGAGGTAACTCATAAAGATGGAAACATTTTGCTGTGCTTTGAAGAGCCCTACAGCAAAGATCTTTGTAATGGTCCATCTCATACTCCAGCTGAACAGAGACCAAATCAGCCAAAGGCAAGAGAAACTTTGGAGGGAGAATAAGAGACTAGTTTTTCATGGCATCATCAGTATAATTGTGTGGATTATGTGGAATGCAGCAGATGTTTAAACATCATGCCTTGCTGTTGCCACTTTTCTCTCAAAAGGTCATTTAAGGACTTGACCTATGAAGATGTTTCAACCAGCCATGTACAGGGCTGGTAATCTGGGGACACTCTTTAAAAAGAAAAGATTCTTGGATCCATAGAATATTTTTTATTGTTAAAATATAATAACTTATTTATTTATTTATTTAGGAGTAGTGTCTCTGTCAGCAGAATCATTTAGTCAAGTGGCAGCTCATTTTGCAGGGCTCTGGAGCAGTGCTCCATTTTTACATTTTCTTTATGCCAGAGCTCCTCTGGGCATGACATTTTAGTCTCTGGTGCCCCTAGAGTCGCTGAGGAAAAATGAGGCTTCAGATTAGAAGCGCTTAACTCAAATGCACAAATCTTCCCTTTTTTCTCTGTTGCTCTCCTAATGCTGTGAGAAACTTTTGTCCTTGCTTTTCCTGTTCCTCCTTCTCTTTCCCATCCTGACTGCTGTTTGCTTCCTCCTCTTTTCCATCTGTCACCACTCTTTTGTTCCCTCTCTCTTACTTATCTCTCAGATCTTTTCTTCCTGCCTTTGGCATCTTCCTCATTTTTTCTTGTCTCAGCAAAATAATTTATTGTCCAACTTGACAATCTTTTCAAGCTTCCTTTAGTCATTAAGTACTTGCAGAGTACTTAGTTAGGAAAAGTTTGTTGCCTATAATACATGTGCATAACTAATCAATGTAAATTAATAACATGGAATTCTAATTAGTGTTATAATCTGAAAGAAGACAATGAGGCCCCTCTTCCAGCTCAGGTTTTCTGTTACCAGTTAGCATGTTGCTGACTTGGAAACACTTGGCTGGTATTTTCCAGAGCAGCAAAAACCAAGTTGTGCTAGGTGTTCCAATGCTTTTTGTCTTGCTATTTCTTACAGAAAGGCTAAAAATATACCACTCTCTTTTGAAAATGCTTTACAGCTGTTTTGCACAAGATTATCTGGGTAGACAAGGTCACTGAGAATTGTAGCATTTGTCCTTGAAACACCAGACACAGCCATGGCAATGTGTGTAAAAAGTTAATTGGGCAAGATTCATGAATTGTAGAATGATGGTCAGATTATGAACATTGCTGTATGTGTACAGGTGATGTAATGGAAGGTTTTCCTTGTACTCTACAGTCTTTATGTCAGAATGAAAACTCTGATGCTGTTCTGTAGTGGATGTTTTTAACAGCACAAGACAGGGATGTAATCAGATTGAACAGTTACCATTCTCGTTCACGGATCAGGTTGATAACCTGACATCCTGATTGTAAGTGATGCACACAACAAGGCTTCAACAGCACAGCTTGCTGCCTGAGAATTTAACTGGTTTGGTTTTGTTTTGTAGAGCCTTTGTTTGTGCTAGGAATTGTCATGAGTGCCTTTTCCAAAGTGGTTGCTGAAAAGGAGACATTGTACCACAATGCCATTCCTCTTTCTATTTCTGCAACTACTGCAAGCACTTGGTTCTAGTGGATTTCTGCACACCTAACAGAGTATTCAGGTTTTCTTTGCAGTGTTTGAAGCAAAATTCTAGACAGGTAAGCAACAAAGGAATAGAAGCCTGTGGATGCCTTTCTAAAAAATGTCAACCAAGTAAGTCTTCAACCAAGTAAATCAGGAATTTATATATCAATCTAATGTAAATTCAGGGCATAAATACATGGTGTGCTTTCTCTGAGACTTATCCAGATCACTCAGCAGCTGTGGGTGTCCTCAAATTATATATGGGGATAACAGTAGTGAAAATATTTTCTGAGCCCTCTTACCTCAAAGGACCAAAGCAGCAGTGACATTGACTTTCTGTCCTGTGCTTGAAAAGATGAAGGATTCATAAGGTGGGTAAGGGCTCTACCTGTCTTCAGATGCAGAAATCCAGTGTTGCAATGGAGAAGATTAGCGATTGCATCTTTGAGTTTTGTTATGCTGAGTTTACAGATCTCTCAGCCAGTGGGAGATTATATTAGTGCAAAATGAGCAATTGAACCCAACGGTGCCAAGCAGAGACAAATAGAAAATCAGTGTCTGATCTGATCCCATGGAGTTTCAAGTAAGGTGCCAGAGGAGCAATAAAGGGGCAGGGTGTGTAGGAGCAAAGTGAGCCATGATTTTCATGTCTTGATGGTATTTTTATGTTTGGCTGTTTTTGTGCTTTTTCTGTGGATTCATGTTAGGAAAAGAGGCAGTTATTTAAAAGACGAAGGGAGTGTGTGTTAAAATAAAATGCTAAAGTAAAAGATTGACATTACCAATTTGACTGAAGTAAGGACTTGAGGAATTTTTGTATTCTAGAGATACATGGAACAAACCACCAGACACCATTTTGGGTAACAGGTTTGCTCCAAAGAGTACCAAAGGCATGGTTTCAGTCTAAGATGCAAGTTATTTATGACTCAAGTGAAGGAGTAAATGTCAAATCAGGACTTCTTTTCTCCATTTAAAACAAAATTGGAGGGGAAAAAGATTGACTTTTTTTGGTTTTGATGTTTGTTTTTTGTTTTCGATTTATCCTTTGATGTTCAAATTATCCTATAATTTATCTCTGACATTTTTATTTAGAAATTGCAGTCTAATCCCAGTGTAGTATTTAGCCTTCCTCTAATACCCTGATGGCTGCAACCATTGCTTCTTGCTCAGTCTTGCTGTGCAGCATTTGTTGAAACTGTTTAAGTGTTCCAGTTCCCTAGATACACTACCAGAGTGCAAAGGGGCTGAAGATCTGTAGGGACGAAAATGAGCTCCTTCACAGAGAGCAAAGCTCTTTAGTGCACTGTTCTGATCATGGCAAAAGGAACAGATTGTGGGACAGTCTGAGACTCTCTCATGTTGAACTGGGAACATGAGAACCAGAACCTCAGCCTACAAGTTGTAGATGAATCTCAAAAATCTGTTTTGCTTAGCAGGAGGTATATTTGCCATCCACACCCATTTCTCTGTCTTTTTAAGGGCCAGATATTTGTATTCAAAGCTAATGACTCCTTTAGTTCATCACTGCACTGAAGCAAAGCATTTTGGTAAAACAAGACTCCAGGCACACCTCTCCCTCTGGTGTGCATCTCATGAGTGCTGTGGCACTGCACTGCAGCAGCACTGTCCTGAGGGTTTCCTAAATGGTGCTGGCAGGGTCTGGGTGACTCCATCATCTGGGAGGGGGATGTTTCAATTAGAGACCAGTGACATCTTCCAGCTTGAGCCCTAAATCAGAAAACTGTGAGAGGCACAAAGGGCTGAAATGTGATGGCTGCAGCATTGCAACTATTTCAGTACACTGAGTTATACCAGTTTTTGCTTCAGATGAGCCTTCAAGAATATATTGACTCCTTTTAATAAACAGGAATAATAGAGGTTAGGATTAATTAATTGAAGAACAGGCTGCAATTAAGTAAACTGGTAACTTTTTGATGTGATATCTGAAAATTCCCCTACAAATTGTGGAGTAATGATTTCCTATGTGTACAAAATGCACGTTTGTATTGATAAGAAAAGGTAGTACACAAATTTATTTTGTGTATGCTAAGTTTTACAAGAACATTCTGTGAGACCAACTTAAATTCTGAATTTAGAAAATACGTCCTGGAGTTTAATGCAAGGCTCAAGTAATGCTGTCAACAATTCGCAGTGAGGAACAGCTTGTTTAAGAAACTAAAAATTATGGCTTAACTATATCAGATGATGTGGATGTCCATCTGGAATTCAAGTGTGGAATTCTCTGTGCATAACACATGAGAAGACACTGAAATATAAGGACAACCCGAAATTCAAGAGGTTTTTGGAATAAGTCACTAACAGGAAAGATTATTGTGTCTCAGAGCATTGTTGTCTCATCAAGTACCCACACATCCAGCTGTTTTGTGGGGTTTTGTATTCATTGTACTTACCTGGAATGCAGCATTCATTACTTTCCTTTAAGCATATTAGCAATGTGGGTATAGGACACAGATTTATGTCTGAACATGACCCAAGTCGAGGACGTGACTAAAAAATGAGGTGAGGTTTGGAAACTATGAGCAAACAGTTATGTAAGAGTAAAAGATGCATCAGGCATGTAGATGGGAAATTAAATCTTTCCTCTGGAGCTACTCAGCATTTTTTGTTGTTACTGTTGTTTGGGTTTGTTTGGTGGGGTTTGTTTATGGGTATTTTTTTTTTTTTGTTTTCCATCTGTATTTCTTGCATGTTGGACTGCATTCTATAAGCAAAAATTTTTGGACTGATAATGGCAAACAAAAATCTAATGTCTCTTTTCTTTGCACTCTGTCAATGAAAAACACAATGGACAGTTTTGGAGAGAATCATGGACTCATTTAAGTTGGAAAAGGCCTCTAAGATCATCAGCCTAACACTGCCAAGCCCACTATTAAACCATGCCCCCAAGAAAGGCATCTTCACATCTTTCAAACACTGGGCAGCCTGTTCCAAAGCCTGAACACCCTATTGGTGCAACATTTTCTTCTAGTCTCCTATCTAACCTTCCCTTGCTGCAATTTGAGGCCATTTCCTCTTGTCCTGTCAGTTGTTTCCTGTGAGAAGAGAGTGATCCTGCCTCATTACCACCTCCTGACAGGGAATTTAGAGAATTATAAGGCCCTCCCTGAGCCTCCTTTTCTCCAGGCTAAACACCCTCAGCTGCTCCAGACCCTGGAGATGTGTGCTCCAGACCCGTCCCCAGATTTCACAAATTATGCTTGTCCCCATCTTCTGGTTGGATTAAGAAAGGCCCTAAAATATGTTGGAGATTAGTTCTGTTTTCTGAAAGTTTGGTTTTTTGTTGGTTTTTTTTTTTGTTTGTTTGTTTGTTTTTTTGTTTTCAGTGTGGGTTACACAGAAAACTGCTGCTCTTCTACTGTCATATAAAGCATGGAAACAACTAATAGGTGATGCCTGGTACCAAACTGGCTATGCCACTATGACTAAACTGGCTCCTCAATCGTTCCATATACTTGCAGAAATATGTGTTTATGTGTACAAAGCCACAGACACTGTCCTCCTTCCTTCTAAAGGAATTTATCTCCATCCTGAAGATGCCCTTCAGTTTTCTGACTTGGGAGAGGTAACTTTGGACTGTACCTTTTCCTTCTTTTCATCCTACTTGTGCCTCTGTGTGCCTGTATTTGAAAATGCAGTCTAGATACATGGTGCATGACAGGAATCTGAGGCTGGTGGAATGGGGAGTGTTTGGAGTATGTCACTTGCTCACAGGACTGCATTTGTTTTTTGCCGTGAGCTTCTTTTTTCCCCATGAGATAAGACATGGAACTGCATGGGATCTTGGATGGCTTTGAACAACCTGGACTAGTCAGAGGTGTCCCTGTCCATGGCAGGGAGGTTGGAACTGGGTGAACTTTAAGGTCCCTTCCAACCCAAGCCATTCTGTGACATTTAGATTCCAAAACAACACTTGTTACTCCCACAGTTTGAGGCGCAGGCTATATATGTGAATATTAGTTGCTTTAAGAACAGTGTTTGCCTGGAACACATTTTTTAGCTTAAATGATCCTTAGAGATACATGTGTATATGTGTGTGTAGTACATATGCATAGATATATTTACAGGCAAAAATATGATAGTAATATAAAAATAACTGGGATCTGAATCAGATGAATTTGATCTTTCCTCCTCTTTGCAAAGTCTTCTGCAAAGTAATTAACCAAATAATTTTTCCCTCCATCTGTGTAATAGTGTTCATACTCATCTTTAAGCAATTTTAATCTCTGTTTAAGCATCACTATCTGGAAGCAGTGATATTAATTAGATCAGTGCAAGTTCTTCCTGGGCATAATGACAGGTATATAGGAATAAATGGCTTATCAGGTATTTTTGGCTACATGGAAAATAGAAAGCCTTACAGCTTCTTTGAGTTTTGGCAGTGGCTTCACAGTCTCAGTAACACTGCAGAACACTCAGGCTTTTCAAACAGTAATCCAAATGGGAAAGCAAACAAAGTGTTTCATCCTCAAATTTAATGCATGAGACAAATGACTGCATCTTGGGACTCACAGTATTGGTAGAGGGAAATTGTGACTTTTGGAAAGTGTTGGTATAAGCATTTTTTAAAAACTGCAAGACAAAAAGGAGCATATAGAAAAGCTTACTTAGAATAACGAATGGTAAAGCTGCTAATAGTGTGATAATTAAAAAACAGAAATGGTATCTGGAATTAGACTGAATGAGCAGTTGATACCTATAGAAAAGCTCTAGAATTAAGAGTAAATATTCTGGGGTACTTAGGATATTGCTACTACTTGATGATAATGCAGTTTGTGGCTTTAAATTGTTGGTTTGTTGTTTGTTTTTTTTTTTTTCTGTAAAACTGCCCACCACTGGTAACACTGACCATGGCATTTACTCATGTTCAGGTATTGCTTGAAAGTAGCTTTAAATGCCAATAATGAACAACCTTAGAGGTTCCACATCTCACCAGATATATGTTGTGGGCTCAATCTCAGATTTTTTGGGGGTTTTTTGATCAAGGAAAATAGCTTCCTTTATCTAATATTAGTTCCTTTCCACATGTTTTTCTGGGTTTTTTTTGGTGAAATCTTTGCGTTCTTTGTTGAAGAAAGAGGGGCTTTTTTTTTTTTCCTGCATTATGTCATGTTAGGGAAAATCAGTGCACCTCAGAAGCTTTTATTGTCATTATGCTATAGAGGAAAAGCCTGGGAAATAATAGAACCCTTATTCAGGCGGACAGGAAGATTTTCATCTCATCTTAAGATGTGCCAGAGTACCTCATAATCAGCAAACAGCTGCACTGCCATTTCTTCTAGGTGCAATTTTGTCCTGAGCACTGCAGAGGAGGCAGTGAGAGCATCTCCTTGGGTCTGAGGGGTTGGGTACCTAAAGCAGCAGGGCCAAGGTTTCATTCAAATGACAAAACTATTTCCTGACCTTCTGATATGCTCAGGATATTGATTTGTTTGGGTTTTAGGACATTAATTTTAATGCCTTTTTTAAAATATTACAGTGCTTTCTTCTATGAAGAGAATTATCATTTTTCTTTCATCAGATATTTGCTAACAAATGTGTCATCAAGGCTATTTGTTATTTTGAGATGAAGTCATGTATAATGTGCATAGCACGTGATCAGCTATAGATTGGGAAATAAGAGCAGATTAGGGTTCCACATAGGGAGTATTTTCTTTTCTTCCTAAAAAAAACCACCATTTTTTTTTCTTTTTTTCTCATAGTATCAGTTGGGTTTTCGAAGTTATAGCAGCCATTGGTTTACAGGAATTTTGCTAAGTGTACTTAGGAGTCTTATGAAGTGTACATCACTTATGGAAATTGGAAAATTTGGAAACAGCTCTTCCAAATCAGACCCTAACTTAGAAAAACAAACAAACCACTCTATCCCTTAATAAAGTGTTGCAATACTTGTGTTAGTTTGTAAACTCTGAAGTGTGGACTGTGGAAAGGTTTCTATGAGAGAGACAGGTATTAGAAAGAAAAACAACATGCCATTCCAGACAAAAACTATATAAAATAATTTGCTTAGCTGTGGTTTCTTCCCTTTTGTATTTGCTTTTTGCAAATAATCTGTCCTTCACAGCTTAATATTTGCATGGAGAAAATATGATTATGAAAAAAAAGTAAAGTTTGCAAAAGAAGGTGGTTTCTGGATGCTGGGACTGTAGTTTTTGTTTAAGCAACAAAAAGTTATATATTTTTAATCTAACTGCACCTTGTATTGCATTCCTACCTGCATGTGTGTGAGAGCAAGGATGGTGGAGTGTGGTGCTGCTGAGGTAGAGGCAGCGGCTCTTCAACAATGATGGGGAAGTTGCCCCATATAGGAATGAATCAGTTCCATCTGCATGAGGGCAGAGGCTCCCTGGAGGAGCTGGAGTGCACTAAATCCTCTAAGATTTCTAAGATGGATGGGGTTGTGGGGACTGGCAGCATCATGAAAATGCCAGTGGGAGGAAGACCTGGAAGCAGAATTGGTACCAATGCCTGTAATTACCGAGAAGAACAGTGATTGCAACTAGGACTGATCTTTCTGAAACTTTTTAAAGGCTTACTGGTAATGCATCGTAGAAAAATATGAGCTCAGGTGGCCCAGGGGACAACTGCATCAACAGAAATGGAAAAATTAAGCCACACAATGTCCTCAGCCACCTATCGTCAAACCCCAAGCCTCCTTTCCATCTTCATGTTAATCTTTCACTTCTGCTTTATCCCTACTTGAAAGTACCTCAATCCTTGCACAAATTCAGCAGCTGTAGAATAAATGCACCCCCCAGCATTAATTAAGGATAGAGTGTTCCCCAAAATACATTCCTTGCAGATGATCCAATAGACTCTCTGAATGCCTCAACTTAAATCCACTCCAGCTCCAAGGAGGCCCTCCCAGGCAGGCTCACACAGATGTACCTCTTGTTATTCTCTGGGAGTCAGCAGAGCCACTCAAGAGAGGAGCCAGGCATGGAGCTGAGAAAGGCAATCAACTTTCTTTTTTGTTTGAAGATAGTGGGGAGGCTTTGTCCACAATTGCAGCTGCACCTGGGCTCCAAATTGCCTCTCAGCCAGAGCTCTGTGACAAGGCCAGGCACACCCCGCTCCTGTGTGACAGCAACTCCTGTGAGCCACATTTACACACACAGGCCAAGCCTGGTGTCCTCATCCAGAATAAGGTCCTGATCAGCTGTTTTTTCCTCTAACTTTCAAAGTGATTTGAGTAAGGAAGGCATTAGTATGTCATTTGGGATTGATATTTATTTTATGAAGCATTTAAGTATTCTTCAGAAGGAATTGCATTACACACATATCAGCTACATATAGGACAGCTTGATTCAACAATGAAAAAATAAACAGGGCAATTTTATTCTTTATTGCTCAGTTTTCCCCCTTCATTTTCACTTTGCTGTCTGAAATAAAATTAATAATAATACTATTTCTAGCACGTCTGAATGTCTATTGAAATAATAAATCAAGCTTCCAAGGCACAAGTGTGACTTTAAAATACATAAACATTAATGATCTTCATTTTTCTTAGCTTTGTCTTTTTATTTCTCCCTTTGATAGCATATCAAACCATGCTTAATAAACCAGATACCCAAGTTAAATTGTGTACTGCATGTACAACAGTTTTTACCATGCAGACACGTAAATGGGCTTGGCAGCCACTTTGAAATATAAAGAGATTCATAAGCAAAATATTCACCCCAAAAATCTCCAGTTCAAAACATATCCAATTAGAATTCAGAGAGCAGATGAGTTTTTAAATGCAATCTTAAGCTTGGAAGGAGAATCTATCAGGAGATAATTGATTCCACCAAACAGAAACAATCATTGAAAGTGTTCTGCCACCAGAGGATCCTAAGGGCTATAGAAATGGTAATAACTCTATACTTTTCCTTATGATATTTCTGACAGATTTCTACAAGCCTTTGTCCCAGCTCACTGAGCAGGCACCCCTTCTTCGTCACGCTACATTGCCCTGCTTTTGTCCTGTTTCTCTCCTGGACGATGAAGGCAGCTGGGTTTTCACCTCCCTTTCTCCTCCAGCAGAGCCAGAGGAGAGCCACACATCCAGGGCCGTCCCCCTGCCTCAGCCAAGGTGTCACAGGGCAGGACAGCATCACCTTGGGCTCCTGGCACTGCTGGCTTTGAGGGAAGGAGAGATGGGGCCATCACCCCTCTTAGCCACCTGCAGCTCCAGTGGTGGAAGGACCTAATATTCTGACACTTCAAAAGCTTTCTCCTGTCCTTTGGTTACCCTCTGCTCTTTCCTCCTAAATCTCCTTTTCTTCTGGGGAAAAAGCCTTATCCTAAGCCTGGGCTGTGCCACAATAAAAATAATTTTTGCATGACCATATGAGAAGCCCTGGAGGAGGGGCCATTGGTGTCTTTATTCCAAACAAATAATTTTGATGGAAGTTATTTTAAATAAGTTAACATATTCAGATTTTGTTCCTTTTCCTACCTCTCAGGAGGAAATTGAGCAGATCTCTGGCTGCTTTAGGTTTACCGTTTCTAGCTTTCATTATTTCCAAAACTGCAGTGAAAGAGAAATATTTTTCCTGATGTAGTTAACTTTTGCTATGTTTAGCCAGTGGACAATCTGCACCTAAACAGGAGTATAATATGTGCTTTATTTAATATTCTATTTGTCTTTCTCTCTATCTGTACAAAGAATGTGCTTAGACAAGCCTAAAAGAAGTTTGTGGAATAATTGTTCTGGCCCATATGTAAGCAAGTCATATTTTACCTCTTGTTGACACTCAGCAATTTTACTGCTTTTTAGTTTTGCTCTGTCTTCTTTTTCATCAATGATTTAATTCATTTAGAGCACTTTTAATTAAAAAAAAATTTGCTCTGTGGGAGAGGATGATTTATTTTTGGGGGCTCTGTGTGTATGAGTGTGGATATATCAAACTTCTGTTTCTGTTTTGGTGAGATTTTTGTTAATCTAGAGCTGTGCTGACTGCCAGTCTTTGCTGGGAGAATGAGTTCTTGGAGCCATTCTGGTCAGCTCTGGATAACTGGGTTTAGTTAGACCCAGCCTGAGCATGTGAACACACATGCAGATTCTTGGAGTCCTTTAATGACTCTTTGCTCAGAGAGAGAAAATATTGCCATGACTTAGGGATATGGGCTGTGGTCTTACTCTCACAGACATGAAAGGCTGTGATGTTTCAGAGGAAAGGAACCAACCCAGCAGGATGGGTGGGTAGAGAGACAGAATTTCCAAAAGCAAGAGCAAGAGGAGTTTTTGCTAATTTAAGCACCAGAGACCCTCCTGCTTTGAGGTGTAGTAAAGAAAAGATGCACTTTCCTCTCCTTCTGGTGAGAGATATTTGAAGCACAACTCTGTTATTAGCTTCCTATGTGTTGTCTCTCTGTTCTGTTTGCTTTTATCGCTTCTTCAGAGCCCTGCAGTTGGGCTAATTTCAATACTGATAATTAAACTCTTTCTGCATTAGTGTTCCCCAAAACAAAGCCAAAATATTGCTTCCAACTCATCTGGCTCTGTTAAGAGATTCTGGATGATGTATTACATCTTTTTTAAGAGTTAAAAAGCTAAAGTAATAGTTATAAATAGATGTATAAAATCATGCCACTGCATCTCGGAAGCACTGCACTCAAGGAGAGCAATACAATTGACAAGCAATTTAAGCTGCAGTGTGAAAGGATGCAGAAATAACAAGATTTGCATGAAAAATATTGAGATCATGAGAACATCAAATTTAAACAAAAAACTCGTGTGCCTCATGACTAAGTCATGAGAACTGGCATTGCTGTTATAGCATTATTCAATATGCTTGGCTTTTGAAAATAGTTTTATAATGAGGGTGGAGTGTATGTATCTGTACAGAAAATGAGCATTGTTTGTATCTAGCTAGCTCATTACTATGAGAATCAGGAATGCAAGACTCTGAAATCTTAATACAGGTCAGAAGATCTCAGATGCTTCCAGCTATGGTTGAGCCCACATTGTCAGGAAGATAACCCAGGGCAAAGACAGAAACTGACCCTGCTTTCAAATCAGTCAATCAATCAGTGATTAAACAGTGCCACCAAGCAAGAAAAAAAAAATTTAAAAAAAGAAAAGTAGGGGGAATTTCAATCAGGAAGCTGATTGTCTATTTATTTCATCTTATCAGTGACAATCATTCATCTTGGGACAGAATACAGTTACATCAGTGATGGTGGCAGAAGGGTCTGAAGAAGGGTCATTGCAAAGAGACTCTCTCACATCCATCTGGCTTTACTCTTGCATGACTTACAGCCACCATGACAGATTTCTTTCATTTTCTCTTGCTGCTGTTGTGCTTTCTGACATGCTGCATGGTCGAGAAAAAGGTAATAGGTACTTGTTGTCTAAAGGAAAGTACAGACTTTCTAAATCAGTTTATGCTTTCATTGTGTACTGTATCACTGCAAATGGGGGTGGTACTTCCAGGGATTCTTTGTTTAATTCCATGAGGGGGCTGTCATAAATTCAGGTGCTTCAGGGGCATTCATGTTTTCTAAATTCTTTGCCAAAACTGAAGTGTCAAAAAAATAATCCTACAAAACCACTTAGCTCTGGAACTTAATATTCCTCTTTTAATTTTAATGGTTCTCACTGAGATTTCTTTAATACCTTACATTCTGAATATTTTAAATAAGCATGTAAGATGCCCACATGGGGATTTTTCAGTTTGTTTTTAAAATAGCTATCATCCTCATGATAATGAGGAGCAGCATTTATATAGGCAATCTTTTTTTTTTTAAACTGAATACAGAGGAGAGTAATTTCTGCTGTCTGCAAGTTGCTAGGCTCAGCTGCTTCATAGCATTGTACTGAATATGAAATACACCCCTGGAAAAGATTCAGACTGCTCCCCTACAGAAGCAACTGAATTTTTCTTTTTTTTTTTTTATTTAACTTTACAAGTTATGAATTCATGTACACTTCACACTGCATTATTTCTAATTAAAAGCATTTAAGTCAAACAGGACACTTGGCTCTATGCTGCAATTCCTGGCAGAATTTTGCCATGCCACTTTTTTTCATATATTTCATAGCTGACACTTTGTAACAGGAATGCTTTTGTCTTGAAAAATCAAAAGTACAATCACATATTCCAAAGGCTGCAGAATTTGGATTCACTTAGTCTAGATAAAAACTTCATCCTTGTTATTGTTACAGCAAAACAGAAATATGGGTCCTGCCACCAAAATATATGATTATTTTATTGGGTTTTGTCTTTTTGAGTTCTCAGCTCAAATTAATGGTTGGATTGCATTTGGCACCAACAGGTCTTCAGTGTGATTGTTTAACACAGGCTTAAAATGTTGTGACAATAATGTGTCTAGTATTACAAGGATTGTGTTAATAAAACCGCAGCACAGTAGCAGTAAAATAAACCATGAGGGAGGAAAACTGGGTATTGATGGGCAATTTCACACTGTTCACCATGACTCTGGCAATTAGCAGTAAAAATGAGATGATTTTACCTGGGAAAGGAGTCTCTTTGCAAACAGTGCATTTTACTATTCTCATCTGCATTGCAAGCACTCATGTGTTGGAAACACCCCAGTCAGAGCAGACCTTCCTTCTTGCCAGAAATAATTTCTTCCTGTTGGCCATGAGGAAGGGGAGGGAGAAAGAGATTTCTCTTGCTTTGTACCCTCCTGCCTCTGCCTGCCTTCCCCTAAAATGTGTGTTCATCTGAGCCTCTTGTCCTTTGGGACAGAATCCTGTTCCCTGTGCTGCAGAGAGCAGCCAAGGCAAGGGAAGGATGGTCTTTAATGGATCCTCCCTTGCAAAAAATCCCACCTGGCCAAAAATCCCTTCCTGCTGCCTCGGTCAGCTCAGCCTCACGTGAGGCAATGCCGTTTATTTTCTAGGAACTCTGCCAAGTCCAGGAGAGACTATGAGTCTGGAATGCCTGAGCCCTGAAAGTTGGGCAGGTTTGGGGTTCTTTTGAAGAATCAGAAGTGACTAATCTGTGACATGACTTAGGCAGCCAGAAGACAGAACTGCTCCACGCTGGGGCTGAGCTGGGGAGAACAGCCTGGGAAGAGAAGTTTGGGGTGTATCTTTGTGCCTCACAGTAAATTGGGATGTTTCCTGAGGAATAGGTAGACCAGAATCCAGATTTCAGTAAAAAAAAAAAAAAATTCTAATATAAGTTTAACGTGAGCTTTGTTGGAAGGCTTCAACATTAATTATTTTTTATTGAACAGGAAATAATTCTACCCCCATAATATAAATTCCAGGAAAAAAAAAAAAAAAGCCTGAAGCCCTGCTGGATACTTTGCCAAATGTTAGTGTATTTAGAACCTTAGTAATCATTTTCTGTTTCCATGTTTGTACATTATTTGGAATAGTACTGAATTTTTGTAATTTTTTTTTCTTTGTACTTAATATTATATATATTTTAAATATCAGCGTTTGTAATTATCTAGGATTGAGAGAGAAGTCTAAAAATAGTTCTTAGCAAAGATTGATTTATCTTTGGTCTTGTGTCTGTCTTACCAAGTTGAGTACAACTAACAAACTATAATTTAGGGAAAATTCCTGTTGTGGAGAAACAAAATCTTACCTCAACTTTGTTTCTGCAGTTGGTAGAAACAAAAATACAAGAGAGAAAGTTTTGTAAAAGCTTTAAAGCCTTTTAGTGCTGAAGTTTATTTAAGGGCAAGTAATTTTGGAAATAATCTGAAGAGGTTGTTTTGATTTTGTAGGTTTTTCTTTTGCTTTTACAGCATCTTGCATGTTAGAAGGTCACTAAAGAAAAGCATAACATTTTCAAAGTTACATAATCATTTGTTTGTTGCTGACTGCAGGCTAAAAGGCATTATTATTATTTTTTTCTTTTTTAAATCTGTAATTTTACAGACCTTTTCACTGCAAGCAGTTTGTTTCCCTCTCCTCACTCTTTCCCCCTGGATTTCCATTTTAGAGAAACAGCTGGAAATATCTACCTTGCTCTTTTTACACCACCCCAATTTCTGTATTTTTCTATTGCTGGACTTTACACATCCCACAATGTGACTAAGTATCTGTCAAGATGCTGTCTGTTATCTCATTGTCTCCTCAGAGGAAGAAGCATGGGCAGTGAAGTGTTATGTTTTGATTGGGACTCAGGTTTTTTTTAATTTGCACATGTTGGTCTGTATTTCTGTTAGTATGTTCAAGGTCATAAAAATGTACTTTGTGCTTCAAGGGAAAAATAGTCCTTTCTTCATCCAGGATTTCTTGTCTCAGGGCCTAAGAAAACTCTGTTCAGCTAAGCCAGCAGAGCCTGTCAGCCATTGGTTTGCGCTCTCAAACTGGGGGGGCAATTTTTCACACCTTAGGCCATTAAATGTTCAGAGCAATTATACTTTTCATCTCAATTATTTCTCATGTGGAGAGTGGAGGAGAGATTTTAGTATGTGTCTTCATTAGTTAGTGGTGCTGGGGAGATGAACTGCAGCTCATCAGCAGCAGGCAGAGCTTCCCTGGAGGTGATTTTTTAAAATAACTAAAAAACAAATAAACCCTCCAACATGTTGCTGTAATGTAACCAAAAATTCACAATGAAACAAAATGGAGGTCAAATATCCATTTTATTTTGTAAGAATGGGATCCAGACACTTTTTGAAAAGTGGGATACAGAAGGAAAGAGCAGCTAATATAGATGACACAGAGAACTCAGAGAAATCAGAATTCATTCGTGAAGTATGGAAAAAACTGAACACATGAGGCGTAGCACCCATAACGTGAGCACATATTTTCATCTGCCAAAAAGTCCTGTTTGTCTTCTGAGACTCACTTTTAAGCTTAGAGCAAGCCTCAACCACTCTGCTGTCTTGGTAGAAGGTAAGGGGCTGGAAGTAGAAGATAAGTCCCTTCTAACCCTGAGTATTTTATGGTTCTATGTGTCAGGGAGAATATACCAACCTTTAGATGTTGTGAGCCATTGTATGGCTGCTGACAGTTTCACTGAGTGCTGTTGAAAATCAACGTTAAATTAGGAATAACCGTTAATTTTTCAGTGAAAACAAAAAATTCTGTGTTTTGCAGTAGATTCAATTTATCAGTCAGCACACTTAGCCTGTATTCTCTTAAGAAGGGCTCAAACCAGTCAGATATTAATCTCAATATTTAATTTTGTTTTACAATAGAGGCTTGAGGCTTCTTATGCCTGTTTGCCTGTTTCCAGGCATAAGAAGTTGAAAAATATGTTTGAATATCTACTCAAAACTGTGACTGATACAACTACTGAATTGAAAAGGCTGTACTCCCAGGACTCAGTGAAATCACTTTCCTTTGAATTGCTTGAAATGCATCAGTTAATTCTGTTAGCTAGTTGCCTTGATTGCCTATTTGGGTGCTAGAGAGAAGCAGACTGTGATTAGTCTGATTTATTTTAGATGCCTACCCTAAGTCAAGGTCAATCACATCCCTTGATCTTGCAATTTCCTTTAAAGAAATTCCAGATGAAGAGCTCAAATGCACATTCCAAAAGTCTGGGGGAAAAGTGAACATTTTATTCACCTGGAGAAAACGATTTTATATATTTTTCTTTTGCCATAGGCTGTCATTACATTTGTATTAGTCATAATAGAACATATTGTCACTTGATTTAGATTTCTACTATTTAGAAGACTTCTGCCAGTGTGTAACTGTAAAGAAACCTGCCTGGTCTGGGAGGCGACCATTGATTTTTAAGAAAATGTCAAAGCATCTGTCTGAATTCCTATCTTTGCCCTTAAAGAGAGAAATGCTTTTTCTAGCAGCAGTTCTTATTTCTTTGAAAAGCCTTATATCAATTTGAGGTGCAACGAGAACAGGCCTAAACCTTGGCAACTCAATCTTATTCCAGTACTTTTCTCACTGGAATCACTCCATGTCTCATTGATAGACATTTTGATGCTTTTCTCTTATCTTCTTGCCTAATCTCAGTGCACAAGGAAAAATGCACCATTTCTTTAAGTTTGAGGTCAGGGGAGTGTGTCTCCACTGCTCCATGAAATAAAGGTGTGATGGTTCCACTGATGAATGCACAACTGTTCACCTGCAATGGAAACAACCACCAAGAGAAAGGCAGAATTATCCAAGTCAGAAAAATGGACCTCTTATAAACTGTAGGCATTATAAACAGTGGATATTTTCACAACTACAATTAAACCTATTTTTCCTTTCAAAATGAGAAACAGCAACACAGAAGAACAGCCCTAGTTTTCTACAAGTATAATTTATAAGCATTTCTTTTGGGAATCTGCCTGTACTGATATTGTTTAAATATGTGACATTGATCTAAACAGAGAGTAGATAAAGTAGGTATTATATAAATTTAATAATGCACATTTCATTGTAGGGATATCTTTCTGATGTCATACCATCAAGAAATATATAGTGGGCATTTTATCTTGCAAGAGGTTATCACAGACACCTCACTGTCACAACCAATTATCATCCCTGTAAATGATAAGTAGGTGAAGATCAGGCTTATAATGAAAATGGCCTTGAAGATTCCCTAACTCAGCCCAGCAGAGAAAAGGAAATTTCAAAAACTTTTTAGCAGCTGTAATGGTGTCAGGGATTTGCTACAATGAGTCTCGCTATAAGGGAAGGAGTTGGAGAAATGAGAATGAAAAGGACAAGTAGCAAACCAGAGACCTCAACTAAAAGAATTTCTCGGTTAAGTTGGTATGAACTTACATTCCCTCGCTCATTTGAAACAGCAGGGTTTTTATCAGGACAGTTCATGCCCTTACACGTGCCTGTGAGTGGGAAAAGGGCAGCTGTGACAGCTATTTGAGACGACCTTATGTTACACCCTTGTTAAAGCTGATGGCAGTGATTTCAGCAGAGCTGGCATTTTGCTCTCCCTCCGGTGTCCCCTGCTGGTGACACATCACAGGCAGGTGGCAGCTGGAAAGGGTCTCAGTCCAAAGTTAGAAAAGAAGGTAATTAAAAAATGTTTGTAGTAAGTCTTCCATGATAAAGCAACGTGCAAAAACTATTTAGTGATTCTTTTTCTGAGAGTTCTCGTGTTAAATGAGACTGCCTAGCAACCCAAAAAAACCATAAGTTCAAAGTCTGTATTTTGAAATAGTTGCTCTTTCTGAAAATGGAAATATGAAGTTGGTACCATAGGAGTTCTGTTTAGGCAGGAGGAAATGGTACCATCAGATATGGTGGATAAAGTATAATAAATCTGTCATGCTTTCCTAAGCTTGCTTAAAATGGAAAAAAGAAAAGGATTGAAGAATATGTTTCCAAAATTCAGTCATATAAAAATACCAAGTTTACCATTTAGAAGTCATGGATATTTTTACACTAGTGAAGCATCTTTGAGTTGCTGATTTCTCTTTTGTTAAGAAAACTGTGTTACAGCGTGTCAAGCTATACTTGATGCACCTAAAATGTTTAAGATACTCTGAATTATCCATTGCAAAAAAGTCAGACACACACTCTCACGCATTCACTCTTGTCCCACTTAGCGTATTGACAAGTAGAAAAGACATTAAATGGAGTATAAATGATACAGATCCTTGTGAAGCAAGGAAACTTGACTTGATGCTCTGCTTAGCTGACAGAAAACCAAATACTTGACAGCAGTCACAGCAGCAAACATGGCTGTGAAAAGTTTTAAAGGATTGCCTAGTAGAAAAAGAACCCTTTAATCTGCCCAAGACTAAATGCCCTCTTTCAGTTCAGTTGTTTTCTGATGTGTACAGATGTTGCAAGTCTCAGACTTGTTTGGAAACAATTTCTCTGTGACTGTTGAGTAACAAATTCTTTGTCGTATCCTAAAGAGCTGAATGTGCTTCTCAGTGATCATTTTCCCATTTGTGTTACTTTCATGCTTCAAAAAGCATCTTAGAATTAAATGATAATATATCAAAAGAATTGATGTCTGGGTGATGGGTTATCACTTATCAAGGTATTCTGAAGTGATTATTGCAGATCAATTAGGAAGGAAAAATTTGTGTAGGGAAGATAAGATGACAAAGTGCAAGGATTTTCTGCATTTCTACAGAAATGTAGAAAGTATTTTTTTTAAAAATTAAAATTCATAGGTAAATTATGAAGTAAAAGCATACTGCCTCAGAGAATAGTATGTAGGTCTTCTCTGTGCTATGTCTTATTATTTTTATTTTCTTTTTTTTTTTTTTTAGTTTTTTGGCTTCCTTCATTTCAAAACGCTATCCTAAGTTGATTTGCGTAATTGTGTGGGGTAACTCCACTACTGAGATTATTTTCAGAGTTTTTCAGGTAATGTACCTTGGTTTATCCTTGCTCCTTTCTTTGAATCCACCACAAGAATATTTCCAAAATAGCTCTGGCTCTTCTCTCATATGGAAGAGGAGTGGATTGGAAAGCTGATGACTCAGAGCAAATAGGAGAGGAATGAAAGCTGCTCTTTGATCCCCAATTTTGTGGTGCATTCTTGTTAGGGAAAGACATCCCTACAGGAGGTTGGTGCATGTGTGGTTTAGCAAGGAAGTAAGGTTGGGTCTCTTCCCAGTCTACACATCACCAATATAATTTCAAATCCATAGTATTGTGATTTGAGCAGCTGTAGCCTGCTCAGAGAGAGCTCTGTGGTGTGGTGTTAGTAACATCTGAGATCTGTTAACAAATCTAAAAACACTTCTAGTGGTTTTTTTGGTTTTGTTTTATTTAACCTCATTTGTCAGTTCCAGCGATTGCATGAGAAGCACTCATGAGCATTAGAGAAATTGAATCATTTAAGTACTTTAAATTGAATCATTTAAGTACTTCTTTTTTTCCTAAACCGCTAAAATGATCCAAGGAAGGGTTCTAAAGCCCCAATGTCAAATTGATTACATCTTTTTTTTTTAATTTCTTTTAATCATTTCAGTCTAACTGATTGTTGTAGGACAGCAGTAGACAGAAGGGGTAGTTGATGTTAACCTGTGATATTTTAAAAATGTAATTGAGGGGGGGAATTCTGTTCATATTCTGCTCCATATTTATTTATTGTGATATTTTCTACCACAGGTTTATTGTTTGTGTTGCAAAGAGTGTGCTGCTCTTTACTGTTTTATGTACATTTCTGTGAAAGATATAAGCATATTGATATGGCAGATCTGGCAGGTCCACACTTCACTGCCCATGAAACAAACTGAGGAAAAAAGAGCCCAAGGTTACCTACACATATACAACACACAGGAAATGTGTTTATTCTCACAAGATAGGGTATAAGAGATAACACATTCATGTATTTTGACTGATGCAAGTTGAATAATTCTTACCTAGCAATGAAGTATGTAGCAGTTGTCACTCCACATTCAGAGGTTGGGGTCATATTATTGAGGGTTCCTTGGTTCTTATCCAGGGCTTTTGCAAAATCACTTGCAACAGCCAAACATGGCCTTCCTGCTCTTCTGCTCCTTTATTCACATAACATACTATTTACTGGGCTTTTAATGCTTGTATAGCACTTTGATGCCAGAGTTTCAAGTGAAATTTGCTGTGTCTTTACAAGATACTGATTTGTTTGCATGAACTGGCCCTGGAGCACCTGAGTACAACCAAAGAGATGTATCACAAGGGGAAGCAGAATCCAGTCTGAGGGCACTGGCTGCTATCTTAATAGCACCAGTGATCTGTGGAGAGCATCAATTCGTCTCATACTCTACTCAGTTCACAATAACTGTTTTTGGTGACACATTGTTATTAAGGTTTTCTTGGATTCAGTTGTTCTTGTGGTTCTAAAAATCAGACAAGAGAGTATTTAGTAGTAGCAGGTGTTAGCAAACTATCATTACTAAGCTCCCTCAGAAACAATTTATGATCTATTTTATAGATCCTACCACGCTCATGAATCTAAGCTTCATTCCTGATGCAATTGATCAAACTAAGCCCTGTAGAGGCAGTAACAAGGCAGAAGGAGGGGATGGATTTTAGGATTCTTTAGCAAGTGAGAAAATGAGGAGAAAGGAACAGTATGACACTATCCTGGTTAGTAAACCCAGCTGATCAATAACCTTATTTTTAGCAAAGGCTAAATTGTCCCGTTCTGGGAGCCTTTTGTACAAACACCATTGTAAGTGGGAGAGTATGAAAATGGGAGCTTGTAGGGATGCATAGGGGAAACAGCCACAGTGTTTGGGATTTCAGGCCATTCATTATTTACAAAATGCTTGTGGCTGGCAGTGTTAATTACTTCACTTCTAAAGAAAGTGGAGGGCTTGTTCTGCTTTTCAGTTGAGAAGAAGCTCTTTACTATGCAGCATTATTTATGTGTTTGCAAGGAAGCAAACTTGTCAGTTGGTTTCCTTATTTTATTTAAAAGCTGTAATCATTACAAACTGGTGAAGCAATAGCTGAGGTGAATCATGGCTGTTGGGGAGCTGCAGGAAAAAAAAACATTCAAAGCCCCTGCCACAGCTACACTTAGCATTGGAAGGTGCTGAGGCTCCTGCTGATCCTGTGGGAATTCACACCACGGGGCAAGGAGCTGGCTGGGATCAGACTAGTTGCCTCTGCCAGAGCAAGACAAAGAGACAAGGAGAAAGAACGTGCTGCAGTTGTTTGACAGCCTCTGGTAAATTATGCCTCTTACCTGTAAAGTCTCTAAATCCCCTTTCAGCATCTCACAAAGAACAATAATTGTTTATTGATCTAAACGTTAACAATGTATCGCTTGTTCTTCAATAAGGTCTAGAAATGTAACTCAAGGGCAATAACTGCTTTGGATAAACAACAGACTTGATGGATGTGTGGGGTTTTTTTTTTTTCTTTTTCTAAACTATGAGCATACTGTTGAAGCATTTTGTTGTTATCTTGATGTAATCCTTGTACACACCTGTACCTGTATGGGCTTCAGTCTGTCTTTCAAAGAGGCATTTTTCTTAGCAGTGTTTAATACTTCCCTATAAATGGCTGTTTTAAAGCACATAAAAATGCAGAATTCTGTTTCAAATAGCTCTTTTTACCTTCCTGCAGCATCTGTGCTTTGTCAGCTGCTCAGATGTTATATAGAAAAATAAAAAGCAAAGCGATGCGAGATAAAACACTTGGCAGCATAAACATCAGTGGAGGAATTTTCCACACACTACCAGCATTGTGTGTGCACTAGGTGGGCACACAGGATGTGTTTCTCAGATAACAACCAACCAAACTCTTAAAGGAATGTAATAATATGGAAGTTTGTACCTGTGTATTTTTAAAGGAGTGGGTTTTTAAATGAGTTTATTCTGCTTCATTTCAAGATAGAGTGGTTATGTTTAAAATGGAAGTGATTTGATGGCTGCCTAGCAGAACGCCAGGCAGGGCATCTTTGATAATGACACCAACAGCAGGAGGCTCTAACCACGTTATCATATAAAACTCTGCCTCGTTCAGAATGAGTACAACAAAATTTCCAGATGTAGGGCTTTCTCCAACCTGGTAGATCTGGACAGCTGATAAACCCTAGGGTGTCTCAGCAACAATTAGTTACTTATCTTCCAATCTTGAAAATGGAGGCTGAAAGTTAAGTAGCCACATAAGGCTAAACACCTCTGGGACAGGTCTTGGGTCCAAGCTAGGCAGAAATGACAGAAAATCGTTGAGAACTGGAAACGTTAAAAGGTCAGAAATAAATTGTGATCCAGCCCTGTTTGACCAGTTTATCAGTTGGTATTTTGGTCTCCTTTTAAGAATAAAACGACATTTTCCCTTCTCTGAAGCTGTTTGTGTTGGCATTAAGGATTTACCTACCATCTAAATATGTCATCTTATTTAGATGTGTATCATACTCAAGAAGGGTCATGTTTCTAGAGGAAACTTTGATTCAGGAAAGCTTTTAGTGGAAATATCAGTGATAAGGTAAGAAATGAGTGGTGGAGGACTGGGAAGATGTGGCTGCCTTAGTTACACTACAGAACATTCTGGAAATTCCTCCTTGCAACACGGTTAGTGAAATTCTGGCCACAAATAAGCCAAAATCAAGAAGTGCTTTGTGATTTCTTTGGAATTTCAGATCTTTAGTCTATATAACTTTGCAACTCAGCAGATAAAGCAGATTTATAGCAACAAAGACTGTGAATTAAAATATAACTATTTTTTATGGCTGTACCTTTTCAATCATTCACATGCACACCTTTTAGCTTTTTATCTTTCTGGGGCATTTCAATCACTAAAATATTTCCTCTGCCCTTATCTACCATATTTAAAATTGGCTCAGAGGCCAATTCTGGAAATGTGGGATTTTCCTAGAAATTTTAGGTTGTTCCTATGAGTTTGGAAATATTAATTCCCTTTGCTGCTACAGTCCATGAGGTTCTTGGAGCTGAAGTAGTTTTTGCTAAGTCATTGGGACCTCGGAATGGGTGCCTAGTTATAACAATATTTGTTTTGATATCCGCATCATGGTCTGTGATCCATGGTTCCCCTTAGCTCCCATTTCCAGATCCCAACAAGGAATTAATCCCCAGGCTTGTTCTGCTTGCTCAGTCATTCTGGTAGCTCAGCATGATGCCCTTCAAGGGCCTCAACAGTCTCTTATAAGAAAAGATCCTTGTCTTTGCTTGTGCCAACATACTCACTGTAGAGAAGCCAAAACTCAGACTTTAGCAGAGATCAAAGCTTTGTCTGCTGCTTGAACTGAAGATAAGTTGTTGCTGTCCATTATTTGAAAGGCTCTTACCAGAAAATCTCAGTCTCCTTTCTCAGGCCAAACTTTTTTTTCCAGATACTTCAGCTGCATTAGGTATCTAGGTAGATTTATATGGAGACAGCTGCTAGATATAAAGTAAAGATGGATTTTTTTCATCACTATTTTTTCTATTCCAACTATTTGCTGCATTTCATTGTTTATTGTGCCCCTTTTATTTTATTTATTTTTTTTTTTCCTGAGGCTGAAAACTGCTTTTGGCTTCATATCTTGACTCAGTTGAGATGGTGTTTCATTCTTCACAACCATAGTACTTTGAAGAGGGTTCTGACAGGAAACTTCTTTCTGTGTGATTTCATTAAATTTCAAGATTATGTTGCCCTGGAAATTCTTGGACTGAAGATGATTTAGAAGAAAGGGCAGAAAAGAGAGCACAAGGAATGGCTTCATTGAATGTAGTGGAAGTGTTACTGGAAATCCTGGGAGTGTGTTTCACAGGATACCACCCTTTCTTCTAGGTGAACAATTTCCTAATCTGTGCCAGACAGAAGGAATCATTGGGTTTTACTGGCAAAACAATTATTAGGAAAACTAAGCTGAAGATGAAAAGAACAGCAAAACAGAGAAGAAAATTCAATTGTCAGATTATTTTGTTCTGATTGATTTTAATGACTCTATTCTGTTTCTTTAAAAATCTTAACACTGCTTTTTGAATATATGGCTCCTTCCCCAGTGAATTAGATTTTATACCTGATGGATTTGGGGGTTGCTTTGGTTGATAGGTAATGGTTCACATTAAGACATGTGCCATCATTTTTTCAGATGCTCTGAGCCACCAACAGCCTAAATATTTAATACAGATCATTACAGAGTTTAGAGGGAAATGCAGGGAGGGAGTTTAGAGGGAAATACTCTTTGGAGCACCTTAAACCTATTCCCTTTGGTTTTGTGCCACCTGAAGTACATGCTGCAGTCTCTTTTAAATCATCTCCAGGAAATGTATTGAGACATATTGGCCGTGTCACTGTGTGTTGTGTGGAACTGGGAGTGATTTAGAGAGCCAGTTCTACTTTTTTAGGTAGAAGCTTGTAATTTAAACTCCCCTACAGATAGTTGTGGTAATGGGCATTTTAACTGTGTTAAAGTCGCTACTTGCCTTTCCTTCAGCCATGTGCATTAGAAATTCAGCATGATTCCTGTGGATATTTGTGATCAATATTTTTATTTTTAAGTCAGCTGGCACTAAAAGTGCAAACTCTTAAACATCCAGGTATAATTCTATCTCATCTCTTTTATTGCCTTCTAATCACAAAGGAAATGAGTGAAATTGTCCTAAAGGATACAAATACTGCATTTGCTGTGATTCTTTGTCTCCCTAAAGCTTGTCAATTGGATTGGCTGCCATAATGGAATTCTTTACTAGCTTTGATCCATTAAGAAATTCAGTGCTTGCTGGAACCCAGAGTGGGCCAAAATCTTTGAGTATTTAGGACTGAAACTTTCTGAAGGGTAAATGTTTGGTAGGTATTCAGAAGAGAATCTGAAAATGCTTTGTTGATATTATTTTTAGGTTTGTTTTGGGTTTTTTTGTTGTTGTTGTTTTTTTGCTATTCGTTTTAAATCCCTGTATGTTTTTGTGTAGATAAGTTTCATGTTGACCTGGCAATGCTTGGCATTTCTGTACTTACTGTCTGGATAATTGTCTCATAAAGCAGTTGTTGGTGATTCTGCTTTTGTACCTGAAGTCAGTATGGGATTCTATATTTCCTGTAATGAACCTTACTCTGTAGAGCTTGGTGTCAACTGGCATTCATTCTGATTTATCCCAGAATACACTTAAATGCCCAAAGGTGTGAAGTGCCTACAGCAAATGGGCAGAAATACCTCTTTAATGACTGAAGATAGCTTTTATCTGCTTACTTCTGATATAAAGACAGTAAGCAGGACTCATTTTAAGTTTACATGATTATTCTAAGGGATGATGTCTGGGATAAACTGTTTTTCTTTTGTTATACTCCAGAAAATGGTTTCATTTTCTCTTCTGTGTTGCCATTGTCCCTGTTCTCACTTCAGAGAGTCTGTAGCAAAGGAGTCATCATATCTAAGAGGATTAATTTCAGGGAATATCTTTGACAGTATCTAATGCTGGAGATTATCCAAATTCTAGCACATTGCTACTGTACGTGTGTGAACTGGGATTCTTGAAGCTGGAAATTTAGCAGATTAGGAGGATATTCATTTGGAGAAGAATTTGAGTACTCTCATGTCAGGGTGAAACCTTTGTCAAAATCAGTTTATTTCTTGGAAGGAGCAGAAATATGTTAAGTGACATGGGAAAGAGAAATAAAAAATTGAAGAAAAAAGTTGAGCCTTGGGGCTAAAAAGTCATGTAACTAGAGTCAGCTGAAGAGAGAGTCCTGTCACAGGAAGTGACTCACAGATTCTACTTCTAGCTGCTGTTGTCAGCTCTGCTTACAATACCTGTAATATTTGAATGAACATTTAGTTGGTGAAGTGAACATTTTCTAAGTACCCATTTTTTAAAAAATCTGAGCATGCTTCAAGGATGAAGTGTGCAAAGTAAAAGGAATATTCCAGGCCTGTGTCCTGCAATTCCTTTGGCACAGGCATCATTTTATGATAGGAGGTTACAAGCTGAATGAAGAATATTCTGTCACTGGTTTTGAGAAGCGTTAACAGGTCCTTGGCCGTCATTTTGCAAAGCTATTCCAAAATTTCTTTCTTTTTCCTCCTGCATTGCTGTGATACTGTTTCTTACATTCAGCTCATCATTTGTGCACAGGTCTTTTTGGTAAAAATTAATTTAATAGTTTGCTACATGTGAAGGAAGTGGGAGGAAAATTTCAAGCCAAAGGAAATTCAAAGTGCCACACCTAAACAAGAATAAACAAATAAGAGGGCTGGCTGGATGAAAATCAGATGGTCAGAAGAGGACCTGGGGTCACTGGTGAACACCAAATTGACCATGTCCTGACACTGTTCTCTTGAAGCAAAGGCCAGCTGGGCTGCATGAGGCAGAGCACTGCCAGCAGGTCAAGAGAGGTGAGGCTTTCCCTGTGGGGAGCACAAACCACAAACCATGGGGTAGATGCAGACATCCAGATCTTTAGCAAAATTCCAACAGATGGCTTTGCAGCGCTGCTCACTGTAGCTGGATGGATCAGTTGCTCATATTCTCCACCTGCAGAGGTCTGTGTTTGGCTGGAGTCTGTTCTCAAGCAGATGGTATGGCCAAGTTCTCATCATCAAGCACAGCAAATTCACTCCAGGATTCTTTTGCCAAAGACAGAAAAGTGGAGTCCCACAATCTTTTTATTAACAGAAGGCTTTTATTTCTCCTTTTTCCACCTTGTTGATATGGCAACCTGCTAGTCCCTACCACAGAGAGTAGAGGCATTTTGTTTTGTGTCCCAATTACGACACCTAAGAGCCCTTCTTACAGCAGAAGGGTTTTTTCAGGTGAACTTTTTCATAGCTGGGAGTGCTAAAAAGCATCAGCCCAAAGTGCATTGATCTTAAGGTACTCAAATACTAAGCTGAGATTCCAGAAATAAGAAAGATGGTTGTTACCAATCTGAGATTCAGGAAGCTGAAATGCAATTCATCAAGCTGTGATGGTCAAGTGATGTAAACCTGTAAAAAGCAGAAAAGCCAAAAGATGTGGGACTGGGACTGTCTGCATGTATTTGGACATGCACCCTAGGGCTGTGAAGTCAGAGTTTAAATACATCCTTCCCTTTCAAGTCACTTTGTGCCTATGACCAGACAGCAAAGGAGTGCATAGAATGTGTGACTGTGCAAAGACAGAAGTAAGAATAACTTGTGTAACTGTATCCATATACAGAGAGACAGGGCTGGTTTTGGTTGGGTTTTTTTTTGAAATTTGTATCTTATTCTAATGAATTATGTAGGGTTGGAGGTTTTTTTTCAGTTTTCATAAAAGCTACTTATGATATCCTTGCTGATGGTTCTGTTGATGAAAACATAAGGAAAGGGGAAAGGTGAAACTGTGCTGCCACCTTTACAGCATTGCTGTTATTTAATTCCACATCTCTGCTGTGAGGTAGCTCTAGAGGATCTGGCTCACAGATTAAGTATGTTTTTTTTCTTGTGTCATCTTTTCATAAGAATTCACTCCCCAAATAGCTTTTCTTGTACATATAATGTACTTAGATAATTGCAACGGCAAAAATGGGTTAGGAGCATGAAGAATAGAGATTTCACCTGAGATATAATGTTAAAAGGGAAAAGAAAGCAATGGATTATTGAGGAACAGAGGAAGTAAAAGAGCTGGCCTTATTCCTACTCTTATTAAAGAAGTAGAAGAAACTTGCCAATTTTTGTATAAAGGCTGTTAAATATGATACAGATTTGCTGTAGTAAAGGTGACAAAAGATTTTATACACCTTTTCCCTCCAATTTCTGATATATCTTTGCCTAAATAATGAAGAAAAATTGTTGTAAATAATAGAGATGGAGATACAGAAACACAGGGCCAAATTCAAGCAAATCCCCATCTTGCATAATTTATTCTATATCTTTCAATAAATTTGAAATTCTGATTGACTAGATCTCTGGTCAAAGTTTTGAAAATACATTTTTCTTTATATTTTAATGGCAGCTGTGTCTAAAAGTTTGTTAGCTTGCAATTTATTGTTCATCCACAGGCTATCCCTGTAACTTTTCATAGGGTGGTTAATACTAAACAAAGGAAGTCCAACTAAGTTGGACTGCAGAGAGTGGAGTCTTGATTCTTGGCAAGTTTCTTCTGCCTAAAACAAGCTGTATTCAATGCATTATAACTCTATGCTTGCTCTTAAAATTTGAAATTTTTTCCAATATTTAACAAAGAACCATTGCCAAATGACCAGCCTTTATCTGTATGGCTGTGTAGGTACCTGTATGTAGAGATAGAGATGTAATAAACAGTATTAATTATAAAGCTATACAGAATATAACCAAAATCTAATTAAGTTGTCATGTAACTTTCTTCTTGCAAAACCTCTATGAAATCCCATGGGCTTGCTTGGAAGTCTCTTTGGATATACATGTTCAGCTGTGCAGGTCAAATTTCTTGGCTGGAGTTATCTAATGAGATGACACAGTTGCTTAGACAAAGTCATTTTAGATGACTTTAGATTAAAAAAGAAAAATAAAAAAAAACCCAGATACTTAGTTTTACTTTAAGTGCATGACGACTTTTCCCTTTGCATTTGAAATCCCATTAATATATTTTCATTTTTTTTCTCACATCAGCTTCTTCTTTTCTGCCCTTTCTGGCAGTGACCATATCTGTGAGCTAACTGCATAAGCAGCACTCATTATTTGCTTATTCAAGTATTTCAGGATATTTAATTTCAGATTTGTGAATTAAGGAGAGACAAGATGCCTCCCAGTTCTCCAGGTGATGCTTAAAAGAGCTCAGAATTTTATAGTTCACTAGTTAAGACACCTTTCTGAGGTTAAGCTAATGACATTTTTTATACCCTATTAGCTATCTGATGGTGCACTAACAAAAATATATTAAACTTTATTTAAAAAAAAAAGATAACTAATGCAATCACATGAAGCATCAGTTAATACTGAAAGCCCCAAACAGTATTGCAGAGCTGCACTCTAAGTTTGAGTGTAATATATTATGAAAAAATAGAATGGTTATAATCCAGTGTTGCTGCAATTTTCTTTATCTCTGAGTGATATTTTTAATTTTCTTTTTCAACTATTGTATCATGAATGGGTTAAAAAAAAGCAGAATGTGCATTCCCAGCCATGATTCCTTGTCCTCAGTAAGGAAATCAAATATACAGAGAAGATAAAAAAAACCCAAACCAAACCTCAAAGAATTACAACATCAATTAAGAATCAAGAGCTATTCTGGGGTCTCTGGAACACCAGGGTGCAACAGGATAAATGATCCAAAATTTTTATCTTGTGGGACCCATCTCTGTTCATCTGCTTTAGTCTGACTGCATCATTTCCCTAGCACAAGTCCTGAGTGATGAAAATATCCCTTTACTCTTGGTTAGAGGTGTCTATTTGTCTTGTACTAGCTCCTAAGGGCTCAACCTTTACGGCTGTATCGTGTTCTGTACAATTATCCTACAAAAGTATAGAAAGAAAAGCATTTCTGTTCTGCAGAGCTTCCAGTTTAGATACTGTGAGAGTAAGGAAGGAAGAGTAAATTGGGAGTTAATTCTGAAAAAAAAAAAAAAAAATTAATCTGGGGCAATAGCATGTAATCTGCTTTATACCTTTGAGATGTCTAAAAAGGGTAAAGGGTGAAAAGACACACCTGCAGCTCCATCTTGATTCTAAGCAAAACAGAAACAGGAATAATGATTATGGTTGTGTGCATTAAAAATGGTGCTGCTGTTCTCCTTCATATTATTCAGATAGTCACTTTTACCATCCAGCCTTCAGCACTGATACTGCTGACGATAGTAGCTATAAAATGGCAAACCCATAAAATATCTTATAGTCAGAAAGGAGCTTGCTGAGATAAATGAGGGAGTTGATGCCAGAAATCTATGAGCCAAAACAGTTATTTTGGCAGAAAATTTTGAGCAGATAGAAGTGAAGACATATGGCATTTAGGCCACAGGGGTGGAAACTGCAGCAGCTGAGACACATAAGAATGGAGACTTGGATGAACACTCATTTTTCTTCTCATTCCAGGCACCTCAAGTGCCTGAAGAACCTTTAAGATCTAGATTATATTGCATGAGATTATATGGATGAACAGCTAAAAAAAAAAAGATTACAAATTGTGTAACTCAGTTGGAGAAAAGTTAAGGTTTTCCTGAATCTGAGACTAGACTAACAGAAAGATATCTGGGGAAGGAAAAATGCGAGGGCTCTGTTTGAATTCTGCTGAGGTTGTAGCAGAGCTGGGCTCTCCAAGAGAACAAGAAAACATTAAAAAATAAGGCCAAGTTAGGTATAGAGAAAAGAAGGAATTCACCTGGACTTTCCTTTAGGAAATATTGCATTAATAAAATATAAAGTGTGTGTCTACTCCATAGTTTCAAGATTTTCCCAAATGTCCCTGGTTGCCATGGAGATGAGAGCCTAAGGACTGAAAAATAGTTTGTTGGAATTTAAAATTCTACTCTGTAATACTAAACGTGGGTTTTGCCTGAAGTGTGGAGAATCTTTGGGTCAGAAGAAGAGCAGCTTTTGCTTTCAGAAAGAGTTTGACAGTGTCAGGAGAAGTATTGTCACTGCTAGTTACAAACAGCTAAATCCAGTGAATATCTTCTTTCTTCCTGAGAGGAGAAATTGTAAGAAATGAGAGTGGAGCCGGTGAGGTTCACCTCCCTTTCTCAAACTGAAGTGCTGTGACACACAGAGCAGTGTCAACTAGGCAGGACAAAACACACTTCAAGCTAATAACTGCAGCCAAACGCTCCCTCACCCGCGCGGGATCCGCTCCCGCTGCGCGCAGAGTACAGAATCCCGCGCGTTGCGGGGCTGTGAGCGCCAGGAGAGAGAAAGGGGATTGCTGAGCGAGGACAAAACCCTGCCCTCACATTTGTGTCACCAGCACAAAGCCAGGAAACCTGTTTCTGAAGCTATGAGTATGCATCTTCTAGTGTTTTGTAAAAATATGCCCGGAAAGCTCGCCGCTTTGAAAGAAAAGTGCAGTTCAGGAAATTTCAAAAGGGGAAAAAAATAATACTGTTGCATTTGCTGTTACTCCTCTGTTTCCTTCATTTTCTCAATGTATTACTGAAAATTGAAGGCAAGCTCATGATATGTACATCAAAAGAAAACTATCCCTGTGATGGATGATAGCAGGACAAGGTCAATAGCAGAAGTGGTTTAAGCATTTGCTAAGATCTGTTGCATTATTCCACTGCAAAATCTGCAAGGCAAAAACACACTTCTAAATACTAAGCCACATTATTCTGCTTGTGTCTCTCTGAAAATACCAAATCTGACATTCTTTCCACCGCTTTGTTGGCTATGATTTCATGTTTGCTCGAAAGATGCTTAAGAAGTGCTTACAGGTATTTAGGAGTAACCAAACCATTCTATGAGCTTTGAAACAGAATAAAATGTTATCAAAGATTATTACAGCTCAAAAAAAATGTAAATAAAATTTACATAGTATTACCTTAATACTTGTATAAGAAAAATAATAAGGTAATGGAATTTCTCTCTTATCTAGAGTAGTTATATATATAGTGTATATATATATACTATATGTATATATATATATAGTATAATTATACATTATACTAATGTATAATACTTGTATAAGAAAAATAATATACATTTTTTCATTGTTTGAAAAAAAAAATTACTCCCAAGTTGAAGAAAAAAAGTTTACATAAAATGATTGGCTGAACATATTGATAGTAACAATAACAAACACTAGCAAAACATGCCCCCTTTGGGACAGTATCACTGTGATGAAGAGATATAAAAACATGTAAGGAAGGAAGGGGAAGTGGAAGGAACAAAGAGAAAGATGTAAAATAAAAGCACATTTACACATTTCATAACTATAACTACCTCCTCAAGCGAAGCAAAGAGGAGAGGTGGTACATACAATATTTTCCTGATGAAATATTATTGCCAGGAAGACAGTCTTGATGTAGCACAAGCTCCCTATAGTGTACATTTTTTATTCTACAGCCTGTTTTCTGTAGCACGGTGCTCATCATAATTGCACTAATAGGTTTTGGTTTCCTGGAGTGACCAAACGTGTCTTGGCAGGAATCACACAGGCAGGCAGGTCCTGGCAGCATCATCTGTGACCTTTCCCATGTTCCCAGAGTACAGCTCTCCCCTGGTCAGGAGTGGCCATGGGGCATAAATTGTTTGGGTCCATAGGTCTGGGAGGAACCCCCTATGAGCTGTTAATTCCCTAGAAATCAAATCTGCCAGCTTAGGAATTCTTTGGCCTATTGTTTCAGCAATTCAAAAATTATTGCACCACTGTGAAATTCCTTTAATAAAGATTTCATAAATATTTAATGCACATTAGGCTTTAAATAGAAAATATTTATAAGGAATAAATGGTGTTCAATTAAGACACACAATTTCCAGTAACTCCTCTATTTTATTCATATTTAGAGAATTTCTTGTCTAACCCTTTTTAGCAGACCATTCTTCTGGGGGCTGCTGCTTCAATGGTGCTTCATTCTTGGCCTTGTCATTTAAGTTCTTCATTTAATTTAAATATTAAAAAATTCTATCAGTTTAATGTTCTAGCTTCTCATTGTTTTAAATTAAAATGGAAAATATATCCCTTTGTATACCACTGAATATTTGAGACATTTAAGGAGCTTTAAGGAAATCTTTTTATGAAACTCTTTTTCTGTGTTCTTCCATCACATAAAGGGGAAAAGACAAGTAAGATGAAAAACTTTCTTGAACTGAATCTTGAATCAGTAAGAAATATGATGATCAATAATAAAATTTTGCTTTGCCAAGGCATCTCTAGGTTTTGCTTTCCTCTCAATTAACCCAGCCCACCAATTTCAGTGTTTTGGGTTTTTTTAATCAGATTTCTGCTTTCACTGTTTATGGCACAGATTGCTCTTGTGATAAGTTACAGGGTTTAAAAGACCTTTGCTTTTTCACAGTTGTGGCTACTGCTGTTGGGTTATATGAAACCCTCCATTTCTGGCAGCAGGAGCATTCTATCTCAGCAGTGCCTGCTGCCTCCAAGTGGGAAACCTTGGTTTAAGTCCAGTAAAAGCAAAGAAAGAGTGGTGTTAACTTCCTGGACACTCAGGTCAGAGCCTGTGAGAACACCAAATCTGTCTGCCCACAGAGTGTTCAGAAAGCCCTGTCATAGAGGCTGGTTGCAGTTTTTAATCTATTTCTATTCAGAGCTTTAACAAATCAAGTCTGAAAGGCAGAAACTACCTCCTGTTCAAAGAAGTACTAAAATGATCAACTTCAGTACAGTAATCTTGCACTAGATCAGAATCCCTCAGGGAAATATTTACATTTTGCCAGTTTACTCAGAGGAACAGCTCTGGGGATCTGGAGATATCCTCTGCATATATATTTTAATTTTTGGGGTTTTTTTTATAACTGCAGGAAACAGTGCTGCCAGAGCTGAAGCTAGTGATTTAATCATAGGATTGCTAGAGGCTGCAGTACCCTATCTGCTCAGAAATCAATATCTGTACTCTCAGTTATATTAGAGAAATGTTTACTTCTTTACCTGACCAAGATATTAATTTCTATATGCTGTGTTTCTGCCTTTGTTTTTTTTTTTTTGAGCTAATGATTTGTGGGGAAAGTAGCCTAATTTATTTTGAACTGCACAATTTTCCCATTATTGACTGGTTATTTTGTGGGTATATAGAGCACCATTCACATGCATCAAGATGCTCTGCAAAGGATTCGGGATGCTCTGTATGTAGGAAGCGATGCTCCTTGCTAAAACACATCCATCAGCAGAGCAGGGTGTACTAGCAACCTTTGTGTTGCTGGTGCTACTGATTTCAGCTCAGGAGGTGAATAGGAGAACTCAGCTGGTGCATCAGGAGAATTTAAGCAGGTGAAATGCAATTACCTGTGTGGGAATATGATCAGGACACTGGTGCTAAACCCCAGCCTGGTGAAAAGCGCTCTGGGATTCTTAATGGCCACGAGGCACAGAACGTTTTATTTCTCATCCCGAGGACAAAACCTCTATTAGCAGAGTGCCTCCTGCCACTCACTGCAATGTTGGTTTAATATGGACCCACAGGGAGCAGTGTCACCTCCCGTGGCGTGTCACCACTGCCACATCTGCTCCCTGCACAGGGGAGGGGGACACAGAGGTGAGGGGAAAGTGCAGAGGTTTGCTGGCTGTCACAGGCAGTCTGTGGCAGGACAAGGGGCTGAGTGGGATGGCAGGGGCTGCTCTGGTGTGATTTTGGTAAGGGCTGCACATATTTCCTGGTGGGAGCTGTCCCCAGAGGATTCCCATCCACAGGCTTCGTTTGCTTAATGAGAACAGATGAGAGCATGGCTCAAGGTGCTTGGTTACAAAAAGCACATTAAACATGTCAGGGCAGGTGATTCTCCCACTATAAAAATTGACAGTGTGGGATTAGCTGGTGCTGCGTTGGAAATCTATTAACATTTGAAGCAGTTTGAATTAGAAGCCTTGATGGAATTACAATTACTTTCCTGCTCCTCTGTGAATTTTGCTGCTATCTTTGTGTACCTTGTAATGAGAAGAATTATAAACCAAGGAAGATGTTTTCCAAAGCCTTATGTGGAGCCATATTTCTCTGTCAGATTTACAAGCATGTATGGATAAGGGTGTGGGAGGAAATGGGTAGAGGAAAGTAAAGCCAGTGGGTGTAACTGTGTTCAGAGGGGTCTTTGGCTCGGGGAAGAGATGAGGATCTGACTCCATGTTTCAGAAGGCTTGATTTATTATTTTATTATATAATTACATTAAAACTATACTAAAAGAATAGAAGAAAGGATTTCATCAGAAGGCCAGCTAAGAATAGCATAAGAAAGAATGAATAACAAAAGTTTGTGGCTTGGACTCTCTGTCCAAGCCAGCTAAGCTGTGATTTGCCATTAATTAGAAACAACCAACATGGGCCAATCACAGATGCACCTGTTGCATTCCACAGCAGCAGCAAATCATTGTTTACATTTTGTTCCTGAGGCCTCTCAGCTTCTCAAGAGGAAAAATCCTAAGGAAAGGATTTTTCATAAAAGATCTCTGCGACAAGTGGGGTTTACTTTTTTGTTTATCAAGTCTAACAGCACACACCAAAGCATGGACGTGGGTAAGAGGGGAGGCATAAAGGTCACAGCCTTGGGAACAGGCAGGCGTTGGTGGTGTTCAGAATTACCCAGGACATGGGTACGAGTATCCTGCTTTCTATACACTCAGTGCAGGGTGATGCAAGTAGAATAATAAGAGAAGAGTTGGGGAGTTGGACTCATGTAACTTTTTCTGACTGGGATTCTGTTTCCTTTTGTGTTCAAGCCGACAGACAGGAGTTAACAATGTGTGCTAGCACCAGGATATTGAGGATATGCAATGATTTTCTCATAACTGCATCCAAAAAGTGAGGAACCTGCAATCTTCTTCACTCCTCTGGCGACTCCTAGACAGCCTTATAGCAGCCAAGTAAAAAAAAACATAAAAAAGTTAAAATCATCACTAGTCATTTGCTGTGAGTGGAGTGGTGCCAGAATTAGTGCAGCATGAGAAGAGGTGAAGGCAGAAAAACAGGAGGTGCAGAAGTGAAGCCACCTGGTTGGAGAGCTTAGGATGGAAACCTGGGAGAGAGTTTTGAAATACACATTGGCCTGCTGGGCAGCCACAGAAAGGCAAAAAAGAAGAGAGAAAATTATGACTAACATAATCTGGGGAAAAAGTGAGTGACCTATTAAGAATGTAACCCTTGAGAGAAGGCATTGTCAAACTTGATATGTACATAATTGTGAGCAGGAGGAAAACCAGAAGGACCTGAGAAGTGGTCTCAGGATTTTGATATGGAAGCAGTGAAATAAAATGTGCATTATGGAAAAATATTGCTTCCTGTATGGACATAGATGTGTTATTTCATATTTTTCCCTGGACCAGAGTTTGCTTTAAATTAACGGGGACAAAAAAGACGTGACCATCACGCATGAGCTGCAAGAAAGAGAAAAACTGCTAGAGGATTATGCATTTTTTTATAAAAATAGCATTTGTTTCTCATACTGCATTTCAGATCTCTTATAGAAACTCAGAGACATCTTAGATTTCATCATCAGTCCTACTGTTTATTTTTTTAACTTCAGAATATTTTAGCTCAAAATGTAAAGCTATTGTTTTTGGAACTCAACCTCTGTGTGTCTCAAATAACTGACCTTTGGGTTTAATTTATTTAAGTTTATTATAAATATATGAATTTATTTGGGTTTAATTTATCTTGATCGTTACACAAGTACAGTACCTGTGTACTCAAGTAAGTCTCTCTTTTGAATAATCTGTTTTCTGCTGGTGGAACATTTCAAAATATTCCAAATAATTTTTGTCTTCTATGTCTCGATCTTCATCTATGTGTGTTAAAATATCACTTGACATTATCTGCTCACCATAATGTATTTCAGTCCTTCACCTGGCACAGCCATCTTTGAGTCATGCCCACAAAATAATCATTTTTTTATCTCAATATACAAACTCATCAGCAAACTCATTTCCATTAGGACTCTTGGTGGCCTTTGGCCAGCTTGTAGACCTTTATCTCTGGCAGGCAGCATGACATTTCATGCACTTTTCACCCCTTCTGCAGCAATGTCCAGGTTGCCTCTATATTTCCTATTCCTTCAGATCCTTCAGGTAAACCTTCCTGCAAAAGAAAGTTTTATCAGATGCTCATTTGAGGGTGCCCACTGTATATGTATCACATCTGAATTCAGTTATTTTGGTTCATATATGCAAAAAAATATATTAATCCCTTTATCTAAGTAACAGTTCATTGCTGATAATATCTGCAGTTTTTAAGCTCTTGAAGTTCGTTGCTTCAGGGTTATATTTCCTTCAGTTGATTAAGAAGAAAATCATCTATGAGATCAAAATATAGGATTAACATTTCCTGAATATAGCATAGGTATGACAGAGGAGAACTTTTAAATTTTGGAAGCTCAAATGTATCCTAATTACGAGGGGAAAAAAATCTAATATAATTGTTGACAGTCTATCCAAAGTGTTTAGGGAACTAATATTTACTAATCACTAACAATCTGGGTTTTCAAATACCATAGGTTGTGATTTTTTTCATCCATCAATAACTTGACTTTGATATTAGTAAAAATTTAGGTGGTAATCCAGTTCCAAAAGCACTTTATTTCATTAAAAGCAATTATTCCATTGTATCACATGGAATTGTTAAATTTATGTTGATCTTTTAATATACTATTGAATTTCTACAAGGAATAAAAAGACTTTATATTAATTTAGGCAATGTATCATTATAAATTTTTTGAAATCCTGTAGCCCACAAAGGTCATATTGTCAAATATCCTGTAATGTAATTTATCTTGATTTCTTAAAAAAATGAATAGAGTTCATGAAACAGGAGTGAATTAGATAGAGACACTTCCTAAAATCTGTAATGTAATAAGTCTGCTGTTAACTCCAACACAGAACGTTTGAGGAAAAATGGAAAAGAATTATGTTTTAGTTTATAATAAAATCCAGAGCAGAAAGGAAATGTCAGACAGGTATCACATTTTTAAGTAACAAGTGAACGAGTCAATATTTGAACTATATAATGAAAATTGACTTAACCATCTTCTATGTACAGGTCTGGGGAAATAAATATCTCAAAATTTGGATCAAAGAAAATATTCCTCCTTCATTTTAATAATGAATGAGATTGGAAACTAGCTGTACTTATTTAAAGAGATGTTCCTTTGAATGTATCTTTTTTGTATAAAATTATTTCTGGGCTTTTTTTTTAATAATTCTTTTAATATCGTGGGTAGAAATACCTTAATAATACTGGGTAAACTAAAATAAGTAGAATTTTGAGACACCTCTGTCTCCACTAGAGGCTATAAATAGATTGAATGTTTCCAAGCATGGATGAATGGAACAAATGATTTATCAACCAGCTCAATATCACTTGCGTATCTAAAACCAGCAACATGTGAAAGGAGAGCAATATTTTCAGGCAATAATTTTTTTTTTCCCCCTAAGTTTTTTTTCCCCATACAGTGCACCTTGCAGGCCTGTAATGCTGATATATACCAAAAATATCCTCTGCTTATTTACTGGAATATCTGTCAGGCAATTTGCAAGCCATTTTCTAATCCTGGATTATCTTGATGCCTGCAATAGAGGGATCCCCAGAAGATGATGTGGCCCATAGACTCTGTCTTGTGCAGCTCTGTCCATACAGACTGGAAGATACACCTGGTAAACTCACTTGTAATAATTGGATAACTCTGGTAAAAATAGAAGAAGCGGGGTGCTGAAAATGAATGCACACGTGATGCTTTAAAGGGTGTGTGATCACTGCTTTATTACCTTTTTTTCTCTCTTTTGAACTCTTTCATATTGGAATGACTGAGTTAGTCCACAGCATTGTACAACTTCTCTTGCTTTCCTCCAATGGCTGAGTCATTTTCTCATCTTTTGGTAGCTCTCTGACCTTTATGTGCCTTGATCAGTAAAAAAATCATTCTCCTGGCCAGTCTTCATGTGTGATGGATTGTCAGGAGGCAAAAAGCCCCTGTTTGCATTAATGAGGCTCACAAAGACCAAAAAACACAGGTAGGAGAAAAGGAATTTATTTACTTCCATCCATTGCCCTTGCACCATGACAGCAGGGGTCTGCTGTTTTAGGCTGTTGAGACCTTCTCAGGGCAGCTCTTGGGTCAAATGTCAGGTTGTACTTAAGGACTATGTGGCTCAAATTCTAACTTCTGTTGCAATCTGTGATTCTGGCCACAGGGAAATTTCATTTGCTAGTTCCTTCCCAGACAACATGAAGACATCTTGACTTTCTTGCCCTGGGAATGCAATAATTTTCACTACATATCACAGTGAGCGAGTCCATTTCCCCCAACAATAAGATGGGCTAAGGACACTTTGTGTTACAAAGACTCACACCAACTTCATCCCATAAGAGGTTTGAGCTGAAGAAACCAAAATTATTTCCCCTCCCTCCAAAATCTTGAAGAATAAGACAGAATTCCAGACTGCTGAGGACATACCTTGTATGTAGAGCTCAGGAAGGAGTGGGAAAATAATGAACAGAACTGACAGAAACTTAATATATAAGAGACACTTTCTTATTCTTGTAGACTGCAATTGTACCCATAGAGCATGTATAACCTAAGTACATGCACATATAACTACATGATACATATAAAGTAATACACATAATACAGTTTATCTACGTATATCTATGTAGATAAACTGTATTATATGGTTTATATATGTGTATAGTTATGATTACATTAAGAAATAAAGGCCAGATGCTTTATAATTAATAATTTATTATTTGTGGTGCTTAACACTTTTCATGCCAAAATGTCTTACACAATATCTGCACACAGACAAAGGGTCCAATTACTTCCCCGGCAATTGCGTATTCTAGGCCAATCTATATCTTTTAATTTTGGCCTGGAGCTAGAGAAATTCTCTCCTTTGTTCCTGTCAATGGCAAAACTCCCACTTCAGTGGGAACAGAGTTTACACCAAGATGTTACGTGGTACATGTCACCTGCCTGGTGAGACTAAGGCAGGAGCTGTAGCACTTCGTTCCCTCCCCTGTTTTCATACAATACAAAAATAACCTTACAGCATGTCATCTTCAGGCTGAGGGCTTTGCAAGCAAGGAAACATGAAGATTTCAGCCTTTTTGAGCATGAGGTTGGAGAATATGTCATGTTCTTTTCCCTCACTTGTAAGCTTGCTAAAGTGAATAACCTCCATGCTGCAAGATCTGCCTTTGCTGGCAAGGAGAATGTGATGCCTTGCAGCTGATGTGCAAGGTGGCTATGGCATGATTGCATACCTGGATTTAGGTGAACAAAATAGCTGTGCTCAGGAGACACTTGACATTTTGTTTTGCCTTTTTCTTTATCCCTGTTGAACAAATGGTTGTGTGCTCTTGCTTACCTGCCTCCCACCACCCGCCGTCCCTCTTTCAGAGATTAAAATGTGGAATTTTTTGTTCTGGAAATATACTAGTTTTTGAAAGGAAGGTTGTGTATATGGAGGGAATTATATATTCCAGTGTCATTTATGTGGATAATTTGGAAGATGTTTTGTGAAAAGATTTGTATTTGCAGGACTTGCATTCTGAAGCTATTGAGAGGTGCCAGGGAGAATGCACTTCTCTTCCTCCTGCTCTTACAGAGTCCTTGTGTGATGCTAATCAGAGCAGATTTATAGAGTGCATAGTAAATAAAGCCTGAACAAAGGGATGTATCCTTAGAAGAAGTAAAGAAAGTATTGACTAGGTGTTGCTAAGAGTAAAGTGTCTATTGTGTGCTCTGAATGGCACTGGTATTGTAGGGAAAAGGAAAATCACAGGATTAAAGCCAGCCTGTAAGCACAGCCAAAGCATACTTTAAAGTTTTCATTTAAAGTTCCCAAAGTAACCTCAAATGGCATTTTTCTAGGTTGCTTTTGGTTTGATTGGTGGGGTTTTGTGTTTTTTCCCCTATGTTTGTTTGTTTGGTTTGGGGTTTTGGTTTTTTTTTTTTTTGTTTTGTTTTAAGGTTTGATTTTTAAATGTTAATACTCTTTAATAGGGTAATTTTTACTTTCACTCAGTATAATTGTGTCTGTGCTGATTCATATGTTCACTTTCTGACAATAACAGCTAGCCTTACAGATCTTTGAAGAAAACTTGGCAAAGAGACCTAAGGTTAATGCCTGGTATGAAGCTGTTACTCCCAGCCTCACAGTACACACAAAATTACTGACCTACCTGAATAAGAAAATTGCTATTTTATCATGGGTTGATTTGCTGTCTGGATAGATCTCTTTAGCTCAAGAACTTTCTGTTTAAGTAATCTTGGAGCAATTTGTTTTGTTTCTAGCTAAGCCTGAGCAGTAAATGTGTAGGATAAAAAATTTATGCAGAGAAATGAAACATTTGAAAGTCATAGTGGATCAAAAATGGCTACCTTACTAAATTACCAGAAGCAGGGGCTTACTTTGCAAGGTTGCAAAGAGTAAGCAAGAAATACAAAAAAAAAGTTTAATTATATTTGTTGAAATACTATATAAATGAAAATTGCACAATTAAGTTGTTTACTACAGCAATTCAGATTCCTTCACAGCTGGTGTGTAAATACAATAAAAAATGTTTATGCTATTTGGCTATATATATTAACAAAGAATATAATTGTTTTTCCCTCAATTTATTAGAAGATAAAAAATGAACGAGTGACCTGGGATAGGCAATGTAATCCCAAAGGCTATGGAAAGACTGTCTGCCTCCTTTGATTCAGTCTTTACTGTGGCAGTGTTGGCTTTCATGCCCCTGACATGTCCCAAGTCCAGTGTCAGTCCCTGGAAATGTAGGCTAACAATGGCAGAAGAGGATCAGAAAGGGATAGCTTAAGGAAGTGGGAGAAGCATAAACCTATGGGACTGGAAATTGTCAAGGATGATGAAGAAACATTCTGAAGTCATTGTAAGGCTTCTTTCTGTCATCATGGAAAGTCTGTGGCCATTTGAGAATGACTTGCCATTTTCTCACAATTTATGACGATCTACACTCACTAAAAGCAAGGGTAGATATTCAGATAATTATAGGCCAGTCAGTCAACCTTTGGTCTTGAATGAGGCTGTGGAGCAAATCCTACTGATTTGCTGTGTGTAGGGACCCAACACGTTGACTTATTATCTACTTTGCCTTCCCTAAGTGAAAGTTTTGTCTTACAAACCTCTGATTGCCTTTGGAGATTGCACAAATGGCTTGGTGGATGAGGAGACAGCACAGGATGCTGTTTTTTTCTGATGGCAGCAGAGCTTTGGGCATGGTCTCTCATAGTAGTATTTCTGCAGCCAAAGTGGTAAAAATAGGCTGGACAGATGGAAAACTTGCTGGGCTGCCAAATATGATCAGTGGTGTGGAGTCCAACTGGCATGTGATTATTAGTGGCATTCCTCAGCAGCTGATGCAGGGGCAAATACTGATTAATGTCTCTATTAATGAGCAGAGTGGTGGGAATGATGATAAATCCTCATCAAGTTTGCAGATGACACCAGAGCTGGGACCAACAAATAAGCTGGAGGGAAGGACTGTCACTCAGAAATAATTCAGTAACCCCAAGAAATGGGCTGCCAGAAATGTCATGGAGCTCAATAGTGGCAGACTGAGGAACATAAGGCTAGGGGAACATCTAAATGTCACTTTCAACTTCTCAAAAAGGATTTATAGAGAAGATGGAGCTAGACTTCTGTCAGAATTTCACAGCAAAAGGGCAAGAGGCAGTGAAGAGAGGCTGCAGGAAGGAAAAATGTAATTAGATCTAAGATAAAAAAATTCCTTGATGTAAGGATGGCTGAACACCAGACCTGGTTGCCCAGAGAGTTTTGGATTCTCCATTTCCAGAGACAGCTAAATTTAAGTTATCCCTACACTGAGATGGGAGCTGGATACAGACAACTCCCAAAGTCTTTTTAACTTGACTCATTCAATGACAACAGGAGAACTGGTGATCACAGAATTCCAGAACTCAAGTTTATAATGTTAGTAAAGGCCTGTTAGGTGGTCACATCTCTTATTTACTAAGGGTAAAAAAGGCATAATTGTTTGATACAGGTACAAAGGAGATTTTGGACATACTTCCCTGTTTGTGTGAATGTAGGACAGGAACTACCACAATTACTGTGGTCCACAAAACATTGGAGATAGTCTTTTGGTCTCTGAAAGACAAATTGTAGCAAAGCAGCACACCACACATACAGCTGAGCTTTGTTTGCAGTGAGAATGGAGCTCAGCCTGATTTATGTCCTGCTGGTAAAATAGAGTCCAGACTTTTGGAAGGACTTGGGTAGGAAGTATTAGCCACTCATTTACAGAAAACTGCACAAGTTTATGTATGACTCCTGTGGTAGAAGCTTCTCAAATTTTTTCCATCCTGGAACACTAGAAAGTGTTCCCAAATACTTTCTTTTAAGGGTTGCAGTTATCCCTAGAGATGAAATGGAGCAACTCCTGTTCTGTACGGTAATTAACCAATATGTAGTCTTACTGACTAAGATCAGATAAAACCAGTTTCTTACATTTGACTAA